>NC_081846.1:94350956-94950956 GCF_963259705.1 Myotis daubentonii
TCCCACGGTGCCCCTCCTCCTCCTCCTCCCACAGTGCTCCTCCTCCTCCCACGGTGCCACTCCTCCTCCTCCCACAGTGCCCCTCCTCCTCCTCACACGGTGCCCCTCCTCCTCCTCCCACGGTGCTCCTCCTCCTCCCACGGTGCTCCTCCTCCTCCCACGGTGCCCCTCCTCCTCCTCCCATGGTGCTCCTCCTCCTCCTCCTCCTCCCACGGTGCCCCTCCTCCTCCTCCCACGGTGCTCCTCCTCCTCCCATGGTGCCCCTCCTCCTCCTCCCACAGTGCCCCTCCTCCTCCCACGGTGCCCCTCCTCCTCCTCCCATGGTGCTCCTCCTCCTCCTCCTCCTCCCACGGTGCCCCTCCTCCTCCTCCTCCTCCCACGGTGCTCCTCCTCCTCCTCCCACGGTGCTCCTCCTCCTCCCACGGTGCTCCTCCTCCTCCCATGGTGCCCCTCCTCCTCCTCCCACAGTGCCCCTCCTCCTCCTCCCACAGTGCCCCTCCTCCTCCCACGGTGCCCCTCCTCCTCCTCCCACAGTGCCCCTCCTCCTCCTGCCACAGTGCCCCTCCTCCTCCCACGGTGCCCCTCCTCCTCCTCCCATAGTGCTCCTCCTCCTCCTCCTCCTCCTCCCATGGTGCTCCTCCTCCTCCTCCTCCTCCCACGGTGCCCCTCCTCCTCCTCCCACGGTGCTCCTCCTCCTCCCACGGTGCTCCTCCTCCTCCCATGGTGCCCCTCCTCCTGCTCCCACAGTGCCCCTCCTCCTCCTCCCACAGTGCCCCTCCTCCTCCCACGGTGCCCCTCCTCCTCCTCCCACAGTGCCCCTCCTCCTCCTGCCACGGTGCCCCTCCTCCTCCTCCCACAGTGCCCCTGCTCCTCCCACGGTGCCCCTCCTCCTCCTCCTCCTCCCACGGTGCTCCTCCTCCTCCTCCCACGGTGCTCCTCCTCCTCCCACGGTGCCCCTCCTCCTCCTCCCACAGTGCCCCTCCTCCTCCTGCCACGGTGCCCCTCCTCCTCCTCCCACAGTGCCCCTCCTCCTCCCACGGTGCCCCTCCTCCTCCTCCCACAGTGCCCCTCCTCCTCCTCCCACGGTGCCCCTCCTCCTCCTCCCACGGTGCCCCTCCTCCTCCTCCCACGGTGCTCCTCCTCCTCCCACGGTGCTCCTCCTACTCCCACGGTGCCCCACCTCCTCCTCCCACGGTGCTCCTCCTCCTCCTCCTCCTCCCACGGTGCCCCTCCTCCTCCTCCCACGGTGCCCCTCCTCCTCCCACGGTGCCCCTCCTCCTCCCACGGTGCTCCTCCTCCTCCTCCCACGGTGCCCCTCCTCCTCCCACGGTGCTCCACCTCCTCCTCCCACGGTGCCCCTCCTCCTCCTCCCACGGTGCCCCTCCTCCTCCCACGGTGCTCCTCCTCCTCCTCCCACGGTGCTCCTCCTCCTCCTCCCAAAGTGCCCCTCCTCCTCCTCCCACGGTGCCCTTCCTCCTCTTCCCACAGTGCCCCTCCTCCTCCCACGGTGCCCCTCCTCCTCCTCCCACGGTGCCCCTCCTCCTCCTCCCACGGTGCCCCTCCTCCTCCTCCCACAGTGCCCCTCCTCCTCCCACGGTGCCCCTCCTCCTCCTCCCACGGTGCCCCTCCTCCTCCTCCCACAGTGCCCCTCCTCCTCCTCCCACGGTGCCCCTCCTCCTCCTCCCACAGTGCCCCTCCTCCTCCCACGGTGCCCCTCCTCCTCCTCCCACGGTGCCAAACCTCCTCCTCCCACAGTGCCCCTCCTCCTCCTCCCACGGTGCCCCTCCTCCTCCTCCCACGGTGCTCCTCCTCCTCCCACGGTGCTCCTCCTCCTCCTCCCACGGTGTCCCTCCTCCTCCTCCCACAGTGCCCCTCCTCCTCCTCCCACAGTGCCCCTCCTCCTCCCACGGTGCTCCTCCTCCTCCTCCCACGGTGCCCCTCCTCCTCCTCCCACGGTGCTCCTCCTCCTCCCACGGTGCTCCTCCTCCTCCTACCACAGTGCCCCTCCTCCTCCCACGGTGTCCCTCCTCCTCCTCCCACAGTGCCCCTCCTCCTCCTCCCACGATGCTCCTCCTCCTCCCACGGTGCTCCTCCTCCTCCTCCCATGGTGCCCCTCCTCCTCCTCCCACGGTGCCCCTCCTCCTCCTCCTCCCACAGTGCCCCTCCTCCTCCCACGGTGCTCCTCCTTCTCCTCCCACAGTGCCCCTCCTCCTTCTCCCATGATGCCCCTCCTCCTCCTCCTCCCACGGTGCCCCTCCTCCTCCTCCTCCTCCCACGGTGCCCAGGGGAGGCCTAAGGAGAGGCAGGGCCCCGCCCATGCACCCAGCACTTGCGGCCACAGCACTTACTTGAGAGTGAGCTTGCTCTGGCAGGTGGAGCAGGAGAAGCAGCTGGCACACCAGGCCTTGTTGAGGGCTGACAGCACTATGAGGGCAGAGGGCCAGGCTCAGCAGCCTCTCCCAGGCCACCCAGGCCCAGCTCAGAGGGGGGCAGATGGGCCCACAGCTGCAGGACCCACAGCCCAGAGGGACAGCAGGGAAGAGGGCGGGGGGTGGGCACGTGGGCAGAAGCCTTACCGTCACCCTCGATCACATGGCTGCAGCTGTAGCAGACGTCCCCAAAGAGCTGCGGACCAGGCAGATGTCACACACACAGGCAGTGGTGTCCAGCCCAGGGCCAGGGGATGCGATGGCTCTTCCCCCCAAAGCTCTCAGCCTCCACCTGGGGCTCTGGACCCTCCTGCCAGGATACAGCCTCGCGCCTCCGGCGAGGGCACCCCTGGCCCATCAGAATCGCCCCTGGGAAGGACCCCAATGCCCCTTGGCTCCTCTGCTGTCCTGAAGGTGTGGCCAGGCTTCTCACCAGAGCAGCGGGCAGCTTGCCGGGCATAGCGGGAGCAGGAGGGGATGGCACAGGGCACAGGCCTGGCTGCAGGGGCCGCTTCTCCAGCCCGCCCGCCTGCAGCCTTCCAGCCGCCTCCCTGCCCTCCCAGCCCAGCCCCAGCCCCAGGGCAGGCCCGCCCTCCAAGTCTGCACCTTGCGGGCCGCGCCTCACCTGGCTGTAGTGGGTCTCGCAATAGGCCAGGCCCTTCCTCTCGTAGTGCCGGTGCCCACGGAACGGCTTCTCGCACTTGGCACAGACAAAGTGCTGGGGAGAGGGGGGCGGGCAGCTCAGGCGGAGCAGTGACCCGAGACGGAGACGACCAGGGGGCGGAGCGCCTTGCTGGGGTCCCAGGTTCGGGGCAAGGCGGCTGCTGCCTCCAGGGACCGCCCCTGGGTCGGAGACCCCAGGCCTCCCCTAATGGCCAGTGAGGGAGCCGCACAGCCCGTCCCCGGCCGCTCCGTCCCAGCCACCCGTCCCCAGCTGTGGGGCTGGGCCTGCGTGTGCTGCTGCGGGGCTGCCCTGTTATTTGCCCGGAGCCCCTGGGGAGGCTCCTTCCCTTGGGCGAGGATCCAGCCACCGGGCGGGCGGGTCAGACCTCCCTCAGGCACGTCCCAAAGATGCCGCCAGGCAGAGCCTCAGGCAGAGCGGCCGGGCCAGGGCCCAGGCAGTGCCGTCCACATAGAGCCAAGCGCAGGGCGTCCTCCGGGTGCCGGGGGGGGGGGCACCTGGGGCCCCAGCAGGCACACTCAGCGTCTGGGCCCACGGGGCTGCAGACAGCCCGTGACGTCAGCCACAATCCCACATCCCAGGACCCCGGAGTCTTCTAGAAGGCCACCACGGGAGGAGGAGGGAGGGAGGGAGGGAGGGGTCCCCATGCACACGGAAGAGCTGGTGCAGGCAGGATGCGGAGGGAAGGTGCAGGCTGATGCCTCCACTCGGCCTGGGGGGGCACTGGCCGAGAGCGGGCGCCCTCCCCCGCAGCTCGCTCACCTCCACATGCCACTGCTTGCCCAGCGCATTGACCACGCGGCCCTCGATGGGCCGGCGGCAGGCTCCGCAGATGGGGACTCCCATCTTGTCGTGGCACGGCAGGCAGTAGAGCTCCCCCTTCAGCTCCCGGGCCTCAGCGGTCAGCTCCTTCCTAAAGGCAGCCAGAGCCCTGAGGCCCCGGCAGTGCCAGCCCGAGGGGCAGCACCTGGGCAGGCAGCCCCGGGACCTCGGGCTCGGGCACAGCACGTGCAGAGGGCGGCTGACCTCGCTGCCAAGTCCCAGCAGCGCGTTCTCAGGCCCCTCTGCACCTCTCGCAGCCTCTCTTCCCTCTCCACCTCTCTCCACCAGCAGCACCCGCCTCCCCTGGCCCCTGCCTTTGAGTCTCTGCTGTCAGCCCATTCGGGGCCCAAGCCTCATGCCCTGGAGCCAGGGGCCTCTTGCCCCCAGGCGTCCACTCCTCGGCCTGCCCCTGCCCACCACGCCCAGTACCTGCAGTGGGTGCAGCTGAAGTGGTCCGGGTGGTAGGCGTCACTCCTGAACATGAGGGGCTGCTCCTCGATGACCAGGTGGCACCGCTGGCAGATATGCTTGCCCAGGCCCTTGGCCTTCTCCCGGCTGTGGCAAGGCCGGCACAGGTGTCTGTGGGCAATGACAGGCCTTGGGAGATGCCCACCCCCTCCTCTCAGAAGCCAGCCGCGTCCTGAAGCAGAGCCCCCTCCTGCCCCCCTCCCCCCCACGCCCTCCCCCTCCCCACTCCCCACCGCCCCCCACCTCCCACCCCTCCCCTCCCCACCGTGGCCAGGGCCCACGTTCAGGACGGAGCAGCGAACATGAGGGTTCTTCTCTCCCCGTCTCTTGAGCCCAGGACATTGTGTGGACAAGAGTAGACATTTCACTGACTTCTGCTAAAAAATTAGTTTATTTTTCAAATGTCTCCAACAGGCATGAGGGTTACATGGTCACTTTCAGGCACACCCCGCATGTCCGGCAGAGCGGCCAGGAGGGGCCGCCCTTCCTCTGGGGCCGCCACAGGGGCAGCGCATCTGCAGGCTCCGTGTGAGAGGAGCCGAGGTGCCCGCGGAGGCACCACCCGGGAGATGTCACCACAGGCTCCTCCGTGAGGCCTCGGGGTCCTGGTGCTGCCCCCGCCCTGGGCAGCGGCGGTGGCTGCCACGGAGATAAACCAGCCTGGCTCTGCTTCCCTGGCCTCGGGGTGCCGGGTCCCCAGGCCAAGATGTCCAGAGACCCAGCGCACCCCTCCTCCCCACCGGCCTCCATCTGCACGCGCCTGAGGCACGTGCCCCCCTCCAGGCTCCCAATCCACCCGATCCGGGGTGCCCCTGGCCATCGAGGGCTGCCCCTCATGCTCAGGCCCCTTTGTGGGCAGGGCAGGAGTCCCGTGCAGACGGCTCTGGGCAGGTGGGTGGGCAGGTCCCGGGGCAGGGCCTGCTCCTCTGGGTCTGGGCTCGATGCGGTGCAGCACTGCTCTCTGCCCTGGTCTCTGTCCTATCTCCCGGTGGGCGTGAATGGCAGGGGCTCGAGTGAGTGCCCGCAGCCACTGGCTCAGCGGAGGCTCCAGGCCGGGCTGCCTGGGGCAGCAGCTCCAGAGGAGCCTGTGGCAGGGGAGTGAACGCAGGGCAGGCAGAGGCAGGAGCGGGCGGGCATCCCTCCCGTGCAGCACGGCCAGACCAAGGCTGGGAGCTGCTCGGCCTGCGACCCTGGCGCTCTGCCCGTCCACGGCCTTCGGCCTTCAGCTCTGTGACTAAGGTTTTGCCCCTTTCAGGCCCCAGATCCTTGAAGCTTTCCTCAGCGCACTTTCACCCAGCTCCCCGGCCCCTGCCGTCGCAGGCCTGGGCAAGGCCACTCTCTCGACGCATGCAGCTGGCCCTGCCCACCATGCCCGCTGCCTCCCACACGCGGACCCGTGGGTTCTTTTATCATTAGAACAACATTCAACCCAAAGGGGGTAATTTTTTTTCCAAAGCTACAGAAATTAGCACAACTCCCCACAACTCTGTTGCAATGACCTCAATGACTCTGTGGGCAGTCACTCCAACCACAGAGATGCCCTGCTCAGGGCAGCCAGCCAACACCCTCATCTCGAACCAGTGTGAACCAGCTCTTCCAGAGCACCTCCTGGGCATGGCGGGCAGACCCGGTCCCACACCGGAGCCCAGCCCTCCTGACGGAACCCCAGATGAGCAATGTGTTTCTGCAGGCCTGACCCCTGTAGACCTGAAGGCGACCTGGCGAGAGTATTTATCCAGATGGAATGAAGATGGAGCCCAAGAATTCCAGCATCGAGGTGCAACAGTAAAACAGGACAAAGCGTGCACGCGCGCGCGCACACCCACAGCGTCGCTCTGGAGTCACACACGCTGGGGTTCAAGTCCTGCCTGCCACTTCCTGGAGGCTTGTAGCTGGCGAGCTCCCCCCCGCCTCCTGAGCTGCAGGGGGCAGCCATCCCCACGCAGGGCAGGGCCCGCGACCAGCAGGCTAAGGCAGTACAAGTTTAAGGTAGCTACTCCACAAGGTGGCTACAAACATATCTCACATTTTAACTAAAACATTTAAAAGTCTTCTGAAATTAAAAATGGTAGCTTGGTGCCTGGCCCTGGGTATGGAAAGATGGAGGAACAGCCCTGTGTGAGGGTCCCAGCCTGAGCCCCAGGAGGTCTTGGGGGCCGTGGGCGGTGGGCAGCCTCCGGGAGGGGAGCCCAGGTGGCCGGGCCGGCTGAGCCGCCCGTGGTGCAGACAGCGCCATTATCAGGCTGCTGCAGCTGGCCCGGTGAGATAAAGGCCGTGACTGATGCCCAAATGGAGCCTAATTATCCGGGAAAGACACAGGGACCCCACACCAGGTGTCCTGAAAAGATCCCCTCATTCAGCAACCAAGTTCCCCAGCCTCCCCCCTCCCCGTTCGCAAGGCCCCTCCACTGTCTCCCATGCAGGCTTGGGAGCCTGAGCCAGTTGCCATGGCAGCCAGACCCTCCCCGCACCCCCCCAGTGGTAGGAAATTGTCCCCTTCTGAAACGTCTAGTTGTGTCTGTCAGTCCCAGCAGCCCCGCACCCGCCCGCACCACGCGGCAGCTTCCAGAGCAGGCACACTCGGCCTCTGTGATGCTCGGGCCCAGCTGGGGCGAGGGCCGGGGACACACTGGCTACTCACAACCCCGCGGCAGCGGGGCCTAGGAGGGCCCAGCACAAGGGACCCTTGGGGATGAAGCGGCCTTTGAGAGGCAGAGGGGCCGCCACCTCCCCTCCTCTCCTTAAATAGCTGGCCTCCCGCCGCCTGCAGGAGCTCAGCACCCAGCCTTCCTGTCTCCACCTGCCGCCAGCCTGAGAGGTAAGGGTGGGCGGGCGGGCGGGCGGGCAGCGTGGGGTCCCCGAGGTGCCTCCGTGATGGTGGTGGGACCTACTTACGAAGGCACCCTGTCTAACCAGAGCGGCCCCTGGCCGTGTCCCTGCCCACGCGGCTCACAGACCCACAGCTGCGGCGGGACGCCCAGCGCCTCACCACGGGGCCACTGTGCACGGCACAAGCCAGATGAGGCAGCCACAGGGAGAGGTGCCGGCCACCTGCCTGTCCAGACCGCACTGCGGCCTCCTGCGAGGGCCACGCCTGCCCATCACTCACCTTCCCCACAGCCCTGCCGCCTGTGGCACTGCCCAGGCCACTCCAGGCCTCGGCCTCACCCCTCAGCAGGGCACGCGGAGAGCTGAATGCAGACCATCCTGCATAAATCCATATCAAACTCCTAGCGGGGAGGGACAGGGAAACAAGCCTGAAAGCATTTTGAAACTACATCTCTGTCTAGAGCAGCACGCACACAGCCCTCAGCAGGTAGCAGGCTGAGGGCTCTGGGCAGGAAACAGAGCCAGGCGCTGGCATGGCCACCAGGGCCCCGCGGCCTGTGCCGTCATGCAAGGCCCACGCTCAGGTGAGCGCTGCTGTCACCATCTTCAGAGTCCGACTTTTTGAACAAGGACCCTGCATTTCATGTTGCGCTGAGCCCCCAAAGTTTTGTCACTGGCTCTGGGGCCAGGCCCCACGCCGGAGGCGCTGAGCGAGGAGACAGGTCCCTGCAGGCAGACAGCCAGCCACGCCCAGCTCTGGCCGCAGGGCGTGTGCCCATCCCAGCAGCAAGGCCTGTGCTGCCAGGTGTCCCTGCTGAGTCTGACCTCCAACTCCCAGGCTAATGCCCAGCCCAGGGACCTTGGGCAACTTCGCTGACTCAAGGCTCAGATTTCTACCCTGCAGAACGAGTCCTTGAGGCCGGCCTCTGAGGACTGTGCCCGCAGAGAGACAGCCAGGAGCAGTCCGCCAGGAGGCCTGCTGGGCGCGGCCTGAGGTCTGAAGGCTGACACCTGGAGGGCGCCCAGCTTTCCCTCAGCAGCCCTCCCTCATCCCTGGGATCCAAAGGCCCCACTCACATGGCCCCAGCCTCTCCCCCAGCATCCCTGCCTCCCTGACAACAGGTCACACACACTTGGAAACAGCAGGAAAACCATCACCAAATGCAAACTTCAGGCATCCTGCAATTCTCCGAGGCCAGAGATTAATTGGGTGGGAACAACACGGTGACTTCCAAACTAAAAAATGTGATATAATGGCTATAACTCACTCCGTCCCTTGAGGTCATCAGCAGCCCCGGCTCCCTGCTGCTGCCTGACACTGTCCCCGAGCCTCTCCCTCCTCCTCCTCACACAGTCCCCGAGCCTCTCCCTCCTCCTCACACTGGCCCTGGGCCTCTCCTTCCTCCTCACACTGTCCCCGAGCATCTCCCTCCTCCTCACACTGTCCCCGGGCCTCTCCCTCCTCCTCACACTGTCCCCGGCCTCTCCCTCCTCCTCACACTGTCCCAGGACCTCTCCCTCCTCCTCACACTGTCCCCGGACCTCTCCCTCCTCCTCCTCACACTGTCCCCGGGCCTCTCCCTCCTCCTCACACTGTCCCCGGGCCTTTCCCTCCTCCTCCTCACACTGTCCCCGGGCCTCTCCCTCCTCCTCACACTGTCCCCGGGCCTCTCCCTCCTCCTCCTCACACTGTCCCCGGGCCTCTCCCTCCTCCTCCTCACACTGTCCCTGCGCCTCTCCCTCCTCCTCCTCACACTGTCCCCGGGACTCTCCCTCCTCCTCCTCACACTGTCCCTGGGCCACTCCCTCCTCCTCACACTGTGCCTGGGCCTCTCCCTCCTCCTCCTCACACTGTCCCTGCGCCTCTCCCTCCTCCTCACACTGTCCCAGGGCCTCTCCCTCCTCCTCCTCACACTGACCCCGGGCCTCTCCCTCCTCCTCACACTGTCCCTGGGCCTCTCCCTCCTCCTCCTCACACTGTCCCCGGGCCTCTCCCTCCTCCTCCTCACACTATCCCCGGGCCTCTCCCTCCTCCTCACACTGTCCCTGGGCCTCTCCCTCCTCCTCCTCACACTGTCCCCGGGCCTCTCCCTCCTCCTCCTCACACTGTCCCTGGGCCTCTCCCTCCTCCTCCTCACACTGTCCCCGGCCTCTCCCTCCTCCTCCTCACACTATCCCCGAGCCTCTCCCTCCTCCTCACACTGGCCCTGGGCCTCTCCTTCCTCCTCACACTGTCCCCGAGCATCTCCCTCCTCCTCACACTGTCCCCGGGCCTCTCCCTCCTCCTCACACTGTCCCCGGCCTCTCCCTCCTCCTCACACTGTCCCAGGACCTCTCCCTCCTCCTCACACTGTCCCCGGACCTCTCCCTCCTCCTCCTCACACTGTCCCCGGGCCTCTCCCTCCTCCTCACACTGTCCCCGGGCCTTTCCCTCCTCCTCCTCACACTGTCCCCGGGCCTCTCCCTCCTCCTCACACTGTCCCCGGGCCTCTCCCTCCTCCTCCTCACACTGTCCCCGGGCCTCTCCCTCCTCCTCCTCACACTGTCCCTGCGCCTCTCCCTCCTCCTCCTCACACTGTCCCCGGGCCTCTCCCTCCTCCTCCTCACACTGTCCCTGGGCCACTCCCTCCTCCTCACACTGTGCCTGGGCCTCTCCCTCCTCCTCCTCACACTGTCCCTGCGCCTCTCCCTCCTCCTCACACTGTCCCAGGGCCTCTCCCTCCTCCTCCTCACACTGACCCCGGGCCTCTCCCTCCTCCTCACACTGTCCCTGGGCCTCTCCCTCCTCCTCCTCACACTGTCCCCGGGCCTCTCCCTCCTCCTCCTCACACTATCCCCGGGCCTCTCCCTCCTCCTCACACTGTCCCTGGGCCTCTCCCTCCTCCTCCTCACACTGTCCCCGGGCCTCTCCCTCCTCCTCCTCACACTGTCCCTGGGCCTCTCCCTCCTCCTCCTCACACTGTCCCCGGCCTCTCCCTCCTCCTCCTCACACTATCCCCGGGCCGCTCCCTCCTCCTCCTCACACTGTCCCTGCGCCTCTCCCTCCTCCTCACACTGTCCCCGGGCCTCTCCCTCCTCCTCCTCACACTGACCCCGGGCTTCTCCCTCCTCCTCACACTGTCCCCGGGCCTCTCCCTCCTCCTCCTCACACTGTCCCCGGGCCTCTCCCTCCTCCTCACACTGACCCCGGGCCTCTCCCTCCTCCTCCTCACACTGTCCCCGGGCCTCTCCCTCCTCCTCACTCTGTCCCCGGGCCTCTCCTTCCTCCTGCTCCTCACACTGTCCCCGGGCCTCTCCCTCCGCCTCACACTGTCACTGGGCCTCTCCCTCCTCCTCCTCACACTGTCCCCGGGCCTCTCCCTCCGCCTCACACTGTCACTGGGCCTCTCCCTCCTCCTCCTCACACTGTCCCCGGGCCTCTCCCTCCTCCTCACTCTGTCCCCGGGCCTCTCCTTCCTCCTGCTCCTCACACTGTCCCCGGGCCTCTCCCTCCGCCTCACACTGTCACTGGGCCTCTCCCTCCTCCTCCTCACACTGTCCCCGGGCCTCTCCCTCCGCCTCACACTGTCACTGGGCCTCTCCCTCCTCCTCCTCACACTGTCCCCGGGCCTCTCCCTCCTCCTCCTCACACTGACCCCGGGCCTCTCCCTCCTCCTCCTCACACTGTCCCCGGGCCTCTCCCTCCTCCTCCTCACACTGTCCCCGTGCCTCTCCCTCCTCCTCCCCACACTGTCCCTGCGCCTCTCCCTCCTCCTCACACTGTCCCCGGGCCTCTCCCTCCTCCTCCTCACACTGACCCCGGGCCTCTCCCTCCTCCTCACACTGTCCCCGGGCCTCTCCCTCCTCCTCCTCACACTGACCCCGGGCCTCTCCGTCCTCCTCCTCACACTGTCCCCGGGCCTCTCCCTCCTCCTCCTCACACTGTCCCTGCTCCTCTCCCTCCTCCTCACACTGTCCCCGGGCCTCTCCCTCCTCCTCCTCACACTGACCCCGGGCCTCTCCCTCCTCCTCACACTGTCCCTGGGCCTCTCCCTCCTCCTCCTCACACTGTCCCCGGCCTCTCCCTCCTCCTCCTCACACTGTCCCCGGGCCTCTCCCTCCTCCTCCTCACACTGTCCCCGGGCCTCTCCCTCCTCCTCCTCACACTGTCCCTGCGCCTCTCCCTCCTCCTCACTCTGTCCCTGGGCCTCTCCCTCCTCCTCCTCACACTGACCCCGGGCCTCTCCCTCCTCCTCACACTGTCCCTGGGCCTCTCCCTCCTCCTCCTCCTCACACTGTCCCCGGGCCTCTCCCTCCTCTTCACACTGTCCCTGGGCCTCTCCCTCCTCCTCCTCACACTGTCCCCGGGCCTCTCCCTACTCCTCACAGTGTCCCCGGGCCTCTCCCTCCTCCTCACACTGTCCCCGGGCCTCTCCCTCCTCCTCACACTGTCCCCGGGCCTCTCCCTCCTCCTCACAGTGTCCCCGGGCCTCTCCCTCCTCCTCACACTGTCCCCGGGCCTCTCCCTCCTCCTCACACTGTCCCCGGGCCTCTCCCTCCTCCTCACACTGTCCCCGGGCCTCTCCCTCCTCCTCACAGTGTCCCCGGGCCTCTCCCTCCTCCTCACACTGTCCCCGGGCCTCTCCCTCCTCCTCACACTGTCCCCGGGCCTCTCCCTCCTCCACACACTGTCCCTGGGCCTCTCCCTCCTCCTCCTCACACTGTCCCTGCGCCTCTCGCTCCTCCTCACACTGTCCCCGGGCCTCTCCCTCCTCCTCCTCACACTGTCCCCGGGCCTCTCCCTCCTCCTCACACTGTCCCCGGGCCTGTCCATCCTCCTCACACTGTCCCTGGGCTTCTCCCTCCTCCTCCTCACACTGTCCCCGGGCCTCTCCCTCCTCCTCCTCACACTGTCCCCGGGCCTCTCCCTCCTCCTCCTCACACTGTCCCTGGGCCTCTCCCTCCTCCTCCTCACACTGTCCCTGCGCCTCTCCCTCCTCCTCACAATGTCCCCGGGCCTCTCCCTCCTCCTCCTCACACTGACCCCGGGCCTCTCCCTCCTCCTCCTCACACTGTCCCCGGGCCTCTCCCTCCTCCTCCTCACACTGTCCCCGGGCCTCTCCCTCCTCCTCCTCACACTGTCCCAGGGCCTCTCCCTCCTCCTCCTCACACTGACCCCGGGCCTCTCCCTCCTCCTCACACTGTCCCTGGGCCTCTCCCTCCTCCTCCTCACACTGTCCCCGGGCCTCTCCCTCCTCCTCCTCACACTATCCCCGGGCCTCTCCCTCCTCCTCACACTGTCCCTGGGCCTCTCCCTCCTCCTCCTCACACTGTCCCCGGGCCTCTCCCTCCTCCTCCTCACACTGTCCCTGGGCCTCTCCCTCCTCCTCCTCACACTGTCCCCGGCCTCTCCCTCCTCCTCCTCACACTATCCCCGGGCCGCTCCCTCCTCCTCCTCACACTGTCCCTGCGCCTCTCCCTCCTCCTCACACTGTCCCCGGGCCTCTCCCTCCTCCTCCTCACACTGACCCCGGGCTTCTCCCTCCTCCTCACACTGTCCCCGGGCCTCTCCCTCCTCCTCCTCACACTGTCCCCGGGCCTCTCCCTCCTCCTCACACTGACCCCGGGCCTCTCCCTCCTCCTCCTCACACTGTCCCCGGGCCTCTCCCTCCTCCTCACTCTGTCCCCGGGCCTCTCCTTCCTCCTGCTCCTCACACTGTCCCCGGGCCTCTCCCTCCGCCTCACACTGTCACTGGGCCTCTCCCTCCTCCTCCTCACACTGTCCCCGGGCCTCTCCCTCCGCCTCACACTGTCACTGGGCCTCTCCCTCCTCCTCCTCACACTGTCCCCGGGCCTCTCCCTCCTCCTCCTCACACTGACCCCGGGCCTCTCCCTCCTCCTCCTCACACTGTCCCCGGGCCTCTCCCTCCTCCTCCTCACACTGTCCCCGGGCCTCTCCCTCCTCCTCCTCACACTGTCCCTGGGCCTCTCCCTCCTCCTCACACTGTCCCCGGGCCTCTCCCTCCTCCTCCTCACACTGTCCCCGGGCATGTCCAGCCTCCTCACACTGTCCCTGGGCCTCTCCCTCCTCCTCCTCACACTGTCCCCGCGCCTCTCCCTCCTCCTCCTCACACTGTCCCCGGGCCTCTCCCTCCTCCTCCTCACACTGTCCCCGGGCATGTCCATCCTCCTCACACTGTCCCTGGGCCTCTCCCTACTCCTCACACTGTCCCCGGGCCTCTCCCTCCTCCTCCTCACACTGTCCCCGGCCTCTCCCTCCTCCTCCTGACACTGTCCCCGGGCCTCTCCCTCCTCCTCCTCACACTGTCCCCAGGCCTCTCCCTCCTCCTCCTGACACTGTCCCCGGGCCTCTCCCTCCTCCTCCTCACACTGTCCCCGGCCTCTCCCTCCTCCTCCTGACACTGTCCCCGGGCCTCTCCCTCCTCCTCCTCACACTGTCCCCGGGACTCTCCCTCCTCCTCCTCACACTGTCCCTGCGCCTCTCCCTCCTCCTCACAATGTCCCCGGGCCTCTCCCTCCTCCTCCTCACACTGACCCCGGGCCTCTCCCTCCTCGTCACACTGTCCCTGGGCCTCTCCCTCCTCCTCCTCACACTGTCCCCGGGCCTCTCCCTCCTCCTCCTCACACTGTCCCCGGGCCTCTCCCTCCTCCTCACACTGTCCCTGGGCCTCTCCCTCCTCCTCCTCACACTGTCCCCGGGCCTCTCCCTCCTCCTCCTCACACTGTCCCTGCGCCTCTCCCTCCTCCTCCTCACACTGTCCCCAGCCTCTCCCTCCTCCTCCTCACACTGTCCCCGGGCCTCTCCCTCCTCCTCCTCACACTGTCCCCGGGCCACTCCCTCCTCCTCCTCACACTGTCCCTGCGCCTCTCCCTCCTCCTCACACTGTCCCCGGGCCTCTCCCTCCTCCTCCTCACACTGACCCCGGGCCTCTCCCTCCTCCTCCTCACACTGTCCCCGGGCCTCTCCCTCCTCCTCCTCACACTGTCCCCGTGCCTCTCCCTCCTCCTCCCCACACTGTCCCTGCGCCTCTCCCTCCTCCTCACACTGTCCCCGGGCCTCTCCCTCCTCCTCCTCACACTGACCCCGGGCCTCTCCCTCCTCCTCACACTGTCCCTGGGCCTCTCCCTCCTCCTCCTCACACTGTCCCCGGCCTCTCCCTCCTCCTCCTCACACTGTCCCCGGGCCTCTCCCTCCTCCTCCTCACACTGTCCCCGGGCCTCTCCCTCCTCCTCCTCACACTGTCCCTGCGCCTCTCCCTCCTCCTCACTCTGTCCCTGGGCCTCTCCCTCCTCCTCCTCACACTGACCCCGGGCCTCTCCCTCCTCCTCACACTGTCCCTGGGCCTCTCCCTCCTCCTCCTCCTCACACTGTCCCCGGGCCTCTCCCTCCTCTTCACACTGTCCCTGGGCCTCTCCCTCCTCCTCCTCACACTGTCCCCGGGCCTCTCCCTACTCCTCACAGTGTCCCCGGGCCTCTCCCTCCTCCTCACACTGTCCCCGGGCCTCTCCCTCCTCCTCACACTGTCCCCGGGCCTCTCCCTCCTCCTCACAGTGTCCCCGGGCCTCTCCCTCCTCCTCACACTGTCCCCGGGCCTCTCCCTCCTCCTCACACTGTCCCCGGGCCTCTCCCTCCTCCTCACACTGTCCCCGGGCCTCTCCCTCCTCCTCACAGTGTCCCCGGGCCTCTCCCTCCTCCTCACACTGTCCCCGGGCCTCTCCCTCCTCCTCACACTGTCCCCGGGCCTCTCCCTCCTCCACACACTGTCCCTGGGCCTCTCCCTCCTCCTCCTCACACTGTCCCTGCGCCTCTCGCTCCTCCTCACACTGTCCCCGGGCCTCTCCCTCCTCCTCCTCACACTGTCCCCGGGTCTCTCCCTCCTCCTCACACTGTCCCCGGGCCTGTCCATCCTCCTCACACTGTCCCTGGGCCTCTCCCTCCTCCTCCTCACACTGTCCCCGGGCCTCTCCCTCCTCCTCCTCACACTGTCCCCGGGCCTCTCCCTCCTCCTCCTCACACTGTCCCTGGGCCTCTCCCTCCTCCTCCTCACACTGTCCCTGCGCCTCTCCCTCCTCCTCACAATGTCCCCGGGCCTCTCCCTCCTCCTCCTCACACTGACCCCGGGCCTCTCCCTCCTCCTCCTCACACTGTCCCCGGGCCTCTCCCTCCTCCTCCTCACACTGTCCCCGGGCCTCTCCCTCCTCCTCCTCACACTGTCCCTGGGCCTCTCCCTCCTCCTCACACTGTCCGCGGGCCTCTCCCTCCTCCTCCTCACACTGTCCCTGGGCCTCTCCCTCCTCCTCCTCACACTGTCCCCGGCCTCTCCCTCCTCCTCCTCACACTGTCCCCGGGCCTCTCCCTCCTCCTCCTCACACTGTCCCTGCGCCTCTCCCTCCTCCTCCTCACTCTGTCCCTGGGCCTCTCCCTCCTCCTCCTCACACTGACCCCGGGCCTCTTCCTCCTCCTCACACTGTCCCTGGGCCTCTCCCTCCTCCTCCTCCTCACACTGTCCCCGGGCCTCTCCCTCCTCTTCACACTGTCCCTGGGCCTCTCCCTCCTCCTCCTCACACTGTCACCGGGCCTCTCCCTCCTCCTCACAGTGTCCCCGGGCCTCTCCCTCCTCCTCACACTGTCCCCGGGCCTCTCCCTCCTCCTCACACTGTCCCCGGGCCTCTCCCTCCTCCTCCTCACACTGTCCCCGGGCCTCTCCCTCCTCCTCACACTGTCCCCGGGCCTCTCCCTCCTCCTCACACTGTCCCCGGGCCTCTCCCTCCTCCTCCTCACAGTGTCCCCGGGCCTCTCCCTCCTCCTCACACTGTCCCCGGGCCTGTCCATCCTCCTCACACTGTCCCTGGGCCTCTCCCTCCTCCTCCTCACACTGTCCCCGGGCCTCTCCCTCCTCCTCCTCACACTGTCCCCGGGCCTCTCCCTCCTCCTCCTCACACTGTCCCTGGGCCTCTCCCTCCTCCTCCTCACACTGTCCCTGCGCCTTTCCCTCCTCCTCACAATGTCCCCGGGCCTCTCCCTCCTCCTCCTCACACTGTCCCCGGGCCTCTCCCTCCTCCTCCTCACACTGTCCCCGGGCCTCTCCCTCCTCCTCACACTGTCCCTGGGCCTCTCCCTCCTCCTCCTCACACTGTCCCCGGGCCTCTACCTCCTCCTCCTCACACTGTCCCCGGGCCTCTCCCTCCTCCTCCTCACACTGTCCCTGGGCCTCTCCCTCCTCCTCACACTGTCCCTGGGCCTCTCCCTCCTCCTCCTCACACTGTCCCTGCGCCTCTCCCTCCTCCTCACACTGTCCCCGGGCCTATCCCTCCTCCTCCTCACACTGACCCCGGGCCTCTCCCTCCTCCTCACACTGTCCCTGGGCCTCTCCCTCCTCCTCCTCACACTGTCCCCGGGCCTCTCCCTCCTCTTCACACTCTCCCTGGGCCTCTCCCTCCTCCTCCTCACACTGTCCCCGGGCCTCTCCCTCCTCCTCCTCACACTGTCCCCGGGCCGCTCCCTCCTCCTCCTCACACTGTCCCTGCGCCTCTCCCTCCTCCTCACACTGTCCCCGGGCCTCTCCCTCCTCCTCCTCACACTGACCCCGGGCCTCTCCCTCCTCCTCACACTGTCCCCGGGCCTCTCCCTCCTCCTCCTCACACTGTCCCCGGGCCTCTCCCTCCTCCTCACACTGACCCCGGGCCTCTCCCTCCTCCTCCTCACACTGTCCCCGGGCCTCTCCCTCCTCCTCACTCTGTCCCCGGGCCTCTCCTTCCTCCTGCTCCTCACACTGTCCCCGGGCCTCTCCCTCCGCCTCAAACTGTCACTGGGCCTCTCCCTCCTCCTCCTCACACTGTCCCCGGGCCTCTCCCTCCGCCTCACACTGTCACTGGGCCTCTCCCTCCTCCTCCTCACACTGTCCCCGGGCCTCTCCCTCCTCCTCCTCACACTGTCCCTGGGCCTCTCCCTCCTCCTCCTCACACTGTCCCCGGCCTCTCCCTCCTCCTCCTCACACTGTCCCCGGGCCTCTCCCTCCTCCTCCTCACACTGTCCCTGCGCCTCTCCCTCCTCCTCCTCACTCTGTCCCTGGGCCTCTCCCTCCTCCTCCTCACACTGACCCCGGGCCTCTCCCTCCTCCTCCTCACACTGTCCCCGGGCCTCTCCCTCCTCCTCCTCACACTGTCCCCGGGCCTCTCCCTCCTCCTCCTCACACTGTCCCTGGGCCTCTCCCTCCTCCTCACACTGTCCCCGGGCCTAACCCTCCTCCTCCTCACACTGTCCCCGGGCATGTCCATCCTCCTCACACTGTCCCTGGGCCTCTCCCTCCTCCTCCTCACACTGTCCCCGCGCCTCTCCCTCCTCCTCCTCACACTGTCCCCGGGCCTCTCCCTCCTCCTCCTCACACTGTCCCAGGGCCTCTCCCTCCTCCTCCTCACACTGACCCCGGGCCTCTCCCTCCTCCTCACACTGTCCCTGGGCCTCTCCCTCCTCCTCCTCACACTGTCCCCGGGCCTCTCCCTCCTCCTCCTCACACTATCCCCGGGCCTCTCCCTCCTCCTCCTCACACTGTCCCCGGGCCTCTCCCTCCTCCTCCTGACACTGTCCCCGGGCCTCTCCCTCCTCCTCCTCACACTGTCCCCGGCCTCTCCCTCCTCCTCCTGACACTGTCCCCGGGCCTCTCCATCCTCCTCCTCACACTGTCCCCGGGACTCTCCCTCCTCCTCCTCACACTGTCCCTGCGCCTCTCCCTCCTCCTCACAATATCCCCGGGCCTCTCCCTCCTCCTCCTCACACTGACCCCGGGCCTCTCCCTCCTCGTCACACTGTCCCTGGGCCTCTCCCTCCTCCTCCTCACACTGTCCCCGGGTCTCTCCCTCCTCCTCCTCACACTGTCCCCGGGCCTCTCCCTCCTCCTCACACTGTCCCTGGGCCTCTCCCTCCTCCTCCTCACACTGTCCCCGGGCCTCTCCCTCCTCCTCCTCACACTGTCCCTGGGCCTCTCCCTCCTCCTCCTCACACTGTCCCCGGCCTCTCCCTCCTCCTCCTCACACTGTCCCCGGGCCTCTCCCTCCTCCTCCTCACACTGTCCCCGGGCCTCTCCCTCCTCCTCCTCACACTGTCCCTGCGCCTCTCCCTCCTCCTCACACTGTCCCCGGGCCTCTCCCTCCTCCTCCTCACACTGACCCCGGGCCTCTCCCTCCTCCTCACATTGTCCCCGGGCCTCTCCCTCCTCCTCCTCACACTGACCCCGGGCCTCTCCCTCCTCCTCCTCACACTGTCCCCGTGCCTCTCCCTCCTCCTCCCCACACTGTCCCTGCGCCTCTCCCTCCTCCTCACACTGTCCCCGGGCCTCTCCCTCCTCCTCCTCACACTGACCCCGGGCCTCTCCCTCCTCCTCACACTGTCCCCGGGCCTCTCCCTCCTCCTCACACTGTCCCTGGGCCTCTCCCTCCTCCTCCTCACACTGTCCCCGGCCTCTCCCTCCTCCTCCTCACACTGTCCCCGGGCCTCTCCCTCCTCCTCCTCACACTGTCCCCGGGCCTCTCCCTCCTCTTCACACTGTCCCTGGGCCTCTCCCTCCTACTCCTCACACTGTCCCCGGGCCTCTCCCTCCTCCTCACAGTGTCCCCGGGCCTCTCCCTCCTCCTCACACTGTCCCCGGGCCTCTCCCTCCTCCTCACACTGTCCCCGGGCCTCTCCCTCCTCCTCCTCACACTGTCCCCGGGCCTCTCCCTCCTCTTCACACTGTCCCTGGGCCTCTCCCTCCTACTCCTCACACTGTCCCCGGGCCTCTCCCTCCTCCTCACAGTGTCCCCGGGCCTCTCCCTCCTCCTCACACTGTCCCCGGGCCTCTCCCTCCTCCTCCTCACACTGTCCCCGGGCCTCTCCCTCCTCCTCCTCACACTGTCCCCGGGCCTCTCCCTCCTCCTCACAGTGTCCCCGGGCCTCTCCCTCCTCCTCACACTGTCCCCGGGCCTCTCCCTCCTCCTCACACTGTCCCCGGGCATGTCCATCCTCCTCACACTGTCCCTGGGCCTCTCCCTCCTTCTCCTCACACTGTCCCTGCGCCTCTCGCTCCTCCTCACACTGTCCCCGGGCCTCTCCCTCCTCCTCCTCACACTGTCCCCGGGCCTCTCCCTCCTCCTCACACTGTCCCCGGGCCTGTCCATCCTCCTCACACTGTCCCTGGGCCTCTCCCTCCTCCTCCTCACACGGTCCCCGGGCCTCTCCCTCCTCCTCCTCACACTGTCCCCGGGCCTCTCCCTCCTCCTCCTCACACTGTCCCTGGGCCTCTCCCTCCTCCTCCTCACACTGTCCCTGCGCCTCTCCCTCCTCCTCACAATGTCCCCGGGCCTCTCCCTCCTCCTCCTCACACTGTCCCCGGGCCTCTCCCTCCTCCTCCTCACACTGTCCCTAGGCCTCTCCCTCCTCCTCACACTGTCCCTGGGCCTCTCCCTCCTCCTCCTCACACTGTCCCTGCGCCTCTCCCTCCTCCTCACACTGTCCCCGGGCCTATCCCTCCTCCTCCTCACACTGACCCCGGGCCTCTCCCTCCTCCTCACACTGTCCCTGGGCCTCTCCCTCCTCCTCCTCACACTGTCCCCGGGCCTCTCCCTCCTCTTCACACTGTCCCCGGGCCTCTCCCTCCTCCTCACACTGTCCCCGGGCCTCTCCCTCCTCCTCACCGTGTCCCCGGGCCTCTCCCTCCTCCTCACACTGTCCCCGGGCCTCTCCCTCCTCCTCACACTGTCCCCGGGCCTCTCCCTCCTCCACACACTGTCCCTGGGCCTCTCCCTCCTCCTCCTCACACTGTCCCTGCGCCTCTCGCTCCTCCTCACACTGTCCCCGGGCCTCTCCCTCCTCCTCCTCACACTGTCCCCGGGCCTCTCCCTCCTCCTCACACTGTCCCCGGGCCTGTCCATCCTCCTCACACTGTCCCTGGGCCTCTCCCTCCTCCTCCTCACACTGTCCCCGGGCCTCTCCCTCCTCCTCCTCACACTGTCCCCGGGCCTCTCCCTCCTCCTCCTCACACTGTCCCTGGGCCTCTCCCTCCTCCTCCTCACACTGTCCCTGCGCCTCTCCCTCCTCCTCACACTGTCCCCGGGCCTATCCCTCCTCCTCCTCACACTGACCCCGGGCCTCTCCCTCCTCCTCACACTGTCCCTGGGCCTCTCCCTCCTCCTCCTCCTCACACTGTCCCCGGGCCTCTCCCTCCTCTTCACACTGTCCCTGGGCCTCTCCCTCCTACTCCTCACACTGTCCCCGGGCCTCTCCCTCCTCCTCACAGTGTCCCCGGGCCTCTCCCTCCTCCTCACACTGTCCCCGGGCCTCTCCCTCCTCCTCACACTGTCCCCGGGCCTCTCCCTCCTCCTCCTCACACTGTCCCCGGGCCTCTCCCTCCTCCTCACACTGTCCCCGGGCCTCGCCCTCCTCCTCACACTGTCCCCGGGCCTCTCCCTCCTCCTCACAGTGTCCCCGGGCCTCTCCCTCCTCCTCACACTGTCCCCGGGCCTCTCCCTCCTCCTCACACTGTCCCCGGGCATGTCCATCCTCCTCACACTGTCCCTGGGCCTCTCCCTCCTCCTCCTCACACTGTCCCTGCGCCTCTCGCTCCTCCTCACACTGTCCCCGGGCCTCTCCCTCCTCCTCCTCACACTGTCCCCGGGCCTCTCCCTCCTCCTCACACTGTCCCCGAGCCTGTCCATCCTCCTCACACTGTCCCTGGGCCTCTCCCTCCTCCTCCTCACACTGTCCCCGGGCCTCTCCCTCCTCCTCCTCACACTGTCCCCGGGCCTCTCCCTCCTCCTCCTCACACTGTCCCCGGGCCTCTCCCTCCTCCTCCTCACACTGTCCCTGGGCCTCTCCCTCCTCCTCCTCACACTGTCCCCGGGCCTCTCCCTCCTCCTCCTCACACTGTCCCCGGGCCTATCCCTCCTCCTCCTCACACTGACCCCGGGCCTCTCCCTCCTCCTCACACTGTCCCTGGGCCTCTCCCTCCTCCTCCTCACACTGTCCCCGGGCCTCTCCCTCCTCTTCACACTGTCCCTGGGCCTCTCCCTTCTCCTCCTCACACTGTCCCCGGGCCTCTCCCTCCTCCTCACACTGTCCCCGGGCCTCTCCCTCCTCCTCACACTGTCCCCGGGCCTCTCCCTCCTCCTCCTCACACTGTCCCAGGGTCTCTCCCTCCTCCTCACACTGTCCCCGGGCCTCTCCCTCCTCCTCACACTGTCCCCGGGCCTCTCCCTCCTCCTCACAGTGTCCCCGGGCCTCTCCCTCCTCCTCACACTGTCCCCTGGCCTCTCCCTCCTCCTCACACTGTCCCCGGGCCTCTCCCTCCTCCTCACACTGTCCCTGGGCCTCTCCCTCCTCCTCCTCACACTGTCCCCGGGCCTCTCCCTCCACCTCACACTGTCCCCGGGCCTCTCCCTCCTCCTCACACTGTCCCTGTGCTTCTCCCTCCTCCTCCTCACACTGTCCCTGGGCCTCTCTCTCCTCCTCCTCACACTGTCCCCGGGCCTGTCCCTCCTCCTCACACTGTCCCTGGGCCCCTCGCTCCTCCTCCTCACACTGTCCCCGAGCCTCTCCCTCCTCCTCACACTGTCCCCGGGCCTGTCCCTCCTCCTCACACTGCCCCTGGGCCTTTCCCTCCTCCTCCTCACACTGTCCCCGAGCCTCTCCCTCCTCCTCCTCAAACTGTCCCCGAGCCTCTCCCTCCTCCTCAAACTGTCCCCGGGACTCTCCCTCCTCCTCACACTGTCCCCGGGCCTCTCCCTCCTCCTCCTCACACTGTCCCCGGGCCTCTCCCTCCTCCTCACAGTGTCCCCAGGCCTCTCCCTCCTCCTCACACTGTCCCCGGGCCTCTCCCTCCTCCTCCTCACACTGTCCCCGGGCCTCTCCCGCCTCCTCACACTGTCCCCGTGCCTCTCCCTACTCCTCCTCACACTGTCCCTGGGCCTCTCCCTCCTCCCTCTCACACTGTCCCTGGGCCTCTCCCTGCTCCTCCTCACACTGTCCCTGGGCCTCTCCCTCCTCCTCCTCACACTGTCCCTGGGCCTCACCCTCCTCCTCACACTGTCCCTGGGCCTCTCCCTCCTCCTCCTCACACTGTCCCCGGGCCTCTCCCTCCTCCTCCTCACACTGTCCCCGGGCGTCTCCCGCCTCCTCACACTGTCCCCGGGCCTCTCCCTCCTCCTCCTCACACTGTCCCTGGGCCTCTCCCTCCTCCTCCTCACACTGTCCCTGGGCCTCTCCCTCCTCCTCCTCACACTGTCCCTGGGCCTCTCCCTCCTCCTCCTCACACTGTCCCCGGGCCTCTCCCTCCTCCTCCTCACACTGTCCCTGGGCCTCTCCCTCCTCCTCCTCACACTGTCCCTGGGCCTCTCCCTCCTCCTCCTCACACTGTCCCTGGGCCTCTCCCTCCTCCTCACACTGTCCCTGGGCCTCTCCCTCCTCCTCCTCACACTGTCCCTGGGCCTCTCCCTCCTCCTCCTCACACTGTCCCTGGGCCTCTCCCTCCTCCTCACACTGTCCCTGGGCCTCTCCCTCCTCCTCCTCACACTGTCCCTGGGCCTCTCCCTCCCCCTCTCACACTGTCCCCGGCCTCTCCCTCCTCCTCCTCACACTGTCCTTCCGCCTCTCCCTCCTCCTCCTCACACTGGCCCCGGGCCTCTCCCTCCTCCTCCTCACACTGTCCCCGGGCCTCTCCCTCCTCCTCACACTGTCCCCGGGCCTCTCCCTCCTCCTCACACTGTCCCCGGGCCTCTCCCTCCTCCTCCTCACACTGACCCCGGGCCTCTCCCTGCTCCTCACACTGTCCCTGTGCCTCTCCCTTCTCCTCCTCACACTGTCCCTGGGCCTCTCCCTCCTCCTCCTCACACTGTCCCCGGCCCTCTCCCTCCTCCTCACACTGTCCCCGGGCCTGTCCCTCCTCCTCACACTGTCCCTGGGCTTCTCCCTCCTCCTCCTCACACTGTCCCCGAGCCTCTCCCTCCTCCTCACACTGTCCCCGGGCCTCTCCCTCCTCCTCACACTGTCCCCGGGCCTCTCCCTCCTCCTCACACTGTCCCTGGGCCTCTCCCTCCTCCTCCTTACACTGTCCCTGGGCCTCTCCCTCCTCCTCACACTGTCCCCGGACCTCTCCCTCCTCCTCACACTGTCCCCGGGCCTCTCCTTCCTCCTCACACTGTCCCCGAGCCTCTCCCTCCTCCTCACACTGTCCCCGTGCCTCTCCCTCCTCCTCACACTGTCCCCGGGCCTCTCCCTCCTCCTCACACTGTCCCCGGGCCTCTCCCTCCTCCTCACACTGTCCCCGGGCTTCTCCCTCCTCCTCACACTGTCCCCGGGCCTCTCCCTCCTCCTCCTCACACTGTCCCCGGGCCTCTCCCTCCTCCTCACACTGTCCCCGGACCTCTCCCTCCTCCTCACACTGTCCCCGGGCCTCTCCTTCCTCCTCACACTGTCCCCGAGCCTCTCCCTCCTCCTCACACTGTCCCCGTGCCTCTCCCTCCTCCTCACACTGTCCCCGGGCCTCTCCCTCCTCCTCACACTGTCCCCGGGCCTCTCCCTCCTCCTCACACTGTCCCCGGGCTTCTCCCTCCTCCTCACACTGTCCCCGGGCCTCTCCCTCCTCCTCCTCACACTGTCCCCGGGCCTCTCCCTCCTCCTCACACTGTCCCCGGACCTCTCCCTCCTCCTCACACTGTCCCCGGGCCTCTCCTTCCTCCTCACACTGTCCCCGAGCCTCTCCCTCCTCCTCACACTGTCCCCGTGCCTCTCCCTCCTCCTCACACTGTCCCCGGGCCTCTCCCTCCTCCTCACACTGTCCCCGGGCCTCTCCCTCCTCCTCACACTGTCCCCGGGCTTCTCCCTCCTCCTCACACTGTCCCCGGGCCTCTCCCTCCTCCTCCTCACACTGTCCCCGGGCCTCTCCCTCCTCCTCACTCTGTCCCCGGGCCTCTCCTTCCTCCTGCTCCTCACACTGTCCCCGGGCCTCTCCCTCCGCCTCACACTGTCACTGGGCCTCTCCCTCCTCCTCCTCACACTGTCCCTGGGCCTCTCCCTCCTCCTCCTCACACTGTCCCTGGGCCTCTCCCTCCTCCTCGCCCTGTCCCTGGGCCTCTCTCTCATCCTCTCAGTGTCCCTTGGCCACTGCCCAGGGCCCAGCCTCTGTGTGAGACCAGAGCTCAGGAGCCCAGCGTGTTGAGGAGGCCCAATGAGAAAAGTCAGGCTGAGCCAGCACCCCACAACCTGGACCGTTCCTGCACCAGCTCCCTCCTCTCAAGGGGCTGCTGTGCTAACGGAGCCAGGGCCATGCCCCTGTGGCACAGCCACCCCTCATGCCAGCCCTGACGCAGGCATTAGAAGGACTTGCTCCAGGTCCGGGCCGCTCAGCAGTCAGGCTAAGCCTGGAGAGCAGCCCGCCTCTGGCTGCTGGGCGGTGCTTCTGCGCACAGCCCCTCTCCTGCCCTGCAGCCCCACCCCCAGGCCAGCAGCCTCCGGGAGAGCTTGCGAGCACCCCAGGGCACGAGCAGCAGGGGCCGGGCCTCCTGAACCATCCCTCTCCTGCTGCACCTCCCCCTCCAGTCCTGGGAGGGGGTCGGGTGTTGGGTGGGACCTACCTTTTGAGCAGCCCAATATCAAAACCGGTGCATGTTACCCTGTCTGTGGGGGAGAGAACCAGGCTTGCAAGTTGTAAAACAGCTGCTGCCAAGGCAGGCCCTAGCCTCCCGTGTGGGTGCGGCAGGCAGTGAGGCCTGGCAGACAAGTGTGCTTCCGGCCTGACCTCTCGGGGTCCTGGGACACAGAATGCAGGCCTCTGGCCCCTGGGACACAGCCCACACTGCGTTGCTAGTGACCCTCCTCTATGGCAGGCACCGGAGCTGTGGTCAGGGGCTGGCAGGAGAGAAGGCACAAGCAGCCACACTCCACACCACTGCCCTGGGGGAAGTGCCCAGGCTGCAGGTGGGCGCCAGGGGGGCCGGACTCAGGGAGCAGGATCCACCTGGCCCCACCAGAGCTGGAGAGGAGCCAGCAGGGCTCCACACATGGGGCTTTGGGGACCAGGTCACCTACTTCCCTGCCCACCAGGAATGGGGCTCAGGGCCCACGTACCACCTTGCCCTCAGACAGCACACCTGAGGACCCCTCCCAGCCCTCCCGCCTCCAGAGCCTCAGACACACTGGTTCGCTCCCCACCCCCGGGGCTGACTCTGCGGGTCTGAGACGATGTAGTCCGCCCCCTGCCCCGCCCCCAGCAGAGCCTTCGCACAGGCAGGTGCAACCCACAGCAGCCAGAAAGCTCCAGGCCTGGTTCTGTGGTGCTTCTTGGTGACGGTCAGAAAGCCCGTGGCAGAGGGACCAGGTGTCCCCAGGCCCCCACGCAGGGCGGCGCGCTACCAGGCCGTCCCCTCTTCCTCCAGGCTCGTCCGGGCTCTGCCTCCAGCCGAAGCATGAATGGCCTCAAGGGGGCCTCCGGTCTGGCAACCAACGCTTCCCTGGCGGCTGCGGATCAGTGTGGCCAGGAGACGCAGCTGGAGAACGCGCTCTTAGCCTCCTTCTACCTCCTGGATTTCCTCCTGGCTTTTGTGGGCAATGCCCTGGCCTTGTGGCTTTTCCTCCGGGACCGCCGGGCAGGCACCCCTGCCGACGTGTTCCTGCTGCACCTGGCCGTGGCAGACCTGTCCTGCGTGCTGGTCCTGCCCACGCGCCTGGTCTACCACTTCTCGGGGAGCCACTGGCCGTTCGGGGAAATCCCATGCCGCCTCACCGGCTTCCTCTTCTACCTCAACATGTACGCCAGCATCTACTTCCTCACCTGCATCAGCGCCGACCGCTTCCTGGCCATTGTGCATCCCGTCAAGTCCCTCAAGCTCCGCAGGCCCCTCTACGCTCACCTGGCCTGCGCCTTCCTCTGGGTGGTGGTGGCCGTGGCCATGGCCCCACTGCTGGTGAGCCCACAGACCGTGAGGACCAACCACACAGTCGTCTGCCTGCAACTGTACCGGGAGAAGGCCTCCCCCCACGCGCTCGTGTCCCTGGCTGTGGCCTTCACCTTCCCGTTCGTCACCACGGTCACCTGCTACCTGCTGATCATCCACAGCCTGCGGCAGGGCCCCCGCGTGGAGACGCGCCTCAAGAGCAAGGCGGTTCGCACCATCGCCCTGGTGCTGGCCATCTTCCTGGTCTGCTTCCTGCCCTACCACGTGCACCGGGTCGTCTACGTGCTGCACCACCGCAGCAGCGCCTCCTGCGCCGCCCGGCGCGCCCTGGCCCTGGGGAACAGGGTCACCTCCTGCCTCACCAGCCTCAACGGGGCCCTGGACCCCATCATGTACTTCTTTGTGGCCGAGAAGTTCCGCAACACCCTGTGCAACCTGCTCTGCAGCCCGGGGCTCTCCAGGCCGCCCCCCAGCCTGGAAGGGAGGACCAACGAGAGCTCGATGAGCGCCAGGTCAGAGCTGTAGCCCAGGCCAGAGCTGTACCCCACGTCAAGCTGTACCCCAGGCCAGAGCGTACCCCAGGCCAGAGCTGTACCCCAGGTCAGAGCTGTACCCCAGGCCAGAGCTGTACCCCAGGCCAGAGCATACCCCAGGCCAGAGCTGTACCCCAGGCCAGAGCTGTACCCCACGTCAAGCTGTACCCCAGGCCAGAGCGTACCCCAGGCCAGAGCTGTACCCCAGGTCAGAGCTGTACCCCAGGCCAGAGCTGTACCCCAGGCCAGAGCGTACCCCAGGCCAGAGCTGTACCCCAGGCCAGAGCTGTACCCCACGTCAAGCTGTACCCCAGGTCAGAGCTGTACCCCAGGCCAGAGCTGTACCCCACGTCAGAGCTGTACCCCAGGCCAGAGCGTACCCCAGGCCAGAGCTGTACCCCACATCAGAGCTGTATCCCAGGCCAGAGCTGTATCCCAGGCCAGAGCTCTACCCCATGTCAGAGCTGTACCCCATGTCAGAGCTGTACCCCAGGCCAGAGCTGTACCCCAGGCCAGAGCGTACCCCAGGCCAGAGCTATAGCCCAGGCCAGAGCTGTACCCCAGGCCAGAGTGTACCCTACGTCAGAGCTGTACCCCAGGCCAGAGCGTACCCTACGTCAGAGCTGTACCCCAGGCCAGAGCGTACCCCACGTCAGAGCTGTAGCCCAGGCCAGAGCGTACCCCAGGCCAGAGCTGTACCCCAGGCCAGAGCTATAGCCCAGGCCAGAGCTGTAGCCCAGGCCAGAGCGTACCCCACGTCAGAGCTGTACCCCAGGCCAGAGCTGTACCCCAGGCCAGAGCTGTACCCCACGTCAGAGCTGTACCCCAGGCCAGAGCGTACCCCAGGTCAGAGCTGTACCCCAGGCCAGAGCTGTAACCCACGTCAGAGCTGTACCCCACGTCAGAGCTGTACCCCACGTCAGAGCTGTACCCCAGGCCAGAGCTGTGAGCTCCTCCCCAGCCACACGCTGAGGGAAGACAGAGAATCCGCAGATCACTCCTGTCCCTCCCAGGTGAGACCTCATCACCTAGAGCTGGTTCTGTGGTTCTGTCTCACCCGATGCACGAACCCTAAAATAGGAGAACCCTCTGCAGGTCGCCCGGCGGCCCACGGGCCCAGCGCCAGGATCTCAGCGATGTCACTGCAGCAGGAGGCCGGCAGGAGGCCGGGAGGGGCCCAGCGGCCCCAGCTTTCCTCAGCACTCGGCTCCTGCCCTCTCAGATACAGTAGCAGCTCCGCAGCTCCGCAGGGAGGGCCCCTGGCCGCTGGGGCTGGGGGCGCAGGGGAGGGGAGGGCAGGAGGCGGGCAATGTGCAAGGTGCCTTGGTTCCCTTGGCCCGCACCTTTGCCAGATGACCCCTGAGTCTAGGAGCCACAAACTATAAATTGTAGCTGATCCCTAAGTACATCTCAGGCTGGCGCCGGCGACATCCAGCAAGCATGGCCTGTGGGCACCCCTTCCGATCTTCCTGCTGGAACCCACATGGGAGCGGGGGGCAGGGGGCGGGGGTCTGTCAACCCCAGCTTCGCAGCAGCCGCCCACAGAGTCCCGGCAGCGCAGACTAGCGGACAGCAGCCAGGGAGCTGGCCTCCACCAAGCAGACCTGCAGGGCTGCCTCAGTCCTCCCCCTCCCGGACCTCTCCCTGCGGCCTGGCCAGGCTCGGAGCAGCTCCACTTCCTGCGGCGGGGGCTGCCCTGCCAGTCCTCTCTGTGCGTCACTGCTGATTATAAACTCACTGCCTGACGGGCTGAAGGCTACCCTCCCCAGAACATCTCTCTTCAATCCGAGAATGGCTACCGGGGGGCGAAGGGAGCAGAGACGGGGTGGCCTGTGCTCTTAACACCCACAATATGCCCGCCCCACACAGACCCAAGGTTCTGCACCGTGGTCTTCAGAGTGAGTGCCAGCCAGGCTGGGCGGGTCCCATTTGTTACAGCAAAACTACTTTACTTGCGAATCACATCTTACATTTCCTGTTCCAGGTTTTCCCAGGAAGCAGTGCAGCCGGGCCCCGGCGAGTGTGTCTTGGGAGGGGGCAGGATGTGCTCAGGCATACACTGGCAGCGGGGATACACTGGCAGGGGGTACACACCCGGCAGGGGGCACACACCCGGCAGGGGGCACACACCCGGCAGGGGGCACACACCCGGCAGGGGGGACACACCTGGCAGCGGGCACACACCCGGCAGGGGGGACACACCCGGCAGCGGGCACACACCCGGCAGCAGGCACACACCCGGCAGGGGGCACACACCCGGCAGCAGGCCCGGCCCAGATCACACAGGATACCAGGCACTGCCTGCCCCACAGCCTCTCATTGACCCCAGACTCCTGCTGAGTGCCCTGGGGACACTGGGGGCAGCATGGGACAGGCAGAGGCAAGCTCGCTACAGCAGTGCGGGGGGCGGGGGGGGGGGTGCGGAGGGTTCTGGTCAGAGAGCGAGATGGGAACCAGAGCCCAGACAGGAGAAGGCGGGGATCAGTGGGCGGGGTAGGGGGGCGGAGGGGGGCACCGTTGCAGGCGGCTCTTCCCTGAGACAGTCCAGTGCAGGAGAAAGTGGGTGGTGACCCGCTGCACTGGGGGTGCCTGGTTGACAGACACCAGTGGAGGCAGCAGTGGCCAAGCAGCGACCACAGGGAGGACTGGGTGGGAGGTGCACATACAGGCCTTTTGGGCAGACCTGAGAGCCCAGTGCAGAGCCCCAGGCGCCAGCAGGAGAGGTGGAGCCCCTGGAGGAGACCCCAGTGCATGGCCGCAAGAGGAGGCGCTTTATCAGGAGAGAGGGCGCCTCGGAGAAGCCACAGAGGTCAGCAGCAACCTCTGGGTCTGGCAATGGGGTGCCATGGACCCCAAGGAGGCTGAGACCGTGGAGAGCAGATGGGAGGCGCCAGTATGTGCACTGGGGAGGGCTGCAGAGAACCAAGAGCGCATTTTGGACCTTGGGGGCCACCCAGCCTGAGGAAGGAAGGAAGGGAGGAAGGAAGGGAGGGAGGGAGGGGGGGAGGGAGGGAGGGGAGGAGGAAGCCTCGAGCCTTCTCAAGAGGGTACGGGGTGAGCAGAGACATGGCCAGGCTGCAGGGCACAGATGCTGGGCAGCCAGGTGCCCCAGGGCCTGGCCCTCGCAGAGGTGGGAGGGAGGCCACCTGAGGGCGGGTGGGGGTGGAGACAGTGGGAGGAGGAGGGGAAGTGGAAAGGAAACTCTTCTCAGACCTGGAGTTGGGCCGCAAGGAGGCCTAGCTGAGCCCAGGAGACTGGGGGCCCTGACTATAAGAATGGTGGCCAGGCCTGCTGTCCAGAAGCCCAGCCGGGGCCGGAGGGAAGCAGAGGCTGGTGCCAGCCCTGCGTGCGGGGCCAGGAGGTGGTCATCTGACTGCACCCTCCTGAGAGTCTGCCAGCTCCCGCTCGGCACCTTCCTCCCTGCCCAGCTCACCTGCCTGCGTTCTTCACGAAGCCCAGGTCAGCCAGCTCCACTCCACACAGCTGGCAGCAGAAGCAGCCCGGGTGCCAGCTGCCGTTCATGGCCTTGATGACGCGGCCAATGATGAACTCACCTGAAAGAGGAAGGTCCCTGCTGGCCAGGGCCAGGCCTTCCCCCCCGCCCCCCAGCCCAGCCCCAAGCCCAGTCCACATGGGTCCTACGGCCCCGTCCAGCCCCTGGGGAGGTAATGCCTGCAGGGGCCTGAAGTCCAGTGCTCAGGGAAACAGGGCTGGGCAGGCAGGGAGAGCTCTGGACCCTGGCCACACGGGGACCCTGGCCACACGGGGACCCTGGCCGCACGGGGACCCTGGCCACACCGGGACCCTGGCCACACGGGGACCCTGGCCGCACGGGGACCCTGGCCGCACAGGGACCCTGGCCACACGGGGACCCTGGCCGCACGGGGACCCTGGCCACACGGGGACCCTGGCCGCACGGGGACCCTGGCCACACGGGGACCCTGGCCGCACGGGGACCCTGGCCCACCGGCCGGTCCACCCTTACGCACCACAGGAGCCGCAGCACGGAGCAAACAGCATCTGGAAGTCGTGTTCGCAGTACTTCCGGCCTTCAAACTGCAAATGGGCACAGAGCCAGCGTCATCCCGTGTGCACGGCGGCTCTGTCTGGTCAGAGCCTGCCTCAGGCAGACGAGCACCCACTCTGCTACCCTCCCGGGGGCACCACCCTCCCCAGAGAGGCTTCCTGCAGGGACTGTGAACAGCGGAGGGACAGGTGGGGGCTGAGAGGAGGCTGCAGAGAGGGAGCAGCCTCGAGGCCTGGAGGCCGGGGTGCAGAGGGAGGCCTCGGCCTGCTGTCTGCTGCAGCGACCGCCCTGGGGTCCTGGCGCCTGCCCCAGCTGGGGACGCAGGCTGGGAAGGCTGGGCAGGTTGGCATTGCATGTGTCACTTTGCCCCATGCCCTGTGTTCCCTCTGTGTGAGACGTCCATTTCCCAGAGGCCACAGGGAAGGAATACAGGAAGGTGGGGCTGGAGAGAGAGCCCCAGTCCCAGGCAGCAGGCACCAGTCTCCCACCTTCTGCCTGGGCCCGAGCACCTGGCACAGACCCGCAGGGGCCAGAGCCTGCTTTGCTCTCCCCTCCCGGACCCTGGCCCTGGTTTCCGCTCTCTAAAATGAGTGTCTTACAGGCTGCAGCTGCATCGGGCCATCCAGGGACACGAAGGGGCCGCAGGGTGTATGTTCACTCAGGGTGAATATTTCCTGAGCACCTACTATGCGCCAGGCTTTGTTCCAGACACAGGGCCCCCACTCCCACCGCCGTACAGCTGGCTAGCCTTTCCCACAGGCGCCAGGCAGACCGGGGCGCCCATCAGCCCTCCGTCAGCTCTGCCTGGGAGTCTACGGGCAGCCCGCGCAGGGCGGCTGCAGGGCGGTGATCAGCGGCTCCGGTGCACACATTCCACCAGGCGTACCAGGCACGGAGCTGAGCCACCGTTCACACAGCACCAGCCACACTGGTGCCCAGAAATAACTTCAAAGGCACAGGTGACAGTAAAATGTACTAAAATAGGAAGTGGTGGGTTTTGAGTTTTTTTACCTTTGTTTTTAGTAAAATTTATCTCATTGTACATTTACATAATTTAATTTTTAATCACTCTAACAACCAACTTGCAAGATTAATGAAAACTTAACAGTATGCTCTTGTGAGTAAGGTTGCCAGTCTAGCCATCTTCCCTGCATCTGGGTTACCATGAAAGCCAGCCTCCACCCCCTGCACCCCCAGCCTCCACCCACTGCACCCCCAACCTCCACTGCCTGCACTCCAAGCCTCCACTCCCTGCACCCCCAGCCTCCACCGCCTGCACCCCCAGCCTCCACCACCTGCGCTCCCAGCCTCCACCCCCTGCACCCCCTGTGCTCCCAGCCTCCACCGCCTACACCCCCAGCCTCCACCGCCTGCACCCCCAACCTCCACCTACTGCACCCCCAGCCTCCACCACCTGTACCCCCAGCCTCCACCTGCACCCCCTGTGCTCCCAGCCTCCACCGCCTGCACTCCCAGCCTCCACCTGCACCCCCAGCCTCCACTGCCTGCACCCCCAGCCTCCACCGCCTGCACCCTCAGCCTCCACCGCCTGCACTCCCAGCCTCCACCGCCTGCACCCCAGCCTCCACCGCCTGCACCCCCAGTCTCCACCGCCTGTTCCCCCAGCCTCCACCACCTGCACCCCCAGCCTCCACCGCCTGCTCCCCCATGAAGTCTCTCCTCAGCCCAGCAGCCTGTGGTCCCTTCCCAACATGGGACAGATGGATTCCTGGGCTCCACACCCTGCATGGCTCCTGCCCCTCCCACAGTGAAATCCTAAGGCCCCACAAAGGCCAACCGAGTCAAACCACTCTGCCCCCTGCCCTCACCCCACTAATCCCTCCGCTCTGCTTCCTTCACACTCACCTGCCACTGCTCCTCAAGCCGCCTCTCCGACCTCAGGCCCTTTGCACTTGCTGTGCCCGGCTGAGTGCTCTTCCTGCCGCTGTGTGTGGGCTCCCTCCCCTCCTCCGGGGCTGCTCCCCCTCCCTGCCCACCCCGTCCAACCCAGGCGCTCAGCACCTTCCCTGGGACAGACACCCAATCACCGGGTTTGCTGTCTGATCCCAAGAGAGGGGCGGTGCGCAGAGCAGGGGTTTGCCAGGGAACGGAGGAGGTGACCCTCCTCTGCGCCCTGCACCGGGCGGTGTCCAGTCTCCCAGGTGGGCCGGCCCCAAGCGCCACCCGCGTCTCTGTGCTGGCGGGAGCACAGCCTGGCCAGGCTGGGTGGCGGCCCCTGTGTCCCTGGTCAGGCTGGGCTCCCAGAGGCGGGAGGCCGGGAGCCGCTCACCTCGTAGAAGAGCCCGTCGGGGAAGGGCCGGAAGCACTGGGCGCACACGAAGCAGCGCTCGTGGTACAGCTCGCCGCCGCTGTGCACGATGCGCTCGGCCGGGCCGAAGCGGGCCTGGCAGCGCAGGCAGGCCGCCGTGGCCAAGGCGTCCGACAGGTTGCTGGGGAGGAGAGGGGAGGTCAGGATGGGAGGCTGACACGGGCGAGAGTGCGCCCTGGACGCCTCCTTCAGGGGGCAGCATGGCTCTGACTCAGGAACACGTGGTCAGGGCCACCCCCCGCGGCCACCCACACACCCACAGCAGCGGCACCACCATTCTCAGGGCAGAAAGGGCCGCAGGGGGTGGAGGCCAAGCCCCCTGCCTCCACAGCCCCTGCAGCCCCACGGCAGCTCCCAGAGGGTCAGGTCCGGGGGCCTCTGCCAGGCTGCCTGCCCCTCCCTCTCTGGGCCAGACTCCCAGCTGGGAAACAGAATCAGCTGGTTGCGTCCCCGTTCTGTGCCAGTTACACGTGTGTGAGTGCACACGCACATACACACACACACACACACACACACACACACGCTAAGTACTCGGCACTTAGTACACACACTAAGCCCTACGCAGGGTGGGGCTGTGGCTGTCCGTGTCACTGACATGGTCCCCAGGCTGCTCAGTCCTCATGCTGGGCCATCTCTTGGAGTGTCAGTGGTCACCTCAGCTCCCTCTTGTGCCTCCTGTCACCCCTTCTCAGGGAACCAGAGGGTGACTCAGGTAGAGAACGACACCCCAGTCTCATTTAAATCCCCGATGCCACCTGCCTTCTGAGTGAGACTTAAGGCTCAGAGAGGTTAAGTGACTTGCCCAAGCTCACACAGCAGATCTGATCCCACATTGGTTGGACTTCAATGGCTTTTCCCTCTGCACCATGAGCTAGTTTCACATCGTCTGCCTCCCAAAAACATGCAATCCCCTGCCCTGGAGGTGACGGTGTGAGTCTTTGGGGCAGGCCAGGGCAGGGAGCAAGCCTCACCCACGGGGCGACTGCTGCCCTGGCGGGGGGGGGGGGGGGGCGGCTTCCATCTGAGGAAGGGCAATCCCAGCTGCACGGCGGGAAAGGGGCCTCTGAGCCAGGCCCCTGACTGCCCCTGCCCTGAGTCCGGGCTCTCTGACTGGGCCCCGCCCTGAGGCCTGGCCCGGAGGAACAGGTCGCCCGCCCGTGCCAGCCCTGCCACCTCCCACACCACACCCTGGTGCCGTGCCTTTCCTGGGAGTGAGCAAACACGCTTTCCCGCAGCGTCAGTGCCGATGTTGGGGGTGCTGCCTGGGAAGTGTCAGGCTCAGCGAGGAGAGGCGGACCGCCGTCTTGTGTGAGAACTCTCCAGCCTGTTCCACCTCCCAGGACACTAGCCCCCACACCCTGCACCACATCGTGGACAGAATTCTTAGTGAGCGCGCCCCGCCCACCCCCCACCCCCCCACCCCCCCCACCCCCGCTGCCAGGAGGCCCAGGGCCGGAGCAGCGCTGTCTCCAGGGGTCCTGGCACAGGATGTGGATGTGGGTCTTACAGGGAGGGAGGGTCAGGGCGACTGCCACACAACCCAGATGGAGGCTGGGCTGGGAGTCCAGGGGAACCACGTGGGGAAACCATACGGCGGGGCAGGCGGGGCGGCAGGAGGGCTCAGCGAGCCTGGACGCCTGCCCTCAGGCACAGACACGCTTGGGGACCGAAGCCCCTCTGACGTCCATATCTAGGCTGCAGGGCAAGGAAGCAGGAGTGGCAGGAGGAGTTGGGAAGAGCCCACCTGCCCACCCCACTCCCACCTCTGCGCCCCCACTTCCTGCTGGTCCCCACAGGTGCCAGACAGGGCAGAGGCTGGTGCGGCGGGGCAGGGCACAGGCCGGTTTCCTGCCCAGAACGGAACGTAAAACCCTGCACTCCCCAGCACACACCCAGGTGCCACTGCAGGCAGGCTCAGGAGGTGCTGGGAGATCAGGCATCAACAGGAAGGCCTGGCCCCTGGGCCTGCAATCCCATCTAAAAGAGCCAATAAATGAACCCAAAAAGGTGCTCAGTTGCCCCCCAGCTTTGGGATTGCCCCTGCAGGAAGAAAGTGAGCCCCCTCTCCCCACACACCCACTCTCCGCCTGCCCTCCAGGGCCCACTGCCCAGGGCTGGGGGCCTGCACCTTCATGTCTCCACGCCCCTCCACCAGAGGCTGGCCTGCCTGGTCTGTGTCCAGTTCCCTGGCTAGCTCCCTGGGCACCGAGGTCCCGGGTGCTGCTGTCTGCCGCTGCATGCCTCGCACACCCCTGCACAGGCTGTGCGGTGGGGGGACCGCCGTGTCCTGCCCCTGCTGGCTGCCCCAGCCCAACTCTCGGCCGGCAGCACCCCTCAAGGCACTCCTGTGGCCACTTTCCACGCCACCTGCTCAGGAACAAACAGCACCCCAAGCCCCGGGCAAAGGCAGAGGGAGGGCAGGCGTGCCTAGCAAAGGAACCACAGCACTGCCAGCTATCCCCGGGGCACTCTGAGCTCACCCCCACATCGAACCCAACAGACCTGGAAAAGGTACCTGCTTCTCTGGCCTCATTTCCTTATTTGCAAACAGGCGCATCAGAGCAACAGTTACTGCCCGGCAGGGTGAGTGGGGACTCCGTGGCCTGCAGCGTGTGGGCACAGAGCCCGGCAGGCTGGGTGCTGGACAGAGAGCTGCTGTTTCAGGAATTCTGGGAGCATACATCCCAGCCAAGAAAAGAGAACACAGCCTCCCCAGTGATCCCCAGGAAGACACCGGCGCCCACCCTGCCGCACAGGATGCAGAGGGCACCCCCAGAGCCGGGGGAGAGCAGGCCCTCTTGCACCCCTTCTCCAGCCCTCCCAGAACCCCAAATGCTCTCCATGTTGACTGTCAACATAATTCTGGGCTTGTGCCAGATGTCCCTGAGTGGCAAGAGGTCCCTGAGCTGGATAATGACGCTCAGCCTGGGGTGGGAGCCCTCGCTGTACCAGGTCCTTGTGAAGGGCGACTGCTGGCTCAGGGTGAGGAACTGAAGCACAGAAAGGACCAGTAACCTCCTGACCCCAGCCCTCTCCCGCCCCTCGGCTCCCGGTGGCCTCACACAGGCAGGGACAGTGAACACTGTTTTGCAATAATCTCAGACCTCCCCTCCAGCCTCCACCACCTGAGCCTAGAAAGACGGTGTTGGCTTGAGGGACAGGCAGCGGCAGCCACAGGGGTCTGCTCACCCGAGGCCACGTCAGCGGTGTGTGTGCTCTGCCGGCCGGCTGGTGTGTGGCCCACGGCACAGTCCTCTGGACCCCAGCTGCATCATCTGTAAAATGGGCTGGCAGCAGCTACCTCCAGGTTGTTGGGGGTGAAGTGCCAGCACAGCCCACAGCGGCTCCATAACTGGCAGCCGTCGCCTCCCTTCCCTCTCTGCCCAGGCACTGTGCCAGGTGCGGGCAGGGGATCCACGCGGCAGGCCCCCAAAGCTCCAGTGGCCACTGCAGCACGGCCTGGGCCTCTGCCCTGCCGCCGTCTGGCCGCGGGAGGCCGCCGGCTCACGCCTGACCGGGCGTTCACACAGAGCCAGCCCACACCCGGCCCGGAGCCACCGGCGGCCTTGGGCGCTGGGCACGCAGCATTTCCGCGTGAGAAGCATCCACACCTGCACGGTCCCTGGGACGTCACGGCCTCTTTGCTCCAGCAGCCCCGTCTACCTAAGCAGGTGCACTCCGAACAGCGCAACGACCGCAGAGCCCCCGCAAGGGAGCGGCCCCTAAACGCAGCCAGCCGGCAGCAGGCAGCCCCCTGCAGCTCAGCGCCACGCCCGCCTCGCCATCCCTGGGGCACCTACACTGTGCTTCGGGCCAACTGTGCCCTGGCCGCACTGCCCACACACCACTCACTCCACAGACACCCAGGTGCACGGAGGCGAAAATGGGGGGCCCCTCTCCTCAGAGGCCCCACAGGTCCTTGCTGGGCTGCAGTGCGGGTGCAGGTGCAGGTGCAGGCTGGCCTCCCGCTCCCCTCAGTGCCGCTGGGCAGCCTCTGAGGCCCGCCCCTGACAGGCTGATGGCTCCCAGCGCCACCGTGAGCACCCCGGGCCTGGGCTGCTTCCTCCCGGGGCCCTCGCGCCCCCCACCTCCTCTGGGGCCCCACCTGTGGCTCCATGCAGAGGACCCAGCGCGGCCCCTCCTGCTCTCCCTCCCCTTCCACTGCTGGTTCCAGCCAGAGGCCCTGGGCACCCGACCCCACGCCCCCCGCAGCCTCCAGCCCGGGCAGCTCATCTCCGTGGAGCGAGGTCCACACTGCGGCTGGCAGTCCCCCCGCAGCCGGCTCCGCCGCCTGGACGTGCTGGCCGGCGGGTTGCCCACGCGTTTTGCTTATCCGTAAAGTGGCGATAAGACGACCCCCGCCTGAAGTAGTGATGGGGTTTCACAGAAACTACCCTGAACCCCATCTCAGCGCCCTGCCCCAGAATGTGGTCCAGCCCTGGACTGAAGGGCCCGCAGGGGTCGGGGAAAGGCCGTAGCCGCAGCCTCGGGGACACGGGCCGGCCGGGCGCGCCGCCACCTACCCGGGCGCGGCAGCGGGTGGGCTCTGCTGGTGCCGGCGGCGCAGGTACAGCCCCGACGCAGCGAGTGCGCCCAGGCGGGCGGCCATGGCAGCTCCTCCCAGGGGCCACTCGGACTCCAGCCCCGAGCAGCCACGGGACCGGAGAGACGGGCCGACCGACGGGACTGCCGCGCAGAGCCGCCCGCCCCACTCACGTTACACCGTGACCTCCGAAGGGCGCAGAGTCCGTGCAAACAGAAAGGGCATTGTCCCCGGGGCGGCGCAGTGGAAGCGAGGCGGGCGGGGGGCGGGGGGCGGGGATCCCAGAAGCACTGGCGGAGGCCTGGGCCGCAGGTGCGGCTGCCTGGGCCCCTGCACAGGCCGAGGAGGGGCGGACCGGCTGACCCCGGCAAGCCCAGCGCAAACATCCCGCTTCCTTCCCTCTCCTGCGACCCGAGGCCGCAAACACCACCCGGGAGACCCAGAGGACAGCGGCCCTGGATCCAGCCAACGAGCACCAGCATCGAAGGGGTCCAGTTGCCGAAAGCCAGGCGGCAGCCTCCGCCCGGCCCGCCGAGGGCAGCGGCCGGCCAGGGAGGTGCCAGAGGCAGCCTTACACCTTTCATCCAAAGAGCTGGCTGTGCTCCGGTCAGCACCTGGCCGTGGTCCCTGCTGGCCCCGGGCCCCTGGTCAGCATGAAGTCATAACCCAAAGCATCACAGAAATCTGAGCCCGGAAGCATTTGGTCCAAGAAAACCCTGAACCCTGGTGAGAACAGGGAGCTTCGTGGTGTTTTAACTTAGCCCATCTGGTCCCTAAATCCCAACTCCATGGCTGCCTTGAAAATAACAATCCACATCCCCAGCGTCCTCCCTAAGGGAGAATGGACCAGCCAAGAAGAGCTCCATGTGGTTAATTGGGCCCAAGTGAATAACAAGAGCCCAGCACCATTGTTCCCAGAGGCACCCTGCCCACCAGGGAAAAGCCTGGCCGAGCTGCCCACGGCCACCCTTGTAAGAGCTGGGATCGAAATTCCACCAAAGCACTTAGGCCTGCCCCGTCCAATCAGAGGTGCACACACTATATCTTCATTTGCATCTTTGCTGACCAATCAGAATGGGTGGAGCCAATCAAGCAGGACAGTGCTTTTTGGACCAATCAAACTGTACACATTTAATTCTTCGTTTGCATAAAAATGGGCCAGTCAGGGATGGGCTGGGGTACTCTCTCTATTAGCCAACCTCCCTCTGTGTCAGGGGAGAACCTGGTCTGTTCCATGCCAAGCTGCTTCACAACTGAGCTGTTTTCACGGAATAAAGTCTCTCTTGTACCACATCCCCGTTGGCATTGAATTGGTGGCAGTGACCTTCAGTTGAGACCAGTCATGAGGGAGCAGACAGAGCCAGAGCGCTTTCAAAGTTTCATCCCAAAGGGGAGTTATGGCTGACCCTGCCCGCCCTGTGTGGGAGACCCCTGGGAAGGCATGTCTTCTTGCGGCCTCACGTGCACATGCCCAGGGCTCAGCCTCTCCTCCTGCTTTTTCAATGCATTACTATTATTGCTACAACAGCAGCCATTGTCACCGGCAACAGAGAGCTGTTGGGACAATAACAAACGAACCAAAAAACTTAAAAGGAAAATGGAGAAATGAGATGTGCTTAGAGCAGGGGTGGGTAAACTTTTTGACTCGAGGGCCACAATGGGTTCTTAAACTAGACCGGAGGGCCGGAACAAAAGCATGGATGGAGTTTGTGTGAACTAATATAAATTCAAAGTAAGCATCAACACTAATAAAAGAGAAAAATGGTAATTGGCGTACGACGATACCCTTTTCATTGGCTAATCAGGGCTATATGCAAATTAACTGCCAACTAAGATTGGCAGTTAACTGCCAACTAAGATTGGCAGTTAACTGCCAACAAGATGGTGGTTAATTTGCATATGTAGGGACAATGCAGGGAGGCGAAAGGGAAAGCAGGAAGAAGCCCCCTGCCACTGACAGTGATCGGAAACCCAGGGGGGAGCTAAGAGCTGGGGGGCAGGGCAAAGGCGGCCCTGGGGCCTCCTTTGCCCTGCCCCCCAGCCATGATCAGAGAATCAGGTGCCTTTTCCGCCCTGGCCAGTGATAGCAGGAAGTAGGGGTGGAGCCAGCGATGGGAGCTGGGCACGGTCGAAGCTGGCAGTCCCAGGAGCTAGGGGTCCCTTGCCTGGGCCTAAAGCGAAGCCCACGATCGTGGGGCCGCTGCAGCTGCGGGTCCCCGCTGCCCGGGCCAGACGCCTAGGCCAGAGGCGTTAGGCCTGGGCAAGGGGCCGATCCTGCGATTGGAGGGTGATGGGGGTCAACGCCTGAGGGCTCCCAGTATGTGAGAGGGGGCAGGCTGGGCTGAGGGACACTCCCCCCCACACACACACACCCAGTGCACGAATTTCGTGCACCGGGCCCCTAGTCATTACATAAAAGGGTACGGTCTCTTTTTTTTATTTCAATAGTTTTATTCATTTCAAACATTTTAACAAAAAGAGTGTAAACACTAATTATTATAATTTGAAACTTCAAAAAATGGAGGAATCATAGCACAATAACATACCTTATATTGAAGATGGCAAAGGCAAAATAAAATTGCCTAACAAAGGAAAGGTACAAAAGCCTTTCAAATTAAACTTAAATATAATAAAATAATTTAAAACTAAAACAAATAGAAAAGAACAAAATGTGTAAACAGTAAATTAAACAACTTCCAAATTATGCCCGGGACGTAGATGTAGATGGCAATGTAGACTGGGTTGAAAGGTTTTTGGTCTTTAAAACATCAACTTCAGTGGGAACAGTGTTGTTGGTCTCCTTTTTTAGCTAATGCATCAAAGTCTGGAGTTAGTTTTGTTGTGGCTATTCTCAGGATAGACCTGAGGTGGTCGTCAGTGAAGCTGGATCTGTGAGGGGCTTTGTTGATGTTCATGATGCTAAATGTCTGCTCACAAACATAGGTTGACCCAAACTGCACCAGTGTCTTCTGTGCCATCCTCCGGATGTTTGGAAAAGTGGCTTCATTAAGTGAAGCATAAAAGTCTCTTAGTTCAAGAGAGCTGAATTTCTCCTTTAGGACAAAGTCAGACTGAAGATCGATGAGTTCCAGTTGCACCTCTTCTGGTGCTGTTTCAGGGTTTTGTGACAAAGGACAGGCCACCAGTTGAAGTGACTGGTCAATTTTTTCAACATCAGAAAACCGACGACAGAATTCTGCATGCAGGTCATCCAGTGATTTGCTGCATTTCTTCACGTTTTGGATGGTCTCCTTCTGTGTGGCTAGTGTGGCAAAATGCATGAAGACTTGTCTGAAATTTGTCTGGAAAAGAAAATCAGCTTCGATTTAAAGACTTTCACATTAGTGTACATGTCATGTACATACTGATCTTTTCCCTGTAGCTTCACATTTAGCTCATTCAAATGTGAAAATATATCTACAGCAAATGCAAAGTCACACAGCCAATTCTTGTCACTCAGCTCAGTAAATTCGTCAGACTTCCCCTTTAATTTCAAAAATGCACCAATCTCTTCTTTGAGCTCCCACACTCGTTGGAAAACTTTGCCCAAACTCAACCAGCGGACACGAGAATGGTAAAGTAAGTCGTGGTGATCCGCATCAGTTTCCTCCAGAAACTTAATAAACTGACGGTGCTGAAGTCCCTTTGCTCAAATGAAATTAACAAGCTTTACAACTGGATTAACAACATGATTAAGTTGTAATATAGACTTGCACAATGATTCCTGGTGAATAATACAGTGAAGAAAAATAACATCTTGGTTAGGGTTCTCCTCTTTCACTTTATCCTGAATTCTTTTTAGCAGTCCAACATTTTTTCCAGTTAAATTTGGAGATCCATCTGTCGTGACATTAGCAAGTTTACTCCATGGTAGCTTCATTTTCTCGATGACAGTAGACACCCGGTCATACAAGTCCTCTCCCCATGTTTTTCCTTTCAGTGGCTCCAAGGCTAAAAACTCCTCCGTAATTTCAAAATTGTCACTAATCCCTCGGATAAAAATTAAGAGCTGAGCAGTGTCCTTTATGTCATTACTTTCATCCAATGCTAGTAAATAAAACTTAAAGAACTCTGCCTTACTATTTAACTTGCTGGCCAAGTCTTCATCAATCAGTTCCACTCGACGAGTCACTGTCCTGCACGATAAGCTGAGTTTTTCAAACTTGCCTTTGCTCTCTGGACACAAGAGACCTGCTGTCTCTATCATACATTCTTTCAAAAACTCGCCTTCAGAGAGAGGTTTGCTAGCTTTTGCTAATTTGAATGATAGCATAAAACTTGCTTTGGTAGTTGTCTCTTGAATTGCAGTTTGTCTGTGAAAGACATTTTGCTGAGCCTGTAATTTAGCCATCAACCTCTGTGCAGTAGCCTCCCGTTCTTGAGGTGACTGCTTGCTAGCATAGTTGCCATGCTTTGTGGCAAAGTGACAGCTGAGATTGTACTCTTTGAAGACTGCAAGTGTTTCCTGGCATATCAGACATACCGGCATTGATCGGACTTCGGTGGAAAAATATTTTGTTGTCCACTCCCTCTTAAACACTCGGCATTCACTGTCCACTTTCCTTTTCTTTGGTCCACTCATGTTTAATATTGGGCTAAAACCAACAGTACCGTTCTCTTATTAAATTCTTTACTAAAATAAGACAGTAAAGTATAAAAACAAGTGATTAAATTTGCTCTACTATAACATTTTTGGTCTTCTAAAAAATATATATATAACAAAATCATCTGAAAAAGTTCAGACATGGGACAGAGGCACACCCTGACCATGGAGAACAACCCCTTTCCTCCATAGGAAACCTGTGTATCTTTCACACAGGCCCTTTGTTTATGGTAACACACATAGCTGCACATTGCTGTGTCTTCTAGACACACTTGTATGGGAGGTACTAGGGCAGTGCAAAACATGGGTAACCAGTAGTTACCACTAGCACTTCCATTCCTGGCAAAAAACAGCCGCAGTGCACATAGTGTGAAAGAGCCCATTATCAATGTCAGATTGCATCCACTGGACTCTATAAAAACAACCAAGTGCCTCTTTTAAATGCCCATTGCAACAGTTTTTCTTATTAAAAGCTGGAAATGGCAGGATATTTATGTATCTACCCCTACTGTGACAGCCTGGCAGAGCATTACAAAGGAGAAAACCCAGCATCTGGTGATGTCCATAAGTACAAGACTTCAGGCTGTCATTACCAGGAAAGGGTTTCATCCAAGTATTAGATATGAACATTTGATTTTCAGTTTTTCATTTGTCCAATTACTTCTGAAACCCTGAAATTAAGCGATTTTGTAATAAAATCTTTAGTTCATCACATCTCTATACAATCTTTTTGTTCAACCCACTGAATGAGGGTTTGTTCACACTAGCCGTGCTGCCGTTGCAGTGTGGTGCGGTACTGCAATGCAGCGCAGTTAGGGTTAACGCAGGGTACACAGGTTTCCATCATGTTTGCGTTGATGCTAATGTGCAGTGGTGCGTGTTAACACAAATGCCCTGTAGCACGCATTTTTACAGCTGAAAGTCTTTGTTGTTTTATTAACACGTCATTGTGATGTACAGAATGTGGGAACAGGAAAAAATTGTGCTTGAGTAGAGCTCTTAATCTTACCTCAGAGAGGCTCTGATACTGTGCTCTCCAGGGGCGTGTCTCCCTCATCACCACGATAACGTGTCTAGCATTCCTGGGGTGATGTCGGGAGACGCGTCCGCGGGCATTACCAGGAGCCTCTGGAAGCCTGAGAGGTTGTTCCTTCTACTGAATGGGTGGATATAAATCCGCGGCTCAGAAGGAGGAGCTGCGGCCGTGTTCCCGTTGCCATGGTAACGCTGCTGCTGGTGAAGGAGCGGAGGGGAGAGCAAGAGAACACGGGCCTCGGCTGGCTTAGAGGCTCTGAAAAGAGCGGGCATATTCCTGGGAATCCAGAAAACCATGAGAACACGCAGGGCTGTGTGCCTGCTTGGGAGAGACCTCGCCCTGGCCGGCCCTGGGCTGTGGAGGCGGCAGAGCCGGCAAAGGCAGAGCTGTAAACTGCCTGGTTGAATACTGACGCTGTGCCTAGCAGGCACTCCGGGGCCTCGTGAAGGCTGCGAGGTTACTCATTTCAGCTCGTCCTCAGCTGACCGCTAAACTAACTGAGCAGAGACTTCAGCGGGCGCCAGTGACAGACATACAGACTTTAGAGCAGCCGTGGGCAAACTACGGCCCGCGGGCCGAATCCGAAAGAGCTAAGGGTTCTCTTGCTCTCCCCTCCGCTCCTTCACCAGCAGCAGCGTTAACATGTATTAGTTCACACAAACACTCCATCCATGCTTTTGTTCCCGCCTCCAGTCCAGTGTAAGAACCCATTGTGGCCCTCGAGTCAAAAAGTTTGCCCAGCCCTGCTCTAGAGACTAGTTCAGAAAAATCACTGAGCACCCAAACAGCTAACAGCAGCATAAGCCCTGGTGTGGTGAGACTCTGACTGCCAGAGTCCCTGATTTATATTATTTGCAATGTCCAGTTCTCTGCAAGAGTTATGAGACATGCAAAGAAACAAAAAAGTGTGGCTTATATACAGGAAAAAAGAGCAAGCAACAGAAACTGTCCCGGATGAAGCCCAAATGGAGAACATTAATAAATAGAAATTATAAAATGGAACCAAATAGGAATTCTGGGGTTGAAAAGAAATACTAAAGAGAGACCTTCAGGATGAAGTGAAAAGACACTAGACAATAATTGAATCCACATGAAGAAATGAAGATCAGTAAATTCTACATTTATATAGTAAAGCTAATTATACAGAAAAATACAAAAAGCAGTATAAATGTAGTTTTGGTTTGTAAGCCTTTTTCTGCATCTGATTTAAAGACAGCTGCATAATGAAATAATTTAACACAAAAGAAGGAGATAGTATAGGAATTGAGAAACAGAAAAGATATGACATTTTTAAAAAGAGCAAATAGCAGATGTAAACCCTGGAATCTTATCATTACATTAAATGTAAATGAGTTTAATTCTCCAATGGAAAGTCAAAGATCAAATAAGATTTTTTTTAAAAAACATGACCTAATTATATCCTTTTTACAAGGATATCCTTGTTACACTTTTTTTAAAAATTGATTTCAGAGAGGAAGGAAGAGGTAGAGAGAGTGAGAAACATTAATGATAATAAATAATCATTGATCGGCTGCCTCTTGCACACCCCACACTGAGGATCAAGCCCGCAACCCAGGCATGTGCCCTGACCGAGAATCGAACTGTGACCTCCTGGTTCATAGGCCGATGCTCAACCACTTAGCCACCCCAGCCAGGTGATCCTTGTTTCACTTTAGATGCAATAACACAAACAGTTTGAAAATAGAAGAATGGAAAAGTTATACCATAAACAGCAATCAAAAGAGAACTGGGGAAGCAAGTCAGAGAGATCTTGCACAGGGGGGCAGGCAGGACCAAGGGAGGGTGAGAGTGTGAGCGAGAGTGAGGGTGAGAGTGTGAGTGAGGTGTGAGGGTGAGAGTGTGAGTGAGGTGTGAGGGTGAGTGTGAGCTAGGTGTGAGGGTGAGTGTGAGTGAGGTGTGAGGGTGAGAGTGTGAGCGAGGTGTGAGGGTGAGAGTGTGAGCAAGGTGTGAGGGTGAGAGTGTGAGCGAGGTATGAGGGTGAGAGTGTGAGCGAGGTGTGAGGGTGAGAGTGTGAGCGAGGTGTGAGGGTGAGAGTGTGAGCGAGGTGTGAGGGTGAGAGTGTGAGCGAGGTGTGAGGGTGAGAGTGTGAGCAAGAGAGTGAGGGTGAGAGTGTGAGCGAGGTGTGAGGGTGAGAGTGTGAGCGAGGCATGAGGGTGACAGACCGATAACCACTGATGAAATTGAAGCAGTAATCAGAAAAACTCCCGGCAAACAAAAGTCCTAGAACAGATGGCTTCATGGGCGAGTTCTACCAAATACTCAAAAAAGAACTAACACCTACCCTTAAACTATTCCAAAAAATTAAAGGGAAAGTAGCATTTCCAACCTTTTTTTACAAAGCCAGAACTATCCTAATTGCAAAACAGATAAAGATACTACAAAGAAAGGAAATTATAGGCCAATATCCCCAATGAACATAAAGGTTAATATCCTCAACAAAATATTAGCAAATCAGATTCAGCATTGCATTACAAAGGCCATACACCATGACCAAGTGGGATCTATTCCAGAGATGCGAGGTTGTACAAATTTCACAAGTCAACAAACGTGATGCATCACAGAAACAAAATGAAGGATAAAAATCACATGGTCACATCAATAGACACAAAAAAAGCATTTGACAAAATCCAGCACCCATTTTTGATAAAAACTCTAAGTAAAGTGGGAATAGAGGGAACATACCTCAACATGATAAAGGCCATTTATGACAAACCTACCGCCAACATCATACTCAATGGGCAAGAACTAAAACCATTTCCCCTAAGAACAGAAACAAGACAGAATTTCCACTCTCACCACTCTTATTCAACATAGTCCTGGAAGTCCTAGCATAGCGACCAGACAAGAAGAAAATATAAAAGGAGGAAGGAAAATTATCATTATTCACAGATGACATGATATTGTACATAGAAAATCCTAAAGATTCCACCAAAAAAAATGACTAATAAATGAATTCAACAAAGTAGCAGGATACAAAATCAACATCCACAAATCGATGGCATTTTTACATACCAATAATGAAATATCAGAATGAGAAGCTAAACAAATAATCCCGCTTACCATTGCAACAACAACAACAAAAGGTACCTAGGAACAAACATAAGCAAGGAAGTAAAAGACCTGTATTCGGAAAACTATAGCACTGAAAAAGAAATAGAGGAAGATAAAAAACAAGTGGAAGCATACACTGTGTTCATGGATCAGAAGAATTAAAATCATTAAAATGTCCATACTACCCAAAGCAATCTATAGATTCAATGCAATCCCTATTAAAATAACTGCATACTTCACAGATATAGAACAAATACTCCAAAAAGTTATATGGAACGAAAAAAGAGACCCTGAATAGATGCAGCAATCTTGAGAAAGAAGAACAAAGTTGCAAGGATCACAAAACCAGAAATCAAACTATACTACAGAGCCATTATAATCAAAACAATCTGGTACTGGCACAAGAACAGGCATATTGATCAATGGAACATAACATAGACCCCAGAAACTGACCCAAGCCATTATGGTCAATTAGTATTTGGCAAAGGAGGCAAAAGCATACAACGGAGTTCAGATGGTCTCTTCAATAAATGATATTGAGGAAATTGGACAGGTACATGCAGAAAATAGACCTCCAATTTACACCATACACAAGAATAAACTCAAAATGGATAAAAGACTTAAATGTAACTTGTAAAACCATAAAAATCCTAGGCAGCAAAATCTCAGACATCTCTTGTGGTAGAATTTTTGCCGAAATATCTCCTAAGGCAAGAGAAACAAAGGAAAATGTAAATAAGCAAAAGAAACCATCATCAAGATGATGTGGGAGAACATATTTGGGAATAATACATTTGATAAAGGGTTAATTTCCAAAATATATAAAGAACTCACACAGCTCAACAAAAGGAAGACAAACAATCCAATTTAGAAATGGGCAAAGGACCTAAGTAGACACTTCTCCAAAGAGGACATACAGATGGCCAAGAGAGATATGAAAAATGTTCAACGTAATAATAATCATCAGAGAGATGCAAATTAAAACCACCATGAGCCGAAACCGGTTTAGCTCAGTGGATAGAGCGTCGGCCTGCGGACTGAAAGGTACCAGGTTCGATTCCGGTCAAGGGCATGTACCTGGGTTGCAGGCACATCCCCAGTAGGAGATGTGCAGGAGGCGGCTGATCGATGTTTCTCTCCCATCGATGTTTCTAACTCTCTATCTCTCTCCCTTCCTCTCTGTAAAAAATCAATAAAATATATTTTTAAAAAAAAACCACCATGAGATATCATCTCACACATGTCAGAATGGCTACCATCAATAAACCAACAACCAACCAGTGCTGGCGAGGAAGTGGAGAAAAGGGAACCCTCATGCATTGCTCATAGAGTGCAGACTGGTGCAGCCACTATGGAAAACAGTATGGGGTTGCCTCAAAAAATTAAAAATAGAACTGCCATTTGACCCAGAGATCCTACTTTTAGGACTATATAAGGACAACAAAAGATGGTCTCTTCAATAAACAGTATTGGGAAATCAGAAGGGATATATGCACCGCTATGTCCATAGCAGCGTTATTTACCATAGCTAAGATCTGGAAACAGCCCAAGTGCCCATCAGTAGACCAGTGGATAAAAAAGCTGTGGGACATTTACACCGTGGAATACTGTGCAGCAGAAAAAAAGAAAGCTCTCTTACCCTTTGAGACAGCATGGAGGGACCTGGAGAGTATTATGGTATATGAAATAAGCCAGTCAGAGAAAGACAAGTATCACGTGATCTCACTTATTTGTGGAATCTAATAAACAAAATAAGTTGACCAACAAAATAAGTTCAGAGGCATGGAGACAAGGAACACACTTACATATCTCAGAGGGGAGGAGGGTGGACAGGAAGAGATTAACCAAAGAACTTATATACTTATATTCCTAGCCCATGGGCACAGACAATAGTGTGGTGAAGGCCTGGGGTGGGGTAGGGGCTCAGTGGAGGGGGATAGGGGGTAATGGGGGGGCATCTGTAACACTGCAGCAATAATTTTTTTTAAAGAGAGAATTGGAGCCCTAGCCAGTTTGGCTCAGTGGCTAGAACGTCCGCCCATGGACTGAATGGCCCAGGGTTTGATTCCAGTCCAGGGCACATGCCTCAGTTACAGGCTCGATACCCTCTGGTCAGGATGTGTGCAAGAGGCAACCAATTGATGTGTCTCTCTCACATCGATGTTTCTCTCTGTGTGTCTCTTCCCTCCCTTCCACTCTTTCTAAAAGTCAATGGAAAAATATTCACAGGTGAGGATTAACAAAAAAACAAAAAGAGAGAGAGAATTAGAGTGACTATATTAATATAAGACAAAATAGACTTTAAGATAAAAAATTGTTATAAGAGCAAAGAAAGACATTTCATAATGATAAAAAGTCAAACCTTCAAACAAAACAATAACTCTCAACATGTATGCATGTATCAACCCTAAAGCAAAAACTGAGAGAGCTGAGAGAAAAATAGAGAATTTAACAATTACGGTTGGAGACGTCGGTGCTCCACTTTCTATAATGGAGAGGCCATTATACAAAAGCTCCAACGGATATAGAAGGCATGGACACGGAGAAGCAACGAGACTTAACCAACAGCCACGGGAGACGCGCCCCACAGTAGCAGAATACGCCTCTCACGTGCGCGTGGGGCGTTCTCCAGGACAAAACACATTAGGCCAGAAAATCAGCCTCAATAAACGTAAAAGAACTGAGATCATAGGAGACACATTCTGAGACCACGATGACATAAAATTACAAATCAACAAGAGAAGAAAATTTAGCAAATTCACAGAAATGTGGAAATTAACCCACGTACTCCTAAAGAGCCAATCAGATGAAGAACACTAGAGCCCTGGCTGGGGCTGGGGTTGCTAGGTGGTTAGAGCATCCGTCCATGGAATGAAGGGTCGTGGGTTCAATTCCCAATCAAGGACACGTGCCTGGGTTGCAGGTTTGGTCTGTGCCCCAGTCGGAGGCGCACACGGGAAGCAACCAGTCAATATGTTTCCCTCACATCGCTGTCTCTCCCCCCTCCCCCCAACCCCCCTCTCCCTTCCACTCTCTAAAAATCAATGAAAAAAATATCCTCTGGTGAGGATCAACAAAAATAAGAAGAAAACAAGGTAATTTAGGAAATACTTTGAGATGAATGAAATGAAAACACAACATACCAAAATGTATAGGGTGCAACCCAAGCATTGCTCAGAGGGAAATGTACAGCTATAGATGCCTGAATTAATAAAGAAGAAAGATCTCAAGTCAATTATTCTCCCCGCTTAAGAAAATAAAAACAGATGAGTAAAGTAAACTCAAAGCAACCATATGACGGAAATAATAAAGATTAGAGTGGAAATAAATGAAATAGAGGTTAGAGAAAATAAACAAAACCAAAAGTTGGTTCTTTGATAAGATCAACAAAACTAATAAACCTTTAGTTAACAGACAAAGAAAAAAGAAAAGAGGATATTCAGCCCTAGCTGGTTTGGCTCAGTGGATAGAGCATTGGCCTGTGAACTGAAGGGTCCGGGTTCGACTCAAGAAGAAATATAAAATCCTAATAGACCAGTAACAACTAAAGAGATGGTAGTAATAAAAAAAATAAAAAACTTCCCACAAAGAAGAGTCCAGGACCAGCGAGCAGTTTTATTGGGGAATTTACCTAATGTTTAAGTAGAATTAAGACCAGTCCTTCACAAAATGTTCGAAAAAGCCAGCCAGGAGGAAACACTTCCCAACTCATTCAATGGGGCCAGTATTACCTGATACGAAAACCAAACAGAGATATCACAAGAAAACTACAGATCAATATCCCTTATGAATACAAATGCAAACGTTCTCCATAAAACTGAATGGAACAGTCTATAAAACGTATGAGAGCCCTAGCCAGTTTGGCTCAGTGGATACACTGTCAGCCTGTGGACTGAAGGGTCCCAGGTTCGATTCCTGTCAAGGGCACATGTTGGGGCTGCAGGCTTCATCCCCAGAAGGAGGTGTGCAGGAGGCAGCCAATCAATGATTCTCTCTCATCATTGATGTTTCTATCTCTCTTTCCTTCTCTTTTCCTCTCTGAAATCAATACAAATATATTTTTAAAAATATATAAATGCATAAAGTATTGTACATCATGACCAAATGATATTTAACCCAGAAATATAAAGTTGGGTTAACATCCAAAAATCAATGTAATACACCCTATCAATAGAATAATGGGAAAACATCACATGAAATGCAGAGAATACTCTTCACAAAAGCTAACACTTTCATGATTTAAAAAAAAAAAAAAAAACAGCACTTAACAAACTAAGAATGGAAGGGAACTTTTTCAACCTGATAAAAACCAACATTAACATCAGAGCTGCTTCCACTGTGGGCGGCACCCCTGGGCTGGACCCCCTGGCGCTGAAGACAGCCTCAAATGAGTGAACATTCCACCTTCTTCCCTCAGAAATTTGATTTTGAATGATTTTGTTTTCCTAGTTTAAAACTAGCATCAATGTGAACACAAATTTGGTTTTACATACATACATCCATCCTGTCATCTCAGTGAGATGGAGACAGTCACCTAATGTTAGGTATGTATCTCATTAAGATATGCATCTTAAGTCATCTCATAAATATCCATCACCAAAAATTTACAAATCTGAATGAACAGAACAAGGAGGAGAGTTAAGGTGCCTCCCGCTGACCCTTCTCCCAACTTGGAAATGACTCCTTCAGAGGATAAGTAGGATCAGCAAGTGAGGAATGGAGCATGGAGGGACAGAAGTCGGGTAGGGGTGGGGATGGGGATGGGGATGGAGATGGGGATAGGGATGCGAGTGGGGGTGGGGGTGGGGGTGGGGGTGGGGGTGGTGATGGGGTGGGGATGGGGATGGGGATGGGGATGGGGATGGGGGTGGGGATGGGGATGGGGGTGGGGATGGGGATGAGGATGGGGATGGGGGTGGGGGTGGGGGTGGGGATGGGGGTGGGGGTGGGGATGGGGATGGGGTGGGGATGGGGAAGGGGATGGGGATGGGGGTGGGGATGGGGATGAGGATGGGGATGGGGGTGGGGATGGGGATGGGGGTGGGGGTGGGGATGGGGATGGGGATGGGGGTGGGGATGGGGGTGGGGATGGGGGTGGCGATGGGGTGGGGATGGGGGTGGGGGTGGGGGTGGCGATGGGGTGGGGATGGGGATGGGGTGGGGATGCGAGTGGGGGTGGGGGTGGGGGTGGGGATGGGGTGGGGATGGGGGTGGGAATGGGGATGGGGATGGGGATGGGGGTGGGGATGGGGATGGGGATGGGGGTGGGAATGGGGATGGGGATGGGGGTGGGAATGGGGATGGGGATGGGGGTGGGGGTAGGGGTGGCGATGGGGTGGGGATGGGGATGGGGGTGGGGATGGGGGTGGGGATGGGGGTGGGGATGGGGGTGGGGATGGGGATGGGGGTGGGGATGGGGGTGGGGATGGGGGTGGGGATGGGGATGGGGATGGGGATGGGGATGGGGATGGGGGTGGGGATGGGGGTGGCGATGGGGTGGGGATGGGGATGGGGATGGGGATGGGGATGGGGATGGGGATGGGGGTGGGGATGGGGGTGGGGATGGGGGTGGGGGTGGGGGTGGCGATGGGGTGGGGATGGGGATGGGGGTGGGGATGGGGGTGGGGATGGGGATGGGGGTGGGGATGGGGGTGGGGATGGGGGTGGCGATGGGGTGGGGATGGGGGTGGGGGTGGGGGTGGCGATGGGGTGGGGATGGGGATGGGGTGGGGATGCGAGTGGGGGTGGGGGTGGGGGTGGGGATGGGGTGGGGATGGGGGTGGGAATGGGGATGGGGATGGGGATGGGGGTGGGGATGGGGATGGGGATGGGGGTGGGAATGGGGATGGGGATGGGGGTGGGAATGGGGATGGGGATGGGGGTGGGGGTAGGGGTGGCGATGGGGTGGGGATGGGGATGGGGATGGGGTGGGGATTCGAGTGGGGGTGGGGGTGGGGGTGGGGTGGGAATGGGGATGGGGATGGGGGTGGGGGTGGGGGTGGCGGTGGGGGTGGGGATGGAGGCAGGACAGCCACTGGCCCAGAAGCCTGGCCCCCCCACAACTGTGCAGCACCCCGCCCTCCACCCTCCAGGACCAGCTTGCAAATGCTGGCTCTTAAATTTGCAGGAATTTTTGAAACCAGTTCACATGAGGTTGGTAGCTTGATGGGAGCCGAGTTGAAGTAATCACAGATGGAACTGCACTACAAAGCGGCCCGCCCTCACTGCACCCCCCCAGTCAATACCGAAACACAAGGAAAGGGAGGAGCCCAGCCTGGCGGCCAGTCGGTTCTGCCTCACTCCTCATCTGCTTCACTCTTGGCTTGACCCCTGACTCCATCACAGCCCGTGCGTGCGTTGTGCGGGGGGGGGGGGGGGGGGGGGGGGGGGGGGCTCTGGCTGCCCCCGGTGAGCTCCTGGGGGAGGTGAATGGTTGAGAGCAGTGGCGGTGGGAGTGCCACTGCCAGGCTGGTCCCTGGGCAGGTGTGGCCGGCCTGGGCCTTAATGTCCGCCTGTGGAGCGCAGTGGAGCCGGGACCTAATGGGACGGACGCGGTGTCTGTGGAGTCCAAGGCCGCTGAGCTACTGCCCGGCGCGGGGCTCCACGCCCCGCAGAAGCCCCTCTGCGCGCGCACAGGCACACACACACACACACACACACACACACGCGCGCGCGCGCGCACACACGCACGCACACACGCACGCACACGCACGCACGCACACGCACACACACGCACGCACACACACGCACGCACACGCACGCGCACACACGCACGCACACACACACGCAAACACACGAACACGCGCGCGCACACGCACATGCACACACGCATGCACACGCGCACACGCACACGCGCACACGCGCACACACGCACGCACACACGCACTGCACGTCCATGCGCAAGGCTCTGCCCCAGCTCGGCCCACGCCGCCTCCCCTGTGGCCACAGCTCCTCAAATGCCTCCTGGCCCCACCGACCCTGTGTCCACTCCCCCGCCAGCCACTGCCCCGTCCATGCCGCCCGGTCCCCGAGTCCCTGCCCGCCCGGCTGCCGTCCGCCCGCGGGACCGTGCGCCTTCATTAGGGTCTGTGCGCCGAGCAGGGGGCGCAGCGCCGGCCGAGGAGACGGCCGCGGGCACTTCGTCCGCATTTGGAGCCGCGCGGGAGTGAGGCGGCGGCGGGGGCAGGGTGGCCCGGCTCCCGCGGGATCTGAGCGCCAGGCCTTGGACTCAGCAGCTGTGGCGGGAGGGCGTCCCCCCAGGCGGCCCGCGGGAAGTTCTGCTCGGATCCCGGGCGGGCCCGTCCTCTCCGCTCGCCGCCCGGGAGCCGCCCCACGGCTCCTCCCTCTCCTCCCGCTCCGCCCCAGGGAGCCGCCTGCGTGCATCGCCCTCGGGGCGGCAGCGGCTCCCGGCCCCCCGCCTGCGGCTCCAGCGGGTGGGGCAGGGGCCCTGAGCGCGCAGTGAGCGCTGTTGGCACCGCTCAGCCCGGGTCCGAGCGAGCCGCGGCCTGGAGGGCGCGGGCCGACCCAGCGGACCGTCCCTTCTGCGACGGGCCACCCGCCCACGGCCCGGCGCGGAGGGGGCGGCGGGAGGCGCCGGCGCTCTGACCAGGAAAGCCCAGCGGCTTCCCGCGGTCGCTCGGCCTCCGTGTCATTGGAGGGCCGCATCCTCAGGCCGGGAGTGGGCCCTGCCCGGTGCGGGCCGGGGTGCGGGGCCCGGGGTGCGGGGTGCGGGGCAGAGGGCCCACGCCCAGGCCCCCTGGTCTGCGTGCTCCTGGCTCCCCGTTTCACTCTCTCCCTTTGCCTCCCGCCCTGCGGTGGCGGGGGCGCCGCCGGCCGGGCGGGGAACAGGGCTGCTGGGGGGCCCGGGCCCTAAAGCCCCCGGCGGAGCCTGGCGGTGCCCAGAGGTGGGCGCCCTGCGGGCCCCCGGCACCGGGACTGCTCCCCGCGGCGCTTCCACTCCCCGCGCCGCCCCAGCCCCGTCCCCAGCGCCACGGCTGCTCTGTCCCCCCGGCGCCGGGCCAGGCCTCACGGCTCCGTCACCTTCGCGCGGGGGCAGCGGGAGGGCGGGGGGTACCGGGGGGCAGCGGGAGGGCGGGGGTGGAAAGAGGGGGGGCAGCGGGGCGGCCCGGGGTTCCTGCCCCCTCCCCCCCAGCCTGGGCTCGGCGCGGACCCTTCCCCCCTCGCCGACCGCGGGAGGCCTCCCCAGGACCACGCAGCGGAGTGGGGGTGCGGGTCGGGGAGCGGGTGTCCTTCCGGGGGCGCGAGCCCGGCCCGCGGCGAGAGCAGAGAGCGCCCCATCCCGCGGGGAGGGGTCGGGAGGGCCGGCTGCACCTGCCGCGGCCGCGGGGTCCCCTCTCCTGCGGGCGCTGCCCCGGGTCCGCCCGCCCCACAGGCGCCCGCAGGGTTACCTTCCCGTCATGGTGGCCGCAGCCAGAGGGTCCCGCCGCCGCCGCCCGCAGGTCCTGGCCCCGGAGACGCCCCGGGGCGGCGCTCCGCCCGCAGAGCAGGGCCGGGAGGGGCGGGGGGACGGGGTGACAGTGGGAGGAGGGGGCCCACGAGGGGCGTGGGAGGCGCGGGGCGTGGGGCGGCGGGGGCGCGCAGCGCGGTCTGGGACTCAGGACCCGAGCCTGCGGGTGCGGTCCGGTCCCGGGAGCCCGGCAGCACGTCCCGAATTCCGGGCATAGCTTTCCTTTTAAAGGGAGTGAAGTTCAAATAAACAAGAGCCAGTTCCCGGCGGACCCGCCCGGCGCTCCCTTCCGCTGCCCGGTGGCTGGAGCCGGACTCTGCGGGAGAACAGGCCGGGCGGAGAGGGCGGAGCAGAGAGCAGCCCCTGCGGCCCCAGCCCGCTGTCCCCTCCCGGCTGTCCCCTCCCCGCTGTCCCCGGTCCCCTGCCCGCTGCCCCCTGCCCGCTGTCCCCTCCCTGCTGTCCCCTCCCCGCTGTCCCCGGTCCCCTGCCCGCTGTCCCCTCCCCGCTGTCCCCTCCCCGCTGTCCCCGGTCCCCTGCCCGCTGTCCCCAATCTCCTCCCCGCTGTCCCCTCCCCGCTGTCCCCTGCCCGCTGTCCCCTGCCCGCTGTCCCCTCCCTGCTGTCCCCTCCCCGCTGTCCCCAGTCCCCTGACCGCTGTCCCCAGTCCCCTCCCCGCTGTCCCCTCCCCGCTGTTCCCTCCCCGCTGTCCCCTTGGGCACAGGGCTCACTAAAGCCTTCATTCCTCAGACTTCCCAGGCGGGGATGCTTGGGCCCACGCAGCGAGCCCCCACCCCATGGCGGGTCCCTGGTGCCCTTGGAGGTCCGAGCCTGTCTGCACACTTAGGTGCCAGGGCAGTAACAATTTCAGTGAAATCTCTGAGCAAACCCTCACCTTGAGGCGCTTTGCATGAAACACACCCTGGGGAAGGGAGAACCAGGGACTGTGTAAGCGGAACGTAAACAGGCCACTTGACAGTGGAGGCGCGGCCATCCTGGAGGCGCGGCCTCACCCGTCTCACTGCCCAGGCCTCCGGGCGGGAAAGCAGGCAGCGTGCCTGCGGGCGGCCCAGCAGCCTGGCAGCCGGAGAACTGTGTGCGGGACACCAGGGAGCAGACAGGAGGCCCAGACTGAGCGTGAAACGGGGTCTAGAACCGGCGTCGCCCCGTGAGCGTCTGCGCGTGGGAAAGCCTCCTGCCAGGCACGGAAAGGCCCTTCTCAGCAGTCCGCACGCTGCCTGGGCTCCTGGTCAGAACACTGTCTGGGCTTCTGCCTGAGCTTCGCGTGGAAGCGCTTGCCTCTCGCGGTGAAGGCCTTTTACTTTCCGGTGCACACCTTTCTGTGATGAGGTGCTGCTGACAAGCCGTTAAAGTGACCTGGAAATGAATATAAAACCATTTAGGGAATCTGTTCTGAGAAAAGTACTAAACTAAACAAAAACCCCCTCCACCTGGGGCGGCGGGGGATGGGGGGGGCGGCGGGGGATGGGGGGGCGGCGGGGGATGGGGGGGCGGCGGGGGATGGGGGGCGCGGGGGCGCGGGGGCGCATGGCTGGAAGCAGCCGTTATCCAGGGCCGGCCGGCGCTGTGCGTGTCCAGGCCTGGCAATAAACACTCTAGGAGTGGCCATGCAAAGCGGCAGCCACACCAGAAGCTCACAGAGGCTACAGGTAGCCACGCCTGCGGGGGGGGGGGGGGGGGGAGTGGGGAAAGGGCCGCAGCGCCTGCGCAGCTCCCTCCTGGAAATGCTGGGTTTGCACTGTCGGTTCTTTCTGCAGCTGTGCCTGAGCTGGCCTGCTGGCCTGCCGCGTACTGACTGGATGGCTGCTGAAGCGTGGGGCGTGGGTGATTTCTTGGTTCACCTGCCTGGTTAGGGAGAAACGCTTTCCACCATGTGTACACCTAGGAACAGGCATGCAGGGCTGCCCGGCCAGGCGGCTAACTGAACACTAGCGTCCTGTGAGAAGGAAAAGGAGGAGGCAGAACACCCAGGGGCCTGTTCCCCCTTGAGGGGACCCCAGGCCTACAGGGGAGCCCCACTGTGTGGCTGCTGTGGCCAAGCCAGAGTCCCTGCTCACCCCCACCAGCCTGCTGTGGTCCCGAGCCACACAGCGAGGGCTGGGTGGCAGCTGTGGGCATCGCTCAGCCCCCTGGAGAGACCAGGCTCCCTGGCATGGGCCAGCCCCCCTGGGGCAGCCAGAGGTCAGATTTGTGGAAAAGGGCAGAAGCTGCCTGGCAGTGGTTACTCATACAGTCCCTCCCTCCTCACCCATCCATACAAGAGTATCTGTGCTGCGGCCCTGGGCAGGTCCGGCACAGGCAGGACATGGCCACGCCAGCTGGGGCCGGACAGATAGCAAATAGCGAACAAGCCCATGAACGTGACTTTTCAGACGGGACAAGCACTGGGAAGAAAAGGGTGTGTGGGACTTCAGAGAGGAGAAGCAGGACGGTGCTGAAGGGTGGCACGGAGTGAAAGGCACACTATGGGGAGAAGAGCCGGCAAAGAACGGCTTGCACAGTGGCCCTGGGGAGCCCCTTAGAGAGCTCCGGTCAGGGGAGGGCAGTGTGTCTGGGGCGCAGGGGGAGGGTGGGCAAGTCTGCGCAAGCACAGACCCAGTGCCCGGGCACCAGCAGGACGGTGCTCCCCCGAGTGACAGCACCCAGAGAAGCGCTCGCCTGGCCGGTCCAATCCACGTGGGGCCTGGACAGGAAACCCAGTCCTTGGGGGGCCACAGGGGCAGGCATGAGGGGACTTGGGGACAATGGTTATATTCTATATTTTAATAGGGGTTTGAGTCACACGGGTGTATGCATTTGTCAAAACTCATGAAACATATGGCTAAGAATTGTATATTTCAATGTACGTACATTTTGCCTCAAAAGAAAAAAACCTGCCAGTGGTTGAGTGTCGACCTCCTGGTCAGGGCACATGCCCAGGGTGCGGGCTCGATCCCCAGTGGGGAGCAGGCAGGAGGCAGCCGATCCATGATAATCTCTCATCATTGATGTTTCTCTCTCTCTCCCTCTCCCTTCCTCTCTGAAACCAATAAAAATATTTTTTTTAAAAAAATCCTCTGAACAAACGCTGAACCCCAGTTAATGATGTGCACACGGAGTCCTTCAGCAGGAAGGCGCTGTGCCTGCGACTTACCGTGAAAGGCATCTTAGAAATCAGGTGATGGACAGATGGGGGGAGGGATGGAAAGATGTGCACAGCACGTTAACGGGAGACCCTGAGTGGGCATCTGAGTGTCCGACTGGAGCAGCCGGAGCATCCCTGGCGGGGTGGGGCCTTGCGGAGAGTCAGAGGCCTGGGGACTGGTGAGGGGACCTGGCACGTCCAGGGAAATGGCCGCTGGGGGGCAGCCCTGCGGGCAGGTGTGGATGTGGGAGGTCTGGAGCAGACAGAATTTCAACCCTGGGCTCAGGAGGTCAAGGTGCCTGTGCAGAACCAGGAAGCCTCCCAGGGTGACAGGTCGGGGCGGTGAGGGAGGCAGCCAGGGGTGAGGGAGGGAGCCCAGGTGTCAGAGAAGCCCTGAGGACCCATGGCCCCAGGTTTGCAAGCTGCTGCAGTGCAGAGAGCAGGGGCCTGGCTCCTGCCAGCCGCTGGCTCATGGGGGGGGGGGGGGGGTGTTAGTCCACGGAGGGTGCACAGGGCCTGTACACTCACTGCGCCCCCTGGAGCTGGCACAGCACCCAGAGGGAGAATGGAGGCAGCGAGGTTATTTTGCTCTGGGAAATCCTGCCCTAAGGGAGGGGGGGTGGAGGAAGAGAGAGGGGAGGGGGAGCCCAGGCCCAGGCCAGGCGGGTAGGACTGGGACAGAGAGGGTGCGGACAGCCAGAGAGTGAGGCTGGACCACCGCTTCAGGGGATGACTCCAAGCAGGACAGAGGGGCTCGGAGGTGTCAGAGGTCAAGTTGGACCACACAGTGGGCTGTGAACCAGATTTCCACAGGGGCCCTGGAGCTGTCCTGGAAGGGGTGGGGCCTCCGGGCCCAGACCCTGCTCCCCTCCGAGGCTCAAGGCAGCGGCCGGCGAGCACCCCTTCGCAGGGCCTTTCCTGGTGGCGCCCCCTGTCCCTTCTCCACTCAGCCTGCAGCCGAGGCTCCTCTGGGCAGGGGCGGAGCACAGAGAGCCCTCCAGAGGCTCCTCCATCCCTGGGCCCGAGTCCTGCCCCCACGATCCGAGGGCATGGAGGGGCCTTGCAGCCCGACCCACGTCTGGGGTCTCTGAGCAGCCCAGCAGGAGCCGGGTGCCTTCCCAGCTGCAGGACAGGCACACCTGTGCGCCCAGGGCCCTGCGACAGACCTGAGGGACCCTGGCGGCGCTCCGGCCCAGCGGGTCTCCCCGTGCACCTGGCTCGGCATGGCCCTCGGAAGGTGTGGGGTCACATGCTGGGCGTGGCGGGTGGTGACACCGCCCTGGATTCGCCGGCGCCTTCGAGGCTCCAGCTGCTTCCAGAGCTGGTGCCCACGGAGAGGCTGCTGCTCCCCGCTCCACCCCCGCTGCGCCCCCGCAGGGAGGAGGGGAGGCTGCGGGGCACAGAGCTCCCTCCTCGCGGAGCGCAGGGCGGTGCCTCCCGCCTGGGACCTGGGGACGCGCCGTCAGCTCGGGGCTGGGCGGCGGGCCGGCTCTCGGGTCGGGACCAGAGGAGCCGCCGCGCCAGAGACTGAGGACAGCCCCGGACGCCCACGGCGTTTGCCCTCGGAGCACCGGGCGGCAGCCGCTCGGCGGCGGCGACCAGAGTCCTCGCTCCCCGCAGGACAGCCAGCCCTCAGCCTCCCCTCGGAGCGACTCCAACCTCTGCCAAGTAAACCCGCTGCCCAAGGCGGCTCCCAGCCCCTCCCCCCCGCGGCCCCAGGCAGACGCGGCTCAGCCGGCGGGCAGGCCGGGCCGGAGGACCAGCAGGGAGCCAGGCCCGCGCACCCGGACAGCAAAAAGCCCCGCTAGACGCCCGCAGCGTCTCCGCCTCCGGCTGCGTCCTTCCCTCTGCGCTGCCGGCAACCGCCTGGCACGGCCACTTAGAGACGGACTGGGCAGCAGCTGCAGTGCCCGGCCCCCGGGGGTGCCCAGGCCCCAGCCTCACCTCCCCCTGGCAGGAGGCTGGGTGGGGGGGAGCTGGAGGGCAGACGGAGGCACCGTGGGGTCAGGAGAGGCTAGAAGACCAGGGAGGAAAGGCCACCTTCCTGGGGCGGGGCCTGGGCGCATGGAGGCCCCCTGCAGGCCCAGGGGTGCAGAGCAAGCAGAGCCACTGCCTCCCAGCCGCAGAGCCAGCGAAGGGCGGCTGCGCGGGCCTCCCGCGACTGCCAAGAGGAGCATTGACTAACCAGGCGCTCCTGCCCCGGGAAGCCCCTGCCGCCCGTGCACCTGCCACACTGAGCAGGGCACAGAGAGAAGAGCCCGCGGCCGCCTGCCACACTGAGCAGGGCACAGAGAGAAGAGCCCGTGCACCTGCCACACTGAGTAGGGCACAGAGAGAAGAGCCCGCGGCCGCCTGCCACACTGAGCAGGGCACAGAGAGAAGAGCCCGCGGCCGCGAGGGAACCCGGAGCAGCCGCTGGCCAGGAACTGTTTTCCCTGAAGGAAGGGGAGTCTCGAGATTAGTTATATTATTTTAAATTAATTATTTTATAATCTTCTGCTATAAAATTTCACAGCATTGGAAATTCTTATTCACAGAAAAAGAATGAAGAACTCTGCCGGCGTGGCTCAGTGGTTGAGCGGTAGCCTATGAACCAGGAGGTCACAGTTGGATTCCTGGTCAGGGCACATGCCTGGGTTGCCGGCTCAATGGGGGGGGGGGGGGGGCACGAGGCAGCCGGTCAATGATTCTCTCTCATCGTTGGTGTTTCTAGCCATCTCCCTCTCTCTTACTTTCTGAAATTAATGAAAATATATTTTTAAAAAGAAAGAAGAAAATGAAAAATTGAGTTTCACCATCAAAGAGGAGTGCTGACTTCAGCCGTCTTGTCTGCACAGCGATGCGTGCAGGACTTGGCCCCGTGGGGCAGTTCCACGGCTGTTTCCTCAGGGCCGCGGGGACCGGGCTCAGGGCCCCCTGGGCACCAGCTGCAGGTCACCCTGCCGGGGCCCCTGGGTCTGACGGCTTGGGAGAGGGCCGCATCCTGTGCTCTCTGACTCACGTGAGAACCACTGGTGTTCCTTCTTCAACCGAATGTGACGCCCCTTGAGGCTGGAATGTTTGCTCAGAGGGCTTGGGAGCCGGCCCTGCGGGAGGGCCGCCCGCCTTCGCTGCCTGCCGCAGCGCTGGGCACCGGACACCGACGCCGGATGAGCGCCTGCTTTGCTCGCGCTGCCTGCAGGTCAGGAGCGGGTTCTGCTGAGTCTGTACCATGAACATGGCTGTGGGCATGTTTGGTGAGGTGTGCACTCAGACGACATGCTGCTTAAAGGTGGAGCCCAGTCACCCTCCTGTTCAAACGCGGCTTCACTCCACATGTCTCTTCCTGCGCTGAGTTTGTGTAAATAAAAACGGTTACCTACCTACACCTAAGGAGTTATAATTTGAAGAAATGATGGAAAGTATTGTTTTAAAAATGGAATCTATTTGAAAAGCCAATTCATGCTCAAACTCCTTTTATATATTCCAGGCTTGTGTGGCTGTGCACGAGCCTACACTGCCCCAAGAGCGGCCGGTCCGGGACCCAAGACAGTCATGGACTGGCATTGAGAGGTGACCACCCACAGGAGGCCCACGCCTGCAGCAGGCGCCGCCCAGCAGAGCGGCCGGCGGGCCCTGCACATCTGTCCATTGGGAACGAGTCCATTAGTGTGAGGTCCACCATGAGGGTGTCAACAAAAGGGCGTCCCACGAGCGAGCAGGAGCCCTCGCTCCGGGAGCTGGGAACCACGGGGAAACGCAGTCTCTGGTGGAAATGGCAAGTGCGCTCCTTCCAGACAAGGGGCAGGCTGCTCTTCCAGAGAAAGTTCCCACCTTCCTTGCTGATTAGTCCAATTTTATGCAAATGAAGATTCCAAATTTGCACAGTTTGGACCAAATGACACAGTCCTGATTGGTTGGAATCATGATGGAACTGCTTAGATTGGTCAGTAAAAATGCAAATGAAGATACAGCTGTGTGGTGATTGGTCAGGGTAGGTCGCAGCCCATCCCTCACAAGGCCCCTGGACAGGCAGGAGCCAGGCAGGAGGCTGCAGCTCCCAGCACTCGCTGCAATGCCGTGTGAGAGGCCCGGTGAGGAATGGCTATCAGACTCTGGTTATGAATTGGGGCCCAATTAACCACAAGAAGTCCCTCTTGGAAGGTATATTTCTTCTCAGGGTCAATAAGGGCAGCCCAGAGAACAACCACACATTTTCCCCCGGGAAACACCCCAAAGTTGGCAATATGAAGACTCATGGACCCCAGGCGCTCTGCTGGGTGACAGCGGTCGCCCTGGCCTGCACCTCCTGCTTACTCTGTGCCGGTAGGAATCGTGCAGCCCGGGAAGAGCCCCAGCGGTAACGGCAGTGGGACGGTGGCTGGAAGGCCATGGACTCAGGCTCCGTGGGTTCAAATACCGCCTCACGCTTACTAACCACCTGGCCTTGCACAGCTGCTTCCCTGCTCTGGCCTCTGTCTGCTCCTCTGCAAAGCAGCGTTAGTGACAAGAGCTCCCACCTCCCCGGCCGCGGCCGGGCTTACAGACGCTCAGATATGTAAGTGGCCCGTGAACTTTTTGTCTGTTTTACACTCTTAAGTAAATGTATTGAGAATACCAAGGAGCTTCTACTTATGTGGGCTACACCTATCGATATTTACTATACTGAAAATTAAAACAAAACATTTTAAATTATTTATTAATTCATTTAAAAATCAATAAGAAAAGTATTACATATTACCATAATGCTATATCATTATGGAAACTAACTCCATTTTCCAGAACAGGAAAAACATTCCTCAAACATCTGTACCCAGCCAAGATGAAGTAGCAGGAACCAGACAAAATACATGAAAGGTTTTCAAGATACTAAATGTCAGACAACGACGGACTGTGACCCTTCAAAGACAGGAAGTGAACAGGTGACGCCTGTCTGCCCAGCCTTCGTCCAGAGAAGAGTCCCAGGGGCTGAGTAAACGCCTGCATTGAAACGATGGAGCTAGAGTTGGGGAGACCCGGGCCGCTGGGCGTGGCAGGACTGGAGCCGGGAAGGAGAAGGTGCCTGGAGAGAATGCAGAGGTCCCGGAGGTCCCCTGGGTATTCAAATGAGTGCTCCTGAGCGAGCTGTGAGGACATTGCTCCAGGCCAGAGAGAACCACCTGCGAGAAAGTGAGGGGCAGCCCTGGCGCTCACACCTGGCCGGGGGACGCCTGTGTCCAGCCGCCAGGCAGGCCACCCAGGAGGAAAGAACAGAAACTGCCCAAACTTAACACAGAGAAGTGGCCGGGAGACGGAGAGCTCAGGGACCGGGCCGTTGCCAAAAGTGATGGAACTGACGCTGGAGACTGCGCTATGCCAGGTGCAGGGCTTTTGAGTCAGATATAAAAAGTCTATACAGAGAGGCACACCGAGTACACAGACAATCAATGGATTCTAAACGCACGTTCAGGGGTTACTTGGGGAGGCAGGACAAAAAGGAGTTATCTACCGACACACCCAACAGACGACACATCACAAGGGCATTGTGCTGAGCGAAGAGCGCCAGTCTCCCATACACACTGCATGACTCCATTCACACAACACCCTTAAAGTAACAGTTACAGGGATGGAAACAGACTAGGAGTGGTCGCCAGGGGTCGGGCATGGTTGGGGCAGGGGAGTGAGTGTGACTAAAACCGAGTTTTTGGATCCTTAACATGGGTTGTCTTTCCACTTATTTAGATTTTCTTTCATTTCATTGAACAATGTTTTGTGATTTATGTCGCACCTTCTTAGATAGTTTATTCCTAAGTATTTTAGTCTTTTTGATGTGATTGTAAATGGAATTATTTTTTTTCAGTTTTCATTGCTAATGTATAGAAACACAGCTGGCCCTGAACAGCATGGGTTTGAGTTGTGCAAGTCTACTCATATGCATATTTTTTCAATAAATATATTGGGGGAAATTTTGGAGAATTCTGACAATTTGAAAACACTTACAAACTGTGTAGCCTAGAAATATAGTTTAAGAAACAGTTAGATATGCAGTGAATATATATATGCAGACACTGCCTATTCTATCACCGACTACCAACGCAAATGGGGAAAGAAAAAAAAAGATATAGAAACCCTTTTAGAGACACAAAAAGGACAAAGTGCCAGCCACCATGACAATGTATTTCCATAAGTCAAGGCTGTCCTGCCTCTCGCCTGCTCTGGGGGACCCCCCACCTCTCCTGCCTCCAGGACCCTCCCCGTATCCTCCCCACCCCCTTACCGCCCTCCCCCGCATCCCCAGCCTGCTCAGCGCGAAGCTGAGGGCAAAGACCTTTATCGCGACCCACTGTCACAGGGGAACAGTGAGCTGGTTCACTCGCCCGCAGGGTGTGTGGTGTAGGGGAGAGCCTACCTAGCGGCGGTGCCAAGCCTGCCGGGCACGTCTGTGCCGTCGTCCCGCTGCCCAGGATTTACCGCGCGGGCCACCGTATGAGCGCCTGTGCTGAAGTGGAGAGCCCGCTCCCTTCCACAAGCAGGAGGTGAGTGGTATTTAATACAAAATTAAAAATGTGATCTTCTTCCTGTTTCATAACTTTGCTTCCAGAGAATCACATGACCATACAGTACACAGTCTCTGCTGGAGGAGCTGTGTGCCAGCCCACCCCCCGTGCCTGGCTTTGTTAGATGTGAGGTGCTTTCTGTGCTGTGTACAATGACTCCTTTACCCGCGTCTAGGCTGGGCAACATGGCACTGCCAGCTCCGGAGGCTGCTAAAGCAAGCAGCTCGCTCCTGCTCCATTATGAATGCACTAGAGGCCCGGAGCACAAATTCATGCACCAGTGGGGTCTCTCGGCCTGGCCTGCAGGATCAGGCCAAAACCAGCTCTCCGACATCACCCAAGGGGCCCCAGATTGCGAAAGGGTGCAGGCCAGGCCAAGGAACCCCACTGGTGCACAACTGGGGTGGGGAAGGACCACGGGAGGGCTCCAGGGCTCAGTCCCCAGCAGCCGGACCCCAGCAGCAAGCTAATCTACAGGTTGGAGCATCTGCCCCCTGATGGTCAGTGCGTGTCATAGCGAGCAGGTAGGTAGCTTTAGCATATTGTTAGCATATTAAGCTTTGATTGGTTGAACGGCTGGCCAGTCGACTGGACACTTAGCATATTAGGCTTTTATTATATAGGATTGGTCACAATACGGATAACTATATATGTTTCTTTTTCATCTTCTTATTTTTGATATCTAGTGGTAACAGCATGTGTAGCCCACACCATGTCTATGTTATGTAGAACAATATGTAGAACAACTCCCCTGTGCGTGGAAGAGGGCTCTGAGGCAGCCCTGAAAACTTTGGGGAGGTGAGGGCACCCCAGGAGGCTCTGACCCTGCGCTCTGATGGCCATCAGCGTGGGGGCCAGTCCCAGGCCTTTTGCTTTCTTAGCAAAGGTCAGTAGTCACCTGAAGTGAGCCCTGTCCATGTTTCCTGTGCATCTAGAGTGATATATATTTTCTAATATATTTTATTGATTTTTTACAGAGAGGAAGGGAGAGGGATAGAGGGCCAGAAACATCAATGAGAGAGAAACATCGACCAGCTGCCTCCTGCACACCTCCTACTGGGGATGTGCCCGCAACCCAGGTACAAGCCCTTGACCGGAATCGAACCTGGGACCTTTCAGTCCGCAGGCCAACGCTCTCTCCACTGAGTCAAACCGGTTAGGGCTAGAATGATATATTTTTTAATGTCAGAGTAATTCTCTTTTCCAGACCCCACGGAGGCCCACGGCAGCACCGGGCAGACCGGGGAGCAGACCACAGAGCCCCTCCTCGTTGCCTTCCCCCAGGAGCGGCTCTAGTGAATGTTAATGCTGCATGTTAACTGTGCTGGGCCCACGGTGTGAACAGGCATGTGCCTCCATTTCCCGTTTACCCCTGTGCTTTCTCCTGCTCCTTGACCTACCCCAGCGATCTCATGGCTTATGTTTTCTCCTTTGATTCCAATGTAGAAAGTAAACTGCCGAACTGCCATTCTGTGGAGCGCTTCCTCAGTCCTTTGAGAGCTTGCTCTGGGTCAGTCCTCAAAATTTGGCTTCCATAAACGTATAAAATTGTTGTACAGGTGTGGATGTTCTTTCACGGACATTTACTTGCATAGCCACCAGGATCACCCTGTGGATCTGGGCCTGGCACTGGGTACCAGCAAGGACCCCTGTGCCCATGGCCCCTCACCTCAGGTGAGCCAGGTGAGTTTCCCTGGGCCCCTGGGCCTCCCTGCTGAAAGTGGTGGGTCCTGACTTTAGATGAGCTGTCATTAGAAAACCCTGGAGGCGGCAATAAAGGATAAGGGAGAAATGGGCGGCTGCTTTTAATTTCAGCTTTTCAATTGGAATCGCTTACGGAGGGTCTGAAAAAAAATATTTGCTAAGTTAAATGAGAGACTGAACGCTCTGAAGAGAGAGGACACTCTCTCCTCCACCCGAATCTCGTTATTCCTGGGCGACTAAGATCTTCACGGAGGCACCTGAGAAGGTAGGAATCCCCAGCACATCCTATCTAATAATAGACAAACATGGTAATTAACTGTACCTTCGACACGCTTCCCATTGGCTAATCAGTGAGATATGCAAATTAACTGCCAACCAAGATGGCGGCCGGCAGCCAGGCAGCTGAAGTGAACAGGAGGCTTGCTTGCTCCAGTGATGGAGGAAGCCAAGGTTCCCAGCCTGCTGCTGCCGGTCTCTGAGCTGCACTCTAAGCAACTATGTTGCAAATAAAGAAGCTAAATAAACCCCAGAAACCTGCTTTCAGCCATCAGAGCTGGAGCGAGCAGGACCGCAACAGTGTTACAATTATAGAACCCAAACAAACCCAGATCCCTGCTTTCAGCAGCCGAGGTCTCAGAGCTGCAGCCGGGCCTCAGAGCTAAAGCCGGCTGGCTCTCAGCTCCAGTGACAGCCATAGAAGGTAACTAAATCCCAGAATAAAAAAGAAAAAGAAAAAAAGGAGAGGTTGGGAGCTTCAGTCACCCACCAGCCTGAAAACGGCCCTCAGCCCCTCACCCAGACTGGCCAGGCACCCCAGTGGGGACCCCCACCCTGAAGGGGGTGTGACCAGCTGCAAACAGCCATCATCCCCTCATCCAGGCTGGCCAGGCACCCCAGTGGGGACCCCCACCCTGAAGCAACAAGATGGAGGCTAATTTGCATACTGAAGGTGGGCGGCAGCAGACAAGGCTGTCCGTGGTCCGGGACCGGATCTGTTACCTGGCGGGCGGGGGGGCAACACTTGAGGCTGTCCGTTGTCCCGAACCTGGATCTGTGACTCTGCCGGGCGGGGGCAGTGTTTGAGGCTGTCCGCGGTCCGGACCCGGATCCGTGACCTGGTGAGTGGGGGGCAACACTTGAGGCTGTCCGCGGTCCTGGGACCCGGATCTGTGACCCTGCCAGGCGGGGGGCAACACTTGAGGCTGTCCACGGTCCCGGGATCTGGATCCGTGACCCTTCCCGGCAGGGCGGCAGCTCGCACAGGGGCGGATCGGCCGGGGTTGGGCAGGGCAGGACGCCTGGCTTCCGCCCAGCCCCAGTCACTCTGGGCAGGTGAGCAGCGCAGAGAGCCTCTGGACAGGGCAGGCAGGCCGGCGGAGGGCGGCCTGTACTCCCCACATGGCGGTGGTGACAGCTGTGAGCGCGCCAAGCGGAGCCTGCAGGCTGAGCTGAAGTAGCGCCTGCAGGCCATCAGCGCCCAGGAGTGGCTGCACAAGATCCTCCTCCTGGCCCAGAAGGTGCAGGATCGCAGGGACAGCCACTGTGGGAGGCCAGACTGACGTCCTCCTGGCCGCACCATGGGGGTTTGCGGATCTGCAAAGCCAGAGGCCTCCGGTGTGCACATCCCCCCCTGGCGTGCGAACATCCCCCAGCACACTGTCACCCTCCTGCGCCTGCAACAGTTGCAAACCAAGGCGTGCACAAGTTCCCCTCGCCTCTCCACCGCACTTCCATCAACCCAGCATGCCTAACACCCCCAACAGGATGGGCACACATCCCCTCTGATGCGCTCACGTCCTTTGGAGAGTGTCTGGGTGTTCTGGGTGCTGACGGTGGGAGCCTGTGAAAGGGCGGAGTGGTGATGCCCTGTTCCCACGGAGGCCAGTGCAGCTACGAGATCACCTCTGGGGGGTTAATGCAGGTGCTGAGGCAGGAGCAGGTGCAGACAGACACACCTGGTGGGCATGGGCAGGCGGCCCTCGCTGAGGTGCCTTCGGTCAGCGTTCAAGATCAAGAACCCAGAGGTGGAGAGGAATTCTGTCCTCTCAGTGAAACAGTGGGATAGTCGGGGCAACTGTAGAGGAGGAATGTGCACTTTGGGTGCCAGCACCCATGAGCGAAGGCTGCCCTGACTGAGCCTCGCTTGCTTGGGGCCTAGCGCACTCCTGCCGGGCAGCGGGTGACAGGACGTGCTTTTCTGAGTTAATGAGAGAAAACATTGCTTTTCCCACTGCCCACAAAGGTGGAAAGTGAAGTGGGGAGACATGTGGGGAGTGAGCGAGGTTCCCTGTCTGGGGGTTCCAAATCTGCTGTTGGTTTCTTTCACCGCTGACTAGAGATATACAGGGTGTCCCCCCAAAATGTATACACACTTTGAATACCTACTAATTCTAATGGTTTTAAGCATGAGAAAGAAACAACAATGGAGCTGTTATCTGTTAAAAGTGTGGGCACAAACAGGCAGTTGGACATTCCCTGAGGGGTCTCAGATTGGAGAGGGTGAAGGCCAGACTGAGGGGCCCATTCCCCCCCCCCACCCCAGTGCACGAATTTCATGCACCGGGCTACTAGTCGCTATATAAAAGGCTAACATGCTAAGTATCTGACCGTCTGGGTAATGACGTCACGTAGCAACGCCGGCTTCCTCTCCCTAGTGACTAGCCTCCTTGCAGGTTCCTCAGCCCAGGAACACGACTTGCTTTGTAGCCAGGTGCAAACATTTTACACTTTAACCAAATGTCTGTGAAGCGTTTTCCTGTGCCTCATCTCATTTGGCCCTCACAGAAGTCCTGGAGTAGGTAGATAGGAGACTCAGTGGAATCCTATTTTCTTTTCATTCGCTGGAAAACAGAGATTTAGAAAGCTTAGAAACTTGACCCGACTGAAAAGAAGTAAGAAATGGTGGACCTTGAAAATGACTTCAGGTTTTCTCACTGCACAGAATATAGTCAGACACGGCTGCAGTTAAATATTTCACCCTTTGTTCTCCCTGCATGATCTACAATAATAATCTGCTTCGTGTTGATATTTACTGCTGTGCTGCTGACAATTACTTGAATGAGAAGTTGGGGTGCTTCACTGGGCTGGAAAAAGTTTAGCTAAATTAGAAAGCAGGTCTAATTAAGCAAGTTCATTCTATATATATAAAAGGTTAAGTTGACTCGCGCATGCACAATACATATAAAGCTCTCGCCGGCGCCAATCGCACATGTGTGTTTCCATTTGTCATTGTCGATTGTGAATTTGGTTGACACTTCTATTATAGAGAAAGGGCGAATAGCAATATTAAAATATTTCTTCTAATTAATTTCCTTTCAATGTGCACAAATCTGTGCACCAGGCCACTAGTTAATATTGGCTCACCTGGAATGTGCATGTCAAGGCCGGTCATCTGGCTCTGAGTCCTCACAGTTGCATTAGGCAGCTTTGGGGGAGAAACTGAGACACGTAAGAGGGTTCAAGCAGTTTGGGAGGTGACAGCCCCTTGGAATTTAACCCACAAGCATCACAGTTCAACTCACCACATCCTATCCCTAGAAGTTTGTTCAGACTCTGCAAATCTCAAAATAAAGCTCAAATTAAAATGGGAATTGTGCCTCCAAGGCTGAATAGTTCCAATATGATCAACCTCATTAGTACTCCTGCAAGTTTTATGTACACTTGTATGGAGCCTTTACTTGCAAGTATATACAGAAATGGGAAGATTTAACTTAAAAATACCTCACTTTAAGATGGCTGCAATGATACTTCTAAATCAATGTTCCTGTGTGCAGAATTGGAAAAGGCTGGCTCTAAAATTAAACTGAATAAATGGGAGATCTCCTTGAAGGAAAATAGAAATCTCCAAAGGAGGCGTAGACGTTCTTCTCTCCAGGATGTTAACCTCTGAACTAAAGGCTTCCAAAGCTGCTCCGTGCTGATGCCGCTGTGCCCCTTCCTCACCCCCCACACCCTTTACCTTCCGAGCTACCTTGTCAGCACTTACCCTCCCTCTCTTCTCACCCCACACCTACTCCACACCACTCCCCACTCACCCAGGGGGAATTAAAGACTAGAGTCAGGCCAGGAGAAACTGGAAACACACACACACACACACACCCCCCAGAATTCGGCAGCTCCTTGTAGGAAGCCAATGTCAGGCAGAGGGAGCCAGCAATTATTTACTCTCCTTGGACTAGAATAAAATTAAGGAATTTAAAATTTCCTTGATCCTCTCCAAGACTCTGCTGAGCTCTGGAAGAACTTTCCTTTATCTGTTAGAACATATGATCTTGGATAGACGGCCTATTCCAAGTAATACACTTATTAGTTTCTGAAATCAAAGCAGTAGAATGGCTAAGTTTTTCTGGGAAAGTCCTATAAAAATTTTGTAAGCAAAGAGAAACAGTCCAGGAAAAATGCAGGAATCAGCCTACTGGCTTTCCCAAGCATCCCTGAGGCGACCCCCAGAAAATGAACTGGCTGGCCGTGCATCCTAGGGAACTATCAATTCTGGCCAAAAGAAAGAGCTAGAGAAAGCTACTAATATTATGAACTTACAGCTCCAGCAACGAAGCATTCAGGTCAGTCCTTCCCGCAGCCTCGCCCACAAGGGGGAGGAGAGTGAGCGTGCCTCTGCTGTGGAAGCCAGGCCGCCTGAAGGACTGTAGGAACGCAAAAGGGATTCAGAAAAGAACAGAAACAGAAGCGAGCCTGGGGCTGCTGTGACGATAACAGAGGTGGTACCCCTTCTTCTTACCAGTTCTTCAGAAAAACTGGCATCACACGGGCGACCACCGCTATCGGGCTCATACCTGTTCTCAACTAGAACCAAAATGGTAGGAATAACTCATCAAACAACGTCTGTTTTTAAATCAAAACCTATTCCCACCCTAGCTGGTTTGGCTAATAGATAGAGCATCGGCCTGCAGACTGAAGGGTCCCGGGTTCGATTCCGGTCAACGGCGCAAGCCTGGGTTGTGGGCTTGATCCCCAGTGTGGGGCGTGCAGGAGGCAGCTGATCAATGATTCTCATCACTGATGTTTCTATCTCTCTCTCCCTCTCCCTTGCTCTCTAAAATCAATAAAAACATATATTTAAAAACAAACAAACACCTATTCCCTACCAATGAGGGACTGTTATAAGGTAACACGTTTTTCACTAGTCAACTCTGTCCCAATTCACTTGATAGGGTGAGACTTTCTTACAACCTGTGATGCCCATATACCCTTTTTTCAGAAAGGCAAAACTTGGAACTAAAGGAATCAGACACTGAGCCAATTGTGAAAATATTGGCTGTAAAAGAACTTCATGGGAGTAAACTGGTCTTGGGATGATGTTTGCTGTGATGTTCCTGTGGAACTCTGGCTCTTTCAGTGCAGATATCACCAATACGAAGTTGGCCACTCCTATAAAAATAACTGACAATCCTTGGCCTCTACCTAATATTCATCGATATCCTCTAAGATCAGATGCACTACCTGGAATTAAGCCCATTGTACAAAATTATCCATAATTCCCTATGTGAACGCCTGTAATTTTCCTATCCTTCCAATAAAAAACCCAATGGGAATGATGGAGATTTATACAGGATCTCAGCAATAAATAAAAGTTATTCCCAGATGTCCTGTGGTTCCAATTCTACACACTCTACTCTCAACCATGCCTGTGGACTGCCAATATTTTCACTGAAAGACTAGATAGAGGCTCAGTGCATGAAATTCGTGCACAGGTAGGGTCCCTAGTGGCTGCCAGCCGCTGGCCATGGCCTCCCTTCCCCTGGCTGCCTGCCGCCGCTGCCCCCTGGTGGTCAACGCACATCTAACTCCCGGTTGGTCGAACTTCTGCCTGTGGGGACAATTTGCATATTAGTCTTTTATTAGATAGGACTAGAAGCCCAGCAGTTGAAATTCATGCAGGGTGGGGGTCCCTCAGCCCAGCCTGCACCCTCTCGCAATCTGGGACCCCTCACTCCTAACTGCCTGCCTGCTCGCTCCTTACCACTTGGCTTGCCACTCCTTATCGCTGCTGCAGAGGCGGGAGAGGCTCGCACCACCGTGGCTGCGCTCAGCAGCTGTGAGCCCAGCTTCTGGCTGAGTGGTGCTGCTGCTGTGGGAGCACACTGACCACCAGGAGGCGGCTCCTGCATTGAGCGTCTTCCCCCTGGTGGTCAGTGTGCATCACAGCGACTGGCCGTTGTGGTTGTTCCGCCATAGGGTCACTGGGCTTTTATTATATAGATATATGTAGTGCCTTTTTCTACACTCCTACAGAAAAAGACAGGCAATCTGTCTTTGCTTTCACCTGGGAAGATCCTCAGTTTATTTGGACAGAAATGCCACAGGAATATAAGAAAAATTCCACATATTTTTCTCAGATACTCAAGGCTGATTTAAATAATGTTGAATTTCCCAGAAATTCCTCTCTAATTCAATATGTGGATGACTTGCTTTTATGCTTTGTAATCATATTAGGCTCTCAAAAGGGCTCACTTTACCGATTACATTAGCTAGCCATAAGAGACATAAAGTCTCAAAGGACAAGCTTCAATTCTGTTTGTGCCAAGTAAAATGCCTGGGCCATCTTGTATCTAAACATGGACTTCTAAATTCCCCTGAAAGACTCAGAGAAAGACCATCCTTTCCTCTTCAAAGAACCCAGAAACAGCTTAGGAGATGTCTAAAGCTAACTGGTTACTGTTGCAACTGGGTTACAATTTTTTTATTAATAGCTCAACCTCTACATCCCTTTTTAAAATCATATCAACCCGATTTAGCCCAGTGGACCTCCAGAGGAAGATGAGTGGTAGAAGCTCAGAGAGAGAATCATCTAACGCTCCCACTTTGGGGCACCTGAGTGCAAACTTTCTTCCTTTTCACACATGAAAACAAGGGAAATGCCCAGGCATTCTCACAGAAACCCGAAGACCACCATGTTGAAGAGACTTTACTTCCTCCATCATATGCTTTTTGACTCCTTTGTCAAAAATTAGTTGACAATTGCCCTAACTGGTTTGGCTCAGTGGATAGCGTGTCGACCTGCACACTAAAGGGTCCCGGGTTCGATTCCAGTCAAGGGCATGTACCTTGGTTGCGGGCACATCCTGATCGATGTTTCTAACTCTCTATTCCTCTCCCTTCCTCTCTGTGAAAAATCAATAAAATGTATTTTTTAAGAAAGAAAAAAATTAATTGACAATATATGTGTGGGTTTATTCCTGGGCTCTCAGTTCTGTTCCATTGACCTGTGTGTCTGTTTTATTTTGTTTTGTTTTTGCTAACCCTGTACCACTCTGATTACTACAGCTTTGTAGTATAATTTGAAATCAGGGCATTCAGGGAGTGTGATTACTCTTTTGTTCCTTTTTTTTTTTCTTTTAATCTTTTAGGATTGCTTTGGCTATTTGGGTCTTTTGAAGATTTATCTTTTTGTTGTTGTTCTACTTTTGTGAAAAGGCCATTAGGATTTTAATAGGATTGCTTTGAAATCTGTAGATTGGTTTAGGTAATATGGATTTAGTAACAATGTTAACTCTTCCAATCCATCAACATGAGATATCTTTCCAACTTATTTCAACAATGTCTTATAGTTTTCAGTGTACATATCCTTCATCTCCTTTGTTAACTTTATTCCTAGGAATTGTATTCTTTTTGTTGCAATTGTAAATGGGATTTTATTTCATTTCTCTTTCTGATATTTTGTTAGTAGATAGAAACATATTTTTGTATATTGATTTTGTGTCCTGCAACTTTACTGTATTTGTTTATCTATTATTGATTTTTAATTTCATTCCATGGTAGTTAAAGAAGTTACTTTGTTTGATATCAAATCATCTTAGATGTAGTGAGGTTTGTTCTAATGGCCATTCTCCATCCTGGAGGACGTTTCATCTGCCCATGAGAAGAATGTGTATTCCGCTCTTGTTTCTCCTTCCTTTTTTTATGTTTATTATTGTTATATGTATTACAACCATATCTATTATAAGCCCAAAAATCCATTGTAATAATCATTATTTTACATAATCATGTCTTTTAAGGAATCTGTGAGAAAAAGGAGAGCAATTAAATATTCATAAAGTATGTTATATTAACCCTTTAGTTTAGCATTTTTCTATTTCTTCTTGTGAATTTGAGTTACCATCTGATATTACCTTACTCAAAAACTTGTTCCCACCTAACTCCTTTGTGCTGTTATTATCAAATAATATTTTGAAAAAAAATGTCGACATATTATGTTTCTATAAGTGAAAAGTCTAAATACAATTATACCTACATCTTAAGTTAATCTTTTAAACTTAGTTAAGCGTAAGAAGGAGAAATGTGCATTTATATTGTCTTTTATAAACTTCTACCTTTATCAACATGGTTTTTCATGTGGACTTGAATTATTGTCTGATATCATTTGCTTTCAATCTGAAGAACTTCTTTTAATATTTCTTGATGTATAAGTCAGGCTTGCTAGCAATAAATTCTCTCAGCTTCCCTTTATTTTGAAATGTTTATTTTTTGAACGGTAGTTTTGCTGGATGTAGCATTCTTGGTTGACAGTTTCTTACTGTAATCACGTTGAATATGTCACTGCTGCTTCCTGGTCTCCATGGTTTCATATGAGGTTTTAGCAGTAAACGTCAATGAACTTTCGTTATACTATGAGGTAAAATGGTTTCCTTTTGCCACTTTTAAGATTTTGTCTTTATCTTTGGCTTTCAATGTTGTGACTATGATATGTCTGGGTGTGGATCTCTGTATTTATCCTAGTTTAGGTTCATTCTTTTTAGCTATATAGATTGTTTTTCATTATATTTTTAGCCATTCCTTCCAATGATTTTGATGTTTTCTGAGGGTACGTGTGTTGGTGCATATGTTGGTGCACTTGATGTCTCACATTTTTCTGAGGCTCTGATTATTACTCTTTTTTTCTTTCTGTGTGATTTTTAGATTGCATCATTTCTATTGGTGTGTCTTAAAGGTCACTGATTCTTTCTTCTGTTGACTCAAATCTACTGTTGAAAGTCCCAGGGAATTTTACATTTAAGTTATTGTACTTTTCATCACCAGTATTTTTATTTTGTTCTTTATTTTATAATTTCTATCTCCTTATTTATATTTCCTATTTGAAGAGATATTGTCATCAAATCTTTCCTTAATTCTTTAAGTATGGCTTGCTTTAGTTCTCCTACAATATTTATAATGGCTGCTGTGAAGTATTTGTCTACTAACTCCAACATCTGGGCCCCTACAAAGCAATTTGTATTGGCTGCTTTTTACCTGTGCATGGGTCACACTTCTGTCTCTTTGTCTCAAATTGTTTTTGTTGAAATCTGGACATTTCAGATAGTATACTGTAGCAACTCAGGATACTAATTTCCTCCATCCCCCAGGGTTAATGTTATTTGCTTGGTCATGTATTTGTTTGGTGACTTGTGCTCTAACTCGGTCAAGTCTATTTCCTCTGCAGTATGCAGCTTCTGCTGTCCCTACTCAGATTTCGCCTTCCTTGAATCGTTTGTCTTGGCTAACTAGAGGTCACCCCCGTCAGCACAAGCCACTTAGTAGTCAAAAACTGTGCTTGAACCTCCTTGGTCAGTTTGGTTTTTTAACCTTTCCCTTGGGTGTGTTTGTGACTTGGATGCTGCTATTACAGTTTGAGGAGTTGTTTGTTTGTTTTTGCCTATGTTCAGCCAGAGACCAGTGGCTTAGATTTTCCACTCCTGGTCACCTAAGGGGTCCGGCCGTGGGCACGCACCAGTCTCCGCGGTCTCCGGACCCCAGCAGTGTGTGTGTCTTCATGGGGAAGCCCAGCTTTCCAGTGTTGCCTGCCTCAGGGAAACTTATTGTCCCACTAGTGTTTGGTCAACGGTTGTGATTAAGTCCTTTGCCAGGGGAGTTCCTGCCCGGTCTACTGGGTCCTCATGCAGCTGGGAGGGTTTCCAAGTCTGTCCCACAACCCCCTGTGGTCGCTCCTGGGGAGGGGCGGCCTAGTGCTTCTACAAAGACTTCCTGCATGAGGCGGACTGTGATCCCAGGAGCCTCTCTCTGGCTGTCTCTTTCCTTGGTTGTCTCTGTTAAAATCCTGGTTGCTCTGCCTTTTGCTTGTTGCTTCTAGTACCATGGAACTTGGGCACCCTATTAGTTTCTCTCAACCAAAATAACCGTCGTTTTCAAAAACACCTTTACACATGGAACCTTCCCCTTTGTTTCAAATAAGGCCAATCCCCTTCAGACAGAGCTGAGCTTCCTAGTCATCACGGCCTGACTCTCCCGGGACAGTCTCTGACCATCCACAGGCTCCAGCTTTGAGTTCAATCCACTTATCCCAGAACAGCACTTCTCAAAAAGGGCTGTGGGGTGACCCTAGCTCCTGGTCTTCTTGGATCGCCCTCCGACTGAGGAGGTTTCTCCTATCAGCAAGCTGAGGTGTGAGGGGGGTGGGGGGGGCGGGAGGGGATTATCAGTGAGAGCTGCTGAGAGCTGCCTCCTCATGAGCGGAGTCCGGGAGGGTGGCCTCCATGCTGGCTGCATCCAGCAGAATGCCTGGAACAGGGTTTCTGTGCGATGAGTCTGGCAGGGAGGAATGAGTTGTGGCTCAGTTGCTACATATCTCTTATTGAGATTTAGTAGATTTTCTTGATTTAATGTTTCTTCACTTGCTTGGGAATTGGGACAATTTCCAGAGACTCTATTGTTTTTTTAAGTAATTTTCTCCAGTTAAATAGTTGTTTTCTTGGGAAAAGAGTCTACCGTACCTTTTACTTCCAGAAATAGATTCACCTCTGGGGTTTTGTTTATTTATTTACTAGAGGCCCAGTGCACAAAATTGGTGCACTTGGGGGCTCCCTGAGCCCAGCCAGCCCCTCTCGCAATCGGAAGCCCTCTGGGGATGTCTGACTGACGGGAGGCGGGAGTCTCCCATCACCACTGCTGCGCTTGCGAGCAGTGAGCCAGCTTCTGGCTGAGCAGCACTCCCCCGTAAGAGCGCACTGACCACCAGGGGGCAGCTCCTGCTTTGAGTGCCTGCCCCCGGTGGTCAGTGCACATGATAGAGACCAATCGTTCTGCTGTTCAGTTGATTTGCATATTAGCCTTTTATTATATAGGATGTTTACTGCCTTTTCACCTATCAATGTCAAACGCATCAGGCTTTAGTGGTGTCTCAGCTGTTGTATGCACTTCTATCGTCAGGGCTGCCCAATAACTTGCCCTGTACGATGTTCTAACAGCTTTTTTCACATTTAATTTCAAAAGCTGTGAGAAACAAATTTTGACTTTCAAATTATTTAAATCTCTCAATTCTTTTTAAAATATATATATATTATTGATTTTTTACAGAGAGGAAAGGAGAGGGATAGAGAGTTAGAAACATCAATGAGAGAGAAACATCCATCAGCTGCCTCCTGCACACTCCCTGCTGGGGATGTGCCCGCAACCAAGGTACATGCCCTTGACCGGAATCGAACCTGGGACCCTTGAGTCCGCAGGCTGATGCTCTATCCACTGAGCCAAACAATTCCTTTTTAAGTTCTGAATTATTTGTCTTAAGTGATAATGAGACCTAACTGCCACAATAGTATGTGAAAATGTTCTATTACATAAGATACAATAAGCTAAAATTGTGCAGTGGACAATGAAGAAGATGCTTTTATTTAGCCGACTGCACTGGGCAAAGCTCATTCGTGAGGAGCAGCCCCAAAGTGGAAGGAGGCCTGGTACCCTACGGAGGCAGGGGAATGAGGGGTGGTGAGGCACAGTGGCGGTGGGCCCAGGCTTTGAGCACAGGGCGTCCTGTGCAATCAGCCATCTCCCAGAACATAAAACGGAGGGGACGCTCCCACTGTCACTTCTCGTAGAGGCGCAGGGCTTGAATACAATTCGAAGTGGCTGTTCCCAACAATATCAACTGTTGTTGAACAACTAGAAGCCAGCATGGTCCCCCTGAGGAAGTAAGCAGGGCCCGAGAGCGGTCTCAGGGACGCTGGTTATTGCTGCTTCATCTTTTGGAAGGTGTTGGCAAATTCAGTTGTTTCAGGGTCCGGGAGGCCAGTCAGCTTAAAGGAGGGATGCCTCCATGAAAAAGGGAAATATTAATATAAAAGCTATGAGTCAGGAGTTAAACCCTGAAGCATCTAGTCAGTGGGTTCCAAGAAGTCGGTAGAGGAAAGTCTTCCCGTTATGCAGGGGCACTGCTTGGCGAGTTTCCTGAAGCCTGCGCCTTGGCTGCCTCTCAGGGGAGGGCACGTCAGCCGCGCCTTTCCCGGGCCTGGCCAGGGCACTCCAGCTCGTGAAGTGTCTGCTGCAGTGGGGAGGCTCTGGTTTATGACAAGTCACAGGCTGCAGCCCACAGGCCTCCTCGGGTCCTGGGGAGAGGGCCAAGCGCCCTGAAGACTCACGAGGGACCTGGGTGGCTGGCCTCGGTGTAGGTGAGGCCACGTCAGGTGGGCGGGAGGAAAACCTGAGATGCTCATTTGTAGGTTGTGGCCAGGTGTGGATGGGAACCGGAAGAAGTTAAAACTTAGTAAGGACTGACCATTTGGGCAGACAGCAGGATCCAGCCCGATGTGCAGGCAGGTGCCAAAATCAATTCTTCCACAGCAGGGGCCGTCAACTGCATCTCCACTAGACAAGATAGATTTTGCATCTTCATCAGTTACCTGCAATTTACAAAGAAATGCAAAGTGGTCCAAAGACAATGAGCAGGACTAGAATCTGATCATCTAGAAGAATGTGCTGTGAACTATACATAGTTTTTCACTGAAACACAATTGTTTTCCTTCAGTCTCCTCCCTTCTGATAAAAGATCATCCTATATAATAAAAGGCTAATATGCAAATTGTCCCCTCAGGAGTTCGACCAGGAGACCGGGATTTCGATCGCTTGCTCACTATGACATGCGCTGAGCCAGGGGCAGCACAGAGCGTGGCAGGTGACCAGCAGTGGAGGCAGGTGCTGAGGGAGTGAGGGAAGGAGGAGGCAGGGAGGCAGGAGGTGGGGAACCTGATCGGCCCTGATCACTGGCCAGGCCTAGGGACGCTACCCGTGCACAAATTCTGTGCACCAGGCCTCCAGTCTTAAATAAAGATTAGTCTGGACCGCACAACGAGCTGCCCACTTAGATGTGGCCCCGCTATTTCCACAGGTGTGGCAGCAATGGCATTAACCAGAAGCCTTCCTAAGATGCTTTGAGTTTTCATAAGGAATTTCATGCTGTGCCTTTTTTTTTGCACTGCTAAATATGGTTGTCTTTATTTTCTTTTTCTTTGCCCAGCCCTATCTAAACAAAATAAAACTACAGGACTAAAATTAACAACCCATTAAAATCAACAATAAGTTATGAAAAATCATCAAGCTTTTTAAAACGTACTTACAGGTAGTTAAATGATTTAAAGTATACAAAGTTCAAAGAGCCAGGGGTAAGGAGGTCTCCAAGAAGGCTTCCTGGGATAAAGAGCGAGGAGAGGCCAGGGAGGACACGTGGGGAGTTGAAGGACAAAGGGACCACCTGACAACAAAGTGCAGGCTAGGAATTTCACTTAAAATAACATTTCTGGAAATATAGATCAGAGCAACAATAGCACCTGCACAGCGGGACTGTGAGGGAGGAGAGAGGCTGCCTGTAGGAAGGTGGAAGCAAATCTTCACTCTGAAATGAGACAAGGCAGACGTTAGCTGTGTTCACTGTGACAGTGTGTCCCGCAGGTGCCAGGTGGAGAAAGCCGGTGATGGTTCCAAAAGAGCACAGGGCAGACGTTAGCTGTGTTCACTGTGACAGTGTGTCCTGCAGGTGCCAGGTGGAGAAAGCCGGTGATGGTTCTAAAAGAGGACAGGGCAGACGTTAGCTGTGTTCACTGTGACAGTGTGTCCCGCAGGTGCCAGGTGGAGAAAGCCGGTGATGGTTCCAATAGAGGACAGGGCAGACGTTAGCTGTGTTCACTGTGACAGTGTGTCCTGCAGGTGCCAGGTGGAGAAAGCCGGTGATGGTTCTAAAAGAGGACAGGGCAGACGTTAGCTGTGTTCACTGTGACAGTGTGTCCCGCAGGTGCCAGGTGGAGAAAGCCGGTGATGGCTCCAATAGAGGACAGGGCAGACGTTAGCTGTGTTCACTGTGACAGTGTGTCCCGCAGGTGCCAGGTGGATAAAGCCGGTGATGTTTCCAATAGAGGACAGGCAGCATGGCCTCTCCCTGCGGAGCCCAGGCCTCGCTCACTTGCGCACTGAAAGAGTGAGGCGTGTTGTCATTATCGAATCCTGCATCAAAACAGGTGATTTCCCCCCACGTTTTCCTCTATAAAAGACGTGTGTTTTTATGGACAAGCTTTAACAAGATGTCATTTTGGTTTTTCACACATACAAGCAGTTATCAAATCTGAAATAAAAATGCTGCCGTGGCTCAGACCTGCTAATCTGCCTGCACAGCTCTTCTGGCCTCCGTGGCGCTTCTTCCTTCTGGCCCTGAATCCGAACTCGGGCCCTGTGGGAGGCTGCGCGTGGTCTGCCCATGCTGCCGGGGCCCCGGGCAGCGAGCAGCGGGCTGGGTGCCCTAGGCTAACGGTGCACGGGAAGGTCGGCTTGCTGAGCATGGATCCAACGGGCTGAGCTGCATGATGGTCCCTTTCAAACGGCTGCGCGGGCGTCTCCTTCTGCAGCATGAAATGAGTGTGTGGCTTTTTAAATTCAAGAATTGCTCGTCCACAGCTTCATGATAAGCTGGCCCAGGCCGAGTTTCAGTCGCTGTGGAGCTATCCAAGGTGGATGTCGATGACCTTGTCTTGCCATATTAGAGATCTGATTCTGTTTTTAGAACCATAAAGCTCAGGAGGTGTTCAGCATTCCATCCTTAAATGTCTATCCCACAAGTAAACTAGGCAAGGAAAAAAGAGGATGGAGAATTTCCAATGTCCTTTCAAATTAACTACATCAAGTCAAGAAGATTTCACACGCGTTTTCTGCTGCCGTTCGAAATGGTGATTTCCAAACATGAACATTAATGAATGTTTGTTCTGCTGAGGAGGCTTTGCCCCACTTTTTGCTAAGTATTTGCTTAAATAGAGGCCTTCTGACCCTTATGTTCAGAGTGATTTTGTTTAGATCAGTTTTAAAGGAGGCTGTGTTGCCCTGACTGGTTTGGCTCAATGGATAGAGCGTCGGCCTGCAGACTGAAAGGTCCCAGGTTCGATTCCGGTCAAGGGGTCAAGGGCATGTACCTTGGTTGCGGGCACACCCCCAGTAGGGGGTGTGCAGGAGGCAGCTGACCGATGCGTCTCTCTCATCAATGTTTCTAACTCTCTAGCTCTCTCTCTTCCTCTCTGTAAAAAATCAATAAAATATATATATTTAAAAAATAAAAAAAAATAAAGGAGACTGTGTCAAGGGCACATGCCTTGGTCGCAGGTTCCCTGACCCTGGTGGGAGGTCCGTGCAGGAGGCAGCCACTTCATGTGTCTCTCTCACATCGATGGTCTGGCTCTCCCTGTCCCTTCCACTCTGTCTAAAAATCAATGGAGCCGAAACCGGTTTGGCTCAGTGGATAGAGCGTCGGCCTGCGGACTGAAAGGTCCCAGGTTCGATTCCAGTCAAGGGCATGTACCTGGGTTGCGGGCATATCCCCAGTGGGAGATGTGCGGGAGGCAGCTGATCGATGTTTCTCTCTCACCGATGTTTCTAACTCTCTATCTCTCTCCCTTCCTCTCTGTAAAAAATCAATAAAATATATTTAAAAAATAAATAAATAAATAAAAATAAAAAAATAAAAATCAATGGAGAAATATCCTCAGGTGAGGATTAACACACACAAAAAATTTTTAAATAAATTAGTTTACAAATCTTAATCTAGTCCTATTTGCCTACACAGTGTGAATTTATCTTTAAAATATTTCTGAGTTAATTTCCAAAAAAATTTTTTTCTATTGCCCTTTGAAAATATTAGAAGTTCAAGTTTCTTAACTTTTGGAATTTAAGAATATTCCATTTGTACAAGATGCTCATTATCTCTAAGCCAATCATAAAAGTGCTCCTTTAAGCACTTTTATAATCTAGTGGCCCATGCACGGATTCGTGCACATTGAAAGGAAATTAATTAGAAGAAAGATTCATGCAGTAATTACGTTACTGCAAAAAAATTACATGTCAAAATAGTATATATAATATAGTATTATAAAATTAAAATACAAAATATTTTAATATTGCTATTTGCCCTTTCTCTATAATGGAAGTGTCAGAGATGAAAGAAAATTAGTAAAATGTATATTAAAATAATATATAAATTGATTAATAAATAAACAATAACAACATGATATAACAACAAAGTGCCAATAGTTGGTCTTCAGATACATTCTGGCATCGCGTGCGATTGGTGCCAGCGAGAGCTTTATATGCACCAGCATACGCGAGTCAACGTTTATTTTTAAATTGCCAGTGCGCAATTTATGTCATACATACTGGCCGGTCAGTCAGTCAGATGCACAGACAGCTGGTCTCTTAGCTTTTCAGAATACAGAGATTTGGCAGTGCCACCCAGTGACAGGAAAAGGTCACCCATGCCCATGAAAGTGAAGGCCTTTCTGAACTACAGAGGCCTCGACGCGCAGACAGACGGATCAGGAGCTCGTAGCTCCAATTCTAAAAGTTCACGCTGCTCAGTAAACACAGACTCTCCGTCCACTGGCCACATCGCAAAGCTGTCTCTTTCCAGTGGGAATGAACCCTTAATCGGTTTGAGCTCAACGCGGACAAAGAAAAAAGTAACGAGCAAGATTCCCTGTCATCTTTTACGCAAGAGACAAGACCTATAAAACCCACGGTCAGTCCATGAAACGAAAGAAGCCAAGCCAGCACCAGAAATCAAGTGAGACTATCAAATAGAATCCTTACCGCCCGCCCCCCGCCCCCCACCCCCACCCCGTGGACACAGCGGGGAGCTCAGGACCGGACCGGGTCCCCCTGCTGATCCCAGGCCACAAGCTGGAGTCGCGGGATCCTGTGTGAAACTGCCAGCGAGAGAACGCACCTCAGCGAGGGCGCTGGCTTCACCAGGCTGTGACTCGGAGCATGTCCATCCCTGGGGAGCACCCCAGGGGAAGAGGGGCCTGGGCGTAAGGAGGGAGGGAGTCCTGCCTCAGAAGATACAGGGTGCGGGGAATTCCCCACTGCCCTGCTTTCCCAAGCCACAGGGCTCGGAGCGCAGTGGGGTGGGCACGTGGCCGGAGGGGAGGGCTTGCAGGCTTCCACTGCCAACCCAGCGCCTGCCCAGGCCCCTGGCATGACTCCTCCGTGAGTCAGGAAGCTCTGTGATGGGGCACGTCTACCATCCTCAGCATCTTTAGATGTAGATGGTGCGACTGTAGTTTGTGAAACAAGTCTTCTAATCTATTTTTCAGCCAAAATCCACCTTAAAATATTAAAAATAGTATAAATACATTTTCTTTACTTTAGAATAAATATTGATTCTAAAATAGTAGCAGTTTCGATTGAAATGTAAATGTCGAAGCTTTGTGTATTTATTTCCCGTTTCCCCTTAAGTTCACGGATAACTCCGGGGTCACAGTGACGGCCCCGGCTGGTAACGAGGTTGCCGAGATCACAGCTTATTCCATAAACGACCACACACCCTGCACCTGCTCAGTGGCTCCCGCCCGCCGGCGCGTCACCAGCCCACAGGCTCCTGACGGGCGCTCCTGGTTCCCATCTGCCTCTGGGAGGCCTCGGTCGATGGCCGGGCAGTTGTGTCTCCTGTTCCCACTTGCTCTCGGCAAACAGCTTTCTTGCTGTGCTCTCAGGCCCACACGCACACCATTCCCTCTGTGCCCCCTAGACCAGGGCAGGGGAAAGGCCATTGGCGCCCTACAGGCGACCCCCAGGTCTGGCCTTGGGAACACTGGTCAGGGGAGAAGTACCAGTTAATCCAACCCCCTGACCACTGCCCCTCAGAGCCCTTGCTGGGCCCATTAGACCAAAGAGTTCGTGGTGAATGGGTTAGTGATGTGCACGGAGGGGCCCTCAGTTTAGCTTGTGGTTGCCCCCGAGTCCTCCCGAGTGGAGGTGGTGCTCACCTTGCTGCCCAGGCCCACCGGGTAAGGGCAGTGGTGACCAGGGGCCGGCCACCAGCTTAAGCCAAGCAAGCTGCACCCCACAACACATGCTGACCAGTGAGTAGGGTGGCCCTGCTGAGGCACCGTGCAGCTCCCGGTGAGGGGCCTGTCTCGCTCCCTGCAGAGCTGAGGGAACGGCCCAGGCGGGAGGCCCCGGAGGGTCTGCAGAGCTGAGCTGTCAGGTCAGACTGCTCTGCGGGGCCTGTGGGGGAACAAGCCGCCCCGGCACCATCCCGGGCACCAGTGCCAGCCGCCGGAGCCCCTGCCATGGTGACCAGATGGCCTGTGTTTCGCACGCACCCAGATGTGCAGTCCACACCGCCACCACCGGCCACATGTGGCTGTTACAAATAGAATGTGATTATGTTTATCTAACTACTAGGGGCCCGGTGCACAAATACATGCACATTGAAAGGAAATTAATTAGAAGAAACATTTTAATATCGCTAATCGCCCTTTCTCTATGATAGAAGTGTCAGGCAAATTCATGGTCAACAATGACAGATGAATTGGCGCCAGCAAGAGCTTTATGTAAATAGATAAACTTGCTTAATTAGACCTGCTTTCTGATTAACTAAACTATTTCCAGCCCAGCAAAGCACCCCAACTTCTCTTTCAGGAAATTGTCAGCCACGCAGCAGTAAATATCAACACAAAGCAGATTGTTATTTTAGATCACGCAGGGAGAGCAAAGGATAAAATATTTAAGTGCAGCCGTGTTTGACTATATTCTGTGCAGTGAGAAAACCTGAAGTCATTTTCAAGGTCCAGCATTTCTTACTTCTAGGCGCCAAGGCTTGTGGATGTAGGTTCTTAAGGAGGACCGAGTCACCAGGGCGAAGGGCTGGTCTTGGGAGTCCTGGTCGGTCGGCTGTGGCTTGGGCAGAAACCGGTTCTCGTGTTCTCGGAGCAATTGCCTGGGTAAGATATGGAAGATAAGTACCCAGGGGAGGGGGATCAGTAAGGTGATGGTGGTTGAGCAAGAAGGGTCAAAAGGGCTCAAGAAGGTGGGGCTCCTTGGTGTAGCCCGGATTTCCGGTCGGGGCCACGGGCAGGAGGTCCGCCCAGGAGCTGCGAATTTCTAGAGAGAGAGTTTAGTTAGATGGCCCAATAGGTTGGAATTGAGTGGCTATGATGAGGGTTCGAGCCAGTGACAGAAATCCAGCAGGATGTAGAGGAGGAGGGACTGATGTCAGAGAGTAGATGGAAAGTTGTGTTGATGAGGGTGGGCATAGGAGTAGGTCCAGGGTTTGTAAATAGAGAGCGACACTAGAGGATTTCCCATCCCAGACAGTAGAATTGATGACTCCCTCATCATTCCACGTCCGTTTCACCTGAAAATATTAAAAACCTGAGCAAAAATTGGAGGGTCCCTTGCCAGGTAAGAGCCTGTGAGGAATGATGGGTCATCCTGTCCTGGATGGTGTCACCGAATCTTCTTCGGGGATGGTGGGAGGCACTCGGTGAGCCTGAGAGAGGTAGGTATTGCAGTGAAAGTGGGAGAAAATGTTAGAATGCGCTGATATCCAAGGGAAAAGAGAAAGCGACGGAGCAATGGAAGCCAGGGACCTGGAGGCTGGAGAAAAGGCGGGGAGGGAGGGAGCAGGTCACACAGCCTGTTCCCAGGCCTCTAGCCACTTGGATTTTAAAACTGCCACATTTTTCCTAGAGATAATGATCCCAGTTTCTGATAATAGCCGGACTGTGGAATAAACCTGTGCATTCAAGGAAGTTTCCTTTGGGAAGGGTGGGGTGGGCGAGGGGAGCGGGGTGAGAAGACGCTAAGGTCGGAGCAGTTTTCAGTTCAGAGGAGGAGACAGTCGTGGAGGAGATAAGGAGATAAGGTGTTCACAGCGAGACTGAGGTAGGTGACCGTGGTCTAGGACAACAGGGCCCCATAAGGGGACGCATGGCAGCGGAGGATCGGCGTCCCTGTAAAGGGAGGGAGCCAGGAGTGGAAGGAACAGGGAGGCTGAAGGGCTCCGAGTGAGCTTCAGAGTGGCCGCTAATTTGGTGAGAATATCTCGTCCTAACAGGGGCACGGGGCATGATAACATGACTAAGAACCAGTGGGTTATGGGCTATCATCAAGGAGGCAGGGAAGGGGTCCGGTGGTCAGTGGGCAGGTGGATTTGCCTTCAATACCCATGACCGAGATCGTGGAAGGAAAAAGGGGGCCCGAAGAGGAGGGCAGGACAGAGAAGTTAGCCCCCGTGTCGACCAGGAAGGTGACCCGCTACCTTCAGTGCAGCCCTGGGCTCGGCGAGGGTGGTGGGGGCCATTGAGGCTGGGCATCTTCAGTCTTCAGCCAGTCCCAGCATGGCCAGCGGCAGGTCATGACCTGGAAGGGCGGCCCCTCCACGCTGGGGTGCAGAGGGCCCGCCACCTTTCCAGGGGCAGTCACTTTTCCAGGGGCTGCTTTGACCTCAAGCTTGGGAAGGGCTTGGTTGGAGCTGGGGGCCGGGGGCACTGCTTTGCCCAGTGGCCTCCATTTCCGCATTTGAAGCATTCTCCAGGTGGTGTGCGTCCTCTCATTGCACCCCCACCGCGCACAGCCCCCTTGGCGTGTTTGCAGGTTTTCTGTCGACGTGCCAATAGTTGCTCTTCAGATACATTCTGTCACCGACGCCGGCTTTTTCGGCTTCAGAGGTACGTTGTGCCAATAGCTGATCCTCAGACATATTCTGTTGATGCTGCCGCTTTCTTTCAGCTACAGAGATACCTTGTGCCAATACTTGGACTTCGGACATATTCTGTTGACAATGACGCTTTCATTTGGCTGCAGAGATACCAGGTGCCAATAATCGGCCTTCAGATACATTGTGTCGCCAACAATGGCTTCTTTCGGCTTCAGAGGTACTTTGTGCCAATAGTTGGTCTTTAGACATATTCCCACTGGCGGGTCATGGGTGTGGGAGCCAGAGGCCCATGGGGTGTCCCTGCCCCACACACCAGCCAGAGGACCCACTTCAGGCACATGGCATTACCTAAGGATTTTTAGTAGGCTGGTGGGAGTATTGTTTAGGTAAGAAAAACCTTTAGCCACTTGTGTTTTTAAAAGGCTTTTTAATTCTTTATTGTTTAAAGTATTACATAATTCAGAAACCAAGATGGCGGCATAGGTAAACACCTGAGATTGTTGCCTCACACAACCACTTCAAAACTACAACTAAAAGACGTTACGGACATCATCCAGAACCACAGGAAGGCTGGCTGAGTGGAAATTCTACAACTAGAAGGAAAGAGAAAAGCATACCGAGACTCAGAAGAGGTGCGGTGCAGAAGTAAAATACATAGGTGCGGAGGTGCATGCAGAGTGGTCTGGCGGCTGAGGGCGCGGTTGTCTTTTTCAATCGGGAGGGAGTCTCAGGCTCTGAGCTCCAGTTCTGGGCGAGTCTCTGGGGATCCAGACTCAAACAGGAGAAGCGGGACTGTCTGGCATCGGTCGGAACTCGAGGGCAGCTTTCTCTCTGAGGTACTTGCAGCAATTGCTGGGACACTGAGAAGCAGAGCCTCTGAAGGCAGGATTGAGAGCAGCCATAACTGCTCGCTCCACCCGCCGTGTTGATCTCCTGGGACCCGCCCCACCCAAGCCTTGCACGCAGGCATTTGCTGGATAGCCTCAGGCAGAGGCTAGATTAGCACCTCCCTAGAGATCCAGGACAGAAGTTCTCCCACTGCAGACACAGCTGATTCTCACTGCCAATTGGTCTGGAGGTCAAATCCCCCCCGCCAACTCCAGCTGCAGCCTGGCTTCTAACTGCCCCCCTGCTGGCCTGGTTGTCCCCTAACTGTCCGGAAGTCCGAAAGGAAGTCGGACATCTGGAAGATGTCCGGTCGACCTGGTCTAATTAGCATATTACCCTTTTATTAGTATAGATAATGTATAATATGTGTGTTACCTACAACAATCAAGGCTTAACTACAACAAGACTGTGCATAAAGACCACAAGGGGGTGCACTAAGAAAGTATAAAAAATGCGGAAACACAGTGGATGGAGCGTCGGTCTGTGGACTGAGGGGTCCCAGGTTCGATTCCGGTCAAGGGCATGTACCTGGGTTGCGGGCACATCCCCAGTGGGAGATGTGCAGGAGGCGGCTGATCAATGTTCCTCTCTCATTGATGTTTCTAGCTATCTCTCTCCCTTCCTCTCTGTAAAAAATCAATAAAATATATTGGGGGGAAAATGCAGAGACAAAGAAACAGGACACAAATGACAGAAATTGAGGAAAGCAAACTGCTAGATATAGAGTTCAAAACCACACTTTTAAGGTGTTTCAAGAACTGTCTAGAAGCCGCCGATAAATTTAGTAAGGCCCTCGAAAAGACTGGTGAGACCGCCAATAAATGTAGTGAGATCCTCAAGAAATCTTGTGAGACCCTCGATGTTGTGATAAAGGACCAACTAGAAATTAAGCATACACTGACTGCAATAAAGAATATTATACAGACTCCCAACAGCAGACCAGAGGATCACAAGAATCAAGTCAAAGATTTGAAATACGAAGAAGCAAAAAACACCCAACCAGAAAAGCAAAATGAAAAAAGAATCCAAAAATACAAAGATAATGTAAGGAGCCTCTGGGACAACTTCAAGCATACCAATATCCGAATTATAGGGGTGCCAGAAGAAGAGAGACAGCAAGATATTGAAAACCTATTTGAAGAAATAATGACAGAAAATTTCCCCCACCTGGTGAAAGAAATAGACTTACAAGTCCAAGAAGCGCAGAGAACCCCAAACAAAAGGAATCCAAAGAGGACCACACCAAGACACATCATGATTAAAATGCCAAGAGCAAAAGACAAAGAGAGAATCTTAAAAGCAGCAAGAGAAAGAAAGTCAGTTACATACAAGGGAGTACCCATACGACTGTCAGCTGATTTCTCAACAGAAACTATGCAGGCCAGAAGGGAGTGGCAAGAAATATTCAAAGTGATGAATAGCAAGAACCTACAACCAAGATTACTTTATCCAGCAAAGCTATCATTCAGAACTGAAGGTCAGATAAAGAGCTTCACAGATAAGGAAAAGCTAAAGGAGTTCATCACCACCAAACCAGTATTATATGAAATGCTGAAAGGTATCCTTTGAGAAGAGGAAGAAGAAGAAAAAGGTAAAGATACAAATTATGAACAACAAATACACATCTATCAACAAGTAAATCTAAAAATCAAGGGAATACATAATCTGATGAACAGAATGAACTGGTGATTATAATAGAATCAGGGGCATAGAAAGGGAATGGACTGACTATTCTTGGGGGGGAAAGGGGTGTTGGGGATGCAGGAAGAGACTGGACAAAAATCGTGCACCTATGAATGAGGACAGTGGGTAGGGAGTAAGGGCGGAGGGTGGGGTGGGAACTGGGTGGAGGGGAGTTGTGGGGGGGAAAAAAGAGGAACAAATGTAATAATTTGAACAATAAAGATTTAATTAAAAAAATAATTAAAAATAATAAAATAAATAAATGAAAATAAAGTATTACATAATTCTCCTTTTTCCCCCATTGACCTCTCCCTGGCCACCCTCATGCCCCAGCAAATGCCTCAATCCCCCACCCCACTCACCCCAGTCTGTGTCCATTGGTTATGCTCATATGCATGCATACAAGTCCTTTGGTTGATCAATTTCCCTTCTTCTCCACCCCCCATCCCCGCCTTCTCTCATAGGTTGTATAGTCTGTTCGATGCTTCTATGACTCTGGTTCTATTTTTGTTCATCACTTTATGTTGTTCATTATATTCCACAAATGAGTGAGATCATGTGATATTTACCTTTCTCTTATTGGCTTATTTCACTTAGCATAATGCTCTCCAGGTCCATCCATGCTGTTCCAAATGGTAAGAATTCCTTTTTTTTTTTTTACAGCAGCATAGTATTCCATTGTGTAGATGTACCACAGCTTTCTTTTTTTTTTAATATATTTTATTGATTTTTTACAGAGAGGAAGGGGGAGAGATAGAGAGTTAGAAACATCGATGAGAGAGAAACATCGATCAGCTGCCTCCTGCACATCTCCTACTGGGGATGTGCCCGCAACCCAGGTACATGCCCTTGACCGGAATCGAACCTGGGACCTTTCAGTCCGCAAGCCAACGCTCTATCCACTGAGCCAAACCAGTTTCGGCATCCACAGCTTTCTTATCCACTCATCTGCTGATGAGCACTTAGGCTGTTTCCAAATCTTAGCTACTAGAGGCCGGGTGCATGAAATTCATGCACGGGGGGGGGGGGGGCCTCAGCCCAGCCTGCACCCTCTCCAATCCAGGACCCCTCATGGGATGTCCAACTGCTGGGAGGATTGGGCCTAAACCGGCAGTCAGACATCCCTCTCACAATCAGGACTGCTGACTCCGAACTACTCACCTGCCTGCCTGCCTGATCACCCCTACTAGCCCCCCTGCCAGCCTGATCACCCCTAACTGCCCCCCTCTGCCAACCTGGTCACCCCCAACTGCCCCCCACCGGCCTGGTCGCCCCTAACTGCCCCCCCCGCCAGCATGGTCGCCCCTACGGCCTCCCCCCCCCCCGCTGGCCTGGTTGCCCCCAAATACCCTCCCTGCTGGCCTGGTCACCCCTCACTGCCCCCCTCTGCCGGCCTGGTCACCCCTCACTGCCTCCCTCTGCTGGCCTGGTCGCCCCCAACTGCCCCCCCCCCACTGCGGGCCTGGTCACCCCATGCAGCCTGCTGCGCAGTCATTTGGTCGCCCCTCACTAACCCCCCTGCCGGCCTAGTCCTCCCACACAGCCTCTTCAGTCTGCGTTCAGTTGCAATGGTCGCTTAGACTTTTATATAAATAGACTGTAAATTGTGCTGCTATGAACATAGGGGTGCATATATCCTTTCTGGTGTTTCTGGTTTCTTGGGATATATTCCTAGAAGTGGGATCACTGGGTCAAATGGGAGTTCCATTTTTAGTTTTTTGAGGAAAGTCCATACTGTCTTCCATAGTGGCTGCACCAGTCTGCATTCCCACCAGCAGTGTACGAGTGTTCCTTTTTCTCCGCATCCTCGCCAGCACTTGTCGTTTGTTGATTTGTTGATGATAGCCATTCTGACCGGTGTGAGATGGTACCTCACTGTCGTTTTGATTTACATCTCTCGGATGATTAGTGACTTTGAGCATGTTTTCATGTGTCTGTTGGCTTTCTGAATGTCCTCTTTCAAAAAAATGTCTATTTAGGTCTTTTGCCCATTTTTTGATTGGATTGTTTACCTTCCTTCTGTTAAGTTGTATGAGTTCCCTGTAAATTTTGGAGATTAAACCATTACTGGATGTAACATTGGCAAATATGTTCTCCCATGCAGTGGGCTTTCTTGTTGCTTTTCTTTCCTGTATTTTTTCTTTGGTTTGTTTAGTCTCAGTTGTGGGCTGTTTACATTTCCAATTGTCTGCAGCAATTGTTGGGAGTTGTTAAGAAAGCTTTAAAAAATCCTATCAAACTTAATTTTGTCAAATATCTGATCACAGAGTTATTAAAATCTTTGAACTATTTTGTCAGTAGGGATAAAACGTAAAAAATTTTAAACTATCTGCTCAGATAGCCAGTTTGTTTCATGCCGGAAGCTAATTCCAACAGGTCATAAATGCATGAAGTTTCATCAAAAGGTTGATGGAACTTGGGGATTCAGCAGGGCTGAATACATATTGCCTGCTGCTGGAATAGCTAAGGGCATTTCCCCACACCTAAAGATTTACATATATAATTACCTGCTACCAGACAGCTGAGGACATTTTAATCTACATGTTATTGCCTCCTGCTGGCCAAACACCTGAACTGCCGAAGGCAGTTTCCCCCAATCTGAATGTATACCAAAACTTAACCTTTGATATGTATATATACGTTGCCTTAGGGCAATTTGTGTTAATAAAGAGCGAGGGGTCCAGAGATTCAAAGAACTTGGTTCCTACAGCTAAGCTCCTCTGGCTCCGCCATGGATTACAAATTTATATTGTATTTCTAGTATCTTTATTAATTTACACCGCAGTGCCTTCTCCAGTTTCCTGAATGCTTCTAGATGCTGGGAAAGACCCCCGGCAGATTCACATATATAACCTTATAGTATGCTTTATTCAGATAATGTTCATAAACATTCCCCAAATTTCTTCATTGTCTTCATGATTATTATCTTAGTAACTATGACAAAATATTGCATTGATTGATGTACCATAGTTCTCTTTACCTGTAGTCTAATTTTGGACATCAATTTCAAGTATTTGTGACTATAAACAAGGCTATAAAGGACATCTTTGTTATCAGAGGGGAGCATACCTCATCTTCCCCTATTGCTGGTGGGAGTGGGGTTCTTGGGGTACCCCTGGAATAAGCATTTCCTGAGGCCCACACTGGAGGATGAGATGGTAGAAAGCTTTACTTCCAGGAATTACACCCCTGGGTAGCCAAAGTCCCATTTCCCTTAGTCCATCATAGACGTGTAGCTGCGGCTTCAGTAGCGCTAAAATCAGAGCCAGTGTCCAGAGTTTTCTTTACATGTTGGAGCCGGATCCAGTTCAACATCAGGCTAGTTGCAGCCCATTAGTCCACTGCATGTGGGTCTGCATGGCCATGGGCCATACAGGCAAATGCAAGAGAACCAAGGGAGCACGCCTGAGCAGTGGGTCCCAGGAGTCCCAAAAGCACAAGAGTCGAGCACAACGAGAGAAGGAATTCCTTTGTTTGGGTGGTTATGTATTCCAAATCTTCATATCCTTGCAATGGCCATGCCTATTCTGAACAACCATCTCTGTCCAGGTGTGACTGACACGCAAGAATCCCCCCTATGTCACCCCAACTTTACATGTGTGTCTTTCCTCTGTGATTCCTTCCCCCTGTGGTTTACAAGGAACATGCTTATGTTTTGCCTTCCCTTGCTTCTTTCCTATGATTAATAACTAGTTACCTACAATGGTATCAATCTTTGCATTGTTCATTGAAAAATGATTTCTCCAAGACAAGTGTCCTAGAGTGGAATTACTGTCCATAAAATTTAGTCTATAAAAACTTTATAGCTCCTAATAGTTATTTTCATGTTGCTTTCCAAAACAGATCGTGCAAACTTCTGTCAGTAGAAGTGTGATCATACCAATTTCACCAGAAATTTCCCAGTAGTGTGCTATTATGTGTAATACATTAGGTCAGCGGTTCTCAACCTGTGGGTCGCGACCCCTTTGGGGGTCGAACAATCCTTTCACAGGGGTTGCCTAAGACCATCGGAAAACACATATATAATTACATATTGTTTTTGTGATTAATCACTAGGCTTTAATTATGTTCAATTTGTAACAATGAAATTAGGGGTCACCACAACATGAGGAACTGTATTAAAGGGTCGTGGCATTAGGAAGGTTGAGAACCACTGCATTAGGTGTAATGTGCTACACATAATAGGTATAAAATGGTAGAGCAAAGTTGTCTTAATTTGAAATTCCATGATTACTAGGAAGCATGAACATTTTCGCAAGCCTATACTGGTATCCATATTTTCTCTTATGTGGACCAGTTTCCTTTGGGATCCTCTGAGAGGTCATTTTGTCTTTTTGAAGCTTCTGCTTGTCAAGCAAAGAACACATTCCATGGTCCCTGAGAGGTTTTGATTCCCTCCTTTAAGGTGGTGGGGTTGGGAGCAGTTCTTGAGATGGAATTGAAGGTTTTCCTGAATGGCTAGCAGAGTTTTAAATTATTTTGGTTACGTTGGTTGATTTTACTAAAAAGGCTCAAGAAAGCCCTGTGCTGGATTTAAAAAGGGAGTGAGCAGCTGTGCGAGATGCTCCTGGAGTTAAAGGAGGGTAAGGGAGCCATCCGTGGACGAGGCAAAAGGAGTATTTGGTAACTTTGTCATGAACAGTTTTGCTGGCACATGGAATGAAGTAGGTTCAAGGGACAATGGAGGCAAACAGACATCAAGTTTATAGACTCTTTGAATGTTGTTGCAGTAGCGGAGGGGGACAGGGTCAAGGATTTTATTATGTCCTTCTATCAGTGCTGGAACCAGAACAGAGCAGATTTCTGGCTTTATATACTACTGCTAGTGGCCCAGTGCGTGAAATTCGTGCACATTAAAAGGGATTTAGAGGAAATATTTTAATATTGCTATTTGCCCTTCCTCTATAATAAAGTGTCAGAGATGAAAGAAAATTAGTAAAATGTATATGAAAATTTTCCTCCTGACAGAGTCTGGGGTGTGTGGCGGGACCCAGAGTCAAATCCCCGCCCACCACGCACGCCTCGAAATCGCGCGAGACCCAGACACGGCCAGCCCCACTCCTATCAAGCCCCGCTGGGCAGGGGGCACAGCCTTGGGTCCCCTTCCCCAGCTGGGTGCCACAGAGCTTCAGGTCCCTGCTGATCACTCATTATGGCTCGTTATGGGGACCCAGCCTCCAGTGTGGGTGCAGCCAACCTCCCACAGCTGGCCAACCTCCCATGGTCCCTCCCCATAGCTGGCCGACCCAGATGACCCCGATCGCTGGCCAGGCCAAGGGACCCCACCTGTGCACAAATTTGTGCACTGGGCCTCTAGTGTGTGTGTGTGTAGTGTGTGTGTGTGTGTATGTGTATATATATATATATATATATATATATATATATATATATATATATATATATTGCCCAGTGTATGAAATTTATGCACGGGTAGGGTCCCTAGGCCTGGCTGGGGATCAAGACCAATCGGGGCCTTCCTTCCCCCAGCTGCCAGCTGCCGGCCAGGGCCTTCCTTCATTCCACATCACCCCATAGGTCAAACTCCTGGTGGGTCAAACTCCAGAAGAGACAATTCACATACTAGCCTTTTATTATATAGGATACCACTATTCATTCATCTGTAGACAGACACTTGGGTTGATTCCACTTTTTGGCTATTGTTAATAATGCTGCTATGAACATGGGTGTACAAGTATCTCAAAACCCTGCTTTGAATTCTTTTGAATATATACCAAGTAGAATTACCAAGTCATATGGTAATTCCTTCTTTAATTTTTGAGGAATTGTCATACTGTTTTCCATAGCAGCTGTACCATCTTATATTCCTAGCAATAGTGTATAAGTGTTTCGATTTCTCCACATCTGACCAAAATTATTTTTCATAGAAGTCATCTTAATGATTCTGCCCTTGGTAGGTGATGATCACAATTATTATCAAGTGTGAGTGAAAGGATTTCAATCTAAAATGGAACCAGGGAATACTCAATGGAGACTTTCCCACATGCACCCTCAGGAAAACAGAACGTAAGAATTAGAAAGTGATTTCCCATGTCTGATTCAGAGCTGAAACTTATTTCCTACCAATAAACATTGGTCAAGAACCTTGCCCAGCCAGCGTGGCTCAGTGGTAGAACCTATGAACCAGGAAGTCCCAGTCGGATTCCCGTCAGGATTGATCCCCAGTGTGGGGCGTGCAGGAGGCAATTCCCTCTCATCACTGATGTTCCTCTCTCTTTCTCCCTCTCCTTTCCTCTCTGAATCAATAAAATATATATTATATATTTAAAAAAAGACTCTTTCCACTTCCTCGAGCCAATGAATTTACTGCGTGGCCTCTGGCTGGGCTTGCCCATAAATACATCTCACCCCGAACTCTCAGGGACTCGCCCGCAGCTTCACAGTTTGAGCTTTCGGTCGTGCATGTCTCAACTTCTTAAAGGTTTAAGGTCCCTGCAGATGAGCATGCAGTTTTAGAAATACAGTGAGCCCCGTCTATTTCAACTTCCTCAACCGTAACGTCCCGTAAAGCCGCACGGCACAGCGCACCCGGGATCCTGGCATGCGAGGTCAAAACGCACAGCAGTCTCTGTGCGGCCACACGTGCGCCAACTCACACACCGTCCAACGTCACTGCGACCTGCACACTTATCCTGAGACGTAGGACACCAACAGCCCCGCCACGAGCGCTCACTACCCTTTCGTAGCCACACCACCTGCCGGTAACCGACTGGTAACCGACGGCCAACGCGGACAGGACGGGCTCCCCGGAGGGCGCCGGCGAGGGTGCCTGCCGGGGGCGGAGCCGCAGCGGAGCGGCCCGTCCCTTTCCGCGCAGCCGCAGGCCCCGCCCCGTCGCCGCCGCCGACCGACTGCAGGCGGAGGGAGAGCCGCTTCCGTCAGCCTCCGACGAGGGCCGGCCGTGGGCCCGAGATGGCGGGTGTCCACCGCGAGCTGCAGGAGTACCTGGCGCAGGGGAGAGCCGGCGGGGCGGCCGCCGAGCCGCTGCTCGCCGCGGGAACAGCGGAGGAACCCGCGGCGGGGGCGTGGCGGGGCCCCGCGGGCCTGCGCTGGGCGTGGGCGCGGAGCCCGGAGGAGCCGGAGGCGGGCCCGGCGTGCCTGCCGAGCGTAACGCGCGCGCAGCGGCTGGCGGCGGCCGGCGCGTGCCTGCTGCTGGCCGCGCTCTGCTTCGGCCTGGCCGCGCTCTACGCGCCCGCGCTGCTGCTGCGCGCCCGCAAGTTCGCGCTGCTCTGGTCGCTGGGCTCGGCGCTGGCGCTGGCGGGAGGCGCGCTCCTGCGGGGCGGCGCGGCGTGCGGGCGTCTGCTGCGCGGCGAGGAGGTGCCGTCGCGGCCCGCGCTGCTCTACGGGGCGGCGCTGGGCGTCACGCTGTACGCGGCGCTGGGCTTACGCAGTTCGTGGCTCACGGCGCTGGGCGCCGGCGCGCAGGTGGCCGCGCTGCTGGCCGCGCTGCTGGCGCTGCTCCCGCGAGGCGCCGGCCCCGCGCTCCGCCTGGCGCTCGGGCGGTGGGGCCCGGGCGCCCGCCTCGCCCAGGCGCTGCCCGTGTAGGAGCCGGCGTCGCCGTCGGAGAGCGGGCCGCCCGCCCGCCCGCCAGGCTGTGGGCTGGCCGCGCTGAGACGGCCGCCAGCGGGTCGGGAGGACCCTCCGCCGCTGCCCGCCGCGGGCTGGTGCCCGCGAACAGGACGTGGAGCCGAGCGGACGCGCCGGAGACGCCTGCGAACCGCCTTTGCGCCGAGCGCGGTCCTGCGGCCTCGGCGGGGAAACGCCCCCAGGCCCCGCCGGCCTCGGAACCGGTGGCGGATGCCGTGTAGCTGCCATAGCTTGACCCTCATTCTTCAGTGTGAGCGGATCCATGAAGGGATGTTTGAACAGTAAACTCAGCCACCGAACACTTTTAAGTACTTACGAGGGTTCACGCCGTCGTTTGTTTTTCTTTTATTGAAGTTGTGAATGTGCTTTATGAGGTTTGAGGAAAGCCATGGACCTAACGATCTGTGCTGCTGCCCGGCCGGCGCGCGCGGTGGCGGCGCCAGGAGGCCACGGTTTGGTCGGGAGACGCTTTAGACGCTGATCGGAGCGTCCCTGGCGGCTGCGCCCTGCCGGGGAGTCGGCCCTACGTGGGCAGGTTCTGCCCCGCGGTCCGCGGTCCGCAGGCTGGTGCTCGGGGAGGCCGCTGACGGAACTGAGAATTCCACATCCCATGTTGGATGGAAACCGGTCAAATATAATCTTATTTTGTCTGCTTTTGAAGCGAACTGTAGGCCAATCCTAATGCAATGTACGATGCTTTTCATATCTCATTGAGTTTCCTTTTAGGTTCAGCACGTTTTCTATGACTTGATTGCACACCTGAATTTATTGCCAGAAAGTACGGGCCGAGTATTCTGATGAGCCCATAAACGCCATGTTTTGCCACTACGTGTCAACTAGAATGTGAAATGAATGTAGGACTTTAAAAGCATTTCGGCGGTTCTCGGTTGGCATCAGTTACTTGAAGAGCCTCCCTTCAGATCACTTCCCTGGACCTCGACGTCGGCGGCTGTCGGAGAGCCTGTGGTGGCTGTGCCCGAAGGTGTAGGGGATGCAGATGGCAAGTTGTTCCCTGGGGCTGGGTTCCTGTTTCCTGAACAGGTGTGGCAGGCGGCAGGCGAGCACGGCCTCTGCTGGACCTCAACCTCCATATTCCTAGGCCCTGGGAATGCTCCTGGCACCGGAAGTGACTAGTGAGGCACCCACGGGCGGCTCTCAGGCCGCTCCCAGCACCCCTTCCCAGTGTTCTGTTAAGATGATGCCTCTTCCTGGACCGGTAAACAGGGTTACCTGCCTCAAGTGGAAAAACCAAGAGGGTGTTTGTAAAAGCAAATGCAGTTTCCAGGGAGTGATTTATTTTTTTAACTGGAAAATCTTGTGCTACCTGCCAGTTAAATCTCTAATTCTAAATTTCTCTAGAATTTTCACAACTGAGATTTTATAATTAGCACATTTTTATGATGTTATTTGTAAATATTGCTTTCCCAACATTTTCTCAAGAATTCAACACTGAAAATCTAGCTTTTATAAAAGTCAAACCACCATGTATCTCAATAGTGATGCTTTAAAATGTAAATATGTATCTCCTAAGTATTTCATAAATATATAGTGTAGAGATTTCACTTTTTTCTAATTGAATTCACACTCAAAACTTGATCTGGCCTGGCCGGTGTGACTCAGGTGGTTGAGCACCAACCCATGAACTAGGTCAAGGTTTGACTCCTGATCAGGGCACACTGCCCTGGTTGCGGGTTTGATCCCCAGTGGCGGGTATGCAGGAGGCAGCAGATCTATGATTCTCGTCATTGATGTTTCTATCCCTCTCTCCTTCCTTCCTCTCTCTGAACTCAATAAAAACTTTTCTTAAATGTGATCTCCTATTCTGCTTACTGTGTTTTAAAGTTAAAGCCTAAAATGTTACAAAGTTTCTTACCATATTCTCAGAAAAAGACAGAATCCCTCTTCTGCTTCTCAGAATTGATACTGACCAGTGGAGGGCAAATAAAGAATATCCACAACCTAAAGCAGTCTGAGCCACCCAGTCATGTTTGCAGTGAGGTGCTGATAAATGAGAGAAAATTATCCACTTACACTTCAGAGATTTGATACCCTGAATGGGTGACGGCCATTTTCTCACTCTGCCAAAGTTACAGCTTTTACAATTTTTTGCATATGCTGTTAAACTATCCCTTAGAAAGGGGAGTTTCTAAGCAGCTACTAAGACTTCCAGCACCACTAAGTTTGCCCAGCAGACTTGTCTCCAATGCCAAACTCCAATAGAAACTTTCCTCTTATAAAAACAAAATAAGGGCCAGTAAAGAAAGTATTATGGAGCCCTTTCAAACTGAACTTTTGGCATCCATTCCAAATGGGGCCAAATGTAACATTTAAAACTAAAGGAATTTGTTGTAGACAATAACTTCCTGGCTTTAAGTTAGGACTATACTCGGCCTTATAAACGCTGGTATGGAAGAGAAAGCAATTATTGAAGTTTTACAAAGTTGTTTTAGACATTTTGGTCCATTCTTTCCAACTTAAACAATTTGTGAAATGATGTACAGTCATCAAAAGGATACATGTAGTTAATTTCTGGCTTCCATCAAGTTCCTCTAGTCAGAAACAAGGCAGTTCGAGTCTAAGGTTATTACTAGGAGATGTACCCAAGGGAGAGCCCCCCTACTTGGATAATGAGAGTATTTTCATAGTATAATTCTCCATCTGCCAGAAGATGTTTAACCAAGGCTTTGAATCTACTTCAACCTATGTTATAGTTTTAAGGTATTTCTCACTCTATTACAAAAATACAGAATGGCTGGATGAGAATTTGTTTAAAAACAAAGTTCACAGGTGAAATTAATTGAGAGACTTATAGCGGTTCCATCAAGTGTGCTTACAAGGATAAGCACTAACTGTACACCCTCCACAGACCGGATGCATGGAAACTCAGGGTTTCCTTAAGGCAAGCACATCACAACTAGTTCTTTTCTGTTAATTCTTGCATAAATCACATTCTGTATTCATACAAAAACAACTTAATGTTTTTTCTCTGACAAACTGTACATATAGAAACAAATTTCCAATTGAACATGAACTTAATTTTGAGGAGGTGCTCCTTGTCTCGCGACACTTAAAAAAAAATTCCAGCTTTTATCTTCACAAAAGAATGCAGGAGCTGGGCAGTGAGGTGGACAGGACAGACAGGCAGCTGCTCCGGGGCCAGCAGCAGGCTCCTCACCCTGAAGACCTCGGGGGCTCCGGGGACTCCGCCGCCCCAGGAGAGTTGAGGGCTACCAGGTGCAGGCTTCCTGTCGTTTCTCTTGGTAAGTCCACAAGGAGTTTTTAAATACTGTCCAGAGAGGCCGCGGGGGACTCCACCCCAACTTCTACCGGCCCCTTCCACCACCCCTTGAAGCTCCTCGCCGTGGTGGACCAGAGTTCATGTTACTCCCTCTACTCCAGTTACTGCCACTCCGGACCCCTCTGGAAGGAGTACCACTGCCTGGAGGGCCCCCAAAAGGTTCATCTCTGTGGTATCCATCATGGTGATCTCCATCCAAGGAGCTGGAACGCCCAGATTTTGGCACTCTTTGGGAAGGTCCTGGGCCCCCTCGGCCTACAAGGAAACATTGATTTGACATGTGACTTTTTAATATCAGAAACTACCGATAACTCCTGGTACAAACTTTTACTCTGTGATGACAGTACAATACTTGTGGGTCTTTCTTTAAAACAGTTCTAAGGAGGAGCATTCAGTGCACTAAGGGTTGTGCCTCTACTCTCTTCTTGACCGCTGTCTCATGCCCAGCCTGGCTGGGGGCCACGGCCCTGCACATCAGCTAGACACGCTCTGCAAGGCAGTGTCGTCACCCTCCTGTGCCACAGGACTATTCTGAGGGCGAGTCTGCACAGCCCTGACTGAGCTCAGGAAGCACCTGCAGTGAAGGCACTTACAAATGCTAACCTAGAACACGTGTTCACTAGGGTTAGGCCACAGCCATGTGGCACTTTTGATTTCCTTTTAAATAGTGAAATAAAATATTTCTTGAAAAACAAAAGCGTAGAAAGAAAAATACTAGCTTTTAGAATGATTTCTCCCAGGGATAGTTTTATTTGTTCTAGTCTTGGACACACAAACTTCGGTATCATTCAAATTCTGATTTAAATTTTTTTTTCTCATGAGATGATAGGATTTGGCAACCTCTCCCAAAATGCATTATCAGAAGAATATTGACAACTCCTTTTGCCTTAAATTTTTGAATGCCACTGAGTCCAGATAAGACAAAGAGGTTAGGAAAGTTAGCCAAAGGAATATTTTTAGCTTCTTTTCTTACAAAGTGCAGCCTAGAGACCCACAGAAGGTGCAAGGGCAAAGCAGGTGTCAGCTGGGATATAATTTTCACACTAGGCACGTGGCCTCAACCAAGGCCCTAAACGGTGTCCTGAGTGCCCATACCGACCAGTAGCAAAATGTGTGCCGAGACGGGAGATCTGGTGGCAGGAGGCACATTCTGAGGGGTTTGCTAGGAGAAGGACCAAACAACCGTCAAGAACAAAAGCCAGAACTCTGTCAGGGAGGCAGGTTACCTGGGGCGTGGAGCACAAGTTGGAGCACATGGTGGTCTTTCCAGCAGCCTCCACACCACACCCTGTACCACAGCCCCGTCTAACCTGAGACCAGACCTGTCGTTAGCATTTGGTGGCTCCTGCCCTGGCTAAACGTTAGTGCTGCATCAAAAACACAGATCCAGCCCAACTGAGTGGCTCAGTGGTTGAGCATTGACCTATGAACCAGGAGGTCACAGTTCGATTCCCGGTCAGTTCACATGATTGATGTTTCTATCTCCCTCTCCCTCTCCCTCTCCCTCCCTCTCTGAAATCAATAAACACATACTTTAAAAATAATCAACACTAATAAAAGAGAAAAATGGTAATTGGCGTACGAGCTACCCTTTTCATTGGCTAATCAGGGCTATATGCAAATTAACTGCCAACTGAGATGGCGGTTAATTTGCATATGTAGGCACAATGCAGGGAGGCCAAAGGGAAAGCAGGAAGGAGCCCCCTGCCACTGACAGTGATCGGAAACCCAGGGGGGAGCTAAGAGCTGGGGGGCTGTTTTCAGGCTGGCCACACCCCCTTTAGGGTGGGGGTCCCCACTGGGGTGCCTGGCCAGTCTGGGTGAGGGGCTGAGGGACGTTTTCTGCTCCCCAGCCATGATCGGAGAATCAGGCGCCTTTTCCGCCCTGGCCAGTGATAGCAGGAAGTAGGGGTGGAGCCAGTGATGGGAGCTGGGCACAGTCGAAGCTGGCAGTCCCAGGAGCTAGGGGTCCCTTGCCTGGGCCTAAAGCGAAGCCCACGATCGTGGGGCCGCTGCAGCTGCGGGTCCCCGCTGCCCGGGCCGAACGCCTAGGCCAGAGGCATCAGGCCTGGGCAAGGGGCCGATCCTGCGATTGGAGGGTGATGGGGGTCAACGCCTGAGGGCTCCCAGTATGTGAGAGGGGGCAGGCTGGGCTGAGGGACACTCCCCACACACACACACACCCAGTGCAAGGGGATCAGCGGAGCCGCGAGGCCTCCCAGCACCAGCATCAGTGTGACAGGGGGCAGTGCCCAAACCCCCTGAACCCCCTGATCGCCCTGCGGCTCTGTGTGCGACAGGGGGCGGGGCCACAACCTCCCTATCTGCCCTGCTCTGTTCGGGACAGGGGAAGGCGCCCCAACCCCCTGATCAGCCCTGCTCTGTGCCTGATAGGGGGGAGCTCCCCAACCCCCTGATTGCTCTGCGGCTCTGTGTGTGACAGGGTGCAGTGCCCCAACCCCCTGATCGGCCCTGCTCTGTGTGTGACAGGGTGTGGTGCCCCAACCCCCTCCCCCCCCCGCCCCCCCCAACGGGTCCTGCTCTGTGTGTGACGGGGTAGAGCCATAACCTCCCCTTCGGCCCTGCCCTGAGTGTGAGAGTGGCGGCGCCCCAACCCCTCTGATGGGCTCTGCTCTGTGAGTGACAGGGGCCAGCGCCCCAACCCCCTGATTGGCCCTGCTCTGTGCATGACAGGGGGTTGCGCCGCAACCTCCCCATCGACCCTGCCTTGAGTGTGACAGGGGGCGGTGCCCCAACCCCCCAATCGGCCCTACCCTGAGCGTGACTGAGGGTGGCATCGCAACCTCCTGATCCTCCCTGCTCTGTGCATGACATGGGGCGTTGCCCCAACTCCCCAAATGGCCCTGCTCTGAGCCCGACCAGGGGCTGCACCTAGGGATTGGGCCTGCCCTCTGCCACCCGGCAGCAGGTCTAAGCCAGCAGGTCGTTATCTCCCGAGGGGTCCCAGATTGGGAGAGGGCACAGGCCAGGCTGAGGGACCCCCCCCTCCCTCCCCGAATGCACAAATTTTTGTGCACCGGGCCTCTAGTAATAATAATAAAAAAATATATAATAATAAAGATCCAAAAGTTGTAGAAATAATCTTAATGCCCCCACTTGAAAACAACCCCTCCCAGGCCATGTTGCCCAAAGTCTTTGTGACTGGGCACACCAGTGAAACCCTGGAGCCTGGGAGAGGACCACTCCCCCCGCCACGCACAACGGAGACCTCCAGGGTTCCGAGCAGGCGTCAGTGCAAAAGGCACCACCAACAGCGACAGTGCTGGGCACCCTGACAAAGAGCTGAACTTGAACAAAGCAATAGTTCTTTTTTTTTTTTTTTTTAAGAATTTTGAGAGAGAGAGAGGAAGGAAGGGAGAGGGACAGAAACATCCATGTGAGAGCAAAACATCGATCAGCTGCCTCCTGCACACTCCCCAGGCATGTGCCCTGACTGGGAATCGAACCATGACCTCTTGGTGCACAGGATGATGCCCAACCAACTGAGCCACACCCGCCAGGGCAAAGCAGAGATTCTTGCAAGCAAGGGGAGGAGGCCTGTGCAGAAGGCAAACTTGCAATCCTGAGTGAGAGCGCCGACTGCCTGAGGGGTGAGCCTAAGCAAACTGCATCTGCACCACCTTTGGGAACATGTGGCTTCCCGCAGCCTAAGCCCTGGAGGGTAGCACAGTGCCCTGGAACAGGCATTCCCTAGGAGGGCTGCCTGGAGATGAGGCCCCCAGAGGTCCCGCAGCCTTTTGGGCAGGCTGTGGCATCCACAGCTCCCAGAACTGGAAACTGGCCTCCACTTACCTTTGCCTCCTCGATCTTCAGAAGGACCCCCGGGGGGTTCCATTTCTCTATGCTCAGAGGTCCCTGGCCCATCATGCCAGGGGCGCTTTCGAGGTGGCAGGGATGCCATGTCCATGCCTTGGAGAGAAGAAGAACGCTCTCTGCTAGCTGGGGAATGACCGTCGTGAGGGGGATGGTCCGGGCGGGGAGCATCACGGAAATGTTCATGACCTGGCCCTGAAACAGAAACGCAGATGGACAAGGCTAAGAATCTGACAATCCCATTATATTACAATATGACCAACAGCAGACAGAAATTATACTGTGAAGAATTAGTAGCAATGTGAGAACCAACATTCACTCATGCAAGGAACATACCATGAGCACATATAAAAGGTCAAGATCAGAAATCAACCTACCCCCTAAATTAAGAGGCAGGTAAGGTCCAGAAAAGTGGATCTCAAACTTTTAAGTCTGAGGATCTCTTTACCACCTTAAAAATTTCTGGGGACCCCAAAGAGATCTCATTCATGAGAGTTATAGCTAACAATATTTGCCATATTAGCCGTTAAGATGGAGAAAACTTTAATTCGCTTAACTACCTTTTCCAAAAACAAAACAATGAAGTGAAAAGAGTGCTGCTGTTTTCTATCCAGGCCAATCCCTGCAGAAATGCCCGGCTCACGGGAAGCAAGCCAGGCCTCCAGCCGTCTCTGCACTCCATCTCTCCTCGCCAGTGAGGCTGCTGGCTGGAGGCGTGACAACAGTCCAGCCTCCGCTGGTGATGCCAGTTGGAAGAGAGAGAACCTGGTGGGCCTGGAGGGTCTCAGGCCCCAGGGTCTGGGAACTGCTGCCTGGAGTCACCACAGCCCCGGGAGGTCCCCTGCCTTACCTGGCTCTCGACTTCCATCCCAGGAGTCTGGTTTCCGACCTCCTTCAAAGCGAGGGAATTCATCAGGAGTGGGAAGCAAACCCTTCCTTCCTCCTACACAAAGAACAAAACACCACACTCACGTGCTGTGTCAGGTGTGTTCCCAACTCTGACCTCCACAGCCCTGCCCTTCACGGAGCCAGTGTCCTCCGCACATACCTCGTGGGGCACCCCGACCTCTGCCCCGGAGGTCTCTTCCACGGGCGGCTTCCTCAGAAGCATCAAAGCTCTCCTCTGGACCGAAGTCATCAGGACCAGGAAAGCCATCCCTTCCTCGGGGGGGAGCCCGGCCTTCGTGTCTCGGGGGGGCTCCTCTTCTGAAACTGTGAGGAAGCAGCAGACGGTCACCTCATCAATATGGACCTTACAGCTCTGCGTTCACATTCCAAGAAAGCATCCGATATAATAAAAGCCTAGGTGGTGCGATGCCCTCACGCAATGTCATCACAAGATGGCTGCCCTCACAAAATGGCCAGCAGGGGAGGGCAGTTGGGGGCGAGATCAGGCCGGCAGGGGAGGGCAATCCGACTACATCCCCAAGAGGTCCCAGACGGGAGAGGGTGCAGGCTGGACTGAGGGACACCCCTCTCCCATGCACAAATTTCGTGCACCAGGCCTCTAATATGATATAAGAAGACAGGATGCAAAGTTAAATGGGAGAAAAAGTAAAATTGTGCATTTTTAAAAGTACACATTTTACAATCCCAATATTACAGGCAAAAACAGGCAGGAAGTAAACGTCAGAATGTAGAATTATTTTGATATTTTTGGGCTTTGAGGAATAATAATAGCAGCGAGCATTTTTAAGTGCTTCTATCATGCCAACCGCTTCACATTATTCATTTCATTCCACCCTCAAAACCACCCCATGAAGCTGGCGTTATGACTGACTCCATTCTGCCCATGAGCACACTGAGGCACAGAGGCTAAGCCATGGACTCAGGGACACACGTGAGCACTCAGGTTTGAACTCAGCCAGTCTCGCCCCGCAGCCCAGGCTCTTGACCCCTGCTCCCAATACTTCTCATTATCATTGAAATTTTTGTAATGAATATTTCACACTTAGAATCAGGAAAAAAAGAAGAGTGTGGGCCCATGCCTGCCAACTGTGACAGACTACTTGGGGGCCTCTGCCTTGGCCCCCACTCCAGTCTCTACACAGGGGTGGCTATTACTGTCACCCACGGCCCTGCTCCACAGCAGACGGGACAGCAGGCATCGGCTCAAGGGCAGGCTGGTGCCCCGGCTAGAGGACAGTTTCCCTCCCTCAGGATTCTGGACTGGGAGTCAGTCAGCGGGAGTGTTGCTGAAGCTGGGGGGCAGCAGAACAGGGGCCTGCAAGCGGGAAGGACGCGTGAGCCAGGAGGCCCCAGGCAGCGAGAAGGGTCAGAAGGCGGCAAGGGCATGGGCTGGTCCGCAGGAGCCACCTGCCGGGACTTCCTTCAGGCCAGGCCTTCTGCTTTTCCTTGAGTCTCCATCCTATTATCTTTTGCTCCATTTTACTTTGAAAATTTTCCAATTTGCAGTTAAGTTGAAAAACTAGAACAAGCCCATATATCCATCACGTAGATTAATCAGTTCTTACGGTTGCACACACGAGCTTTAGCTTCTCTTTATCCACCTGTTTCCAGATTCATGTTCTAAACCATTCTAAAACCAGCTGCTGGCATGTGCATCATCCCTGAATACTACAGTATGTTCCTTCTAAAAACACCGTTTCTCCTATAACATACTGTTACTACTCTAACATGGAATATTGTTTATTCTATAGTCTCATTCAACTGTCTCCATTTGTCCTCAAAATGTCCTTCACAGTTGTTTTAAAATATGAATTTCAGTCATAATCACTGACTGTCACTCGTAGTCATGTTTCTGTGTTCTACTTTAATCCACAACTGTCCACCTCCCTAGTTTATCTTTTGTGATCTTGACTTGTTGAAAGGTCACCCAGGTGTTTTATAGAATGTCCCACAATGTGAACTTTTCTGATTGTTTCCTCATGATTAGATTCCGGTTAAACATCCTTACACTTTCTAAGTGGCGTCTGTTTGTTTCATGGATTATGATGTACAGGTGGGAGGGCCTGCACCTCACTACACAAAGGCAATCTCCTCTACAGGTACCCCTGTCCCCACAATCTTTTTTTTTTTTTAAATACATTTTATTGATTTTTTACAGAGAGGAAGGGAGAGGGATAGAGAGCCAGAAACATCGATGAGAGAGAAACATCGATCAGCTGCCTCCTGCATGCCCCCTACTGGGGATGTGCCCGCAACCAAGGTACATGCCCTTGACCGGAATCGAACCTGGGACCTTTCAGTCTGCAAGCCGACGCTCTATCCACTGAGCCAAACCGGTTCTGGCTCCCCACAATCTTGTCCCCAATGGCTTTAGCTTCCAGGGATGAGCCTGGCCTGAGGTCACGTCTGAGTCATGTTCCTGCACACACAGGGGGAGGACCAGCACAGTGGCTGAAATAACAGCAAAAGGTAAGGGTGGAACTGGCCAGGAGAGGGGCGGAGCAGGAAGAGGAAAAGCAGACAGCACTACTGCCCCGAGAAGCACAGGGGTAACCCCCAAATGCAGCAGGACTCTCACCCAGGAACCATCATGCAACTGCCCTCGTTACAAGAAAACAGAGAGAATCTAAGATGCCCTAATCAGAAAACAGCTCCTGTTAAGATGTTTCTGTAACACACACCCCCTCCCCGCCCGCCACCAAAAAAAAATAAAAAATAAAAATTCTTATGTTGAAGACCTAAATGTGATGATATTAGGAGATGGGCCTTTGAGGTCATTAGAGTTTACTGATGGGGCCCTCATGGTGGGCTCAGTGGCCTTCTAAGAAGAGGCACCAGAGAGAGCTCGCTCACTCTCCTCCAGCTGCAGACAGGGAGAGGGTGGCCGTCTGCAAGCCAGGAAGAGAAGTCTCACCAGAGACCACCCTGCTGGGTCCTGATCTGGGACTTTCAGCCTCCAGAACTGGGAGAAGAGAGACTCCTGTTGCTTATGCCGAGCAGGATGGTATTTGGTCTCAGCAGCCTGAGCTCCTAACTAACTGACCTCTCTCAAATGCCTCTCCTTCCTCATCGAACAGGTTCATTTCATCACATTACTGCGACACTAATGCTGCTCCCGGTGCTGAGGCCTCCGTGGTGGGCGCGCAGAGCCGTGCCCTCCGGGAGCTCCGCAGGATGCAAGAGAGGAAGAAATGGACCCAGCACTAGTGTCACACAGTGCTAGGTGCTGTGAAGCAATAGAAAGCAGAGTAGAGGCCTGGGTGTAGCAGGAGGAGAGGCCCACCTGAAGTGAGCCACACCGTTTGGGAACCGAGTCCCAGGCAGAGGGAGCAGCAAGCACAGCAGGACCAAAAGCCTGGTGGGCATCTCCAAAGAGCAGCACGAAGCTGTAAGCAGCACCATAGTTTAGACGAAACACAGCACAAACTAAGGCTTAGTAAATCTGAAACTGTGCAAGATGCAGAGATTCAAGAAATCAAAGTCCTGTTGCTGCCAAAGCCACTGGAAATGAGGCGCCTGCAGAGACAAAAAGCCACTTCAGAGTGAATACCTGGCTATCATAAAGAAAGGCCCTTATGAAAACTGGGAGCCCTGCCCTAACCGGTTTGGCTCAGTGAATAGAGCGTCGGCCTGCAGGCTCAAGGGCCCCGGGTTCGATTCCGGTCAAGGGCATTTACCTTGGTTGTGGGCACATCCCCAGTAGGGAGTGTGCAGGAGGCAACTGATGGATGTTTCTCCCTCATCAATGTTTCTAACTCTCTATCCCTCTCCCTTCCTCTCTGTAAAAAAATAAAATATATAAAAATAAAAAAAAACACACACACACACAAAAACTGGGAGCCCTTAAATCTTTTTTCCCCCCCAAAACTCCCTTCCAATAGCTGCTTTCCTTAACCCACTATTTCACCCTCTGCAGCCCTTTTATCAGCCAACCTTTTCTAACACCTCCTGTGAGGATGGGGATTGCCAACCCTTGACTCAGTCACCTCCTAGCAACACTAGTGAGAACTGTGATGGGAAGAGAGATGAGCAGAAGACTGAGGGGGAGCAGGCAGGAGTGCTGCACAGCATGGGCCCTGCAGGGCCTCCAAAGGTCAAGAAACTGCTGCTTCTCAGTGTGGCCCCGTATCTGTAAAGTGTTTACAGTGACACCTGTCTGACAATTCACTGTAGCAACAAGGCTAAATAGCACACAGTAAGTATCTTCATTGACTATTCTGAGTCTCTCTTGAAATTTCACTAATTCTAGTTTTTTTCTCCATATTTCTTATTTTTTTATTTTTCTTTTTCCCCCCTCCATATTTCCTGTGTTACTTTTTTAAAAAAAATACTGATTCCACAGAGGAAGGGAAAAGAAGAGATAGATAGAAACATCAATGATGAGAGAGAATCATTGACTGGCTGCCTCCTGCACGCCTCCCATTGGGGATCGAGCCCGCAACCCAGGCATGTGCCCTGGTTGGGAACTGTGACTTTCTGGTTCACAGGCCAATGCTCAACCACTGAACCACACTGGCCAGGCTCTTGTGGTTTTTTTACCCTAAGCAAGCTGAGTGCTCATTCAAGACTGACTTTGACCTATTTTAACAGCACTGATTTGATTTTGTTAGGATCTTTAGGCAATTTCACAAGAACTATCTATTGAACAATTCCTTTATTCTTCATCTAAATATCTGTCTCGTCTTTCATCCTTCTAATCCACAGAACCTGGAAATTTCTAATCCGTTCCAAGAAACTTTGTAGTATGCAGATCTTCCCATTACTTTAAAACAACCAAAAAGATGCAAAGAAAAAATGATTTCCACATTGTAAAGACAAAAGAACCACATAAAGGTTAAAAAGCATAATTTTTTTTAAAGTCTAAATGCAAAACGTGGAGAGTATAGGCTACAAGTGAAAAAGAGACTTTGTGGGGAAAACAGGCAAAAAGCTCCAGGGAAGAAGAAACAGACCCCACCTTTCTTCTCTGCGCCCTCGAAAACGTGGGTCCTCGGGGTCCCGGGGGAATCGCTCATCTCCAGGTCTGCGGCCTTCCCATGCCCCTGGCGGGCCCCGGGCTGCGCCCCGGCCATCCCCCTCGCTGAACTCCCTGTGATCAGGAGGAAAGGGAGGCCCGGGCCCCCCTCGCCTCCACTTCTCTTCTTGTGGTAAAGGTCCTCCTCGCCCCTCAAAATCACGTAATCGGTGGCCAAAGCGCTTGTCAGGGTGGAAGTCATCTGGCCTGCTGAAGTCGTCAGGAAAGTCGGGGTGAGGGCCGCGTCGATCAGGGGGACCCCTGCAGTCCTGGCCGCCCCGGAACGGCCCCCTGTCGGCGCCGTGCTCGGGGCCGCTGCTCGGCTCGTGCCGCCTCTCGGACAGCGGGCCCATGTGGTGGTTCGGAGGGCCCCGGGAGTCACCTAGGGGAAACAAAGCTGCTTTGATCAGGTCTTCCAGACTCTGTCATTCAGAGTCTCCCCTCCTTGGCTCTCAGCACACTAAGGAGGCCACCATCTCCAAGGCATCATATAATGAGAGGAACTAGGGTTTTGTACAGATTTCAACTTCATCACCTGCTAGTTAAGCCACTCGACCTAAAGCAAATTACTCATCTCAAATGGCATTAGCAACACCCACCTTCCAAGATAGCGATTAAGTAGGAAACATAAGACAGCCTCACAGGAATAGCCTGAGCTCCCCTCCCTGCCCCTCTTCCCGTGCAGGCCAGGCAGCCAAGCAGAGCCCACGCTGCACTGGTAAGGCCTGCAGAGCCCATCACAGGGCACTGGGCCCCTGCCGCCACCTCCGATGTCACTCCTTTAACCCCTCGCTCGTTTCACGTGGCCTGTCACTCACACTTTGGCTCTGGACACTCTCTTTTGGAAGGCACAGGGAGGCGCTTCTCTTCTGAGTGCCCGGGCCACGCAGCCTCGCTCTACGCTCTACGCAGGCTCCGGTTCGGGTTCAAGCGAACACTCTTTCTGCCTCTCTAGGAATGACAGCCCTCCTCTATAATATTGCCACCATTCTTTGCAAATAATATTTGGAAACCCACCAAAAATTTTTTGAAATATCTGAACATGTAATATATTTAAATTACTGAATAAAGATGGAAAAAGACCAGTGAATTTCTGATGGTGAACTGAGCTCACTGCCCACCCCTGGGGGGTGTTTTCCTGAACGGCTGTGGCCATTTTAAACGAGCACTTATTTTGGTCAACATACAATGAAATCACATTTCTGAGAAGTGGAGAGCAAAGGGACACTCCTGCCGCTAAACAAATACGGGCTTAAATAAAATTCTTTTCATTCTGCACCCTGGCAATAAAGCCGAGCTGAGTTTTGTTTCCAGGAATCATAGCCAGCCGTAATTCCTACCCTTCCGATGTCCTTCCTCTTACATTTCTGTCCATTTCAATCCCTCCTCACCATTCAAACATGGAAGTTTCCATATAAAAACGCAGCACCTGAAGAATTCTCTCCTTCCCTCCATGAAACCAGCCCTCTCCATCATGCTCAGGAAAGCCCTTCCGACCCGCCTCTTGGTGCAGCTTGCAAATGCCCCAGACCTGTCTCCTCATGGAAGACAGCCCCCACCTCTCATATCCCTGACGTACGTCTTCGCTCTGACATTGTGCTGCTGGAACTGGGTGTGACCTCTGACCTGAGGAGCTGAGCATATTCCACTTGGACTTACCTATGAAGACTAATCTTCCCATGACTCTTTCTGTCTACAAGTCCCCTGTTTGTCCAGGGAAAGAAACCCACCACTACCAGTTAGAAGGGACGTGGCCCCCGGGGATGGGGCAGCAGCGCGGGTTAGTCCAGTAGGGGACGGCAGGGCCCCTTTTTCGGCTCTCCCTTCTCCCTTTTGTCCCTGGGAGGAAAAAGAGGGGAGGAAGGAGGAAAGAGAAAAGAGAAGAGGAAAGAAAGAGAAGAGGGGAAGAACAAGGAGGGAAACAGGCGGAGACAGACACAGAGCGGGGGAGAGGGGAAGAGGAGGCGCTCAGCTTGCTGACGGCTGTACCTCGTGGATAAAAGACTCTTCTTTCTTACAGCCCCCAAATTCAAAGACGGTCCTTCATGCTTGCTTTCTCTTACTTTCCCTGTGGGCCACCCCTCCATAGGATGGGATTAAATAAGCATCTAATTCTTGTATTCCTTCCTTTATCCCTACCTCTAATATCTCATATACATTCAATCAAGCTTTAAATTCCCCAAGTGCTAGGGCTGGAAATGCTGACAAGGACTTATCTTCATCTGATAAAACCACAAGAACCCTAACATGAACCACAGGGTGCTGTGGGCTTAGCCAATTTAAAAAAAAAAAAGAGGAACAGGAGGGAAGTTCTTTGACCAGCCGCCTGCACAGAACACAGGCTCTCTGGTTTGTCCTCCCACTGAATGTACCACTGCACCTCCTACTTCCCCCCACTCCCTCCCTGCCCTCCCCCCAACTCCCCAGCAGCCTGCAGCCTCTACAGCCCTGCTCCAGCTCTTCCTGCGGGCGCAGGGGAAGAGCTTACCCCTTTGGGAACAGGACTCTGGCTCCCAGCATGTGCTCTTTCAACTCCTAAGGTAACACCTAATTTCCAAATAGCTCCACATCTAACTAAGCCAGTGCTGGCGAACCTATGACACGTGTCAGAGGTGACACGCGAACTCATTTTTTTGGTTGATTTTTCTTTGTTAAATGGCATTTAAATATATAAAATAAATATCAAAAATAAAGTCTTTGTTTTACTATGGTTGCAAAGATCAAAAAATGTCTCTATGTGACACGGCACCAGAGTTAAGTTAGGGTTTTCAAAATGCTGACACGCCGAGCTCAAAGGTTCGCCATCACGGGCCTAAACACTGGCATCCTCATCTCTGCTCTCCGACAGTATCCGCCACCTGAGGCGTGGCAGGTCGGCACGCTGCCCCATTCTTTTCAAGTGGCGCAAAACAATGTAACCAGCTAAGCAATCCAATACTTGATACAATTTGGAGGGAGAAGGGGATGATATTAAAAACACTTAAAATCTCGGAATTCTTTATCCCATCACAACATCTAAAATGACCCAGCTCAGCTCTCAGCTGCTCGTGCGCTGGAGGCACAGCAGCATCCCATCCCCGAGGCGGACAGGCCTCAGGCCGCTCTGGAGGAGCTCGCTGCCTGCGCAGGTTTCCGGCTAACGAAGCAAAGCCACGGGTGAATGCATCATCAGACAGAACTGTGGCCTGAAGTGGCTGTGCTCTTGCTTTTCCTAGAGGTTCAAGGGACCATTCTACCAAACACTTACCAGTAAAGCTATGCATTGTAAAAAAATGTTTTTTTCTTTCTGTCAACAGTAAGGTTGACGCAAAGGCGGTGAAATACAACCTCCTACCCCGCCAGCAGATACTTACCTTTGTTAGGGCCAGGTCCTTGTCCAGGGTTAAGAGGGGGGATGCGGCCTTGTGCTCCCTGCTGCCCTAGGCCTGGGATCAGGGGTGGGGGGCCTGTGCTCTGTCCTTCCTGAAAAGATGTTTTTAAAGAGGGAGTGTGAAACCACAGCTTGTGCTTTGTGAATAGCAATTGTATTATAATGTGACAAGAGAAAAACATTACGTTTCCCCAAAGCCACTTGCAGTAAATGTATAGCTAGTGACATCACAGCAAAACTGTCCTTAAATTCAGGGAGATACTTCTTTTACCATAATAAGAGGAAACACGCCTATTTTAAACCTGCTGATAGGTTTTATTTAAAGCTAAATCTTGACTTCTTGAGGCTAAACAAGAACGTCAATGGAAAGCGAGAAATCACGAGGTAGTGACAACACCCCGCACAGAGGACCTCCGGGCCACAGGGAGACCACTCTTCCAGGACGCGCCATTCCTCTCGGTGCCACAGCTTCCTCGAGCCACAAAACAGCAGGCGGCAGGGCTGGGTGTGAAAAGGGGAGTGGAGAACAGAAAGGGCTGGGCTCCTGCCAAGGGAGGTGTCCACACCAGCTTGCTCCTTTCACATGCCCCCTATCTCTACCTACTGCTCATTCCCTGCTCCGTCACCTGGGATCTTGTGGACTCATTTGGTTCTGGCAGCTTCTATCTTAATACAAACCTGCTGCTCTGATGCTTTTAATCTCCTTGCTCTGGACCCCAAGCTTGTCCCTAGTCCTCATATTCAGTATTTTTATCTAGCCAAGTCTAAATTCTGGTTTCCCACACTGTCCAATGACCTTGGATCAGGTCTGCTGACAAACACACACACCTTCTATGAAAATAGCACAGTTTCAAAAATCAATAGCAAAATTGTATTCACACTCCAAACTAGCTGGCATGAAAGAGCAGCTCTCACTGCAGGACACCACTATAGCTATAACAATAACACCAGTAATTTCTATATTTGTTTTTTGTATGTTTCATCCCCAAACAACTCATGCTGTTAATACCTGACAGCAATTCCAGTAAATTAAACCAATTAAAACAATTGGTTTAAATAATTCGCCTGGTCAAAGTGAAGAAAGTATTTCAGTATGTGACAAACATGAGCAAAGATCTCATCAGGCCAACTTCTGAGATGTGAAATACCCTATTTCAAATATTCATTCCATCAATATTTCTATATGTCAATTAAATCTTGACAGCATTATGCTTTGCATTTATAAAATATTTTAGTACATGATAGAATAAAACTTACTAAAAAGTGCACAATAAATTCTGGAAGTAAATTCAAATACCATCAGATTCTCCGCTGCTATAAAACTTTTCAGTTCTGGGAGATCTACTGAAGAGTGCCACATAGTCTTATTTAGCTAGTTCTTCTAATTCTGAAAATCCAGTGGTCACCTTCACGTGACAAACGCTCAGAGCTGTTAACAGAGTGCTTTCTACAGTGTCCACAGTATGGCCTTCCCACGGGAATGGAGGCCAGGGAGTCACGTCCTCTGAAAGGTGCAGGAGCACACACCCCAGAGGCCAGCGTGTTAACCCTTCCCTGCTCATGCAGTCCTTCTGTACGTCTCCCCAAGCAACCTGAGCACTGTAACTTGGCCAATAAAAGCCCAACTGTCAAAAAAAGGTCAAGAAAAATTCCACAGAAATATTCCCTCACAAATATTCTTGTAAGCTGAAAACAACTTGGACAGAATTCTGTCCACAGGGTCAGAATTTGAGAATGTGTAATTCTGGCCTGAGAACTAAGGTCTACTGGGGCCTTAAACACCTATCTGAAAAGGTGGAGCTGGCAGGCCACGCTCCAAAGGACCCAGAAAAGGGCTGGCAGTCCCCCGGCTTCCTCCCCAGGCCACACCTCTTTTGGAGGCTTGGAACAATTATCAACTAGATTCCACCTTTTCTGGAAGAACATCTATTAAAATACAGGTTGAGAAGTTAAGATTCACATTGCAATACGTGTGATGGTCTATTTCATTTTCTTGTCTCCCACTTCAGCTGTGATGCTCCTCTCAGGCCGCTATCACCACCTGAGAGGCATTCCCGTCAGCTGTGCCGCATCTTCCCAAAGGGTAATGCCCACAGTTGGAAAGAAAGAATACCTGATTGAAGGGGGCCCGGGGCCCATCGCCCAGTAGAGCTGTTTTCTGCTGCTGGAATGGCATTTGCCCTTGAGACGGATGTGGCCCGCGGGCAGGGTTCTGCTGTCCCTGAGGCCCAGGGGGCCCCTGCATGCCACCTTGGGGTGGAGGCCCCAGAGAGCCCTGGGGCGGCCCCTGCTGTCCTTGTGAGCCTGGTGGCCCTCGCAACTCCTGGGGAGGGCCCAGCATCGACCCTTGAGGTGGAGGCCCCTGCATGGCGCGCATCTCCTGGGGGCCGCGCATCTCCTGGGGGCCGCGCATCTCCTGGGGGCCTCGCATCTCCTGGGGTCCTCGCATCTCCTGGGGGCCGCGCATCTCCTGGGGGCCGCGCATCTCCTGGGGGCCATGTCCCAGTAGTCCACTTGGAGGGTGAGGTCTCATCTCTTGAGGCGGGTGGCCCATCATCATGCCTTGGGGAGTAGGACCCTGGTTCTCTCGAGGGCCTGGAGGACCCTGCATTCCTCTTGGATTCAGTCCCATCAGAGGTCCCTGAGACACGGGACCTTGGATCCCCTGAGACCCGGGCCCGCCTTGTATTCCATGAGGATGAGGAGGTCCTTGCATTCCTCTGGGACCAGGGGGCCCCTGCATACCTTGAGCACCTGGAGGCCCCTGAGGGCCCATATGCCCCTGGGGCCCAGGGGGGCCAGGCAGGCTCTGAGGACCCATGTGGCCTTGAGGACCAGACGTCCCCTGGGGCCCAGGTGGCCCTTGAAGCCCCAAAGGGCCATGAGGTCCAGGATGCCTTTGCACTCCTTGGGGGCCATGTATGTCCTGAGGCCTCGGCAACCCTGGGGGTGGGCCCTGGGGCCCTTGCGGTCCCATGAATCCTTGCGGCCCTCCACCTCCCTGATGCAATGGAGGGCCTTGTGGTCCCATTTGTCCCTGGGGCCCAGGGGGTCTGAACTGTCCCTGTGGACCTGGAGGCCCCATTTGAGCCATGTTCATTGGCATCTGCTGAGATGCATGGGGCTGTTGAAAACCTTGAGGAATCTGAGACATTGGACCTTGTCCTGGAAAGGGCTGGGGTCCAAGAAGAGGGGTACCAGATGCAGGAGGAGGCTGAACTTGCTCAGCCTGTTTTTGTGCAAGCCTTTCTATTTTAAGTTGCTGGAAAGAAAAAAAGAAAAAGCATACTGAAAAGTAAGCCAGAAGATGACAATGTAGCTGTCACTTATTTCATTGGGGAACCTCAAAACAAACACGAGGCATCAACCTCTTAAAGCCCCAGCAGTAACTAGAGTCCATATAACATTCAGACGTACAGATGGCGCTCAGGCCTCCAGACTCACTCTAGACCAGCGGTTCTCAACCTGTGGGTCGTGACCCCTTTGGAGGTCCAATGACCCTTTCACAGGGGTCACCTAAGACCATCGGAAAACACATATATAATTACATATTGTTTTTGTGATGAATCACTATGCTTTAATTATGTTCAATTTGTAACAATGAAAATACATTCTGCATATCAGATATTTCCATGACGATTCATAACAGTAGCAAAATTACAGTTATGAAGTAGCAACGAAAATAATTTTATGGTTGGGGGTCAACACAACATGAGGAACTGTATTAAGGGTCACGGCATTAGGAAGGTTGAGAACCACTGCTCTAGACTAACTCTTCTTAGGTGCTGGGAAACAACGGTCAGGATTATGTATATCCATCTTGACCAGGAAAAGCCCAAAAATTTACCAGTTTTTTGTTATTCTTGGTAGCTGTCAAGGTAGGAAAACTAAGAACAAACCACCTGCTTTAGAGCCGACAGAAAAAGAAAAATTATTTTATCTGGGGATAAATAAGTGAATTTAAATTTAAACTTGTTGGCTTTCTCTTTTCTACTAAAAGTGTATATTTAACTTAGGTCTACTCACTGCTTGACTGCTCTAGTTAGAAACTAGCTCCTCCCGTAGAGGAAGAAGGGGTGGTGCTTATCAGACCCTCTGAGAGGCCCGTCCCTTCTCCTCAGGAGCCTATCACTAATGTCAGCCCTACTTTTTAGAACATCTGGAATCCCCCGAAGAGCTTACCTCTAGAAGCTGTGGGTTAGTATACTGTAATGTGGCCATTTCTTGCTCAATTTCTGCTTGCGTTTTTTTCTTCTCTTCCAATTTAATGTCCTCTTTTCTGTCATTCAGTACCTCGTTTGGGGCAGGAATTGGAACTTTATTTTGCATCCAAGCCTTGGGAAAGAAGAGAATATTAAAATATGCCCTAAGTGTGTAATTTACAATGGAAGAATGAGAAAAACCATTCTATCATGTCATTCATTGGCTCATTCCAACTTTCTAAATACAAGGTGGCTCACCTGGTGCACTGTCTTTATTTCTGATGCTAATTCTCAGTGACACATGAGTGGGATTTGGCAAGCACATGACTAGGTAGCAATCACTAAATTACTAAAAGCTGTTAGATCCGGCATGTTATTAAGAATGTGAAGCTCACCTGCCTCTTCCAAAGGACACCCCCCCCCCCCCCCCCGTCCCCACCTTGTGCTGAGGGAACCAATAAAGCAGAAGACAGGCAATGCAGAAGAGAGTTGATGCACTCTCTGTGCTCCGGCCTCTTTTTCTTCCTTCCTCCAATGGCATCGATGATAATGAGGAGGGGAGAATAATAAGAGATCTGGAGAAGACTCATGACAGACCCAGCACTAAATGCAAAGCGGCAGATGGGAACTGTATCTGAGAATGCCTGGAACACGTGAAAAATGCTCTAAAGGTCAACAGCACAGAAATATCGCCCACAACGAGAGGATGCAGAGAACCCTGTTTCTAAACTTCAATCAGACTCACCGAGCAGCACCACCAATGCATGAACGAGATGGGCCACTCACCTGCTGGAACTGAGCGGGGATAGGTTTTGCATAAGGAACTTTCTTCTGAGGTACTTTTTTCTGATCCTTTTGCATCACTTCCTCCATTCCCCAATCTAAACCTGGAATTGTCATTTCAATTTCATTTGACTCATCTTTCCCTGTAATCATAAAGATAAGTAATTAGTCAAGGAAATAAAAGAAAGTGGCCACTTCATCAATGAACACATTTTTGGAAGAATAGATTAAATGTTATGCAGTTTACATTACTTATATAAACATTTCTTTTAAAAAATGGCATTATCAAAATAACTTAATATCATAAAGATAAGAAACAGACCTATAAAAACTTTATAACAATAGAATTTATAGGTATAATTTCTCTTACCCATCTGCTCTTGTTCCATGGCTAATTTAAGTTGTTCTGGTATTCCCATCCCTGGTATTACTGCCAGGCTATTAGGTTCAAGGTCATCTATAAATAGGAATACATCCACTATCAATAGAGATTTTATAAATGTAGTGGTCCAATAATATTAGAACTTTTATAAAAATGAAACTTATCGGTGGTTTACAAATCAATAAACTATAAAACTAAAATTCATTTTGTAAAATCTTCTCAATACCTAACATTTTTATAACAGACTATCTCATTTCAAAGAAGGAGAAATGTGCGGAGCCTCACCATATTCTACTCCATCTTCTGACATTCCTGGTAATAGGTTTAGATTATAGCGATCACGCATTTTATCACCTGGTCGGTTTCGGGTCCAGAATTTGCTGCAAAATAAAAGTAATGGATGGGAAAGGCAAGGAGCACGAGCTCAGTATACTTCTGGGCACTTAAGAGTACAAACCAGTCCTCTGGTAAACACAATTTTACAATGCTTTTCTTCCAAAAATTTAAAATGCAGAAAGACGTTTTTTAATCAGAAGGCAAAACAAAATTTGAACAACAAAGTCATATTCAATACTCAATCTCCTTCTCATAACATATGTACTTATAAAACACCACAAAAAATGTTCCTGAGAACAAGACAGAATACAAATTAATATACCAATCTATCAATAAAAATGTACATACTTATTTCCACCTGCCCCTTGTTACTTTTTTCACAGAAAGCTTACCTGGTATGGTCATTAGAGCCTGAGCAGAGGATATGTCCAAGAGGATGCCACGCCAGACTCCAGATCATTCCTTCGTGGGCCATCTCCATCCCGCCCACTTCCTTCTCTACCCTACAATAGCACCACAGAAAGAAGTCTTTTTCACAAAAGTTATATATACATATAATATATATATATATATAATATATATGTATATATATACATATTAATATATATATGTATATATATATACATATATATTTAAAGACATTTTATTTTAGTGTAACATATAGCTACCAAAGCCTATTACTTTTAATCTGTCAATTTCACATGATATAGGGGCGCTGATTTGTAATCAATAACATTTTTTTAAAATATGTTTTTATTGATTTCAGAGTGGAAGAGAGAGAGAGAGAGAGAGAGAGAGAGAGAGAGAGAGAGAGAGAAACATCAATGATGTTTCATTGATTGCCTGACTCCTGCACACCTCCTACTGGGGATCAAGCCCACAACCTAGGCATGTGCCCTGACTGAGAATTGAAAATGACCTCCTGGTTCATAGGTCAACACTCAACCACTGAGCCATACCAGCTAGGGAAAATGCTTCAAAAATGATTTACCAATAAGAAACAAGAAAATCTAGTTTATTTGCTCTTAATGACTTCTACATCCAAAAATAAATGTGCTGTTTTCTATTCCAAGCTGGGTCTCCAGAATGGAAAGCTGCAGGAAGCCTCTGACACAGAACATATGAACACTCAGAGAACACACAAACAGTGTCATGCTTTACACTTTCAGGTGCTCTCTTCAAACAACAGCAACTTCTTTATAGGAAGTGTTACATACCCAACATGCCAGAAGAGCAAAGAGCCATCGGACCCTCCACTGGCAAAAAGTCCTTCATGAACAGGATGCCAGGCCACAGCTGTAAAACAAAACACAGGGAAAGGCAAAATTATTAGGACCTCAGAACACCACAGGCAAGTCAGAAGGAGAAGTGTCTCTAAACGCCACTGACCTGTGGCTTCTTTCTTATGACCTCGGAAGACTTGAAGCTCTTCTTTCAGGTTTCTGATATCAAAAAGTTTACAAAGATGGTCACGTGATGCTGTGAGTAGCCAATTGCCATTGAGATTTAATTTTACTTCCATCACTGTGTTTTTATGGGCATGACTAGAAACAAAGTACCAAGAAAATAATGTAAGAATTAAAAACAAATCTAAATCCATATAATGGCCATTTCTGTTGAAAAGCACATGGGTCAAGATGGCAAGAGGTTTGGCCTAGAAGCAATAAAGCATGAAGAAACAGCATTATAGGACCACAGTTAAAAGTACATTTGAAATAAATAGGTCAATGACAGAAATAATGTCTAGTATCTAAGCATTGCTTTCCTTAACCAGTTAAAATAGCAGCAGAGCTTCAAATGGATATAAAAGTTTATCTTTGAGTCAGGGGAAGCATTGGAACATATAAATTACTATTCAATAAAGCTCATTAAATTTTTTAACTTCAATGAACCTCCTCTCATTAAGACAAAGCATAAAAAAAGAGCATGGGATAGTGTGAGGGTTAATTTGAACTCAAGACACTGCCACAAGCCGAGGCCTGCACAGTGCACATCTCCGCAGAGCACCACTGCCAAGCACGCAGGTGGACTGCGGCCAGTGGAGGTGTGCGCCACGGCAGCCTGCTCCAACCAGCTCACTCCCAATCACGAGGACCGGGACGCAGCTGCTTGGTCAAAACAATGTTAGCAACATATTCATAGCACTGTGCATGTTTACAGATCATTCAGAAAAAAATTTACTATGTAGCTGCATCATAAGTAAGCATCTCAGACAAAAACATTGAGAACTGATTCAAAAATAGAGGAAAAGCTTCTCTATAAATAGACATAGTGGGATGGAGAAAGCTGGGCTGTATGTCTAGTGAGGGGCATACACATCGACTCCACGCAGTGCCAAGTGCATTATAATGAGGAGAGACAGTAAGTCAGAATAGTGATAACCACCTCCTTCGCAATCTCTTCCTCACCTTCCACTCCCGTGATACCCAAGTTAAGTTTAGATAGCTGTGGCAGAGCATAAATCAAGCCGTATTTCATTAGGAATTCAGACATAAATCATATTTAATTAATAAGACAGCTATGGATACAAATCCATCTGTTGTCTAACCTACTTTTTCAAAAATACACGAGAGGAGAGAAAGCTAAAAGTTAAAAGAATACAGACAGCTTTGTTCCCTTTGTTCGGGGGACCAAGGTGGGGTTCCTATCACTTACAGTGTTGCAAGACTCTGCCCAGTCTTGGGATCCCAGAACTTGATTGGCTGTTGACTATCTTTACTTCCTGAAACAACTAACCCTTTTGTTGGATGCCAGTCTACACATTTCACATCAGCACCATGCCCTGTCGGAAACAAGTTAAGATAAAAACCTAATCAGTCATATATATTTAAAGCAAGATTCCATTCTAATTTGAACCAAAGTAGAAAAATCTATTGAATGTTTTGATCTTGGCGCTCTAAACTTTTTCAAGACTCTTTGGCCTGAAGGATACACAGCAGCCTCCCTCCCGCCAGGATGCACAGGGACCACTCCTCTGCTCCCGGAGCTACCGTCATCCTCGAGCCAACTTGCCGAGTCTGGTCAAGCCCCGTATATAAAGCTTTTTAGACTTTTCATGCTGTTCCTATGTTATCCTAATTATTAGGCACAATTCCTGTCCTTCACCTTAGTTCTCCCACTTGGCCGTAGTCCTTAAGACTAAAGTCCTAAATTCAGGTTTGGACAACATCACTTTCTGGTGTGATGACAGGAAAAGTATTCCCTTTCTGAACCCATTCACTCAGATGCAGAAGGACAAAAATAATCCCTGCTTCATTCACATGTCAGATGAGATGCTGACAAAAGATGCCCTACTGAGTAATTACTAAATGTTAGCAACATACTGAGCAATTGTAAGCATCACCTCTTAAAATCCTAACAAAATACCAAGGAAAGTATTATCATGATCTCCACTAGTGAAAAATGAGGAGGACTGGACAGGGTCAATAACATGTCCTAGATTCCAAAGCCAGTCAACAAGAACAAGCTGGGAGCCCTACCCGGTTTGGCTCAGTGGATAGAGCGTCGGCCTGCGGACTGAAGGGTCCCAAGTTTGATTCCAGTCAAGGGCATGTGCCTTGGTTGCGGGCACATCCCCAGTAGGAGGTGAGCAGGAGGCAGCTGACCAATGTTTCTCTCTCATGGATGTTTCTAACTCTCTATCCCTCACCCTTCCTCTCTGTAAAAAAATCAATAACGTATATTTTTTTTTTTAAAAAAAAGAACAAGCTGGGATCTGAACCTGGTCCACAGGGTCCCAGGGACAGCTCTCTTCACCACCGGGCTAGAACATGAGGTCACTACACAAATGTAAGACATTAACAAACGTGAAAATGAAGATCTGTAAAACTGAAAGAAATGACCTTTGAAAAATTGGGTGCTTTACAAAGAGAGTTCCCAGAATATTTTACAGCAAAATACACTAAGAAGCTGGTGAAGAGAGAGGAAAAGATCATTGGAAACAGCTTCTTCTCCAACTTGGGTCAAATTCAGCTTCTATGAAGTTTTAGGTGTGAAGGAGGAAGGATATAGAAGAATAGAAAAACAGAAAGTAGAGAAAAAGAAAAAGATGGTTCTAGAGGCAATGGAAAGTGAATTTGCACTAATTCAGAAGCGGAGTAATTCACATCTCAAACAGACAATACCTCATGCTGGCAAGCATATAGGTAGATACCAACTATTTGGAGAATAGTTTAGCGATCTGTATCAAAAGCATGAAGAAAGCATATATCCTGTAACTCTGTAATTCCAAATCTCAGAACTTATCATAAGAAAATAATGGATAGCCGGAACCGGTTTGGCTCAGTGGATGGAGCGTCGGCCTGCGGACTGAAAGGTCCCAGGTTCGGTCGGGGGCGTGTACCTGGGTTGCGGGCACATCCCCAGTGGGAGATGTGCAGGAGGCAGCTGATCGATGTTTCTCTCTCATCGATGTTTCTAACTCTCTATCTCTCTCCCTTCCTCTCTGTGGGAAGTCAATAAAATATATTTAAAAAAAAAAAAAAAAGAAAATAATGGATAACCCTAGCCAGTTTGGCTCAGTGAATAGAGCGTTGGCCTAAGAAGTGAAAAGTCCCAGGTTCGATTCCAGTCAAGGGCACATGCCCAGGGTTGTGGGCTCGATCTCCAGTGGGGGACTTGCAGGAGGCAGCCGATCCATGATTCTCTCTCATCATGGATGTTTCTATCTCTCCCTCTTCCTTCCTCTCTGAAATCAATAAAAATATATTTTAAAAACTAATAATAATGGATGTTCAAAACAGTTGTGTACAGGATATTTACAATACAGCTTATTTTCAAAATGCCCATGAATAGGCAACAAATACATCTATAATAATAAGAGGGTAATATGCTAATTAGACCAGATGTCCTTCTGGGCGTCATTCTGGACGTCCTTCCGGAAGAAGCCGGGGCTGGAGCGAAGCAGCCCAGGTCCTGAGTGCTGGAGTGAAGCCAGTGTCAGCAGCCAGGGGAAGGAAGGCCTACCCTTGCACAAATTTTCATACAAAATAAAATTCAGTATGGCATATGTGCTCAATGGAATATGATGCACCTATTGTAAATGATACTATAGGTAATTAAATGACATTAAAATGTTCATGATAATAAGTTTATTTTAAAAACAAAAAACATCTGTGTGTATAGCATTCCTGATGACATCACTGTAAAAGCAAACAAGTTACTAACACAAGTGATTGTGTGTGCATATCCCCACAGACAGAAAAAAAGGCAAGTTACTGCCTTAGCTGGTTTGGCTCAGTGGATAGAGCATTGGCCTGTGGGCTAAAGGACCCCGGGTTCAATTCCCGTCAAGGGCACATGCCCGGGATTGCAGGCTCAACCCCCAATAGGGACGTGCAGGAGACAGTTGATCACTGATTCCCATCACTGATGTTTCTTTTCTCTCTCTCTCTCTCTCTCTCTCTCTCTCTCTCTCTCTCTCTCTCTCTCTCTCTCTCTCTCCCCCCCTCTCTGAAATCAATAGAAATATATTTAACAACAAAAAAAGGCAAGTTAGTAACAAGAGTGACTATGTGTGCATATCCCCACAGAGAAAAAGAAAAAGGCAAGCTGTCTAGACATCAAACTGTTATCAGAATATTAAGCTGAGTAATGAAATTACGGTGATTCTTACTTCTCTGTGTATGTTCTGTTTTTACATTTTCTATAATAAGTGTACATTATTTTGTAATAGGGATCTGAAGAAGAGAAAGGGGAAGAGAGGTTTGGTTGTTCCTTTGATTTCTTTAATTAAAAATAAAAAAGAACTGCCCAGATAACGCAGCTCAGTGATTGAGCATCGACCTATGAACCAGTTCAATTCCATGTTGGGGCACATGCCCAGACTGCAGGCTCCATCTCCAGTGGGGTGCATGCATGAGGCAGCCAATCAATGATTCTCGCTCATCACTGATGTTTCTACCTCTCTCTCCATCTCCCTTCATCTCTGAAACCAATAAAAAATATGTTTTAAAAAAAAAGAACTGAGGATGAACAAATTAAATAGAAATACAATTCACTCCTCCAATCTACTGTTTGCCTTAAGAGCATTTAATGTTCTAACGATTTGATCCTAAAAAGATAAAGCTAGGAAATTTAAAAACTTTATGGACCAATATCACGTAAAATTAAATATATGTAGATATGTATCTATTTTCACCAAATTTGAGTGGAAAAAGCATAAGAAAGCACTTTTAAAATGTGATGCACTATGCAAAAGTTTATACTCTTAGCAGCCATCTCTACCCTCACCTTCTCTGGGACATTTTCATGTCATAAAGAGAGTATATCTGTTTAGTTTAAACAAGTATATACAAAAACTATCACTCCATAAAAAGGAACATTAATATTTTTAGCTGCTTTAGTTTTATTTCTGAAGTTTTCTAAAATGTATTTAAGTAGAATTCAAGCAAGTGATGAATCCCATCCATCCTTTTCTGTTAAATAAATTTACCCATATCCATATATCACTACTAGAAATCAAATTATACTGGTTGTTGTTGATTATTTTATTAGTCACTGTCCTTAATAATAAAAATACTACTACTAGCAAACACATATACTTCTTATTTACAGTACTATTCTAAGCAAAGTATATATACTGCCTTACCATCTTTGTAAGAAGTGTACAAAGTACAGACAGGTTAAATACCTTGCCCACGCATAGGTAGGGAGTGAGGGGGCAATAAGGCGATAAGGACACATATGTAATACCTTTATCAATAATAAAAAAAAAATGCCTTGCCCACAATCACACAGTTGATATGTGGCAGAGCAGACATCTGAATGTAAGGAGTCACTGCTCCTAACACCGAGTCCATACCGCCTTCTTAGACGTGAAAGGTTGGTCTGCGACTTACGGGAGGAAAAGGAAACAAAAGCATACGCCATCTGGCTTGCTTCTATGATGCATAAAGATTCACTGACGGGTGTGCACAGCAGGCAGGGAACTAGGCTAGAAGGGGTACTATTCAAGCCTCTCGTTATTTTATTATTGAACCATGAGCATACAGTTATCTACTTTTTAAAAGTTAAAATACAAAGTTATCTAAGAAAATATGTGCAAAAAAGTATGTGTTGCATACTTAACATTTGTGGCTTGAAAAGAGACACACACCCAAAAAGCACACAGATACATTTGCTCAAAAATGCACAAAGTATGTCTTTAAAAGTACACAAAAATCTGACAATATGCCCTAACCAGTTTGGCTCAGTGGATAGAGCGTCAGCCTGCGGACTGAAAGGCCCCAGGTTCGATTCCGGTCAAGGGCATGTACCTTGGTTGCAGGCACATCCCCAGTGGGGGGCGTGCAGGAGGCAGCTGATCAATGTTTCTCTCTCGTCGATGTTTCTAACTCTCTATCCCTCTCCCTTTATATATTTTTTTAAAAATCTGACAATATTAATTGCCTCCAAGAAGGGGAACTGAGTAGCGGGGGAACGAGAGTAAGGTGTCTTCACTGTATAATGTTTGATAATTTTAAAATATTAAAAAATGTGAATAATCTATTGAGAGAAAAAATCAATTTAAAATTTTAATTTACTGAACAGTGGAAAGTGGGTATGAAATCTTTACAGGTAGCATATATTTTTGTAACTTTTTAAAAAATAAAAAAGAGGTTGGATGGACTTAGAGGATATTATGCTAAGAAAAATAAGTCACAAAGAAAAAGACAAAAACTATATAATTTCGTGTGTGTGTGTGTGTGTGTGTGTGTGTGTGTGTGTAAATCTAAAAACCAAAATAAATGAACATACAAAACAGAAACAAACTCACAGATGCATAGAACTAATGATTGCCAGATGGGGGCGTGGAGAGGGTGAAGAAATGGGCCCAAACGGTGCAGGGATTCAGTAGAACAAATTGCCAGTTATAAAAATAGTCACAATGATGTAAAGCACAGCATAGGGAATCAGAGCGACGGGTACTGTAATAGCTATGCACTAGTACAGTGCCAGGTGGGTACTGAACTTCCGAAGGCATACAAATGTCTAACCACGGGACTCTACCATTGAAACTAATATCTTGTATGTCAACTATAACTTTTTAAAAATGAAAAACAAGAAAATAATAATAAAGAGGAAAAATAGTTTAAGCTAGCATAGATGCAAATGGATATGTAACTGCTTCCTTCTTCAGAGGAAAAACATTATTGAATTCCCAATGAAGTGACAAAACCTATCTGAAATGATAAAATTCTACCCTGCCCTGTCTATGTTGATATATTTAAATCCAGAAGAATCGTACTAGTAAAAGCTTATCCTAAGGAAATACTATTAAAAGTTTTTTTAAAAACTTTTCTATTTAAAAAGATGGTATTTGAAGCCTAGTTCATAATTGTGAAAAAGTATAGAATGACAGAAATGTACGACAGCCACAAACTAGATGAAAATTCTGGAATAACAACAACAAAACACTCAGGAAATAAAGTGACCTTTTAAAAAGCAAAACAAAATCATACATGCACACACTAAGCATTTGGTGTGAGGAGATTAAAACATCATGTGTAATTACAGAAATGCAGATACAGATAAGCAGGAAGTGAAAATTATATTGGGATAGTAGAAACAAAGGTAAAGTTTTCTATTCACATTTCCTCTGTTATACTGTGGTTTTAACCATAAATAACATGGGTTAGGTTTCTTGTGTATGTGAACTTTTGACATGGCTTTATTTTTTTTTAATATATTTTTTTATTGATTTTTTACAGAGAGGAAGGGAGAGAGAGGAAGGGAGAGAGATAGAGAGTTAGAAACATCGATGAGAGAGAAACATCGATCAGCCGCCTCCTGCACATTTACTGGGGATATGCCCGCAACCCAGGTACATGCCCTTGACCGGAATCAAACCTGGGACCTTTCAGTCCGCAGGCCGACGCTCTATCCACTGAGCCAAACCGGTTTTGGCTGACATGGCTTTAAAATGAGAAAAAACAACACTGATTGCAAGGTACTTTGCTAGGTAATATTTTCTTTATCAAATTAGCGCAAACTGAATTTGGTGACACCCAGGCATAATTAATTAGAAAGTAATAGGCCCTCTCATCCATAATCAGTTGAAAAGTAAATTAGTCCAATTCTGGGGGGGAGGCCACTTTCCATTCCATTTTCACTCCTAGGAATTGACCCTATGTCTACAGCTGTACAAACACACTAAGATTTATATATATTTTTTGTACCTTGCTTGAACTGCAAGACTGGAAACAACCTAAAAATAAACCTCTAAGGCAGTGGTTCTCAACCTTCCTAATGCCGCGACCCTTTAATACAGTTCCTCATGTTGTGGTGACCCCCAACCATAAAATTATTTTCGTTGCTACTTCATAACTGTAATTTTGCTACTGTTATGAATCGTCATGTAAATATCTGATATGCAGGATCTATTTTCATTGTTACAAATTGAACATCATTAAAGCATAGTGATTAATCACAAAAACAATATGTAATTATATGTGTTTTCCGATGGTCTTAAGCGACTCCTGTGAAAGGGTTTTGATCCCCAAAGGGGTCGCGACCCATAGGTTGAGAACCGCTGCTCTAAGGGGTGATTTAGAAAAATTTAAGTGCCGAAACTGGTTTGGCTCAGTGGATAGAGCGTCAGCCTGCGGACTGAAGGGTCCCAGGTTCGATTCCGGTCAGGGGCATGTACCTGGGTTGCGGGCATATCCCCAGTAGGAGATGTGCAGGAGGCAGCTGATCAATGTTTCTCTCTCATCGATGTTTCTGGCTCTCTATCTCTCTCCCTTCCTCTCTGTAAAAAATCACTAAAATATATTTTAAAAAAAAAAGAAAAATTTAAGTAAATCCATATATTGAATTCAATAGAGCTATTAAAACTGAGGCAGTCACAATGGACACAGACACCAGGGGGAGTGAGGGCATGAGTCGGGGGAGTGGGGGGCGGGGGGGCCAATGGGGGGATAAGCACACATATGTAATACCTTAATCAATAAAGAAAAAGAAAAGAAAAAGAAATAAAATTTGAAAGCCTTAAAAAAAACTGAGGCAGAAAGATGAAACTTTTTGAGACAATAAGAAACGTTCTATATCTTGAGTATAATGATGGTTACAAAAAGAAACAGAGAAAAGAGACCTTTGGGAGGGAAGAAAATGTCATATATCTCAATTATGGTATATATTTGTCAAAAGTCATGGAACTGTACACCTAAAAAGGATGAATGTAATCATAGGGAAATAATACCTCAAAAACTGACTTTTTAAAATTATAAGCAAAAAAAGCAAGGTGTAATTTAGTCCCATTTGTAAAAAGGAAAACTTTAAGCTCATACTAGAATTTTAGGGGGAAAAATGCTATGGAAATATGAAGGCATTTATTCTTCTGTACTGCTTGAAGTTTTCTTTCTTTTTACTTGAAGTTTTTTTAACATGCTTTTATTGTGTGATTCCCTCCATTCAAAACTCATGCACATGACTGATACACACTCCCGCCTTCATCTCTAATACAGACGTCGCTGGTGCGGGGCCGGGGCTGTGCCGCACAGGCTCAGGGGAAGCAGGTTATGTCATCACAGCAGCTCTGCACTCAGTGTGGCTGGAGTGAGTTCCCAGGATGTCATGGGCTATGTGTTCTGGTATGCCATATATATAACTTACATTTACATAAATTACCTTACAGAAGAAATGATCGTGTCAAACACATGACTTATCAGTTCCAACCATTAACCCTAAAAACTGCCTCTACACTAACTCTTACCATTTCAAAGGTTCAGAATTTCAAGATAAAACCCATGTTCTCTGTGATGCCCGCACAAGTCCCAGGAGGGTAGCATTGTGGTGCTGAAGCAATACAGACCTAATGAAAACTCACTCAAGTGACAACTGGTTTTATGGCCTAGTGACCAGGCTATTCTGTCTGCCTTCCTTCATTTACTGACTGACTTGAGAGAGGGAGGAAAGGAAACAGAGGGAGGCCTGGGCTTGCTGTTCCACCTATTCAGGCACCCTCAGTTGATTCTTACATGTGCCTTGACTGGGAGCAAACCCACAAACTTACTGGGATGATGCTCTAACCAACTGAGCAACCTGACCAGGGCTGTGACCTAGATATTTTTAAATTAAATAACACCTTTTTAAAAAATTGATTTTAGAGAGAAGGGAGAGAGATAGAACATTGACGTGAAAGAGAAGCATCAGCCAGGTACCTCCCACTTCCACCCCAACCAGGGGTCAAACCCAAAACCTGGGTATGTGCTCTGAGCAGAAAACGAAGCCGCCACCTTTTGGTGTATGAGCTGATGTTCCAGCTGAGCACCCTGACCAGGGCCTGAAAGCATGTTGCTCAAGATTTTAGGACTGAAAACTTCAAGTATTTTTTGACAGTGGTATCTCAACTTTTAGGAATCAAGCTCATAAAAAATATGAAGATAAAATCCTCACCACCACCAAACGTGCTCCAGATCATATAAACCCTACCACAGGAATAGGGTGTAACCCTGAGGGGAGTCGGACAGTCATCTACAGGTTGACTAGTGGACACACACAGGCCTCAGTAGGTGGCAGAGCTCTAAAGAAGCCAGTGAGAGGCATGTGGTTACCAAGGAGTCTGTGGGACCCTTGGCAAAGGTCATAGTACCTTATCTATTCTTGACTGCAACTGACACGGAAGATGTGCTTGAAGGTTTCAATATTGAGACTTGCCAAATTCTAAAATTAAGAGATTCCAGTTGCAAATCACAAAAGATTATTAAATCAATGTGAGGACATTTCCTTTGAATATTTATACTTAAGAAGTTAACCTGCACTGCCCAATACAGTAGCTATTTAGCCACGTGTGGCTATTTAAATTTGTTTTAGTTAAAGTTAAAATTAGGTTCCTCAGTCGTCCTAGCAACATTTCACAGCTCAACAGCAATATGTGACTAGGGCTAGTATATCAGAAATCACAAATACAGAATATTTCCATCAAAAAGCCCTACTGGACAAGACTGATTTATACTATAGTTGGCCATTTTAAAGAAAGTTTCTTCTTAGGTTCCCATAATTGTATTACTTTTATTCACTATCTCAGTTACACAATAAAAAGCAGTAACAAAACAAACAAAAAAAAAACACCTAATTGGTATTAGAGCCAGGGAAGACCTGCAAAGTGACCCTGCCCTATCGTTTTTACGTAAGGGAATCCTGAGCCTAAAGGGTTAGGCCAGTGGCCAGAGGTGGCCTGGGCTCTCTTCTTCCCGTCCCAATCTTCCCTTCACCCCATTAAGTATATAACATCCAAATAAAGCGGCAGAATAGTTCCTTTTGTGTTGTTTCACTCATCAGTCAACTTTCACTTTCTCAAATGGAACTGAGGTCGAAAACTTCTATATACCTTCCCATCTCTCAGAATTTTTAAGAAAAAACTAGGGATAAACTCTAAAAATACATACATAACTAAGAAGTACTTCTTTTAACCACCTGAGAAGCAGACAGATTGCTTCTGAAAACCAGGGTCTTGAACCTGGCAACCACTGACCTAACTCCAAACAAAGAAATTCCAAATTAATCTAACCACAGTGGGCCCACCTTTAGAGGTTAAGCTTTGAGGGCAATGAAGTTTGCATCATTTTTTAGCTAAAAATTAAAGTGACAGAATGACCACCTCTGGAAGACAGGTGGCGTTGAATTGTAGATTAACCTGTGTCTGACACATCAGAATTGTTCATTACTACATAATAATTATTTGTAAAAAAAAAAAAAAAACTGCTATTAATTGTACATTATAATTTATTCCAAACAGAAGATAAACTGCTTCTACTTGATCATTTTCTCACTCATTAATTTAAAACAAGTGTGCACATTTATTGGGCTCCTCATGTAAGTGCTTAATCTCTAAAATATGTGATTAAACAAAATGAGGATTGAACACTGGAGAAGTATTTGTAGAATCACACAGTCCAGTTACAATAACTTTCAAGAAAATTAACACTTAGAATAAAAAAGTTATCTGAAAAAAGATAAAAAGCAAGCTAATAAAACTAATGCAGGTTTTGGAGAGATCTTTCCACGCAAAGTAAAAACAGAAAAATCTTTTTTTAAAAAAACGTTAAATACATCTGAAATAGCAAGGTGCAGAACACAAGAGACTTATCCTAACTAATGAAAAAAAATAGTTACTGTGTGTCTTTTAAAGGAGATCCTAAAAATACAGAGACTTCTTAATAAACCCTAAAATTCTAAGACTAACAGGATAGATGGGTCAGTGTTTGGAGATTTGGGGAACAGTTCCAGGCTCGCTTTCTACTCTGGGAAGTAAGCCTTCCTATCACTTCCCTCAGGGTGGGAGTGGGAGTGCAGTGCTGAAGGACAGAGCCAGGAGGGCGGGCTGGCTGGCACTCTTCCTTTACAGGGGGAGGAGCCTCCCTGGCCTCCGTGAAAGGAAGTGAAACTCCCCTCCCTCAGCAGATCCTGGGCAGGGAACAGCCCTGCCTGAAGACAATGCATTGGACACCAAGGCTGGGTGAACAGTCTAAAAACCAATACAGAGTTTTATTTGAAGGTCAGAAATAGTGTCCATTTTCCTGTTTTATTTTTCCTGGATCAGACCATTATACGAACAAATCTTAAGAAAAATTTCTTTTATACATAAATTACAAAAAGCACCAAGATTTTCTAATACAGGAAGAAAAAAGAGCAGACAAAGAATTCAAGTACCATGTTGTACAACGTTAACAGTTGGATAACTGTTATTCAAGAAAATGTGTCAAACATTAACAACAAACTCAGCCTACATCCAACCATAGAACATAAAACGTTAACAGATCAGTTTAAGGCAAAGGTTATATGGTCCACAGCCAGACACTTCAATAGATCACAGAGCTCAGGAATTTAAAAAATTAAGGAGCATAAGTAACTTGTATGCTGGACAATAAATATGTAACTTATTAGCACTTTACCTTCCTTTTTTGTAAATTTATTTTAAACTTGATCTAATAATCAAATCAACATCAACTGGAAGTGATGACAACTAGTAACTTTGTCATCTACATCTAGAAAGTTACATTAGTAAGAAGCCATTAGCATGTTTCAAGCAACAACAGTCCACAGATGATGGGGAAAGGGGTTCTGTGGTCAAATCACTGCGCAATGCTCAACTTTAAAAATTGACAAATTGCTTTCCAGGTCTGAGAGCCCCTTCAGTGCTTTCAATATAACAAATCTGTAGGTAAGAATTTGACCATGAGCTTCTTTCTCAGAATGCTTCCAACCAAATGGAAAATTTTTAAAGGCTAGCTTATTATGCTATGTGGCAATGACAAGCCTACATTCAGGAGACTAGAAACCTTTGAGGAAGGAGAGGAAACAACTGGGAAAGGGCATGTGAAGGCACCTTTCACCACACCTGTAATGCTTACTTCTTTTAAAAATAAATCAGATGTATGGTAAAATGTAAAGATTTGACAGCTGAGTGGCAGCATAAAAGTGCTTAACAAGTTATAAAAAATTGTGAAATGTATGGTGTCAGAAGAGCACCCAAAAACACTCGAATGGAGAGATACATCATAAATTTGCCAACCTCTTACACACATTTAATTTGCATATACAAATAAAAATGGCTTCTATTTGTTTGTATCATGTATTTACATGGAAGACCAACAAAGGCTGACCTAAAAGAAATTGTCAAGTAGGTTAAAAATTAAAATAAGCATACATCTCATAAGATTAATGCTATGTAACTACTTCTGGCATAAAAGTGAAATTTTTATAAATATATGACTAAGTATATAATTTCTGAATCCAATAAAAACATATGTAGGAATAAGTTTTTCTGAGACTTAGGTGTCAGAATGCTGGTAAGCGCACCTGATGTGGGGAAATAGTGGAAATAGAGAAAAGCACTATTTCTGCCCTGACTGGTGTGGCTCAGATGTCTGAATGTCGTCCCATGCACCAAAAGGTCAGGTTGCGGGTTGCGACTCCAGGCCAGGGCACATGCTCAAGTTGGGGGTTCAGAACCCAATAGGACAGAGGTTCTCAACCTCTGGGTCGCGACCCTTTTGGAGGTCAAAAGACCCTTTCACAGGAGTCACCTAAGACCATCAGAAAACACATATATAATTACATATTGTTTTTGTGATTAATCACTATGCTTTAATTATGTTCAATTTGTAACAATGAAATTACATCCTGCATATCAGATATTTATATTGTTACAATTCATAACAGTAGCAAAATTACAGTTATGAAGTAGCAACGAAAATAACTTTATGGTTGGGGGTCACCACAACATGAGGAACTGTATTAAAGGGTCTTGGCATTGGGAAGGTTGAGAACCACTGCAATAGGAGGCATACAGGAGACAACCGATTGATGCTTCTCTCTCAATCGATGTTTCTCTCCCCCTCTCCCTTCCTTTCTCTCTAAAATCAATAAATTTTATAAAAAAGAAAAATGGAAAGAGGTGTTTTTTTTAAAGCACTATTTCCAAGTTTAAAGATTGTATTTAGAAAAATCTTGAGGTTTTTTAAAGGGAGCAAGACAATCAGGAAACGGCTGATACAACAGGAAAATCTACCTTTCTTTTTCAAGTCAATCCTTGATATTCTTCAGTTACAATAACCAAAAAAAAAGCAACTTTGAAGCACGTTTTGTGCCAACCAGCAAATTCCCCTTTGTTGGTTTTTTTTTTTTTTTAAAGTAAAGTATTAAAAAATTACAAGAGAATTTTGGAGAATATTCATCAAAAAAGCTTAAAGGGGCCGAAGCCGGTTTGGCTCAGTGGATGGAGCATCGGCCTGCGGACTGAAGGGTCCCAGGTTCGATTCCGGTCAAGGGCATGTACCTGAGTTGCAGGCGCATCCCCAGTGGGGGGTGTGCAGGAGGCGGCTGATCGGTGTTTCTCTCTCATCGATGTTTCTGGCTCTCTGTCTCTCTCCCTTCCTCTCTGTAAAGAATCAATAAAATATGTTGGGGGGAAAAAAAAGAAAAAAAAAAAGCCTAAAGGGAAAGAATCCAACCACCAAATATTCTTTGAACCTCACTGCTGTTGTACTCTCCAGCTGTTGGTATTAATAACCAAAATTGCAAAGCACTTCAGTCCTTTGCCAGAGATGGAAGATACCTGGAATCCCATACACAATGCAGAAACCAGCAGCAAAGTCCTTTATAAGAGAGGGAGTGCTAGGGTGCGTGTGTGTGGTCAGACAGTTAAAGGTGCTCTAGTACAGTGGTTCTCAACCTTGGCTGCACATTAGAATCACCTGGAATCTTTTTAAAATCCTGACTTCTGGGCCTCATCCTCCGGAAATTCTGTTTCTTTGTTATGGGGTGGGGCCACAACATTAGTAACAAAGAAACAGAATTTCCGGAGGATGAGGCCCAGAAATCAGGATTTTAAAGATTCCCAGGTGATTCTAATGTGCAGCCAAGGTTGAGAACCACTGCTCTAGTAAACATTTCTGGCACACACTCATGATCCAATAGTAATTAATATGCAGACAATATAGGATTCTTCTACAGGGTTAAGAAAAGTAGCATATAGTGATGACTTAAAAAACTGGAAATATGTAAAAACCAAAAACACTTTAGAAGCATGACGGGAGCCTGGCAATACCAAGACTAGGAGAAAGAGCAGTACCTGGGCTACATTAGGAAGAGCTATTTATGCCATGGCTGAGACGCTACAAGAGACGTCTATAATAATAAAAGCATAATATGCTAATTAGACGAGACATCCTTCCGGATGAAGCTGGGGCTGCGAGGGAAGCCCGGGTCCCGGGTGACAGAGGGAAGCCAGTGCCAACAGACAGGGGAAGGAAGGCCTACTCTTGCACAAATTTCGTGCATCAGGCCTCTAGTTTTAAATGATCTTTTAGGGAACTTCTAGGGTAGACTTTTCTTCTGAAAACAATTAAAAAGGTAAACTAGTTCACCCTCAGATGGCTAGATTAAGGACAAATTTTTAAATGTGAAAATTAAGATACATAAGAGCACCAAATAATCCTGGCCAGAGATTATATAGTAATCATAGGCATACACATCATCAACTGTACTTTGAGTGTCTAAGTTTTGCCACAATTTTTTGGATAGAGTTGCACCTTTTTGGTAAATATGGCTCCCAATAATCCTCTCCATCTACTATTGCTCACCTCTTTGGAGAAAGGACAATAGTAATGGCAACCTTATGGGAATGTATCTGTATGTGAACAAGGCTATGTGAATCCCTACATACTGCTTAGGGTGGGTGTCCAACACATGATCCCCAGCAGACTATCATTCCTAGCTATTACTAAGAATTTTTTCTATCCATGAGTAGCCTGAGATGGCATTATACTCAATTAGATCTTTTTGTTGTTGTTAATCCTCACCCAAGGATTATTTTTTCCCCACTGATTTTTAGAGTGGGAGGGAGGAAGACAAATATCAATGTGTGAGAGACACACTGATTGGTTGCCTCCCGCACACACTCCAACCAGGGTCAGAAATCGAACCTGCAACCCTTTGGTGCTAGGGGCCCACACTCTAACCACTGAAAACACTGGCCAGAGCTCCAATTAGATCTTGATAATTATCTCCATTTGTGTCTCAAAGAAGAAATCAGATAACTGAGAAAACTTGAACTAGAAGCTAAATAACCTGGTTTCCATCATAGTAAAAAATATATGTAAATACAACAAATACCCATGAGTCCATAGTGATATAAATCCTATATAATAAAAGCCTAATATGCTAAGTTTCTGGTCGTCTGTTTAACAAATCAAAGTGTATTATGCTAATGATATGCTAAGGCTGTTGAACCGCTCACTATGACGCTATGACTTGCACGGACCACCAGGGGGTAGATGCTCCAACCGGTAGTTTGCTGCTGGGGTCCGGCCAATGGGGATTGAGAGAGATGGGCCAGACACGCCCTGGAGCCCTCCCGAGGTCCCTCCCTGGCTGGCCAACCTCCCTTGTCCCTCGCCGGCCCCAATCATGCACCAGTGGTGTCCCTCAGCCTGGTCTGCACCCTCTTGCAATCCGGGGACCCCTCAGTGGAAGTCGAAGAGGCAGTTAAGGCCGGATCCCACAGGCCAGGCCGAGGGACCCCACTCATGCACAAATTCATGCACTGGGCCTCTAGTAATTGAATAAATAAATAAGAGGGGGAGAAGAGTTGAATCTCCAATGCCTGAAAATTCCTAATGATTTATGGAGTTGCTCAACCCTAAAGGATGTAGAACCAAAGTCCCTACCCCTTAAATGTGGGCTGTGCATCATGACTTCCTCCCACAGCCCACAGAACGGAAAAAGGGGGAAGGGGGCGACTAGCCTTACATTGGAGAACTCTGGAAAACACTGCCTCAACCTGGTGAATAAGGTCAACATCAAGGCATGCTGATAATCTACCCCTTTCTTCTGATGTGATGAAAATGACACTTTACCTCTGATCTTCCTCCCAAAACCCCATAAAAACCCATCATGAGAAAAACAAAAAATCAGCTAAATTCCAATTGAGAAACATTTCAAATTACCATAAAACTTCTCATCAAGACTCTGGGTAAAAGAGAGTGGAACAAATTCTTGACAGTGCTAAAGTGAGGGGAAAACTTAGAAGCTGGAATTCTCTACCTAACCAAAACCTCAATGTAAATGTAAGCATGAAATAAAGACATACAATAATTTGTTTTAAATTCTGCCCATATAGGACCTAAGTAAAAAAAGAAAAAGAAAGAAATCATCATTCTAGATATGTAAAAACCAAGTGATGCTTATTAAAAAATTTGAAAATTGGCTGGCCAGCATGGCTCAGTGGTTGAGTGTCAACCTATGAATCAGGAGGTCATGGTTCGATTCCCAGTCTTGGGCATATGCCTGGGTGCAGGAGGCAGCCAATCACTGATTCTCTCTCATCATTGATGTTTCTATCGCTCTCTCCCTCTCCCTTCCTCTCTGAAATCAATAAAAATATATTTAAAAAGAAAATGTAAAAATCAGTTCAAATTAAATATAAAAAATACCAGTATTTCCTTACAGAGGTATTTAAAACTGCTATCTTCCTGTACTTTACTAAATGAATGAATGAATGAATGAATGAATGAATGATAGAAAAAAGTCCAGAGAGAAAATAGATGTATACACATCGTATTAAAAACCACAATTGTGTTCTTAGGAAAAACAAATCAGTATTTTATTCTGCCTTCCTCACTAGTACCAAGAGTGAATCATGAAAATTCTCATTTCTATGTGCAATATGTATACTTCCCTCCCATAGGAAGAAATAACCAAGAGATACCTGATCTATTTAAATCTCAATGTCACTTTCCATTTATGGCCATATATAATATACTTAACCCTTGCTAAACCTTAATATTTTCATGTGTAAATGAAGACTACTCAATGACTGGGTTATTTCAGGAATTAAATGAAGTACTTAGCATCATGCCTAGCACACATTTTGAAGAGTCAATGAAAGCTCTTATTTTGACCCAATCTCTGCCCTGAAAAAGCTTATCATGGGGGTAATTATTTCTACACAGTTAGTTACCCAACAGGAGCTGTTAATATGAAGAGTATGGGAACACAGAAAATGGCTCTATTTGAGAGTACTTTCCCAAAGTGAGCCTTCTTAAGACTTTGCTGAATTTCAGTTTTCAAATGACCCCTGAGGAAAAAAAAATACTGGTTCTAATTAATATCCAACCCCAGTATAAGACTTCATCTAGTGCCATGGAGCTCTTAGAACTGGAAAATCTAAAAGGAGGCGATTTATTATTTATTATTTTGACTATGTTTTAAGTAACTAAGAAAAACAGATTAATACTTTTGATGTAACATTGACTCCACTAGATTAAAATGTCTCAGTAGTGAAATAATACCAATCACTTCCTTTTATATGTATGGAGCAAATGTTTGATGATTCTCCCTACATTTTCTCTGTTTCTAGAATATTAACTCATTTCAACCTGGCCGGTGGTTCTTACTGGTTAGAGTGTCAGCCCGAACACCAAAGGGTGGTAGATTTGAATCCCGCTCAAGGGCATGTGCCTGGGTTGCAGATTCTATCCCTGGCCCCGGTCAGGGCATGTGCAGAAGGCAAGCAATCATGTGTCTTTCTCACATCAATGTTTCTCTCTCTTTCTTTCTCTCTCCCCCCATTCCTCCCTTTCTTCCACTCTCTAATCAATGGAAAAAATATTCTCAAGTGAGGATTAATAGAATATTAATTCATTTCTAGGGAAAAAGAAACCTATAGGAAAAATACTAAGCTTAACTCAAGTATATTTCAGAAATTTTACTTGATCACTTACCTCTAAATCCCCCAGTGCCATGGATTACCTTAAGCTTCAAGTACATGATTAAACACTTAAATAAATTCCCTGGCCAGTGTTGTTCAGTTGACTGGGCATAGTCCCATGCACCAAAAAGGTTGCGGGTTCGATTCCTGGTCAGGGCACATGCCCGTGTTACAGGCTAAATCCCCTGTAGGAGGCATGCAGGAGGCAGCCAATATATGCTCCGCTCTCACATCGATGTTTCTCTCCCTTCCTCTCTAAAAATCAATAAAAATGTTTTTTTTTTTAATTTAAATACATAATATTCCTTAAGAAAAGGAGGAAATGATAGAAGTAAAAGACTACCAGAAGAGGAGGGAAACTATGTGTCTGGGAGTAAGTCTTGACTCTTGAACTCAATGAAATGATACATTTAAGCGCCTTCCTAAATTACTGTCAAAGAGTTACAGGGATGCACTGATTTCCCAAGATTGATATTGACACCAAGTTTTATGAAAACTTCAAAAAACTTCAACCCAAATGTGAGCACTGTCCAAAAATAGATGGGCTCATACTGATGAGTGAACCAAAACAGAAAATAAAACCCAAAATACACAGAAGGCCGTTAGGGCCTTAGTGAGAGCGGCTCTGGTGCTCTAACGAGGGCAATCACAGGGCCCTCACAGAGCACGTGTCCAGGCCCCTCCTGACTTCTCCTTTATATTGAGCAGCTGCCCTCAGCTCAAGCCAGACAACTGCATCTAAATAAAGCAAAGTAAGTCTGGGAAGAAACCCCAGAACAGGACTGAAGGCTGGAAAGGAAAGCAGCACAAAGCTTGAGGCAATGCCACACCATGACCCTGAAGGAAGGAAAAGAGGTGGGGAGAGAATGAGAGAAAGAAGATGAGACAAGAGAGGGAAAGAGGAAAGGGTAGGGGCAGAAAAGAGAATGAAAGGCAGGTTCACCCAAAAGTGAAGTAAACTAAACACCTCATGATACAACCCATTAACTTTGGCAACTGTGGCAGCTGTGCATATGCTCCAAAATTGTACTTTCCCGCCCAGCTCACTAAACACACGCACACTCCACAGGGAGGGCTCCTATTAAAGGGAGAAGCCTTTTGGGCAAGTGGACTTACATTAATCAGTACAAATCTTCATTCCAATATTTGGCCAACCAAGGATTACTGGACATTTGAGAAAAATCAGAAAGTAATAAAGAGAAAGACCAGGATAAAGAAAACAGACTAAGTGATCCTAAGGAGAACAAACAGGAGGAGACCACAGCAAACCAAACACCTCAATTACCACACTAAAAGCTTCAAGGGGTATATTCCTTCACAACAAACAGCAAAACCGGCCACTATGAGCAATGAAAGACCAGAGAACTACTAGGAGATCTTGGAAATTAAACACATAGTTGATAAAATTTTCATCAGAAAGGCTGATTGGGCATGACTGAAGACAGTATTCTGGGAGATCAAAAGAAGAAACCTCCCAAATAGAAGGAGGAAAGGACAGAAGAGAAAATATGAAGGAAAACATACAGGCTAGATCGCTCCAACAGGCCCAACATTTATAGACTAAGTTCCATAAGACAAGCAGAGACAATGTGAAGTGATAAAGGGGAAAAACAAAGAAACATGTGAATGGGATTTGAGATTGAAGATTACAGTGAGCCACGCAAGATGAAATTTAAAATACACCTACTACAGCCCTGGCTGGTGTGGCTTGGTTGGTTTGGTGTTGTCCTGTGCACCAAAAGGTTGCCCTTTGATTCCCTGTCAGGGCACATACTGGGGTTGCAGGCTCCATCGTGCAGGAGGCAGCCAAACGATGTTTTCCCTCTCACATTGATGTTTCTCTCTCTCCCTTTCCCTTCCTCTCTAAAAATCAATTTTTAAAAAATATTTTTTTTTAAAATTCTGATGGAAAAGCATTTTGAACCAAGAACTCTCAACCTAAACAAACTATGAGTCAAGTATGATGGCAAACTGAAGATCACTCCAGACATAAGAATTTTGAAATTTACCTCTGAAGCACTAAAAAAATTCTGGGGGAAAAAAATCTTTAATGTTTTCAACTGAACTGAAAAAAAAATGAGTGGCCTTAACAGGGGAAGGCAGAGAAACCCCAGTGTGACTGCAGTCACAGGCACAGAAGAAATTAATCCACATTAGAGTGGGCAGCAGAGAACAAGTCAAGCATGTCCTCGAAAATAAAAATATCCATTTCCAATACTGCAAAATTAAAAATTGTGCGAAGATATAGGCTTTTAGTAACATTAAGAAAAAAATATAGTAATTAGAACTTGCAAGAAAAACTACAGCAAACTAAATTGTGGCATTATTGTCAACAGATTATAAGACAATAGATTTAAGAAAACAGAATGTCACTTGATCTTTACATTCTTCAAGTAGAACAACTTTTAACTGCCACAGGGTTTATTATTATAAACACAATTATACTACTTGGTTCGGCAAATGACCGTATCACTCCTAGTAGTAATACCATTTATTGGTGTCTTTTTTTTTCCTAAAAATTTTAAATAGTTTTTAAAAATCCAAAACAATGTTTAAGGGAGATAAAAGGGACAGAAGTAAAAAGACACTGTAAAAATAAATAAGTAAGTAAAAACAATGAAAACCCATCAGCACAATTACAATTGTAATAATAAATCCAGAAAGTAGAGGAACAGTTGGCAGTGTAGGTGCATGAAATTCCTCAACTTTCATGACAGGAATAAAAGAGACTGTCAGACAGATACACTAAGAAATATATTCTTTTAAATTCCAATGATAATCACAGGAATAAATTTTCAAAATTTTTAAAAGATTATCTCTAGGGAATGGTAAAAGATTGGCAGGTTTTTGCATTTCAAGTTCCACTGCTCTATAGTGTTGGAGAAAACATTTTACCATGGTGGAAATTTCCTAAAATGTTAAATTCTATGTTGCCTCTAGTTTCTGGCTAGACCACAACATTCTTAAACGTTATCATTAATGACTCTAGACGTGAGGATAACTCAGAAGTATCTTCCAAAAGTTTACATGTTCATTCTCTTTGATCCACCGAATTTACTGTTAGGAGACTAACCAAAGGAAAATTTACGAGTGGTAACAACTATAAAGGTACAAGGAAGCTTAGCACACAACTGTGTCTTGGCAAAAGCCTCTTGCAAATCCTAAATGCCGTCAATGAGAAGAGCTCAATATGTTGTGGTAGGTACGTGCTATAAAGTGTTGAAGCAGTAACCTAGAGGACTGGGGTAGTAATGAGATGGAAAGATGACCATAATACACTGTGTCATGACAGAATAGCAGAAGAACATATGTAGTAAAATCCCATTTTGTGTAGTTTTCTAGAAATTCTTTTGTATATGCAGAAGAATTGTGAAAATATACACACCAAACTATTAACAGAATTGTAATGACCTCTGGATGTGAGACTGAAAGGTGAGAGGACACTGACTTTTTACTTCTGGTTGTTTGAACTTTTTATAAATATAACCTTTGTAAATTGCAAAAAATTCTTGAGAAAACAACTTCCACATTAATCCCGGCCTCTGCTTTCCTTACCTTCCCACCCTCCATCTCCCCAGCACTGTTGCACATACACCCCAGCCTTCCGTGCAGCACAGTGGAAACGTGTAGATCCAGAGCTTATAATTCTCTCCAAATCTCATTTCCATGTGATACTCAGAATATACTTGACGCCTTGCATGACTGACAAAAAATGCATCTTAGTGTTGCATTTGGTCTGCGGCCTGGTTGTTAGGGGTGGTGCTGCCGGGAAGCCAAGGTGTGCATGATGCCCCCGTGTAGGTCATTAACTAATATGTGGACAGCCTGGTTTTTATTGACCATCTGTCATCTTCTTGGTGACAGGACAAGGTATAGAAAGACCAAAGTACACCCACTTTAACTAGTGGGAACACTTCTGAAAAGGTGTGCACTGATAGTAGGCTTTGTCCCGTGGAATTCGGAAAGACACATTTGTGTACGTGTATATGCAGAGTTGACACATTTCTTTGCCAGTCACCCACACAGAAATCACTACAGTATGTCCTCAGTGTTTCCCAGAGCGAGAACGCTGGTTAGCCAGGTCTCTGTGGCAACACTGCAGGCTGTGCTCCGCAGGAGCAGTGTGATATCTGAGTTCCGTTCCTGGTCTTTAACTCTCATCTTCAGCCATCACGCTGAACACAAAATCAGTCATGTGGCTTCTCAACCTGAACTGTGCTTCAAGAAAGGCTATTCTTTCACTACTCATTTTCAGGAAAGGCAACAATAAAAGGAGACAATCAAATAATAAAGAAAAAAATGAAAAGAATTAAGAAAAATAGAACAAATGAGGACTTACAATGTGACCACAGTGCTATAGTTATATAAATACTAGGGGCCCGGTGCACGAAATTCGTGCACTGGGTGTGTGTGTGGGGGGGGAGTGTCCCTCAGCCCAGCCTGCCCCCTCTCACATACTGGGAGCCCTCAGGCGTTGACCCCCATCACCCTCCAATCACAGGATCGGCCCCTTGCCCAGGCCTGACGCCTCTGGCCTAGGCGTCCGGCCCGGGCAGCGGGGACCCGCAGCTGCAGCGGCCCCACGATCGTGGGCTTTGCTTTAGGCCCAGGCAAGGGACCCCTAGCTCCCGGGACTGCCAGCTTCCACCGTGCCCAGCTCCCATCGCTGGCTCCACCCCTACTTCCTGCTATCACTGGCCAGGGCGGCAAAGGCACCTGATTCTCTGATCATGGCTGGGGGGCAGGGCAAAGGCGGCCCCACGGCCGCCTTTGCCCTGCCCCCCAGCTCTTAGCTCCCCCCTGGGTTTCTGATCACTGTCAGTGGCAGGGGCTTCTTCCTGCTTTCCCTTTCGCCTCCCTGCATTGTGCCTACATATGCAAATTAACCGCCATCTTGTTGGCAGTTAACTGCCAATCTTAGTTGGCAGTTAATTTGCATATAGCCCTGATTAGCCAATGAAAAGGGTAGCTCATACGCCAATTACCATTTTTCTCTTTTATTAGTGTTGACTAGCAGCCCAGTGCACAGAATTCGTGCACTGGAGGGGAGGGGAGCGGGAGTTCCCTCAGCCTGGCCTGTGCCCTCTCACAGTGGGGAGTGGGCCTAAGCCAGCAATCCGACATCGCTCTCACAGTCCAGGACCCCTTGCTCCTTACCGCCCACCTGCTCACTTCTCCTTACCGCTTGGCTTGCTGCTCCTTAGCGCTACTGCAGAGGCAGGAGAGGCTCCTGCCACCACTGCTGCACTCGCCAGCCATGAACCCTGCATTGAGCATCTGCCCCCTGGTGGTCAGTGCACATCATAGTGACTGGTCGTTCTGGTCATTCAGCCATAACAGTCACTTAGGCTTTTATTATATAGATCTCTAACAATTAAGTATTTAATTTTGGTCTATTGTAAAATGTCTCTTAAAATGTCCAAATCAACAATCCAAACCCAAACATGAATCATTTCTTTGGTCATTATATTTTTCAAGATATTGTAAAGCTAATAAAAGTAGCAATGGAAAGAATATTCTGGCCCAGCTGGTTTAACTCAGTGGATAAAGTGTTGGCCCAAGGACTGAGGGGTCACAGGTTTGATTACAGTCAAGGAAATGTACCTCGGTTGCAGACTTGATCCCTGGCCCCAACAGGGCACATGAGGGTAGCAACCAATTGATGCTCACATCCATGTTTCTCTCTGTCTCTCTCCCCCTCCCTTCCAATCCTATATAATAATAGGCTAATATGCAAATTGTCCCCTTGACAGGGAGTTTGACCAGGGGGCTGGGCTGGCTGGCCAAACACACACGGCCCCTCCCCCTGGCCCGCCAACCACTTGTGGCCCTCCCCCCCAGCCAACCCGGCCCGATCAACCCCGATTGGGGCGGGACAGCCTAACCCCACCCGTGCATGAATTCGTGCACCGGGCCTCTAGTCTCTATAGAAAATCAATGGAAAAACATTCTCGGGTGAGGATTAACAACAAAAGGAATATTCCGCTCTAAATTAAAATAATACTTCAGTATATCTTATACACATCATATATGAATTTACCTAACTAGAACTCAAAAAATACAATAAAACAAAAGACCAGCTAGTGGTTCTCAGGAAAGATTCAAATATATTATCTGTTCAAAAACCAAAACAGCAAGCACCCAAACATAGGAAAAGAACAGAACTCTGGGAACTGTGCATGGGTAATGATGGGAGTGAAACACTGCCCTAAGATAACACTGTGGTTCTGACATGACAGTGGAAGTGAAAAAGTATGAGGACTTTTATAAAGTTTTAAAAGTAAGTCATAGTTCCATTTTAATATAATGTTATTTGTTTAAATGTGGCTTATAATACAATTAATTTTGTATTATAATCACTACCTAAGAGTCACTATTAGAAACAGGATAGTTACATATGCTGCCCCATCCCAACTCCTGATCTAGCAAACAAGTTCCTCTTAAGTAAGCCCTTTGTAACACCTTTCCTGATCAACCCACCTCCTCTTAAATCAAATTAACTTCAATATGATACTTCCTCTAGACCCGTCATGCTTTCCAGCTATTTCCTTGCACAGGATTCCAGACTTAAGCAACAAATGTTTACTCATGCTGCAGCATGAGTAGAGCCTGCTGTGTATTTCTGGGACCTTCACAACAACCTGTGAGATAGGTGTCATTAGCCCATGTTACAGAGGAGGGAACACAAACTGAGATAGACTGACTTGCCCAGTGGCATTCAAAGCCAGACCAGCTCACTCTCAGATGAGTAGTTTAAAGTAGCCCAGAGGAAAAACAAAGGCTGCCCCAAATAGAAACTATGACTGCACCTAGAATTTTCAGAACCACCTACATAAGCACCTACGTCACTCACATGGAGCACAGCACATACACAGCAGTAATGAAGTGAAACAGCAAAAAAAAAACTTAAAAGATAACAATTTCTGACCTTTACTTGTGGAAAATAAATAATAAAAAACATAAAGCACATATGCACATACGTCGAAATGATGGAAGTATTTTCATAAATAAATGGGAGATGGCAACGTAACCACGAAACGACGTATGCGGAGTCTGGTGTAACCCGAGGACTGACTGTATTCCAATGCTACTGCTGCTCCAACAAAAGCACCAAGATGGACAGTTATACAATCTACATCCTTTCTTAAAGGTTTTCAAGGTTCACCCGGCCGGCATGCTTCCACAGTTGAGGATCAACCAATGAACCAGGAGGTCACGGTTCAGTTCCCAGTCAGGGCACATGCCCAATTTGTGGGCTCCATCCCTATTAGCGAGTATGCAAGAGGCAGCTGATAGGTGATTCTCTCTTATATTTTAGAGGGGGGAAAGGCTTCAAGATTCTCAAAAACACTCAAAACTACCATGAACCTATGAAGATTTCAATGAAAAAACATGATTACATTTATTTCTATATGAAAGCTCTACAGAACTAGCGGTGCCAACGTGAAGACACTGTTTGCCTATAATGTGTCTTATCTAATGGGCTAAACATTTTGAATCCTCTTTTCATGTGACACTACACAAAGGTGATCTGGACTTATTTGTAAGTATTCATAGTACGTCTTAGCTACAAGCCTAACTTTTCTGGTTTTAAAACTTACTCAGTTTTTTACCAAATGATAAAAAGAATTATTATTCAGTATTAAGGAGAATATCCAAGATTTATTATTCAAGGTGAAGATACAATAGAAGAAGACTATCTTGCAGTTTACTGGGAAACAAATTTTGTTCTGAAGACCTCTATATATTTTTTAAATATATTTATACTGATTTCAGACAGGAAGGGAGAGGGAGAAAGAGACAGAAATATCAATGATGAGAGAGCATCATTGACAGGCTGCCTCCTGCACGCCCCACACTGGGGATCAAGCCTGCAACCCAGGCATGTGCTCTGACCAAGAATCGAACTGTGGCCGAAACCGGTTTGGCTCAGTGGATAGAGCGTCGGCCTGCGGACTGAGGGGTCCCAGGTTCGATTCCGGTCAAGGGCATGTGCCTGGGTTGTGCGCATATCCCCAGTAGGAGATGTGCAGGAGGCAGCTCATCGATGTTTCTCTCTCATCGATGTTTCTAACTCTCTATCTCTCTCCCTTCCTCTCTGTAAAAAATCAATAAAATATATTTAAAAAAAAAAAAAAAAAAAGAATCGAACTGTGACCTCCTGGGTTCATAGGTCAATGTTCAACCACTGAGCCACACCAGCCATGCAAGAAGATCTCTATATTTTAAAGGTATCTTCAGATTGGCATGAGCAGATATTCCAAAAATATCTGATTTTAAAAAATTAGCATTTTGCCCAGCCGGTGTGACTCAGTGGTGGAGTGTCAACCTATGATCCTGGAGGTCACGGTTCAATTCCTGGTCAGACCACACGTTCAGGTTGCAGGCTCAGTCTGGGCATGTTTAAGAGGCAACCAATTGACATGTCTCTCTCACATCAATGTCTCTCTCGTTCTCTCTCTCCCTCTCTCTCTCTCTCTCTCTCTCTCTCTCTCTCTCAATCCCTCCCACCCTCCCTCCCTCCCTCCCATCCTGTCTTAATGGAAAAAATATCCTCTGGTTTGAATTGACAAAAAAATTAAGTTAAATTAAAAAGTTGCCATTTTTAAAGTCAAAAAGCTATAAAAACTACCTCATTGATCACAGATATTCTTTTATGTACTGTGGTGCTTACTTTAGAATATATGTGAAATTAAAATATCATTAAAAGTGACGCGTTTAAATCAAAAATCTTTAGCCATCACTTGTCCTGCTCAGGAAGAAAAGAATAACTGCCCCTCTCCACCATACCTAAGGCCAGGTACCTAACCAGGCACATAGCACACAAAAATTATTGGGATCGCCGAAGCCGGTTTGGCTCAGTGGATAGAGCGTCGGCCTGCGGACTGAAAGGTCCCAGGTTCGATTCCGGTCAAGGGCATGTACCTGGGTTGCGGGCATATCCCCAGTAGGAGATGTGCAGGAGGCAGCTGATCGATGTTTCTCTCTCATCGATGTTTCTAACTCTCTATCTCTCTCCCTTCCTCTCTGTAAAAAATCAATAAAATATATTAAAAAAAAAAAATTATTGGGATAAATGAATTCAAATTTCCTTTCAGTTATCTTTGATGCACACATCTAAGCTGGAATGGAACTGTGAAAACATGGTCCTTTTTGCCTGAGGTCAAGAAATTTTACAATTATAATTTTTAATTGCAAGGTATATAAAAGTTCATAAATATTAAAAAATTTTTAAAGTCCCTTTGATATTTCCTGCTTTGCATTAACACAGGCACTACAGAAATGAACAGCTGACTCTTCCCAGATGTGAAACACACTCCTGAAGCACTGGAAACTAATCCCTACACACTACATTCAGTGCAGTAGCCCCAGGATCAATGCAGGAGAACTCCATCACTTTATTTCTAAAAAATACAGGACTCATCGAGAGGAAAGGAACCCATAAGTACACACAATTTAAGAAAAAAAGAATATTACTACTTTTGAGAAGTCCCTGTGTATTCCCTTCCTGGATGTATCTGACTGTGGTTTTTAATAAATGCAAAGATTGTGCGGTTTAGCAGTGTATTCTGTTCTCTTTATAACTAAAGTGATCAGAGCACTGTATATGCTTCTCAGAAATTCCTGAAATCTGATTTAAATCAAACTTTAAAACAGTTTTCTAGTGTATCATAAAAAGGTGAGTGAAAGACAAAAGCTAATTAAAAGAAAAACAGTATTGCTCTAGGTGGGTTGGCTCAGTGGATAGAGCATCAGCCTGGGGACTGAAGGGTCCCGGGTTTGATTCTGGTCAAGGGCACATGCCCAGGTTTCGGGCTCGATCCCCAGTAGGGGGCATACAGGAGGCAGCCAATCAATGAGTCCCTCTCATCACTGATGTTTCTATTTCTCTCCCTCTCCCTTTCTCTCTAAAATAAATAAAAAATACTTTTTTAAAAAAGAGCCCTAACCAGTTTGGCTCAGTGGATAGAGTGTCGACCTGCAGACTGAAAGGTCCCAGGTTTGATTCCGGTCAAGGGCATGTACCTTGGTTGTGGACACATCCCCAGTAGGAGGTGTGCAGGAGGCAGCTGTTGGATGTTTCTCTCTCATCGATGTTTCTAACTATCTATCCCTCTCCCTTCCTCTCTGTAAGAAATCAATAAATTTTAAAAATAAATAAATAAATATAAATAAATAAATAAATAAAAAAGAAAAACAGTATCTATTGTGGTACTTAACTACTGATAAATATTTTTATGATACCATTTTTTATCGTATACTTTTAATAAAGGTCCTACCTACTAAAAATATATTAGATATATTTATCTAATTTTATCCCCTCTTTACAAAGCTCTGCATTTTTTTTAAAATATATTTTATTGATTTTTTACAGAGAGGAAGGGAGAGAGAGAGAGAGTTAGAAAGATCGATGAGAGAGAAACATCGATCAGCTGCCTCCTGCACATCTCCTACTGGGTACACGCCCTTGACCGGAATGGAACCTGGGACCTTTCAGTCAGCAGGCCGACGCTCTATCCACTGAGCCAAACCGGTTTTGGCAGGCTCTGCATTTTTAACTTTAAAAATTATCAAAGATCTAATTAGCTGGGAAGTTCTACAATATAACAGGGTAGCTAAATCAGCAGCAAATGGAAATTTAAGTCTCATCATTCAAAATTAACTCATGCAGACAGTTACAGAATATTTAATAAATGTAAAGACGCAAAGGTTCTTTCTGAAAATTGCTGCCTACATTATTAATCATGGTCATTTGTCACTCTCAAAAAACTGTAATCTTTCTATACAAGTGTCTGGGAACTGCCATTGACACAGCTGAAACCGAGTATGACGGCAGCAACATGCAGCTCTGCCACCCCAAGAAAGCCACAGAACTCTTTGAAGTGAAACAGCAAAAAAAACTTAAAAGTTTCTGTTATATTATGTGCAATATTTAGAACACGTGCAAAGATAGAACAATGAAAGCCAAGTATAAAAATCTAAAACAATTCCTGTAAAACTGTTACTGTACCATGTGAAATAAATATTTTAGGGCCTTACTAATTAATCTCTTTAAATAATATGCTTTATCTAATCTCTTTAAATAATATGCTTTATAAGTAAATATTAAGTCTTTTTCCCTTTCATAATATACTCATTATTTACAGAGGAGAACCTACCATAACCCAGTTTTTTTAGGAGAGAAGAGGGAAAACATCCTTAAATCGATTTTCTTCAAAATAAGGAAACCCAGACAGAGAAAATAGGTGTCCCTATGTAACATGTGTACACGTGGTTGGCTGGATGATTAAATGAGATGTGCCTGAAGTGATTTGGTTTTTTTTAAATATATTTCATTGAATATTTACAGAGAGGAAGGGAGAGGGAGAGAGAGTTAGAAACATTGATGAGAGAGAGACATCGATCAGCTGCCTCCTGCACACTCCCTACTGGGGATGTGCCTGCAACCAAGGTACATGCCCTTGATGGAAATCGAACCTGGGACCGTTGAGTCCAGAGGCCGACGCTCTATCCACTGAGCCAAACCGGTTAGGGCCTGAAGTGCTTTTAATATTAAACACACTATGTTACTGAAAGGAATTATTCCGCTACAGGCTATTTTAAAGGAAGACGGGTGTTTCTGTTTTCATTGTGGGGAGAATGAACAGGATTTTGTGGAACATTTTGTGGAAAAAGTAACTACGGTCCTTTACCTCATAAACCACAGGGTTTGTCAATTTTACTTTAATAAGTTAAATTATTTCCAATAAAAAATATCAGAGACTGTTGAAACCCTCAGACTTTGTAAACATGTCTTCACACAGTTCAGAAGCACACTGCTAAACCACAAAAATCTTCACAGAGGGGTTGATCTCATTAAACACACAGTCAAATGCAATCAGGAAGGAACGCACAGGGACTTCTCAAAAGTACTAATAAGCACCAGCTGGTTTGGCTCAGTCGCTAGAGCGTCGGCCTGCGGGCTGAGGGGTGCTGGGTGCAATCCCTACCTAGTAGGGGGCATGCAGGAGGCAGCCAATCAATGATTCTTTCATCAATGATGAGAGGGAATCATTGATGTTTCTGTCTCTCTCTCTCCCTCTCCCTTCCTCTCTAAAATCAGTAAAAATATATATATATATTTTAAAGTGCTAATAAAAGAGCATATTTTTGTGGGTGAGCTGCTGCTCTCCCATACTGCCAGCAGGATTGGAATAAACGCTCATATACGATTCAACCCTGTCTCTGCTTAATTGGCTCAAGTAGTGACAGGCAGCCCAGTCCCATTGATTGTCCAGTTACATATTCTGGCGACCACCAAGGGATGTAAGCGAGAGATTCCTCTGGGGAGGACCAGATATGCATAAGTGCCCTCCAGCAGGCTGCACAAATAGCAGTGCCCGAAGGACATTCTGAGCTGGCTAGGAGTTGTAGGCCCCCAGGACCTGGGAGTCAACCTTGGAACCACTCCGTTCAAGAACTGCCAAAGATTAACAACCTTGTTGCCCAAACAATGGAGTCCCATCCCAGCCTCCTACTTCCCCAGGCCTGTCATCCCAACTTCTCCATGTAATCCTTGTCTTACCCTACACACGCAGCTGACTTATGGGGCTGCAGAGCAGAATTTTGTGAATGACCTGCTGCTCTCCCACGCTGCCAGCAGGGTTGGAATAAATGCTCAAATGTGATTAAAAAAAACAAAAAGTACTTATAATACTTTTTCTTAAGTTGTGTGTACTCAAGGGTTCATTTCTTCTCCATGAGTGCTATATTTAAAAACTGAACACACATCTTACTTTCTGAATAAGTCTCAATAGACTCCTTATGTCCATGTTCTATTTATATAACCTAGTATGTATCTTATAACCCATTGTAGTTTGAACTATTCCTGTTTTAAATTTTTTGTTGTTAAATATATCATAAACTGAAAATCTATAACCTCTATGAATAGTTTTAAAAAAGAACAGTAAAATGAACTTAAGTAACTAAATGAGTTGCCTGTTCCCATGCCCCTCTGCTCTTCAAAAAACTACAATTCGGTCATCACAGCTCAGGAAACATTATTGCTGTTGTTACTTTTAAAAGATCAAAAACGGCAGTTTAACATAGTGGTTTGAGAGTGTGAACTCTGGAGCCCAACAACCTGGATTCAAATACGACCTTGGGCTAGGTTTACTCAACTTTTTCCCAACTAGGCTACTCAGTTGCAAAATGTGGATAAAAGTACTTATCTCACAGGATTATTAGGAAGATTAAATGAGGAAGATTACTATGCCTGGTTCATAGTAAGTGTAATGTGTCAGCTATTATTAAAATCAGGAAGGAAAGACAAAATTCAAGCGTGTGAGACTTGCAGCCTGAATTCTTTTTAGGGGTATTATGCTTTTTACTAAAATTGACTTCAGTGTTCTTACCAACTCCATTTTTTCCAACGCTTCTCATTTACAGGTTAGCTGGTCGTAAGTGATCTAACTACACTGATAAAACTACATTTCTATCAGTAGCATGACTCTTCTCCCATACTATCCATCTTAAATTTGTGAAAATATTACCTTCCCTATTGAACTTTAAGAAGCACGATAGGGGTCAAAACCAGTAAAAAAAAAAAAAAAAAAAAAAAAAAACTTGTACTTATGGTAGTATGTATAGTGTATGTTAATTAAACAAATCCATTTTAATAGGTCTATTTAGCTTTGAGTCAAATGCATTAGCATCAGTAATCTAGAGCAGGGGTAGGGAACATCTGACCTGTGGGCCGTATGCAAGGCATTAGGGGTGAGTCAATTAAATGTTTGACCAAATATAGCAGGCTAGATTTTAAACTGATAATTTTCTATAGCCTGCAAATGATGTTAAAAATATCCAAATGCCTTTTGGAAGAAAAAAAGGTTCCCCACCCCTGATTTAGAAGCTCATGTACTCCTGGTGCTTAAATGTTATTTTAATTCCAGTCCATAAATTGAGTGCTGCAATTTATATGGACAGGATGTGCATAAGTGATGCTGACTTGCATATGGGTGGATATACACATACATGGTACTTTTCAATGCTGCACTATATTCAATTTACTAAATGTCTGTCTGTTTTTCCGACCTATGAACCAATCATCAAGACCTTTTGAATAGCAAATCTCCTGACAATAGGTCTATGCTCATTGTAACCTTAAAAATACGGATTACTTTTTCTCATGTAACTTCTTCCTTTTCCAAGAAGCCTACAATTTCAGGAAGGACATCAAAAAGCAACTGTAGCCGAAGCCGGTTTGGCTCAGTGGATAGAGCGTCGGCCTGCGGACTGGAGGGTCCCGGGTTCGATTCCGGTCAAGGGCATGTGCCTGGGTTGCGGGCATATCCCCAGTGGGGGATGTGCAGGAGGCGGCTGATCGATGTTTCTCTCTCATCGATGTTTCTGACTCTCTATCTCTCTCCCTTCCTCTCTGTGAAAAATCAATAAAATATATTTAAAAAAAAAAAAAATATTCCTATAAAAAAAAAAAAAAAAAAAAAAGCAACTGTAAATTCTGCACTCAACAGTACGGTATCTGGCTTCTATCATGCATAGGGACCCTTGTATGCTCACAGCTGGAAGATGACACTAAAGACGTGCCAGCTGTCTTCAAGTACTCCAAGGAGCCATGGAGAAGAGAGTACAGACTTAATTCTTCATGTTCCAGAGGCAGGATAAGTTGTAAGGAAACAGATTTCTGAGAGAGGAAAAGAACTCTCTGAAAATTTGAGTAATGTAAAATTGGAAAAGGGAATCATGTAAGGCAGTGAATACTATTATCACTAAAAATGTTTGAGTAGAACACTGACATTTAGGAATGATGTGGAAAAGGTAAGTATTTAATAGAGTTGGACTACATGATCGCAAACCTCTCCTTCAATTAAAATGTTCTTGAATTTTATTAATACTTAATCCCAAGTGACGGTCTAATGTACAACACTCACATGCTATAGGCATATGCGTACCTGCACGATGTTGCAGAGTGTGTGTGGGATACATGATTATGACCCCTTCACCTGGGGCAACTAACATTTTAGAAGTTGCAAGATCCTATCCTTACTGTTTGGAATTCTATCATTCCATGATCCCCAACCCAAGTGAAAGATAGGAAAATTATAAGAACATTAATTTTATTATTTTATAAACATTTCTAAAATTCAGAAAAAAAATTTTAAATGAGGAAATATGGGTAATCTATATATATAAAAGCCTACTATGCATATTGTCAACCAGGAACCAGGAGTTCAATTGCTCGCTATGACGTATGCTGACCACCAGGGGACGGCGCGGAACGAAGGCAGGCCCTGGCCAGCAGCTGGCAGCCAGGAAAGGGATGCCGCAGCCTGCTAGCCGCCAGAAGGCTCCGATTGCCCCTGATCGCCAGCCAGGCCTAGGGGCCCTACCCGTGCACGCATTTCATGCACCGGCCTCCAGTTGAAGTATAATAACTTAACCACCACACCAGATCTACTATTATATTAAAACTGCTTGGGTGGTATAAATAACATGGTTTAAAACAGTTATATTTAGCCCTACCTGGTTTGGCTCAGTAGAGAGAGCACTGAACTGCAGACTGAAGGGTCCTGGGTTCAATTGCACTCAAGGGCACATGCCTGGAATTGTGGGCTCGATCCCCAGTAGGGGGCGAGCAAGGGGCAGCTGATCAATGATTCTCTCTCATTGATGTTTCTATCTCTCTCTCCCTCTTCCTTCCTCAATGAAATCAATTTAAAAAAAATTTTTAAACAGTCATATTTACTCCATATACTGAGATACTAAGAAACATATCATAAAAATAAAGTAAAAAAAATGTTTAAGCAATAAAACAGGGCCTGGCCAGTATGGCTCAGTTGGTTGGAGCATCCTCCCGTATATCAAAAGGAGGCAGGTTCTATTCCAGGTCAGGGCACATCCCCAGTCGGGGCATGTGTGGAAGGCAACTAATTGATGTTTCTTTCTCACATTGATGTCTGCTGTCTGTCTTTCTTTCTTTCTACCCTGCCTTCCTTTTCTCTAAAATTATTTTTTTAAGCAAAAAACATGAATTACCTAGAACATATATCCTATAAGTACATGAAGGTATATTATTATACTTTTATGCCTCTTTGCAATTTCCATAGTAAAACTTAAAAAGAGCCGAAACCGGTTTGGCTGAGTGGAGAGAGCGTTGGCCTGCGGACTGAAAGGTCCCAGGTTCGATTCCGGTCAAGGGCATGTACCTGGGTTGCGGGCACATCCCCAGTAGGAGATGTGTAGGAGGCAGCTGATCGATGTTTCTCTCTCATCGATGTTTCTAACTCTCTATCTCTCTCCCTTCCTCTCTGTAAAAAATCAATAAAATATATTTTTAAAAAATAAATAAATAAAATAAAATAAAAAGAGCACCCACATTTTTTAAAAAATGAAATTCAACTCTCAAATCAATATAAACATGATAGTGGGGTCTTTTTAAGCTATAGGAAGAACAGGAATGGGTTAGTATCCACTTAACTATATCCAAATTCACTTGGACTCAAATCTGAAAATATTTAACTGCTATTTAATACCTCACATACAGAGGAAATTGCGGAGGAAAAGTTCTTAAGCACCATTTAGAAATAGTTTCATTACTAAAATTGAGTAACACTTCATTAGAACTTGGATTTGAAAAATGTTACTACATAACAGGTTTGTTTTTTTAATCCAAGATGCATAGTAGCTTTATATCTGACTTCAGGTATTATAGTCTTAATCTACTATAAAATTAATTGTTCTTGGTAGTTTAGAATTGCTTTTAATAAATAAAATTGTTTCCTCTGTATTTCTTAGAATTTCCAAAGCCTAGAAAAAGGTGTTTATCTAATTTCTGTTTAACAGCTAAGACTTCTACTAATAGCCCTAACCGGTTTGGCTCAGTGGATAGAGCATTGGCCTGTGGACTCAAGGGTCCCAGGTTCGATTCTGGCCAAGGGCATGTACCTTGGTTGCAGGCACATCCCCAGTGGGGTGGTGCAGGAGGCAGCTGAATTATGTTTCTCTCTCATTGATGTTTCTCTCTATCTCTCTCCCTTCCTCTCTGTAAAAAAAAAATCAATAAAATATATTAAAAAAAAAAAAAGACTTCTACTAATAGTGAAGAAAGAAGAAACATTAGTGTAGTATTAGACTAGGAGTGTAGTGGTAAGATTCTAGTCCTGGCTCTGAACTTACTTTACACTGAACATGTCACTTAAGCCTTCCAGGTCATAGTACTCACCCATAAAATAATTCAAACCTGATGACTTCAGAGACTGCACCCAGTCTCTGAGGCTGGACAATAGGATGACCTTCATAGTGCGTGCACACTTTCACTGTGATGGTACTCCGTCCTTACACTAGCTATTGCACACAATACTATGGATGAACCCACATAAAATGTGCAAGGCCAGGAATGTTTAAGCAAATGTGATTTTTTAAATATACTGTATTGGCCGAAACCGGTTTGGCTCAGTGGATAGAGCGTCGGCATGCGGACTGAAGGGTCCCGGGTTCGATTCCAGTCAAGGGCATGTGCCTGGGTTGCGGGCATATCCCCAGTGGGAGATGTGCAGGAGGCAGCTGATCGATGTTTCTCTCTCATCGATGTTTCTGGCTCTCTATCTCTCTCCCTTCCTCTCTGTAAAAAATCAATAAAATATATTTTAAAAATAAATAAATAAATAAATAAATATACTGTACTGAAATATGGGTTAGATATCAAGGGCATTTATTTTCTTGTCTAGAATGCATTGACACTATATGCTGCAAATAAAGCTCTGAAGTTATAAAACACTTACAAATCAACCAACACAACTAATCCTGCTGACTCTTGAACAGAAAGGAAAATCTCTGAGTAATAATTTCTTGACACCCAACACCTGTGGCACCTATACACCCATGGAAACTGTTACTTTTGTGGCGTAATGAAACCAAGAGCATGGAGTAGAATGTACTTTTGGTTATATCAGGGCAGGTGCAAATTAAGCACTTGAGAAAACTACCTTCCTAGTTAGTAATAAACTAATGAGATTTCGTTAAAAGTGTAAATGTTTGTGTCTAAATGTTTATATTGCATATAGAAAACACAAAGTTAATTCCCTAACCTCTAGCACCACTTAACTTCCATAAATGGTGTTGATGTGTTGCTGGTATTTCAAAAGCCCCACTTTATGAAGTCTAAAACTAAGCTAATCCAAATGAAAATACAGACTTCTTTTTTAAGATGGAGTGATTAATAGATGTTAGTTTATAATTATGATATCAATAAAAGTAAACAAGGACCCTCCAAATTTTAGTAACAAATGGGTCATGTGGTACAAATGTGATAAAATGAAAAAACAAGCTTTCAACACTAAGAAGTAGAGCTATTGATACATCAGTTAATTGCAAAAAGACTGCCAAGAGAATGTGAGCTATCTAAATAAAATTATAGTGTCAGTATGTTAGAGAAAGGTATCCAGGGTACTAGACATGAAAAGGAATATAGCTCTAAAAAATGCATACACATAAGCAAGTAATTGGGGGAAAGGAATCAAAGAAAGGAAACACCTATGTTTAATTTATAGCTCAAAGAATTCAAAGATAATATTAATAGTAAAAATCTACGAAGTGACTTTGAACCAGAGGGTTTAGGTTTCTTTAAAGAACCTACGACAGCCCAGCCGGTGTGGCTCAGAGGCTGAGTGTCAACCTATTACCAGGAGGTCAAGGTTCGATTCCCGGTCAGGACACATGCCCAGGTTGCGGGCTCCATTCCCAGTGTGGGGCGTGCAGGAGGCAGCCGATCCATGATTCTCTCTCATCATGGATGTTTCTCTCTCCACCTCTCCCTTCCTCTCTGACATCAATAAAATATATTTAAAAAAAAAAAAGAGAGAGCCTACGACAGTGTGTATGTGAGAAAACTGAATGGAGATGTAAGCTAGTATTGTGGTATTGTGATTTAACCACAAATGCCTTCCTATGTAAATATTCCAATGAGTACTGTTAGTACACATACCTCGGAGAATTCTTTCCTCATGGCAACGAAGAAAGTCCCAGATTCTAACAGTGCCGTCATCAGAGCATGTAGCAAATTTATTATCCGTGGGTGAGAAACTGTTACATGAAGACACACAGCAGGGGAAAGAAGTCAGCATTTAACAGATTATCTGTGCTTCTCAGACAGGGAAAAATAAAAACACTGTGCTGCCTTATAAATAGAAGAGGGAAGTATCCACCCGTGAAGACGCAACATAAAGAGAATGTTGTCAGCTAACCATGGCATCTCATCAAAAGAATTTAATACAGTAGTTGCTTCTTAATTTCCAATCATCAATATTCAGAGCACTTTACAAGTGTATTACTACTGCTGCTATTCACACTTCCCACAATACAGGATTTCCTGTTGTACCAACAGAAAACATGGAGCTAATTTAAGTGTAGAAACTAATTGAATTCCATTTCTGCAATATTCCTGTAAACAATCTTTTAAATCACGAAAGAACACTGCTCAAAAAATTAGCATCAGCTTTCACCTCAGACACTCCATGAAATGATAAACTGGAAAAAGCTGGACAGGATTTTTAAAGACTGGTGCTTTTAAAGACATTCCTACATATGATGTCTCTGATTTATTTAAAAAGTCTACGGAAAACTTTCCCATCTCCTTTCCGACAAGCTATCTCGTGAATATTGCACCTTTTGACAAAAAAGTTAGCATAGGGACATTCAGAATTGTGTGTAAAGCCCAAGAATTTGCTGCAAAGGAGAGAGTCATTTTCCCCTCCGTCGTGGAAGATCCTCAAGTTTCTAATTTAACTCTAAGAACTCCCTTGAACTTTTTAATCCGATGACTAAGAAGTGACCAACTGTGCAAACTCAATGTATGGGCAGGACACCACAGCAAAGTCATCGCAGAGGCATGTTTATCCACCAAGTTTTGTTCAGATTCTGAAAGTAGAAACAGTGACTGCAGTGGATGATGTTTCTATAAAGATGTCAACCTCTCGCCACACGGATGGCACAGCTACGGAGAATGCTGCTCAGCTTTATTCTGAGGATGCAGCAACTCTTCAGGCTGGTTTGTGAAGCTTTCTTTTTCCAGTTTTACTGCACATATCTCATCGATATGCACAAGTACATACAACTCACTGAAAATATTGTAAACTGCACTTATTACACATTTGCTCTGTCGGTACCAGCAGTGAACTGGAAGAAAAGTCCTAGAGTCTTCTTACCAATGACCTGCTCATAGTTTCAAAGCTTGAAGAACCCGTTCATTAATCCATTAATGATTGCCACATCCAGAGCTACTTGTGAGAGTTCTAGACCTATGGTACTTTCCTTTGAGGTCATGGCATAACCAAGCCGACCAGGTCTTCACTTAAGCCTGTTTTCTCGTATTTTGTGTGAACTCTGAAAGTGTTTCTGTAGGCTTTAGATTTTATTCAGTTGCATAATTAAAGACTGAGTTCTTTATTTGGAATGAAATATTCTTGTCTTACACAGTAAGTAATAAAAAGAAGTAACGTGTACACATTATTAACCATAAATGAAAAGAGAAAAAACCAGTGCAAAATGTGGCAGACAATACATCTCTAACATATTGTAAAGGCAGATACCAGGACAAATCTACTTCAGAAAGGCGCCAGCAAAATGGTGAATGTGTGAAAACAAAGAAAAACATTGTGTTCACAGGGTGCAGAGAATCTCTCAGAATCTGGCAGAGCCCACGCATCTCTGCATCCAGAATACACTTAGAGAATACTTTAACCATGACAATAGGGACTACAGAAAATGGTATATTGTGTATAAACCTGGCCTCTCTAATCGCCTCCTTATGTGCCTGGAACATCTTGACGTTGTTCATGTTCGATTGCCAATATTTCACATATCCTCCGTGGTCTGCTGTCAACATCCACATGTCATTATGTGACCAAGTCATGGCCCTCACTGGGCTATCGTGAGCCTATGAAAACAAAACATTTGTAAACATTACATACAAGATGAAAGGCTTCACAGGAGCATCTATTAACTCACAACGATTTGTCTAAGTGTAAGTTTAAAATGCCAATAAATTTACTATATCTCAAGTTCTATACAGTACCACAGAATGATGCTGCCATCTGATGATCACTGTTACCTGTAGTATTGTTTCAAAATTGAAAGTGAGTCCATTCCACAAGGTGAACTCTCCACTAGAAGCTCCAGTGACCAACCGTCTTCCCTCTGGAGTCCACTAGGGATGGAAAAAAAAGACAGGTTATACAAGGCCACAAACCCTCAACCTTAATTAATTTTTAAAACACTTAAGAAAGTCTTTATTTACAAAATTGTATTTTGTAATAATCAATATTAAGTAGATGATACCGACTATCACTTAAGTGTAGCTCAGATTTATAAGCAAGTATTTTGTCAGAAAAAAAACTTTATTAACACAGTGCAGGAAAAGCTCTAGCACTTTAGCTCATTAACTGAATTAAAAATAGTTAAATACATTATAAGCAAGCACCTTGCTCAGCTACACAGGCCTAAGCACTCTAAAGAGCATTTCAAAACAAAACGTGCATAGACTTCATTTTCCTATTGACAGGCTAACATAGATAAGATGGTCAATCACCAGAAAAACTCAAAGCCTGAATGAAGGATTTCAACTACTAGACCAATTCAGACAGAAAAGTTACCATGGTTTTATGGAAGAAAAAAAAAAAATAACAATAAGTACCAATTTAAGGACATCAAAGCTATCAAATTTTTACTGGAAAATAAATGTACTAACAAAACAAAACAAAAAAAAAGCTTTTTAAAGCTCTCCTTCATTCACAGTACCATGCAGTAACAGGTCTTATGCTGATCTCTCAAAAAAAAAAGTAGTACAGCAGATTTCATGACAAACACTACACCAATATATTAATGCTACAATTTTCCTACTGTAAAAAAATCTGTGATTTATAAACTCAAAAAACATATTTTTGCAACTCTGACTGCTGTGACTCAGTTGGTTAGAGCATCATCCAGTACACCGAAAGATAGTGTGTGTGCTTCTCAGTCATGGCACAAACCCAGGTTTTAGATTCGATCCCCGGTTGGGGTGCTTGTGGGAGGCAACCGATCTAAGTTCCTCTCTCACACTGATGTTCTGATGTTCTTTCTCTCTCTGTCTTTCTCCCTCCCTTTCTCCCTCCCTCTCTTCCTCTCTCCTTCCCCAACCCCTTCTTCTTTCTGTTAAATCAATAAAAATATACCATTAGATGAGAAATAAATATATATTCTTTAAAAACACGTATTTTTTTTTTCAAGTTTCTATGATAGATTACACAACTCATTTTCCTTAGAAGATGCAAATAAATACACAACTGTCAATATAACACTCCTATTTTCCAAAATAAAAACTGTGACACAGAGTTAAAAAATACAAATTGTTTATAGGAATAGCAGGATGAGTTACATAAAATGAAGACTATTTGGTAAATTATAAAGACATAGGACAATCTGGCTTTTCATTGCTTACCTGCAGATTATGATTTGAATTATTATGAATAAAATCCTCCTACTTTCCTAGTTTCTGTTATCTGCTATGGATTCCAACCCAGTAAATACTACAGGCAACCCAACTGTAGACACAAGACCCACAGTTTATATGTCTTAATACCTTGTAATGTTTATATGTCTTAATACCTTGTAATCTGGACTATGCCTCTATGTGCAAATTTCTACTAGGATCCCATAGATCCCAAAATGAGAAATTTACCATGTTACAAGATACAGGATAGAGTATGCTCAGATTCTATTCATTTCAAAAAGGTTTTCAGTATTATGCTAAGAGGATATTAAAATAGCTGCAAACAAAATCATCCTACACACTAGTTGGCTCTACTAACACAAAAACCATTGAAATAAGGTCTTCTTTACAGATGTATCTACTGATATATGCCTCTGAAGCAAAAAGGAGGCCTTACAGTGACTGTAACATTTTTATGGGGCTCAAACCAGCATCTCTTCCAGTCCCTCTCAGGTCTCCATATAGCTCACCTCCCTGATATCAGAGGACTTATTGATTTTGCTCATTTGCCACATATTTGCTATGACTGTCTTTTCTCTGTCCTAGTGTTTTGTTTGTTTGTTGTTGGTGTGTTTTTTCCAATTCTTACTTGCTCAACTTTGACTACTAACTAGCTTGGGAGACAGAAATGGGAAGACTTTTTTTTTTTAATACAAAATGCTTCAAATGTCAATATTTTGAATCATGTCAATGTACCATTTGTTTTAAAACTATACTTTAAAAATTTCAGTAAAAATGTATTGAATACCTACTATGTACCTTCGGAACTGACAATTAAGGTCTACCATTTGTCTTCAGCTCTTCTCAAGTATTTTGCTTCCTAGTAACACCTAAACGTTTTCATTCACCTTGAGATGCTGCTTTCTAAATTCTAAACAACAAAAGCATTCCTATTCAAGAGCAATTCCTATTCAAAAGGTCTCCTAGTCTGAGACCTACTGTAATATATATGCATGGCCAGCTCAAAAATGAATTCTATGGAAATTGCAGTAAGAAGAAAATAATCCAAAAGTAATACCTTAGTAAATGTGGATATAGTAGATAATTGGGTATTCCAAAATAAAATGACTAGCAATACACTGATTTTTATCCCAGGTACACATTTAAAACAGTGTTTAATTTTCTTTGTCCTATTATATATATTTACAGACTAACTAAGGATCAATTTTGCCAAAAATATCCAAGAGAATACTTACCCTAACAACAAATACTGGACACTTTACTTTATTGGTTGATGTTCTAACAAATTTTGTTGTTACTGCATTCATAGGATTATTCAACATCCCTATAGGTGGGACCAGCTATAAAAAAAAAATACATATTGGGTTTTAAGAACTCCTGATGATGCACAGGACATAAGCCAAGGACATGCAAAGTTACTATTTCAATATTTAAAGACAAATTCAGGAATATAAAGGACTTTCAAAAATACTGTAATAATACAGCGGTTCTCAACCTGTGGGTCGCGACCCCTTTGGCGGTCGAACGACCCTTTCACAGGGGTCGCCTAAAACCATCCTGCATAATTGATATTTACATTACAATTCATAACAGTAGCAACATTACAGTTATGAAGTAGCAACGAAAATAATTTTATGGTTGGGTCACAACATGAGGAACTGTATTTAAAGGGCCAGAAGGTTGAGAACCACTATAATAATAATAGATTAAATCCTATATAAGAAAAGCCTAATATGGAAATTGTCCCCTGGGGAGTTCGACTGCTTGCTAAGTGGCGGCATGGAACAAAGGAAGGCCCCGGCCGGCAGCTGGCAGCTGGCAGCTGGGGGAAGGAAGGCCCCATCGGCCCTGATTGCCGGCCAGGCCTAGGGACCCTACCCGTGCACTAATTTCGTGCACCAGGCCTCTAGTTAATCTATATTAATTGAGGAAAACTGAGATACAGAAAAGTTAAATGTCAATTATTACTAGACAAGCAACAAAATCAAGTACCAGATTTCCCCAATTCCTTTTCAAAGTCAATAATCAGCTAAATTTAAAATTAACTTTCCTATTACACAGATTTTGAGACAGTGTAATCTTTTGCTGAACTCCGCTTTAAGCCCCAAATCAAAAGTTCACCTTTCATCAGATTAAAAGAAAAATTTAAGTTGAGATGAGAAAAGTCCATGTTTGAATTTGAGATCACATGTTTTCAGATTCACATATCTAAGCAAAGAGTTTTATATTAAGCAGTATGGCATATCTTATACTTACATCATTATAATAACCTGCGTCAGGCTGAATTGCCCTCATATCTCTCTGGTCTCTTTGCCATATTCTATTCTGTTAAAAAGAGATTAATTAATTAATCAATTGCTATATGAGCTCATTGTACTCAATATGAAACTAATGAAATGTAAGCTATTATTAAATGGGAGGGAAACAGGATTAAAATTTTTTCATGTTCTAAAACATATATAGTAATAGTTGATATCTATTATTTTGTGCTCAGCACAAAAACAATTCCTCCTCTCTTGACCTTAATTTTCTTGATTCCTCTCTTCCTCTTAAACTCCCCTAGTCTAGTTTTCCAAATGAAGCCCATGGAAAAAACTAAATCTGTCTTTATCTCTGAATGAATCTTCTTCTCCTATGTGCCTACAACATATTAATTCCTAAGTTGGAAATCTTTTTAACATTTCATGTATTCTGTGGGTTTATCAAGTATTTCAATGCTGGCCTAGGGATTAGAGTATCCTCTTCAGAGATTTGTTCTGAACCTTTAGAACAAAACCTATTTCTAACGTTAATAATTTTTTGTGAAGATAATTAATGTAGCTTTTTTTTTTAATACTAGTGACTGGCTGCACTTAAAATCCCAGTACTTTAAGCAATACAACTATAACTATTACCATTTTATTATTTTAAAAAACTTTCTCCTTTGTAAAAAAACGAAGTTTGGTCACATGAAGCACATGATCTGGACTTACCTCCAAATACTTAATTACAGACGGATTATAGTCTATCGTTTTTCGGTTTACTGCTTTTCTCATTCGTTTTCCATCAAAAGTAAGCTGCTGCATTGCTTGCTGCTGTGCAAAATCAGGTCGCTTATAAAACAGTTGTCGAGGTGCCTGATGTTGGAACCTTGGCATATGGAAAAAACGAGGAGGAGAACCAATTTCTGTAGCCATGGTGATGTTTTCGTTCTAGGACACTGGGGTATGGAAAAAGTACTTTCACTACAAATATCAGCACTGAAAACATTTTCAAATGAACATTTTTACTTATCTTCCTTTTTCTAATATGTTTCATTTGTAGCTTTTAGTCAACCCATTTACAAAATGAACTATTAGATTTAATGGCAGAACCCAGTTGCACATTTGAAAAGGGCCAATTCATAGCATAAGTGTTAATATTAAGCACCAGCTGTAAAATTCAGCCTGATGGAAGGAAAACCACAATTGATAACAGCCTGGGTTGAGTTAGAGTGGTTGTGTGCTATGCGTATGTGGGGTGGGCAAATGGGGGCAGGGGGGCAGAATGGGAGGATGGGAGAATGCTTTCCCTGAAAGTGGCCAGAAGTGACCTCTGAAAATGGTTTGCTAATCACTTCATCCAGAAAACCCCACAAAATGACTGAGAACTGTTCACATCTTTATATATATAATTGGTTTCAGAGAGGAAGGGAGAGGGAGAGAGAGATAGAAACATCAATGAGAGAGATCATTGATCAGCTGCCTCCTGGACACCCCCCCTGGGGTTTGAGCCCACAACCCAGACATGTGCCCTAACCGGGAATGGAAACCTGACCTCCTGGTTCATAGGTTGACGTTCAACCATTGAGTCACACCAGCCGGCGAAAACTGTTCAAATTTTTTAAATGAAGTTTTCATTAGATGTTTGATAGTATACCAAATCATTTTAGGTTTATCATAAGACCCCATTTTATCACTAAAAAATCTTAAGACCTGACTTTTGTCCTTTTAAATTTCGTAAGAATAGTGTAGAAGGAGGAATCAACTATACTATTTCATATGACTACTACAAGTACATACATCTAATTTCAGGCTCCAAGGACCTACCACAGAAATTCTCAGTATGTGTATTTACTTATTTATATAAGCAGCATTAAGCTAACATCTGAATAGAAAAACTGTTAAGAGCTTATAGCAGCGGTTCTCAACCTGTGGGTCGCGACCCCTTTGGGGGTCGAACAACCCTTTCACAGGAGTCGCCTAAGACCATTGGAAAACACATATATAATTACATATTGTTTTTGTGATTAATCACTAGGCTTTAATTATGTTCAATTTGTAACAATGAAAATACATCCTAGACCTAACCGGTTTGGCTCGGTGGATAGAGCGTCGGCCTGCGGACTCAAGGGTCCCAGGTTCAAGTCCGGTCAAGGGCATGTACCCGGGTTGAGGGCACATCCCCAGTAGGGAGTGTGCAGGAGGCAGCTGATCGATGTTTCTCTCTCATCGATGTTTCTAACTCTCTATCCCTCTCCCTTCCTCTCTGTAAAAAAATCAATAAAATATATATTTAAAAAAAAATACATCCTGCATATCAGATATTTACATTACGATTCATAACAGTAGCAAAAATACAGTTATGAAGTAGCAACGAAAATAATTTTAAGGTTGGGGGTCACCACAACATGAGGAACTGTATTAAAGGGTCATGGCATTAGGAAGGTTGAGAACCACTGGCTTATAGAGTTTCAATTTAACGCTCTCCAGTTAAACTTATATTCCAATAATACAAATATCAATGATTTAAAAACACATTCTTTAAATGTTTTTATTAATTTTAGAGAGAGAGGAGGGAAGGGGGGGGGGAAGAAAGAGAAACACCCATTAGCTGCCTCTTGCTTGCCCCACACCAAGGATAGAGCCCACAACCCAGGCATGTGCCCTGACCAGGAATTGGAAGTCGGCGAACTTTTGGTGTATGGGACACCCCTCAACCAACTCAGCCACTAGGGCTAAAAACACATTTTAAGTGTATTTTTTAAATCAGAGCATGAAAAACACATAAAGAATGTTGGGGGTGGGGGGATGGGAGAGTGCTGTCCCTGAAAGTGGCCAGAGGTGACCTCTGAAAATGGTTTGCTAATCACTTGATCCAGAAAACTCCACAAAACCATGCAAATCAAAAGGTTCAAATCTTCATGTTCACTTTAAAGGCACTCTGGTGAGCAGCCAGTGTGTCTCAATGGTTGAGTATCCACCTATGAACCAGAAGGTCACGGTTTGATTCCCAGTCAGGGCAAATGCCTGGATTGTGGGCTTGATCCCCAGTGGGGGGCATGCAGGAGGCAACTGATCAATGATTCTCTCTCACCATTAATGTTTCTATCTCTCTTTCCTTCACCTTTCCTCTCTGAAATCAATAAAAATATATATTTTTTTAAAACCAAACAAAAAGCACTCGTGAAACTGCCCAAGCCATCAAAGAGTATGCATATTGGAAAAGCCACCAAGTATCTAAAAGATGTCACTTTACAGAAGCAATGTGTGCCATTCCATTGTTACAATGGTGGGGTTGGTAGGTGTGCACAGGACAAACAATGGGCCAAAAAGACTAAATTTTTGCTGTACGTTCTTAAAAATGCAGAGCATAAAGCTGAATTTAAGGGTTTAGATGTAGATTCTCTGGTCATTGAGCACATCCAGGTGAACTAAGCCCCCAAGACTTGGGGTAGAACTTACAGAGCTCATGGGAAGATTATCACACACATGAGCTCCCTGCCACACTGAGAGGATCCCTACTGAAAAAGAGCAGGTGATTTCCTAAACCAGAAGAAGAGGTTGTACAGAAGAAAACGATAAACCAGAGGAAACTGAAGAAACAAAAACTTATGGCCCCGGAGTAAATTCAACATAATGTAAATACTAATAAAAGTTAAAAAAAAAAAAAAAACAGGAAAAAGTTCATCTGAAATCGGTCTCTGCATAGGATGATGGAAATACGTCAATAGAATTTTCAATAGAATTTAATGGTTAATTTCTCAATATAAAAATATTCTATAAAAGAGTGAGCAAGTATTGACAGATTATTTAGTCGGTTGGTTATTTGTCATTTTTAAAGCTTAGGTGCTTTTTAAGGTAATATGGATTATTCAATTCTGGATTTCACATCCATACAATTCAGAAAATAACTCCATGATGATAACGCTTCTAATCAGTAGTATCAAAACACTGACTATTTGGAGAATGTTTACAGTAGCATATGGTTAATAAATTCAACCTCTACATATTTAAAAAAATGTTAGAAGCATTTCCACATTTTGTTTTAAAAACAGGAAAGGACCTAAAAATTTATGATTTCCTTTGTATGAAAATATTCTTAGTACTACCTACTTCCTTCATCCTTTTTACTTCAGTCTCTCCTGAAACCATCCTATATAATAAAAGGCCAATATGCAAATTGACCAAACAGCAGAACAACCAGTTGCTATGATGCGCTCGGACCACCAGGGGACAGATGCTGAATGCAGGAGCTGCCCCCTGGTGGTCAGTGCACGCCCACAGGGTCAGTGCACGCTCAGCCAGAAGCTCTGAGCCAGGCTCAGGGCTGACAAGCAGAGCAGTGGTGCGGGAGCCTCTCCCATCTCCATGACAGCGCTAAGGATGTCCAACTGATGGCTTAGGTCCACGTGGGACATCAGTCTGACATCCCCCAAGGGCTCCCGGACTGCGAGAGGGTGCAGGCCAGGCTGAGAGATGCCCCCCATCCTGAGTTGAGAGATGCCCCCCATCTTGAGTGAATGAATTTCATGCACTGGTCCTCTAGTGTGTAATAAGAGAATAAATATTCTGTCTAATCTCTTAGGGCTGTATGTGATTTGAATTGGAACATAAGAAGTGAACTAAGTGAGGTTGACTCAGTGAGGTTGGTGAAGTAATTTGTTGACTCAGCTATCCCATGAATTCAACTAAGTTTCAGCATCCAAATTCAACTAATGGCTTCAATTCAGATGTCATCACCAGTAATTCTAAAAGGATGTATGAAAGGTAATTTTTTTTGAAAGGTCATTTTATAATCATCAAATTTCTAATTTTATTAGAATAAAATTATCCTAATATTCTAGTTCCTATTACTAACATCAAATAAGAATAAAGATATTAACACTCATCAAAGGAAGCTTTAAGGTTATTCAGCCAAAAAAGGAATAAAATAGTGACACATGCTACAACATGGATGAACCTCTGAAAGAAGTCAGATTTAAAAAGTCACATATGGTGTCCTAGCCAGTTTGGCTCAGTGGAGAGACCGTCGGCCTGCGGACTGAAGGTTCAATTCCGGTCAAGGGCACATGACCAGGTTGAGGGCTCGATCCCCAGTAGGGGAAGTGCAGGAGGCAGCTGATCAATGATTCTCACTCATCATTGATGTTTCTATCTCTCTCTCTCTCTCTCTCTCTCTCCTCTCCCTTCCTCTCTGAAACCAATAAAAATGTATTTTGGGGGGGTTGGGGGGAAAGGTCACACATTGTATGATTCCATTTATATGAAAAATCCAGAACATGCTAACACAGAAACATAAAACAGATTAGTGGTTGCCAGAGCCAGAGAAAGGGAGGAAAGAACAATGAATGGATGCTGAATGAGAATGAGGTTGCCTATGAGGATGGTGAAAATGTTTTGGAACTAGACAGAGGTGGTGGCTGAAAACACTGCAAATGTACTAACTGGTGCTGAGTCAGACACTTTAAAATGGTTAAAACAGTAAATCTTATGTTATGTGACTTTTCCCTCAGTTGAAGAATTTAATGTATTGGGGGGAAATCAGATGGTGCTACACAAGAGCCAAATCAAGGATTTACTATACAAATATGGGAAATGACTTAAGTCAAATGCAAAACAATCAATATATGTTGTTACACTTTTGAATAATTCGTATGTTAAAAGAGAGAAAAAAATATACTCTTTCATTTTAAACCTTATAGAGGATAGGGGGAAATATCTTCCCATTTACAAATTTGTTGAGTAAAATTTGTTCTAAAAACAACTTCAAATTTTCCTTGAATGGTGAAGTTTTATTTGTGTTTCAAATATAAAGGCTCAACATGAAGAAAAGGTGAAAATAGAAAGTACAACTATATTCTAAATCAAGACCTGGCCCTAAATAGTCAATAATCCTATATAATAAAAGGGTAATATGCAAATCAACCAAACAGTGGAACAACCAGTTGCTATGACGTGCACTGACCACCATGGGGCAGACGCTCAATGTAGGAGCTGCCCCCTTGGTGGTCAGTGTGCTCCCACAGGGGGTGTGCCACTCAATCAGAAGCCAGGATGACAGCTGGAGAGCGCAGTGGTGGTGATGGGGCAGAGCTAAGGATGTCCGACTGCCACCTTAGGCTCACTGAGCTGGCAATTGGATATCCCCAAGGGCTCCCGGACTGCAAAAGAGCACAGGCTGGGCTGAGGGACCCTTCCTCCCCCCATGCACGAATGTCGTGCATGGGGCCTCTGGTATAAGCATAATATGCACAGCAACCAAACTGCAGAACAACAGGTCTGGTCGCTATGACACACACTGACCACAAGGGGGCAGACACTCAACACAGGAGCTGGCCCCTGGTGATCAGGGAACTCCCACAGGGGGAGCACTGCTGAGCCAGAAGCCGGGCTCACGACTGGCAAGTGCAATGGCAATGGCGGGATCCTCTCCTGCCTCCACTGCAGGCGGGCGGACAGGAGCCAGGGGTCCCGGACTGCGAGAGCCCCAGGCTGCAGGACCGGCCTGCCCCCCAGTGCACGAATCTCATGTACCAGGCCTCTAGTACCATAATAATTATATATGGTGTCAGATGGGTACTAGATATATTGGCATGAACACTTCATAAGTTATGTAAATGTCTCATCACTGGGTTGTATACCTGAAAGTAATATAATATTCTATGTCAACTGTAATAGAAAATAAATTATTTTTTAAAAGACCCAGCCCTAAAATAAAACTACTCACAACTGAGTAACCCAGTCTTCACAAATGCCTTTTTCACTTCACTTCCTTTAAACTGTTATTACTTGCCCAAGTCACAACAGAGCCCCTTAATGGCTGTATAGGCTAAATTGTGTCCCCCCCTTCGCTTCATATGTTAAATCCTAACCTCCAGGACCTCAGAATGTGACTGTATTTGGAGAAAGGCCCCTAATCCATGACTGGTGGACACGGACACTCATAAAAGGCATGCCATTTGAAAGCAAGAGAAAGACAGCCATCACCAAGCCCAGGGGAGGGGTCTCAGAAGAAACCAATCCTGCTCATCTCTTCATCTGGAATCCAAAACTGAGAAAATAAATGTCTTTTGTTTCAGCCTCCCAGTCTGTGGTAGTTGGTTATAGCAGCCCTAGCTGACTATTACAGTGGCAGAGTCAGAGCAAAATACCTGGATCGCCTGACTCTCCCTCAACATGTCAAAAGATTTCAGCAAAGCCTTTAACAGCTTTCTCTGACTGAAGAGAGCAGAAAACATGAAGTTCAAAATCAGTGACCCAAATAGAAAGAACTCCAGTCATTAAAACTACCCCTTAGGCTTCACTCAGTACTATACTGCAAAGACACACACACACACACACACACACACACACACACACACACACACACACGAGTGGCCAGATTATTATGACCACCTGACGTTTGTAGGCAAATTAGCTATAATATCGTGCTGAAGTTGCTAGAGGGCCAGACCACTATAAATAGGGAAGCAGGTTGTTTACCACGACAGAAGTGATTTTTTTCTGAAGATATGGGTAAACAACGCGATTTAACATCCTTTGAACGTGGGATATATATACACTGAGTGGCCAGATTATTATGACCACCCCATCAGTACTTCGTTGGGCCACTTTCTGCCTTCAATACTGCAGCGATTCTTCTTGGCATTGACTCCACGAGATGTTGAAAGGTGATGCGAGGAATCTGACACCATGCCTGATGAATAGCACTGTCCAGTTCTGTGAGATTTGATGGTTGTGGAACCAGCTGCCTGATGGCTCTTTTAACTTTAACTTCGTCCCACAAATGCTCAATTGGATTGAGATCTGGTGATGGTGGGGGCCACCTCAGCAAGGTAGTCTCCCTCGTGTTGTTGAAAGCACTCCTGCACAATGCGAGCACCGTGGCATGGCGCATTGTCATGTTGGAAGAAGCCATCTCCACTGGGATCCGCCATCAACATGATAGGATGAACTTGATCAGCAACGATACTTAGGCATGCTGTGCTATTCAGACGTTGTTCCACACGAATCAAAGGGGCCCAAATCATGCCAGGAAAACATGCTCCAAACCATAACACTGCTCCCACCAGCTTGAAGGTTTGTACTCATGCATGTGGGGTGAATGCTTTCATGCTGTTTCCGTCAAATTCTCACTCTGCCATCTGTATGATGCAACTGAAAATGTGATTCATTGGGCCACATGACTTTTAGCCAATGCTCGACTGGCCAATCCTTCTGTTCCTGTGCGAATTGGAGACGTTTCATCTTGGTAACTGCAGACAGCAGAGGTGTTCGAACAGGCCCTCAGCTTCCATATCCCATACGATGCAGTGTACGGCTAATGTGCCTACAAACATCAGGTGGTCATAATAATCTGGCCACTCAGAAAGAGAGAAAGAGAGAGAGAGAGAGAGAGAGAGAGAGAATGTGTGTGTGTGTGTATATATATATATATCCCACATTCAAAGGCTGCTAAATCACGTTGTTTACCCATATCTTCAGGAAAAAATCACTTCTACCATCGTGGTAAACAACCTGCTTCCTATTTATAATGGTCTGGCCCTCTAGCAACTTCAGTGCGAAATTATAGCTAATTTGCCTACAAATGTCAGGTGGTCATAATAATCAAGCCACTCAGTGTATATACCAGAGGCCCAGTGCACAAATTCGTACACGGGTAGGATCCGGCCAGCCCAGCCCAAATTGGGGCAGAACAGGGATGGACCTGTTGGGAGGAGGAGATGGCAGGGGTTGGCCAGCCAGCCCGGCACTATTGGGGGAGATCAGGGCCTGGCTGGCTGGGAGGAGGGGCCACAGGCAATTGGCCGGTGGGTCCTGCCCCCGATTGGGGGTTCAATCAGGGGCGTGGCCAGGCGGGGGGAGGGGCTGTGGGCGACAGGCCCGGTCCCTGATTGGGATGGGGGGGGGGGCTGATCTCAGGTGGGACTGGGCTGGGGGAGGGGCTGCAGGTTGGCTGGCTGGCCCCGCCCCTTATTGGGGTGGGGGGCAATCAGGGGCAGGACCAGCCAGGGAAAGGGCTGCAGGCCAGTCAGAGGGGTGGGGCAGCTGGGGAAAGGGGCTGCAGGTGGTTGGCCAGCCAGCCCCACACCCAATTGGTGTGGGGGATGGGATCAGGGGCAGGGCCAGCAGGGGTGAGGGGCTGCAGGCCTATCATGGTAGGACAACCAATCGGGGGTGGGGCATTTGGCTGGCCCGCCCCACCCTTGATTGGGGTGGGAGAGTCCAGTAGTGGGCAGTACTTATTAAAGGATACTTTTGAGAAGAGTAACTGGGAAGAATGAGAAAAGAGCAGGTTTGAGCAGAGGAGTAAGTAAAGCTGCAATACTACTGGCCAGGGAGCAGCGTCAGCTAACCACATAGAGAGCTCTTGGGTGAATGGGGAAAAAAGGAGACATATGTACCTGATCGGGCGGTTCGCTGGCCATAGTGGGCATCATACCAACTGGTCATTATGGCATTATGGTCGCTGGCTTTTTATATATATAGAATACAGGCCGGGTGCACAAAATTTTTGCACAGGGGGGAGGAGATTCCCTCAGCCCGGCCTGCATCCTCTCCAACCCAGGACACCTCAGGGTATGTCCAACTGCCAGTTTAGGCCCAATCCTAACCGCCTCTGCCTAGGCCTCTGCCACTGTGGCTTTGTCCAGAAGATGTTCAGTCTAATTAGCGTATTATCCTTTTATTAGTATAGACTAGAGGCCCGGTGCACAAAAATTTGTGCACTCGGTGGGGGTGGGAGGTCCCCTCAGCCCGGCCTGTGCCCTCTCGGGAGATAACGACCTGCTGGCTTCGGCCCGCTCCCGGGTGGCAGAGGGCAGGCCCAATCCCCAGGTGCAGCCCCTGGTCGGGCTCAGAGCAGGGCCAATTGGGGAGTTGGGGCGCCGCCCCCTGTCATGCACAGAGCAGGGCGGATCAGGAGGTTGCGATGCCACCCTCAGTCACGTTCAGGGTAGGGCCGATTGGGGGGTTGGGGCACCGCCCCCGTCAACACTCAAGGCAGGGTCGATGGGGAGGTTGCCGCGCCACCCCATCAAGCACAGAGCAGGGCCAATCAGGGGGTTGGGGCGCTGCTCCCTGTCACGCACAGAGCAGGGCCCATCAGGGGGGTTGGGGCTCCGTACCCTGTCACACACAGAGCAGGGCCCATCAGGGGGTTGGGGAGCTCCCCCCTGTCACTCACAGAGTAGGGCCCATGTGGTGGGAGTTGGGGCACCGCTCCCTGTCACACACAGGGCAGGGCTGATCAGGGGGTTGGGGCACCGCCACTCTCACACTCAGGGCAGGGCCGAAGGGGAGGTTATGGCTCTACCCCATCACACACAGAGCAGGGCCAATCAGGGGGTTGGGGCGCTGCCCCCTGTCACACACAGAGCAGGGCCCATCAGGGGGTTGGGGCGCTAACCCCTGTCACACACAGAGCCGCAGGGCAATCAGGGGGTTGGGGAGCTCCCCCCTATCAGGCACAGCGCAGGGCTGATCAGAGGGTTGGGGCGCCTTCCCCTGTCACGAACAAAGCAGGGCGGATAGGGAGGTTGTGGCCCCGGCCCCTGTCACACACACAGCCACAGGGCAATCAGGGGGTTTGGGCGCTGCCCCCTGTCACACTGATCCTGGTGCCCGGCAGACTAAAGCAGGTTTCTGGGGTTTTGTTTAGCTTCTATATTTGTAACATAGTTGCTTAGAGTTGCAGCTCAGAGACCTGCAGCGGCAGGCGGGGAACGCTGGAGTCCTTCGTCACTGAACCAAGCAAACCTCATGTTAGTTTCAAGCTGCCTGGCTGCCGGCCGCCATCTTGGCTGGCAGTTAATTTGCATATTGCCCTGATTAGCCAATGGGAAGGGTAGTGGTCTTACGCTAATTACCATGTTTCTCTTTTATTAGATAGGATATACATACCAACAAATTCAAAAGAAGAAATCAGAGAATCATCCTTCATAAAAACAATTCCTGTTATTTCTACTCACTGCAATATTCACTTGAGCTACTTTAACATAACACTACAATTTAAACTAGAAATCAGGCTTATCCCTATAGCATATTCATCTCACATCTGGGGAATCATAAAAAAATGCAATTCATTTCAAGAATTAAATCAGTGAGCACTAAAGCACTAAAGACAGACAGGTACAGAAACACACACACACGAAGTCTACTCTCAAGAGACTAACAAGATTTTAAGGAAAAAAAAGAGCAAAAGAAGAAAGCAGTATGAGAAACTACTACTATATGAGAATCTAATATGCCTGTCTGCCAAGAACTCTTATAGGCAACAGGGATACAGCAAGGCTTACAGCATAATTCAGCCTTAAGAATTTTAAATTTGGAGCAGGATGGGAAAAGGGGGGAGGAAAAGACACTGTTAGAAAAGAAACAAAATAAATGAGAGGCTCTCTCATTCACTCAGCATACCATGGACAACATAATCTTTCCCCGAATCACACAATCTAAAATAACCTTCCCCAACCAAACATTTCTGGTTCTATTAACCATCACAGCTGATCTGCAATTAAAACACAGATAATCCCGGCTGGTGTGGCTCAGTGGTTGCACATCGACCCAAGAGCCAGGAGGTCATGGTTAGATTACCTGCCAGGCCACAGGCCCAGGCTACAGGCTCAATTCCCAGTGTGAGATGTGCAGGAGGCAGCCAATCAATGATTCTCTCTCATCACTGATGTTTCTATCTAGCTCTCCCTCTCCCTTCCTCTCTGAAATCAATAAAAATATTTTTAAATAAAAGAATAAAACACTGATGAAAGATATGCTATATAATAAAAGCCTAATATGAAAACTATCTCCTTGGGCAGTCGTTCGACTGGGAGTTCAACCAATCGCTATGACGTGTGTTGACCACCGGGGGGCAGCATGGAACATGGCAGGTATTGGCTATGCGGTACTGGCATCAGTGGAGACACTGCCGGCCACAATGGGCCCCGACGAGAGCAGGACCACAGCGGGATGATGGAACAAGTGAGTGGCAGCGCCAAGCCAAGGCAGGTGCAAGCAGAGACTCAATCGCCTCGCAGACGGAGACCAGCGGTAGCGGCAAGGGGTAGGGCCGCCACCCAGCTCCCAGGCGATCAGGGAACTGGAGGTAGGCTCAGCCTTGATCAATCACGCCACAGGCGGGATGGTGGAGCAGGTGAGGGGGCAGCACCAGGCCAAGGCAGGGTGCCAGGTGGAGCTGTGGGCCTGCAAGGGCACAAACTGGGGCTTGATCTCCACAGGCCACCCCGAAGGATCCCACCCGTGCACGAATTCATGCACCCGGCCTATTGTATTTTTATAGGAAACTAGTAGCCTGGTGCACAAAATTCGTGCAAAATAAAGGTAATTAATTAGCGGAATTATTTTAATATTTCTGTTTGCCCTTTCTCTATAATAGAAGTGTGAGAGATGAAAGGAAATTAGTAAAATACATATGAAAATAATATATAAATTTATTAATAGACAATAACAGAATGATATAACAAAGACATGACACAAAACAACAAAAACGTGATATAAAAACAACAGTGATACAAACAATGACTGATAAAGTGATTAACACATTGTTTGCAGGTAGTTTTTATCGTGCGCTAACAGATGGCGCGGGCCATTTTTGCTAATTTTTTCGCAAATGGCAACATTCAGTAAAATTACAATAACTTTAGTTTACGTATTTATACATTACCCGCATTCTACCACTAGTCTATAAAAAACGTATTAATACATGTCCCGGGCTCTACTACACTGGTAGAACGTATAAATACGTTTCCCGCATACAATGTGTTAAACTTACTCTAATATCTCCCTGTACACCACATTAAGAGTGAAAACACTTTCAGAGTGCTTGACTAATTTCCCTTGTGATGAAGTATTTACAACTTTAACATCACATGCTCTTTGAACTCGAGAGAAAGCAACATATAACTGACCATGTGCGAAAATGGGTTCAGGTAGGAATATGCCTACTCTGTCTAGAGCAGTGATGGAGAACCTATGACATGCATGTCAGAAGTGACACACGAACTCATTTTTTTGGTTGATTTTTCTTTGTTAAATGGCATTTAAATATATAAAATAAATATAAAAAATATAAATCTTGGAGAAACCAAGATGGCGGCATAGGTTAACGCCGGAGATTGCTGCCTCGAACAACCACTTCAAAAAACAACTAAACGACGGAACAGACATCATCCAGAACCACAGGAAGGCTGGCTGAGTGGAAATTCTACAACTAGGAGAAAAGAGAATATCATCCCCAGACTCAGAGGAGGCACAGTGCTGAAGTGAAATACTCAGGTGTGGAGTGCGCGCGGAGCGGGCTGGCGGCAGAGGGCGCCCTTGTTGTTTTCAATCGGGAGGAGGAGTTTCAGACTCTGAGCTCCAGATCCGGGCGAGTCTCTAGGGACCCAGACTCAAAGGGGAGAAGCGGGACTGTCTGGCTTCGGTCGGAACTCGAAGGCAGCTTTCTCTCCGAGGTTTGCAGCGGTTGCTGGGACTCTGTGAGGCAGAGCCCCTAGGGACGGAACTGAGAGCAGCCATAACTGCTCGCTCCGGCCAGCCCTGTAGATCCCCGGGGACCCACCGCGCCCAAGCCCTGCGCAGAGCCATTTGCCGAATAGCCTCAGGCAAACGCTAGATTAGCACCGCCCTAGAGATCCAGCACAGAAGCTCTCCCACTGCAGACACAGCGGACTCTCATAGCCAGTTAGCCTGGAGGTCAAATCACCCCCACTATTGCCGGCAACAATCAAGGCTTAACTACAAGACGTCGCACAAAGTCCACTAGGGGGTGCACCAAGAAAGCATAAAAAATGCGGAGACAAAGAAACAGGACAAAACTGTCAATGGAGGATATTGAGTTCAGAACCACACTTTTAAGGTCTCTTAAGAACTGTCTAGAAGCCGCCGATAAATGTAGTGAGATCCTCAAGAAATCTAATGAGACCCTCGATGTTATGATAAAGAACCAACTAGAAATTAAGCATACATGGACTGAAATGACGAATACTATACAGACTCCCAACAGCAGACCAGAGGACTGCAAGAATCAAGGCAAAGATTTGAAATGCGAAGAAGCAAAAAACACCCAACCGAAAAAGCAAAATGAAAAAAGAATCCGAAAATACGAAGATAGTGTAAGGAGCCTCTGGGACAGCTTCAAGCGTACCAACATCAGAATTATAGGGGTGCCAGAAGATGAGAGAGAGCAAGATATTGAAAACCTATTTGAAGAAATAATGACAGAAAACTTCCCCCACCTGGTGAAAGAAATAGACTTACAGGTCCAGGATGCTCAGAGAACCCCAAAGAAAAGGAATCCAAAGAGGACCACACCAAGACACATCATAATTAAAATGCCAAGACCAAAAGACAAAGAGAGAATCTTAAAAGCAGCAAGAGAAAGAAACTCAGTTACCTACAAGGGAATACCCATACGACTGTCAGCTGATTTCTCAACAGAAACTTGCAGGCCAGAAGGGAATGGCAAGAAATATTCAAAGTGATGAATGCCAAGAACCTACAACCAAGATTACTTTATCCAGCAAAGCTATCATTCAGAACTGAAGGTCAGATAAAGAGCTTCACAGATAAGGAAAAGCTAAAGGAGTTCATCACCACCAAACCAGTATTATATGAAATGCTGAAAGGTATATTTTAAGAAGAGGAAGAAGAAGAAAAAGGTAAAGATACAAATTATGAACAGCAAACATGCATCTATCAACAAGTGAATCTAAGAATCAAGTGAATAAATAATCTGGTGATCATAATAGAATCAGGGACATAGAAAGGGAATGGACTGACTATTCTTGGGGGGGGGGGGGGGGAAGGGGTGTGGGAGATGCGGGAAGAGACTGGACAAAAAGCGTGCACCTATGGATGAGGACAGTGGGCGGGGAGTGAGGGCGGAGGAGGGTGGGAACTGGGAGGGGGAGAGTTATGGGGGGGAAAAGAGGAACAAATGTAATAATCTGAACAATAAAGATTTAATTTAAAAAAAAGAAAAACAACAAAATATATATATATATAAATCTTTGTTTTACTATGGTTGCAAATATCAAAAAATTTCTATATGTGAAACGGCACCAGAGTTAAGTTAGGGTTTTTCAAAATGCTGACAAGCCGAGCTCAAAAGGTTCGCCATCACTGGTCTAGAGTTTGTCCTTGTGATTTATTAATAGTCATCACAAATGCTGGCATCATGGGAAATTGTCGTTCAATGAATTTAAATGGGAGGACAGTGTCAGATGGGGACAAATCAATTCTTGGAATCAGAACAACCTCTCCCTCTGCAGATCCTGTTAATACTTCAGCTTCGATTATGTTAGGTCACAATCTTTTAATAATAAATCTGGTACCATTACAAAGACCCCATTTACTATTAAGATTTCTCAATAACATGATGATTGCACCAACTTTCAAATTTAATTTATGACACAGCATTCCCAAAGGAGTAATACTATTAAGAAAGTCAATGGGAAATTTTTCCTTTTCAGCATCATCTGTGGAATCAATGTAATCATCACTCAAATATGTGTGAAATGCTGAACCAGTTTGGCTCAGTGGATAGAGCTTCGGCCTGCAGACTCAGGGGTCCCAGGTTCAATTCCGGTCAAGGGCATGTGCCTTGGTTGTGGGCACATCCCCACTGGGGGGCGTGCAGGAGGCAGCTGATCAATCTCTCTCATCGATGTTTCTGGCTCTCTATCTCTCTCCCTTCTTCTCTGTAAAAAATCAATAAAATATATTTTTTTAAAAAAAGGTGTGAAAATCTCCATCAAGTATATACAAAATGTCTTCATTTAATTTTTGAATGTGCTCATTTTTTGGACAAGAGTTTCATATTTAGATATATTTTTAGTATTATCTATAGATATACTACTTCCAAAGGTAGATTCAATAATAGATCCATTACAAATCATTTCACAAGGGATTTCAATAATATCCATTCCTAAATGAAAACTATCAAGTTTGCCATCTCCAAGTTTTACTAACCATTCACTATAAGCAGAATCCTCTGATCTCATATTGCTGTAAAAGACAACTTTCTGAAACATCCCCAAACATTACAGTACTTTAAACTCGTTTGTACTATGGCCCATCGCATAACATGCGGTACAATGCTGAGACATTGTCAAAAACCCCCTCCAAGTAGAAGAACTTTCCAACCAAATACAACATTCAAATTCATAATTTCTCTTAGTAATCTGTCTATGGCATTTATAGCATAACTGGATGCCATAGTATATTCATCAATAATGTGAAGTTGGGCCTTTTTTAATAGTTTTAGCAACTTCACTGTTTATATCATGTCTAGAAATTGAAGTTTCATTTACTGGAATCGGTAATTTATATTGGGAATGAAAGGTGCTTCCACCGAGAAGTAAATTTGCAGCAATTCCTGTAGACGCTGTGAGTAAAACAGTACCATCATGACCTCTAATATCATGTATTAAAACTTTATACAGATATGCCTCCATGCTCCAAGGGCCGGTTCCCACCTCAAACCTCGCCCTCCCGGGAAATAGCTCAGGGAGGGCACAGCCCTTGGCAACACGACCCAGGACTTAGAGCCTCCACCCTCCGAGGGCAGGTTCTGCCTGAAACCTCAACCTCGCGGGAAACAGCTCAGGGAGGGCACAGCCGTTTCCAAGACGACCCCTGCAGGACTGACTTCCTCCTGGTTGGCCAAGCCTCAGTCGTGGCGTTACACCCAGGGTTTTATATAAACAGATTACCCTGCTAAAACTTAACTAATTCTACAACTTTGATCCAAAATTAATTCAGTGGAAAGCACCAAATACTTCACATAATTGAATAAAAAAGAGCTCTAAACTGGATTCAAGCAGGGTAGAAATGAAGCTCTGCATCAAAACAATCCTATGGACTGGAGGATCATGACTGGGACTACAGTGGTTTTTCTCCAAACAAGAAGTCACACCCTACTGGTGTTTCCTGAAATCAATGTGGCTGAAAACCAACATTACTTTAATAACTAAAAAAATAACAAAAAACAGAATACATAAGATTAAACTGCACAGTTTAAAGAAAAGAAATGCTTTTGTGAAACTTCTGTTTCAGTTGTACATGTGTGTACACTGGGTCACAATATAAAAAGGCATTTTCTTCCTTTTAATCTGTCAAAAGTGAAAATGTTAACAAACCATTAAGGGAAAACCGAAAACCCAGGTTTCCTATCCATGCACCTTCCACTTATGATCACTTAATTCCTGCTGCCACTGTGTATCTACAGCCAAAGAAGTTCACACATAGCATCTGTCCAGTGTGGGTATTATGCCTGGCTACCCTCGCTATGGCACCACAGTCGAGTCCAATGACCAAATCCAACAATTCTTAGCATGTGTCAACCACAAATCAGATCTTCTGGTCAGCAAAACAAAGCTGTTTTCCCAAAATGAGATCAAACAATTCTAACCAAAAGTAAATTAAGGATGCATTAAAGGAGCTAGAATAGCAAGTACAATTATTGTAGGGCTTTTAAAAATAATAAAGGTTTTCAGATCCCCACTCTCATTAACAAAATCCTGGCGCCCAAAGTCAGAACTTCAGCCTGGGAACCTCTATTTTAGATTATGCATCTCCAGACCAATAGAACCTGGGATGGATAGTATACCCTAAAAGAGATGTGATATCTAATCTGAACTTTGAAAGGATTTATGTGAGTGATAAACAAGGCCAGTAACAAAATGAGAAGCATGTTCTCTTCTTCACTGTCCAATCCTTACTAAATGTAAACCCTGAACAAATCAGGAAAAATTATATTGAGACCATTTAATCTTTTTATAGAATAAAATAGACAATAGCTGTTAAAATAAGTGGATTTTAAAAGTTCACATGATCTTACCCTGGCAGGGTAGCTCAGTTGGTTACAGCATCGTCCCAATACACCATGGTTGCAGGTTCGACACCTGGTTGGGCCACATACAAGAATAAACAATGGAGAAACCAAGATGGCCTCACAGGTAAAATCCAGAGTTTCATGCCTCGAACAACCACTTCAAAAGTACAACTAAAAGACGGACATCATCCAGAACCACAGGAAGGCTGGCTGAGTGGAAATTCCACAACTAGAAGGAAAGAGAAAAGCATACCGAGACTCAGAGAAGGCGCAGTGCGGAAGTAAAATACTAAGGTGCGGAGATGCATGCCGAGAGGGCTGGCGGCTGAAGGTGAGGCTGAAGTTTTCAATCGGGAGGGAGTCTCGAGGGCAGCTTTCTCTCGGAGGGGCTTGCAGAAATTGCCAAGACACGGAGAAGTGGAGCCTCTGAGGGCAGGACAGAGAGCAGCCATAACTGCTAGCCCCGCCCTGTTGATCCCGTGGGACCCGCCCCGCCCAATCCATGCAGGGAGGCTTTTGCTGGACAGCCTAAGGCAAAGGCTAGATTAGCACCTCGCTAGAGATCCAGGAGCCAGTATACCCAGAGGTCATAGTGGGACTATCCAGTTTGCAGCTCCGAGGAACCATAAAGGACACACTCAGGGGGCAGACTCAGTGAGCACCAAAGCCCCACTGAAGCAAGTCTTGCCCCGGAGGGGTGTCTCCAGCACAGAAGTTCTCCCACTGCAGACACAGCTGATTCTCACAGCCAATTGGCCTGGAAGTCAATTCCTCCCAGTGATCCTACAACAATCAAGGCTTAACTACATCAAGACTGTGCACAAAGACCACAAGGGGGTGCACCAAGAGTGTCCACTTCAGGTAACTGGGGAGGCTGAACCACTGGGCCCTAAAGGACACTTAGCACAGAAAACCACTTTTCAACACAGGGAAGCAGTCAAAATGTGGAGACAAAGAAACAGGTCAAAAATGACAGAAATGGAGGAAAGCAAACTACTAGATATAGAGTTCAAAACCACACTTTTAAGGTTTTTCAAGAATTTTCTAGAAACTGCCGATAAAATTAATGAGACCTACAAGAAATCTAATGAGACCCTCAATGTTGTGATAAAGGACCAACTAGAAATTAAGCATACACTGACTGAAATAAAGAATATTATACAGACTCCCAACAGCAGACCAGAGGAGCGCACAAATCAAGTCAATGATTTGAAATGCGAAGAAGCAAAAAACACCCAACTGGGAAAGCAAAAAGAAAAAAGAATCCAAAAATACGAAGATAGTGTAAGGAGCCTCTGGGACAGCTTCAAGCGTACCAACATCAGAATTGTAGGGGTGCCAGGAGGAGAGAGAGAGCAAGATATTGAAAACCTATTTGAAGAAATAAAACTTCCCCTACCTGGTGAAAGAAATAGACTTACAAGTCCAGGAAGTGCAGAGAACCCCAAACAAAAGGAATCCAAAGAGGACCACACCAAGATACATCATAATTAAAATGCCAAGAACAAAAGACAAAGTAGCAAGAGAAAGAAAGTCAGTTACCTACAAGGGAGTAACCATACGATTGTCAGCTGATTTCTCAACAGAAACTTTGCAGGCCAGAAGGGAGTGGCAAGAAATATTCAAAGTGATGAATAGCAAGAACCTACAACCAAGATTACTTTATCCAGCAAAGCTATCATTCAGAATTGAAGGTCAGATAAAGAGCTTCACAGATAAGAAAAAGCTAAAGGAGTTCATCACCACCAAACCAGTATTATATGAAATGCTGAAAGGTATCCTTTGAGAAGAGGATGAAGAAAAAGGTAAAGATACAAATTATGAACAACAAATACACATCTATCAACAAGTGAATCTGAAAATCAAGTGAATAATCTGATGAACAGAATGAACTGATGATTATAATAGAATCAGGGGCATAGAAAGGGAGTGGACTGACTATTCTTGGGGGGGAAAGGGGTGAGGGGGATGCGGGAAGAGACTGGACAAAAATCATGCACCTATGGATGAGGACAGTGGGTGGGGAGTGAGGGAGGAGGGTGGGGTGGGAGCCTGGTGGAGGGGAGTTATGGGGGGGGAAAAGAGGAACAAATGTAATAATCTGAACAATAAAGATTTAATTAATTAAAAAAAGAAATATGATAAGATTAAAAACTGTATCAAAGTTAAAAAAAAATCAAACAATGAACCAATGCAACAACAAATTGATGTTTCTCTCTTTCCCTTTCTCTCTCTCCCTCTCTCTCTCAAATCATTCAATAAAAATAAAAAGTTCACATGATCTTGACTGTTCAGATACACAAACCTATCCAGGTTACGTTACCACATACTTCCATTTAAATGACATTGCTGAAATAAAATGACAGTGGTGGTGATTAGTGATTTCCAGGGGTTAGGGATAAGGGTACAGGTGTGGTTATTAAAAAGAAACCCTTATAGAGATGAACTATTAAATATCTTGACTATGGTGGTGGATACACAAATATACACATACAATGAATCTGCAGTGAAACACACACACACACACACACATACACGCACACGCACACAAATGAACAGAATTAAAACTCAGGAAATCTTAAATAAGATCGGTAGATTATATCAATGTCAATACTCAATTTATAATATTGTGTTTTGAAAGTTCTTACCACTGGGAGAAACTAGATAAGATATAAAGGATGCCTCTGAATCATTTTTTGCCAATTTAACGTCAAATTACCTCGACAAAAAAATCCATGTTAAAGTGTTAACATAAGCAATTCACAAGTTGGTAAGATCAAACAGCCCATGCAGAGAGACACATACTGGTATGGAATAGTCAACTTAAAGGCAAGCATTTTAAGACTGCTACCATAAATTTGTTGATGACTAAACTTGATATTAAAAATCAATTTTAATTAACTCTGGATGTAGAAATTTTCCAACTTTTACAGCTTTTAACCATAGACTTAGCTGCCTTCATAACTTGTAGTAAGCAATTTCCATTGTATACTTAGCCATAAAGTTACTTAACTTTTTAGTAGATAAAAAGTTTAATGCACAGACCAGTTTAATGTATCTTTACTTGATACCTTACTGGGCTTTTTACATTTAGTTTTCTGCACCATATCAAAAGCTGACTTTAATATATAGTGCATATATGACCACAAATCTGGCAGTCTACTTAATTAGAAAGTAACAACTCAATATCTCAAAATGTGCTTCAGGGATAAAGAAACCTGTACCATCCATTGTTCTCAAAGGAGATAACAGTCAGCAAGTTATTGGGTGTGGTTTTCCCCCTGGTCACTGGCATAGGAAAGAGGGTTTTCCCCTTTTTCCCTTGTGCTTTAATACATTAAGTTATCAACTATTTAAACCAATAAAAGAGAAACTAATTCTCACTGGATTACTGAATTCACCTTTGCAAAAGTAAACAAAAACGATGTCCCATTTTCTAGATAAGGTAAGTAAACATAAAGTGACACCCCTAACCCCAAAGTTGGAATAAGGAATTCAAAGTTTCAAGTATGAGCTAAAACCAAGAGTTTCCAAAGCCAGGCTTGAAGGTTCTCATTTTCATTCTGATTTAATGATGTGGGAAATAAACTGGGCAGCAGAGATTTTTAAAAGCTCCCAGGTAATACTAAAGTGTGGCAAAATTTGGGAACCACTGGACTAAGTAACTTGGGTGACTTATTTCTGAAAATATCCTGATACCAGCAACTTCTTAAAACTTTTTATTTCAGGACCTCTTTACTCTTAAAAATTAAGGATTCCCCCAAATTTGTTTATTGTAGTATTTATATCTATAGATAGTTGTCATGTTAGAAATTAAAACAGAAAAACACAAAAGTAATTCATTTTAAAATGATAAATTCATCACTTCCCCTAAGCAACCTGAGGTGACCTCTGAAAATGGTTCGCTATTCACTCAACCCAGAAACCCCCCACAAAATCATGAAAATCAAGATTCAACTTTAAGAATAATTGTGACACTAACCCGAGCCATCGAGGGTATGCATATCTGAAAAACCACCAAGTATCTGAAGGATATCGCTTTACAGAAGCAATGTGTGCCATTTTATTCTGCCGTTACGATGGTGGAGTTGGTAGGCCAGTGGGGCTAGACCAGGGGTGGGGAACCTTTTCTCTGCAAAGAGCCATTTGGATACTTATAACATCATTTGGGGCCCATACAAAATTATCATCTTAAAAATTAGCCTGCTCTATTTGGTCAAACATTAACTCACCTCAACGCCTTGGCAGGGCCAGACCAAATGATTCCACCAGCCTTATATGACCCGAGGACCAAGACGTTCACTACACCTGGGCTAGACAAAGGGTTAGTGGTCCAAAAAGAGTGAATTTTTGCTGCACATGCCTAAAAATGCAGTGTAATGCTGAACTTAAGGGTTTGAATATACATTCTCTAGTCACTGAGCAAATACAGGTGAACAAAGCCCCCAAGATATGGGATAGAACTTACAGAGCTCATGGGGTAGATTACCCAACACATGAGCTCCCTGCCACACTGAGAGGATCCATACTGAAAAAGAGCAGATAGTTCATGAACCAGATGAGGAGGTTGCACAGAAGCAAAAGATAAGCCAGAAGAAAGTGAAGAAACAATAACTATGGCCCAAGAGTAAACGTAACATAACATGCTAGTAAAAGTTTTGAAAAAACATTAAACTCATTATAATAACTACTAGGGGCCCGGTACACGAAATTCGTGCACTGGGTGTGTCGGGGGGGGGGGATTGTCCCTCAGCCCAGCCTGCCCCCTCTCACATACTGGGAGCCCTCAGGCGTTGACCCCCATCACCCTCCAATTGCAGGATCGGCCCCTTGCCCAGGCCTGACTCCTCTGACAGAGGTGTCAGGCCTGGGCAGGGGACCCTCATTTCCCCCCATCACTGGTTCTGCCCCCAACCCCCTCCAATTGCTGGCTCTGCCCCTTGCCCAGGCCTGATGCCTCAGCCAGAGGCGTAGACCCCCATCACCCTCCGATCGCCTGATCGGCCCCTTGCCCAGGCCTGATGCCTCAGCCAGAGGCGTAGACCCCCATCACCCTCCGATCGCCTGATCGGCCCCTTGCCCAGGCCTGATGCCTCAGCCAGAGGCGTAGCCCCCCATCACCCACTGATCACCTGATCGGCCCCTTGCCCAGGCCTGACGCCTCCGCCAGAGGTGTCAGGCTTGGACAGGGGACCCCCATCTCCCCCCGATCACTGGCTCTGGCCCCCGCCCAGGCCTGAGGCCTCTGGCCCAGGAATCATGCCTGGGCAGGGGACCGCCATCTCCCTCTGATCGCTTGCTCCACCCCCCGCCCAAGCCTGACACCTCTGACCCAGGCTTCAGGCCTGGGCAAGGGGACCATCATATCCCCCCAACCCTGCATGTACCTGGGTTGCGGGCACATCCCCAGTAGGAGATGTGCAGGAGGCAGCTGATCAATGTTCCTCTCTCATTGATGTTTCTAACACTCTATCTCTCTCCCTTCCTCTCTGTAAAAAGGTGGCCCCAGGGCAACCCTGCCCCCCAGCTCTTAGCTACCCCCTGGGTTTCCGATCACTGCCAGTGGCAGGGGGCTTCTTCCTGCTTTCCCTTTCACCTCCCTGCATTGTGCCTACATATGCAAATTAACTGCCATCTTGTTGGCAGTTAACTGCCAATCATAGTTGGCAGTTAATTTGCATATAGCCCTGATTAGCCAATGAAAAGGGTATCGTCGTACGCCAATTACCATTTTTCTCTTTTATTAGATAGGATCCCTCCCCAAGAAATAGTGAGAAGAATGGCTTTTTTAAATCAATATAATAAAGAGGTAATATGCTAATTTGTCCATTACAGTGTCCCAGTCATGACAAGTCTGTGGGCAGGACCAGGGGCAGGGATTTCTGCCCCCACCGCTGTCACGCTACCTACATCACACACTGCCTGTGTGCGTCCAAGGTCCGCACTGGTATGACACTGCAGGGGAGGGAGAGGGGCTGGGCTTGACGGGAGACCTAAGTCCACACCCCTCCCCCACCCCGTCCCAGTCCAGGTCAGGAGACCTCAGGCCGTGCCCCCCTGCCCCAGCTGGGAGACCTCAGACTGCCACCTCCTGCCCTGGCGCTGGGCTGGGAGACCTCAGACTGTGGCCCCCATCCCTGCGCCAGACCAGGAGACCTCAGGCCGTGCCCCCTGTCCAGCAGGGCTTGACAGGGGACCTCAGGCCACAACCCCTACCCTAGTGAAAGACAGGGGACCTGAGGCTGTGCTCCCCCACTCCCCCCGAGGGGCTTGATGGGTGGAGCCAACCAGGTCTAGGTCTCACCCAATGGGGAAGGGGGCAGCCGGGTCTGGGTATCCTGCGTTTTCAAAGCGCGGGAGGGTGGTGGGCGGGGACTTGACTCTAGGTCTCACAGCCCGCTCCAGACTAACTTTCTTTCATCCCTGTCACTTCTATTATAAAGGGCAAAGAGCAATATTACAATATTTCTTTTCATTAATTCTCTTTTAATGTGCACGAATTTCGTGCACAGGGCCACTAGTCTATACTAATAAAAGGGTAATATGCTAGTTAGACCAGGTCGACCGGACATCTTCCAGACGTCCACCTACCTTCCAGACAGTTACGGGGCGATCAGGCTGGCAAGCAGTGGCAGTTAGGGGCAATCAGGCAGGCCAGTAGGGGAGCAGTTAGGGGGCGGCCAGGTTGGCAGGGGGGCAGTTAGGGGGCAACCAGGCCAGCAGAGGGGCAGACAGGGAATGACCAGGCAAGCAGGAGACCTGTTAGGGGGCAACCAGGCAGGCAGGGGACCAGTTAGGGGGTGATCAGGCCAGCAAGCAGAGGCAGTTAGGGGCAATCAGGCACGACATCAGGAAGGCAGTTAGGGGGCGACTAGGCCAGCAGGAGGGCAGTTAGAGGGCAGTCAGGCCAGCATGGGGGCAGTTAGGGAGTGATCAGGCAGGCAGGTAGAATGGTTAGGGGTGATCAGGCAGGCAGGCAGGTGAGGGATAGGAGCCAGCGGTTCCGGATTGTGAGAGGCAGTCAGACATCCCCTGAGGGGTCCCATATTAGAGGGTGCAGGCCCGGCTAAGAGACCCCTCCCCCAGTGCACAAATTTCATGCACCGGGCCTCTAGTATCTAGCTTAATAGTTTTGAAAATCATTGTTATTGCAATTATCAAAACAAATTTTTAGCTGAATTCTACGAATATGCGAGTTTGTTTATCCACTCACCAATTCAGGGACATTTAAATTGTTTGCAGTACTTGGCAACTTGAACAAAATTACTATAAACATTTGTGTGCAGTTCTCATGCAAACATTTTCATTTTTCCTGGATAAATATCTAGTATTGAAACTTCTGGGTCATGTAAGTTCACACTTAACTTTTTTTTAATGTTTTTAATTGAATTAAGAGGGAAGGACGGAGGGGAAAACATTGATATGAGAGAGATACATCATCGGTTTCCTAAACCTGCAACCCAGATGCATGCCCTTGACCAGGAATGGAACCAGTGACCCTTTTGTTTCTCTGGAGGAAAACAATGAATGGCCAAGGCAATTTACAGTTAACTTTATTGGGAAACTGCCAAACTGCTTCAAAGTGGCTTTACTATTTGGCATTCCACCAGCAATATATGAATGTTCCAGTAGCACTACTTTCTCACTAACACTTGGTATTGCCAGCTAGCACAAAGTAACGGTTGTTTGTTTTCTTGGTCACTCTAACAGGTGGTTTTAATTTGCATTTCACTAATGATGTAGAGCAGTGCTTCTCAACCTTCCTAATGCCGCGACCCTTTAATACACTTCCTCATGTTCTGGTGACCCCCAATTTCATTGTTACAAATTGAACATAATTAAAGCATAATGATTAATCACAAAAAAACAATGTGTTATTATATATGTTTTTTCCGATGGTCTTAGACGACCCCTGTGAAAGGGTCGTTCAACCCCCAAAGTGGTCACAACCCACAGGCTGAGAACCGCTGATGTAGACTATGTTTTCAAGTGCTTATTTGCTACCAATATCTTGTCCATCACAGCTTTTCCCTATTTTTTTAATTGTGTTGTTTCCTTATTGTTGTTTTATGAATTCTCTCTGTAATCTACATACAAATCCTTTGTCAAATATGTGATTTACACATGTTTTCTCTCAGTCTGCCACTTTTCATTACCTTAATAGTATTTTTCAAAGAGGACAAGTTTTAGAGAAAACCAAAACGACGGCATAGGTAAACACCGGAAATTGCTGCCTCGCACAAGCACTTCAAAAATACAACTAAAAGCCGAAACCGGTTTGGCTCAGTGGATAGAGCGTCGGCCTGCGGACTGAAGGGTCCCGGGTTCGATTCCGGTCAAGGGCATGTACCTGGGTTGCGGGCACATCCCCAGTGGGAGATGTGCAGGAGGCAGCTGATCGATGTTTCTCTCATCATCGATGTTTCTAACTCTCTATCTCTTTCCCTTCCTCTCTGTAAAAAATCAATAAAATATATTTTTTAAAAAAAAATACAACTAAAAGACAAAACGGACATCATCCAGAACCACAGGAAGGCTGGCTAAGTGGAAATTCTACAACTAGAAGGAAAGAGAAAAGCACACTGAGACTCAGAGTAGGTGCGGAAGTAAAGTGCAGAGGTACGGAGGCGCACGTGGAAGGGGCTGGCAACTGAGGATGTGGTTGTCTTCTTCAATCAGGAGGGAGTCTCAAGCTCCCGACTGATCTGAACTCCAGTTCAAGGCAAGTCTCTGGAGACCCAGACTCATACGGGGAGAAAATGGACTGTCTGGCATCGGTCGGAACTCAAGGGCGGCTTTCTCTCAGAGGTGCTTGCAGCGATTACTGGGACACTGAGACTCGGGGCCTCTTAGGGTAGGACTAAGGATCAGCCATAGCTGTTTGCTCCACCTTGTTGATTCCCTGAGACCTCGCCCTATCCACGCTGTGCACAGAGGCTTTTGCGTATGAAAGGCCTGGCCCTTTGCAATCTGAAAATTACCTAACAAACTGCAGCTGGGTCAGAGAGACCCAGAACTTCCAAAAGAAGGCCCAAGGCCCCACAGCAACTTGCACTGCTTCCCATCTGGGCCTCATCTGGACACCTCCAAACCCCACACAAAGAAGAGGAACCTGCAGATCTCTCTGTAGCTCCTGCTAGGTAGCCTCAGGCAGAGGCTAAATTAGCACCTCCTTAGAGATCCATGAGCCAGTGTACCCAGTGGTCAGAGTGGGACCATCCAGATTATAACTCCTCAGGTCCATAAGGGACATACTCAGGAGGCAGACTCAGTGAGCACCAAAGCCCCACTGAAGCAAGCCTTGCCCCAGAAGGGTGTCTCCAGCACAGAAGTTCTCCCACTGCAGACACGGCTGATTCTCACAGCCAATTGGCCTGGAGGTCAATTCCTCTAAGTGATACCAACTACAATCAAGGCTTAACTACAACAAGACTGTGCACAAAGCCCACAAAGGGGTGCACCAAGAGTGTCCACTTCAGGTAATTGGGGAGGCTGAGCCACTGGGCCCTATGGGACACCTAGCACACAAAGCCACTCTATCAACACAGGGAAGCAGTCAAAATGCGGAGACAAAGAAACAGGTCAAAAATGACAGAAATGGAGGAAAGCAAACTACAGGATACATTGTTAAAAACCACACTTAAAAGGTATTTCAAGAATTTTCTAGAAACCGCCGATAAATTTAGTGAGACCCTCAAGATATTAGTAAGACCCTCGAGGATATGAAAAAAGGACCAATCAGAAATTAAGCATACACTGAATGAAATAAAGAATATTATACAGAATTCTAACAGCAGACTACAGGATCACAAGAGTCAAGTCAAAGATTTGAAATACGAAGAAGAAAAAACACCCAACCGGAAAAACAAAAAGAAAAAAGAATCCAAAAATATAAAGATAGTATAAGGAGCCTCTGGGACAACTTCAAGCGTACCAACATCCGAATTATAGGGGTGCCAGAAGATGAGAGAGAGCAAGATATTGAAAACCTATTTGAAGAAATAATGACAGAAAACTTCCCCTACCTGGTGAAAAAAAATTGACTTACAAGTCCAGGAAGTGCAGAGAACCCCAAACAAAAGGAATCCAAAGAGGACCACACCAAGACACATCATAATTAAAATGCCAAGAGCAAAAGACAAAGAGAGAATCTTAAAAGCAGCAAGAGAAAGAAACTCAGTTACCTACAAGGGAATACCCATACGACTGTCAGCTGATTTCTCAACAGAAACTTTGCAGGCCAGAAGGGAGTGGCAAGAAATATTCAAAGTGATGAATGCCAAGAACCTACAACCAAGATTACTTTACCCAGCAAAGCTATCATTCAGAATTGAATGTCAGATAAAGAGCTTCACAGATAAGAAAAAAACTAAAGGAGTTCATCACCACCAAACCAGTATTATATGAAAATGCTGAAAGGTATCCTTTGAGAAGAGGATGAAGAAAAAGGTAAAGATACAAATTAGGAACAACAAATACACATCTATCAATAAGTGAATCTGAAAATCATGTGAAAAAATAATCTGATGAACAGAATAAACTGCTGAATAGAATAGAATCAGGGGCATAGAAAGGAGGTGGACTATTCTTGGGGGGGAAAGGGGTGTGGGGGTTGCAGGAAGAGACTAGACAAAAATCGTGCACCTATGGATGAGGACAGTGGGTGGGGGGTAAGGGTAGAGGGGAGGTATGGGGGGGGGAACAACTGTATTAATCTGAACAATAAAGATGTAATTTCAAAAATTAAAATAAAATAAAGGCATAATGACAAAAAAAAGAGCACAAGTTTTTAACTATAATGAAATCTTAATAATTTATTGTTTTTTATCTTATTTAAGCCAAGGTTACAAATACAAAGACTTTCCTGTGTCCTCTTCTGCCAATTTTATTGTTACACATTTTACATTTAGATCTATGATCTATTTTGAATTCATTTCTACATTAGGTATTAGGGATAGGCTGAGATTCTCTCCTTTTTACTCACATAATACCTAATTGTTCTGGCATTGTATGCTTGAAAAAAAGACTCTTTTTCCTACAAAGTCACCGTTGTTAAAATCAACGGACTGTATTTTGTCACGGTCTACCTCGGTATCTTTTTTAATGTATTTTTTATTGATTTCAGCAAGGGAAAGGAAGGTAGAAACATTAATGATGTGAATCATTATCAACTGCTTCCTGCACACCCCACACTGGGGTTCAAGCTTACAACCCACGCATGTGCCCTGACCGGGAATCGAACCATGACTTCCTCGTTCATAGGTCAATGCTCAATCACTGAGTGACGCCAGCTGGACTACCTCAATACCTTTTTTTTTTTTAATATATTTTATTGATTTTTTACAGAGAGGAAGGGAGAGAGATAGAGTGTTAGAAACATCAATGAGAGAGGAACATTGATCAGCTGCCTCCTGCACATCTCCTACTGGGGATGTGCCCGCAACCCAGGTACATGCCCTTGACCGGAATCGAACCTGGGACCTTTCAGTCCGCAGGCCAACGCTCTATCCACTGAGCCAAACTGGTTTCGGCAATATCTTGATTACTGTAACTTTATAGAATGTCTTAAAATCAGCTAGATTTCTGATCACAGTCTCCAATATGTTGTTCTTTATCAAAAGTATTTTAGCAATTTATGTTCCTTTGCCATTCTATAATTTCAAAGTGCAGCTTATTGTTCATAATCTACAAAAAAATTATTGAAGTCTGATCTTAATAGAGTTTTCAAAATCACAGGCAGGTAATTCTCGAATTATTAAGGCCTTCTTTAATTTCTTTCATCAGTATTTTGTAGTGTTCAGAATACAAATCCTATACACATTTTTGTCAGATTGATGTATTTTTGGGGGTGCTATTTTTTACTGATTTCCACAATTTGTATACATTGCCCATATATCCTCCAATCTTGTTAAAACTCACTAGATCTAGAAACATTTTTGTAGATTCCTTGAGGTTTTCTGCATAAACAATTATGTCATCCACAAATAGGGGCAATTTTATTTCCTCTTTTATGTCCTAAAAGGCCTTTTATTTCTTTGTCTTGCCTTACCGCACTTGGAGGAGAAAGCATTTAGTCCTTCGCCATTATGTATAACACTAGCTCGATATTTGCAGATGCCCTTTATTACGGAAAAGAAAATCCCCTTCTAGTATGTAAGGACTTTTTATCATGAAGTATGAAGAATTATTGTCAAATGCTTATTCTCCACTAAAACAGATGAACATTTGGTTTTTCTTAGTCTATTACTAAATTACTCCAAATGGTTTTCAAATGTTGAACAGCCATGATTCCCCAGAATGAATCTCACTTGGTCATGACTATCCTTTTATTTTTTTTTTCATTTTTGATTTTTGTTTTGTTTTGTTTTAACCCCCCTCCCCTTGACATTCCCCCGGCATCCCCTACCCCCCAGTGTCTTGTGTCCATTGGTTATTCTTATATGCATGCATATAAGTCCTTTGGTTGATCTCTTAACCACTCCCCCAAACCCTCCCCAGGCTTCCCACTGTAGTTTGACAGTCTGTTCAATGCTGCTCTGCCTCTGCATCTATTTTTGTTCATCAGTTTATATTGGTCTTTATTATCCGTTTCAACCTCACCAGGGCCGTCACAACCTCACCGGAGCCATTTTGACCTCACCGGGGCCGTTTCGGCATCACCGGGGCCATCCCAACCTCACTGGGGCCTTTTCTACCTCACCGGGGCCGTCTCAGCCTCACCAGGGACACTTCGATATCACCGGGGCCGTTTTGGCCTCACCAGGGACATCTCAACCTCACTGGGGCCGTCCCGACCTCACCGGGGCCATTACAACCTTACTGGGGCCGTCTCGACCTCACCAGGGCTGTCTCGAACTCACCGGGGCCTTTCCGACCTCACCGGGGCCATCCCAGCCTCGCCGGGGCAACACGAAGTTTGGCATTGTCTTTTGTTGGGCGGTTCCTTGCTGGACAAAATCTCCAGGCGTTCTTGGTGGCTAAATATCTGGTATGCTTGCTTGGATTTCGTTTTCTACTAAGTGCACAGACTGCTTGTCTGCCGTCTCCCAGCGTCCCATCTGAGACTGGAACTGGTGGACATGCTTGTGCGTTTGCTGGTACAGCGGTTCCAGGTCGCCGGCCCAGCCGGGTCCGGCTCCGGCTTCCTCCAAACCTGATTCTGCTTCTTGAGTGTGTCCCTTTTGGATGCGAGGAGTTGAAATCTGCAGTTTGTTGGGTTGGGCTCTGTACTTGGTGCCTCTGCACATCCTACACAGTCTCAATGCTCTTCTTTCTATGCGAGGAGTTGAAATCTGCATTTTGTTGGTTTGGGCTCTGTACTTGGTGTCTGTGCACATTCTACTCAGTCTCAGTGCTCTTCTCTCTTTCCTTCCACTTGTAGAGCTTCCACTGGGCCAGCTTTACCATGGTTCCATCTGATAGCTGTTTGTCCTATAGTTGGTAGTCTCGGTGTTGTTGTGGGAGGCAGCACGCACAGGTCTGTACCTTACGCCTCCATCTTGGTTCTCTTGGGTCTGCTTCTTGAGTGTGTCTCTTTATGGGTGCGAGGAGTTGAAGTCTGCAATTTGTTGGGTTATGCTGCAAAAGCGCAGGTGGGTCTTTTTGTGCCACTGGCACAGCTTGGATGGGGATGTAAATTGAGTAGGGCGTGGTCCCAGGGAGTCACGGGGCGGAGCAAATAGCAATGGCATCTCCGTGGCTCCTCCCCTCTCTGGGACTCTGGGACTTCGTGTCACCTAGTGCCGGCTGCGCAATAGAGCCTCCCTCGCTTTCCGACCGCTGCAAGGCCGTGCCGCCTCTCCCCTTAGGGTCTGGTGCCTCACGATCTCACCCTGAACCAGCCCAGTAGATTCGAAAGTTTGTAACCCCTTCCGATTGAAAAAAAACCGTGCATCCAGTTGCAGCCCGCCTGGCATGCGACTCTGTACCTCTGTTCTTGGCGCCTCTGTAGCTCCTACTCAGTCTCTGCTCTTCTTTCTTTCCTTCCAGTTGTAGAGCTTCCACTGGGCCAGCTTCCCATGGTTCTGAATGGTAACTGTTTATCTTAAGGTTGGTAGTTTCAATGATGTTGTGGGAGGCAGCATGCACAGGTCTACACCCTATGCCGCCATCTTGGTTCTCTCTGATTATCCTTTTATATATTGCTGGATTTTAAATACTGAAATTTTTAAAGATCTATTTTTATTGATTTCAGAGAAGGAGAAGGGGAGGGGGAGAGAGATAGACACATCAATGATGAAAATCATTCACCAGCTTCCTCCTGCACTCCCCACATAGGGATTGAGCCTGTAACCATGACCTCCTGGTTCACAGGTCAACACTCAACCACTAAGCAACACCGGCCAGGCTGAATTACTAAAATTTTTGTGTGACTTTTGCATCTGTGTTCATGAGGGATACTGATGTAGTCTCTTTATAATATCTTTTATCAGGTTTTGTATCAAGCCTCATATGAGATGGGAGGTGCTCCTTCTAATATTTTCTGGGAGAGACAGAATAGACATTGTTAAGTAGTGAAAGGACTTTATCCACACGTACCATTCCCTCCTTAAATATATAAAGAACTCACCTGTAAAACCATTGGGACCTAAAGTTCCCTTTGTTGGAAGGTTTTTAACCATGAATGCAGTTTCTTTAAAAAGTATAGGGCTGTTCAGGTTATCTATTTCTTAAATGAGTTTTGGTAATTTGTCTTTGAAGGAATTAATCAATTCCACTCAACTTGTCAAATTTGGGGGGAACAGAGCTGTTAATGATACTCCCTTATCATTTTAATGTCTCTGAGATCTATAATGATAGGCCCCTCCTTTGTTCCTGATGTTAACTTGGGCCTCCCCCTCTCTAACCTCTTCCTATCTTGATCTCCTTGAACAGTGTATCATAATTTGAAGTAAAAAATGGGTTCCATCATCCTAGCCAGTTTTGCTCAGTGGATAGAGCGTCAGCCTGCAGACTGAAGGGTCCCAGGTTCAATTCTGGTCAAGGGCACATACCCAGGTTGCAGACTTGGGTATGTGCAGGAGGCGTGCAGGAGGCAGCTAAAAAATTATTCTCTCTCACATTGATGTTTCTTTCTCTCCTCTCTCTCTCTCTCTCCCTCTCTGAAATCAATAAAAATATATATAAAAAAAAACACTGTAAAATTTCACACTCAACTTGTTAAACAGAAATCAGAATTCAGTTTCTTAAAAAAATATTTCTCCATTCAAGTATATAGTATATGTATAATCTTTCTAAGGCAATAGAGGTTCTACTCAATCTCCTTTAATGACCAGATAAATTTATAAATGGCAAAAATATAAATTCAGTTGCTTGTTCTATGTTGAAGTAAGTTTTCAACCAAAATCCTAGGATAGTTTTTAATTACAAGCTCTGTAAGAGTGAAAGACAATATGCATGCTACATATTTAAGAGATGAAGAATTCAATCAAATATGATATTTCTAGTGAACTGACATCAGCTTCAACATTAATTATCTATATATCTACATTCTATATATATAAAAGCCTAATATGCAAAGTATTCCCTCAGGAGTTCCACCGACCTGGAGTTCAATCGCTCACTATGACATGTGCTGACCACAATTTACTTAAAAGTCCCATTGTTGGACCAATGAATTGTTTTAAAATATACCCTACTAAAATTCAACTGCACTGATCATCTTTTTTTTTTGATATCTTATTTTCTTATTGATTTTTTACAGAGAGGAAGGGAGAGGGATAGAGAGTTAGAAACATCCATGAGAGAGAACCATCGATCAGCTGCCTCCTGCACACTCCCTACTGGGGATGTGCCCGCAACCAAGGTACATGCCCTTGACCGGAATCAAACCTGGGACTTTTGAGTCCGCAGGCCGACGCTCTATCCACTGAGCCAAACTGGTTCAGGCTGATCATCTTTATACACAACACTTTTTCCTTAGAACCATTTATTTCCATCATAACAAAGAGGAATTATTGAAGTGAAATAATTTTTGAAGCTTCAGGTACACTACCCTTTCTTATCTTATGTATCTTGCTTTTGGGAATAAATCTATATTTAGATATTTGTCACTTGCCTTCCATATGACTAGGTTCAGGGGGAAAAAAACCCTACACATTTTAATTGTTTCAATTTTTAATTAAAAGGCATACTTCTTATATCACTGGAGTTAACAATAAGAAAAAGCTTAATAGGAAAAACACTGCTTCCCTGTGCTCAAACTACAATGAATCCTCCTTAAAGATTCCGAATTTGCAAATTTGTCTACCCACTGAAATTTATCTGCAGCCCCAAAGTCAATACTTGTAATCTTTGGTGGTTATTTATAAACATGCAAAGAGCAGCAAAAATCTGAATCACACAGAGCTCTTTTCCAGCTAACGACTAATCAGGTGGTGGTCTGCCTTCTTGTTTCCACTCTCATACTGTAAGGAAGTGTTCTTTTGCAATTTATTAAATGTCATGTTTTTAACAAATTTGTTCTTTTTATTTATTATTTTGCTGCTTAAAATGGCACCCAAATGTTGTGCTGAAGTTCTGTATAATGTTCCTAAGCACAAGAAGGTTGTGATATGCCTTAAGGATAAAAAATATGGTTAAACAGGCTTGGTTCTGGCATTGGTTCAGGCATGAGCTGTAATGAATCAATAACATACATTAAATAAAGTATCTTTAATCAGGAACACACATAAAACAAGCTTATGGTTTGATTGGCTGATGCAAATGTTACCGGAGCCTCCCAGAAATCTAACCCTGCATTTCCCCTAAAGCAGGGGTAAGGAACCTTTCTTTCTGCCAAGGGCCATTTGGGTATTTATAACATCACTTGTGGGCCATACAAAATTATCAACTTAAATATTAGCCTGCTACATTTGATCAATTAACTCACCCCTAATGCCTTGATAGGCCCAGACCAAATGGTTTTATGGGCCTTATGCAGGACAGATGTTCCCAACCCCTGCCTGAGAGCAACAGGTCAATATTTGCTAGTTCACTGTTGGCAGTAACTTTGGAGAGCATAACTACCATCAGTAACAAGGATCAACTGGGGTTGACAGGACTAACTAGTCACAAGAAAAAAAAAATAGAATTGGATGGTACACACAATGCAAGGATATTCTCACTCTCTTTTGAAATTTCCTTCAACTACAGAAGCCCTTCCTCAAGTCACATCTAAGAAGCAAATTCAAGATATACAGCAAAGTTGTACCACTCTAATATTATTCATCACTCCTCCACAGAATATCTAAACCTTGGGTGATGGAGTACAATATCAACAGAGTGCAAAGGGCAATGAACTAGGGAAGCTAGGACTCTATGGACGTGTCGGGCAACTTCCTTTCTTACCTCGAAGAAATTCTAACACCTCTGGGTATTGGCTCAATCTTAAAATTAAGGAGCAGGATTACGGACTATTAACATCATTCAATACTTAAAAGTTGTAAAGCACAGCCCTAACCAGTTTGACTCAGTGGATAGCGTGTCGGCCTGCGGACTCAAGGGTCCCCAGTTCGATTCCGGTCAAGGGCATGTACCTTGGTTGCGGGCACATCCCCAATAGGGGGTGTGCAGGAGGCAGCTGGTCGATGTTTCTCTCTCATGGATGTTTCTAACTCTCTTTCCCTCTCCCTTCCTCTCTGTAAAAAATCAGTAAAATATTTTTTAAAAAAATAAAAATAGCTGAACCGGTTTGGCTCAGTGGATAGAGCGTCGGCCTGCAGACTCAAGGATCCGAGGTTCAATTCCTGTCAAGGACATGTACCTTGGTTGCAGGCACATCCCCACTGGGGGGCGTGCAGGAGGCAGCTGGTTGATGTTTCTCTCTCATCGATGTTTCTAACTCTCTATCCCTCTCCCTTCTTCTCTGTAGAAAATCAATAAAATATATTTAAAAATAAAAAAATAAAAATAAAAGTTATAAAGCACAGAATGACTATAACTTATAATCTTGTATTTTACATTCAAGAAAACTATTGCTAGTTTTAAAGCATGTTGCAACTGGTTGTGATTTCCAGAAAGTACCTTTATATATTTATAAATTTCAAAAAAGCATTCTATGATTTAATGGAGATCCATGTGGACAACTAAAATATTCTGTCTTGCCCTAGCTGGTTTGGCTCAGTGGACAGAGCGTTGGCCTGAGGACTGAAGGGTCCCATGTTTGATTCCAGTCAAGGGCACATGCCCGGGTTGCATGCTCCACCCCCAATAGGGCCATGCAGGAGGCAGCCGATCAGTGATTCTCTCACATCATTGATATTTTTCTATCTCTCCCTCGCCCTCCCTCTCTGAAATCAATAAAAATATATTTTTTTAAAAATTATGTCTTGCAAGGATTCTTTTCGAAGAGAACCAAGATGGCGGCATAGGTTAACGCCGGAGTTTGCTGCTTTGAACAACTGCTTCAAAAGTGAAACCAAAAAACGGAAGGGACACCACCCAGAACCACAGGAACGCTGGCTGAGTGGAAGTCCTACAACTAGGAGGAAAGAGAAATGCTCACGGACACTCAGAGGAGGCGCAGTGCTGAAGTCAAATTCTGAGGTGCGGAGTGCGCGGAGCGGGCTGGCGGCGGAGGGCGTGGTTGTTGTTTTCAATCGGGAGGGAGTCGCAGACTCTGAGCTCCAGATCCGGGCGAGTCTTTAGGGACCCAGACTCAAACGGAGAAGCGGGACTGTCTGGCTTCGGTCAGAGCGAGTGCAGCTTTCTCTCCCAGCTTTGCAGCGGGTGCTGGGACTCAGAGAGGCAGAGCCCCTTGGGACAGGACTGAGAGCCGCCATAACTGCTCTCTCCGGCCCACCCTGTTGATCCTGTGCGACCCGCCCCGCCCAAGCCCTGCACAGAGGCATTTGCCGGATAGCCTCAGGCAAAGGCTAGATTAGCACCTCCCTAGAGGACAGAAGTTCTCTCACTGCTGACACAGCTGGTTCTCATAGCCACTTGGCCTGGAGGTCAAACCCTCCCTGGAATTAGCTACAACAATCAAGATTTATCTATAAGACTGCGAACAAAGACCACTAGGGGGTGCACCAAGGAAGCATAACAAAATGCAGAGACAAAGAAACAGGACAAAATTGTCAATGGAAGAAATAGAGTTCAGAACCACACTTTTAAGGTCTCTCAAGAACTGTTTAGAAGCTGCCGATAAACTTTATGAGATCTACACGAAAACTAATAAGACCCTCGATCTTATATTGGGGACCCAACTAGAAATTAAGCACACACGGACTGAAATAATGAATATTATACAGACGCCTGACAGCAGACCAGAGGAGCGCAAGAATCAAGTCAATGATTTGAAATGCGAGGAAGCAAAAAACATCCAACCGGAAAAGCAAAATGAAAAAAGAATCCAAAAATGCGAGGATAGTGTAAGGAGCCTCTGGGACAGCTTCAAGCGTACCAACATCAGAATTATAGGGGTGCCAGAAGATGAGAGAGAGCAAGATATTGAAAACCTATTTGAAGAAATAATGACAGAAAACTTCCCCCACCTGGTGAAAGAAATGGACTTACAGGTCCAAGAAGCGCGGAGAACCCCAAACAAAAGGAATCCAAAGAGGACCACACCAAGACACATCATAATTAAAATGCCAAGAGCAAAAGACAAAGAGAGAATCTTAAAAGCAGCAAGAGAAAGAAACTCAGTTACCTACAAGGGAATACCCATACGACTGTCAGCTGATTTCTCAACAGAAACTTTGCAGGCCAGAAGGGAGTGGCAAGAAATATTCAAAGTGATGAATACCAAGAACCTACAACCAAGATTACTTTATCCAGCAAAGCTATCATTCAGAATTGAAGGTCAGATAAAGAGCTTCACAGATAAGGAAAAGCTAAAGGAGTTCATCACCACCAAACCAGGATTATATGAAATGCTGAAAGGTATCCTTTAAGAAGAGGAAGAGGAAGAAAAAGGTAAAGATACAAATTATGAACAACAAATATGCATCTATCAACAAGTGAATCTAAGAATCAAGTGAATAAATAATCTGATGAACAGAATGAATTGGTGATTATAATAGAATCAGGGTCATAGAAAGGGAATGGACTGACTATTCTTGGGGGGGGGGGGGGAAGGGGTGTGGGAGATGTGGGAAGAGACTGGACAAAAATCGTGCACCTATGGATGAGGACAGTGGGTGGGGAGTGAGGGCGGAGGGTGGGGAGGGAACTGGGAGGAGGGGAGTTATGGGGGGGAAAAAAAAAAGGAACAAATGTAATAATCTGAACAATAAAGATTTAATTAAAAAAAAAACAGGAAAAAAAAAATTATGTCTTGCAAAAAAATCAGTTTAAAGGCACAGGCAATCAGAGAAAAAAGACTAAATTAATTCGGCCTATTTTATATCATGAACTTTTATATAATCATTAAAATGCATTTGAAATATTTTAAGCAAAAAACTTTACATAATCTAAAGTTATGTAGAAAAATCATATTTTAAAAATTACAATTATTTTAAAATATATTTTTATTGATTTCAAAGAGGAAGGAAGAGGGGGGGAGACAGAAACATCAATGATGAGAGACAATCATTGATCGGCTGCCTCCTGCATGCCCTACACTGGGGATTGAGCCTGCAACCCAGGCATGTGCCCTTGACCAGAATTGAACCTGGGGCCCTTTAGTCCACAGATGATACTCTATCCACTGAGCCAAACCAGGTAGGGCAAAAATTACAATTATTTTAAAAGAACTGTGTACTTTAATATAAAAGTAAAAAAATGGTTAAGAACATATAAAAAGGTAACAGAGCATGGAATTATGGCAAAATCTTGCCATTTTCTTTATACCTTGGGTTTTTCCAAGTTATACACAAGAGATATTAGGTTACTTTTATTTTTTAAAATATATTTTTTATTGATTCAGAGAGGAAAGGAGAGGGAGAGAGAGATAGAAACACCAATGATGACAGAGAATCATTGACTGACTGCTTCCTGCACACCCATTACTGGGGATAGAGCCCGCAACCGGGCATGTGCCCTTCACCGGAATCAAACCTGGGACCCTTTAGTCTGCAGGCTGACACTTTATCCACTGAGTCAAACCAGCCAGGGCTAGATTACTTTTATAAAGAACAGTGGAGTTTTTCCTGTTTTTTTTAACGTTCTAAAATCTCTAGCTTTGCCAAATACAGTTATGTGCTACATAGCATTTTACTAAATGATGGACCACATAAAAGATGGTGACCCCCACAAGATTACAATGGAGCTGAAAATCTCCTATCACCTAGAGACACAACAGCCATCATAATATCATAGCACAAGGTATTACTCACTAGTTTGTGGTCCTGCTAGTGCAGTGGTTCTCAACCTTCTGCCCCTTTAAATACAGTTCCTCATGTTGTGACCCAACCATAAAATTATTTTCGTTGCTACTTCATAACTGTAATGTTGCTACTGTTATGAATTGTAATGTAAATATCTGATATGCAGGATGGTCTTAGGCGACCCCTGTGAAAGGGTGGTTCAACTGCCAAAGGGGTCACAACCCACAGGTTGAGAACCGCTGTGCTAGTGTATACAAACCAAAGGCAATGCCAGTCATATAAAAGTACAGAACATACATTTATGTGCATTACATACTTGATAATAATAGATAACAATGTTACTGGTTTATGTATTCCCTATACCAGCCGTGGGCAAACTATGGCCCGCAGGCCGGATCCGGCCCGTTTGAAATGAATAAAAATAAAAAAGAAACTGTACCCTTTTATGTAATGATGTTTACTTTGAATTTATATTAGTTCACACAAACACTCCATCCATGCTTTTGTTCCGGCCCTCCGGTCCAGTTTAAGAACCCATTGTGGCCCTCGAGTCAAAAAGTTTGCCCACTCCTGCCCTATACCATACTTTTTACTGTTATAATGTACTTATTCAAAAAAAGCTTGCTGTAAAATAGTATGCTGTATTACTCCAGAGACAGCCTCATATATCTTGTTTCTTACAGTGTCTCTTGATTGCATCATTTTGTCTTGTGCTTGCAGTAACATGCGTAAAGGTTTGTATTGTTTTTGCAGTAACACGCGTAAAGGTTTGTAGCCTAGGAGCCATAGGCCTAGGTGTGTACTAGCTATACCATCTAGATTTGTGTAAGTGCACTTTGTGATTTCACGTAATAGTGAAATCATCTAATGACACATTTCTCAGAACTACCTCCATCATTAAGCAGCATATGACTGTACTTTCAAAACTTTTGGTATATTCCTATACCAATGTTCTCAAATAATTTTGTAAATTTATGCTTGTTTATTATACTAAATTTATTCAGCAGTCTCTGCACTCCCATAGTATACTCTATATAATCCTAGGAAAGCATATAGCTCAATGGTAAAAACTACATATCTGTCTTTCTGTCTAAACGAAATTCCTTGGAAGCAAGGGCTGCATGTCTTGAAGCTCTACTAGTATATTCCCAATGATTTATATACAGCCTGGTACATATGAAAATTGTAATAGATATATGTTAAAATATATGCTAACAGAAAATCACCAGTGGAATACCCTGCAACACTTGCTGCAGTCAACGAATGCTAAAATTAGTGAGTAAAATATTTGAAAACAGAGATTCAAAAATGGCAGCAGAGTAAGTGGAAGCTATACCGACACTCTCCCAGGACCAAACTGGAAATACAATTAAAATACAGAACCACCACCCTGAAAAATCAACGAAGACTCACTGGAGAGAACCCCGATAGCCAAGGATGGAAAGTGGAGACCCCATAGAGACTGGTAGTAAGTATGGAGGCGCAAAGGAGCTGACTGGAGTCCCACTGACAGCAGCTGAAGTTTTGAAGGGATATCTAAACTTTGGGGGGGGGGGATTCCCACTGAAAATTCTGGGGTCTAAACCCCATGCTGGGCTCCCCAGCCCAGAGCACCAGAACTGAGAAAGGTGTCCACTGAACACCTGGCTGTGAAAAGTAGCAGGATTGCTGTCTGCCAGACAGAACTGAAAATGCAGGCATTGGCCTCTTTAAGGACCAATGCACAAAATTTCGTAGGCAGCCACTCACTTTGGTCTCCAGCAGAGGGAAAACAGAGTGGACTGGAGCTGTGAGCAGAAGCTAGGGTTGGGGGCTCTGGGATTGAAGCTCGGAGGGCAGCCCCCCAATTTCCTGTGCTGAGTCATTCCCTCACGCTGCAGAAGACATCTTTCTCCAGTGAACCTTTGCATCCAGGCTGTTTTTCGGGGGGGGGGGGGGGCGCGTTGAGGGAGGCCACCCTGTTGAAACAACTCTCTCCCCACCTTGTGGTCGATAGCCTGATACTAATCAAAACTGTCCATGGGACTGCAAGCAGAGGCTTATCTCTGGAGGCTTTGAGTCTTTGCCTGATCTAATCCAGGACACAGGGCTAGGAAAAGCAGACCCTGATGCATATCTTGGTCCTTTCAAAAGGCACCCAGCCCCAGCAGAGGGAGCCACAAACTGGATTGCTGACAGCTCCAAACAGGGTACTCAGGGCCAGTCACAAACAGTGTCTGACACTGCCCTGCAGTAGAGAATGGGACTTGTAGCAGATCTACCTAAAACGCAAACACAACCCAAAGAGGCAGCAAAAATAGGGAGACAAAAAGAACAAGCCCAAATGAAAGAACAAGAGATAAGAAGTTTATCAGACAATGAATTCAAAATAATGATGACAAAGATGCTCAACTATGAAGAATCACATAGCACTAATAAAGAACACACTGGAATACACAGCAGATTAGGAGAAGCCAAGGAAAAGATCAGTGAATTAGAATATAGGGTAGAAAAAAAATCTTGCAATCAGAAAAGAAAAAAAAATTAAAAAACAGGAGAGCTTAAGGGAACCGTGGGACAGCATGAAACCTAACAATATTCACATCACAGGAGTGCCAGGAGGAGAAGAAAGTGAGCGAGGGATCAGAAACTGAAGAAATAATGGCAGAAAACTTCCCTAACCTGGTGAAGGAAAAAGTCACACAAGTTCAGGAGGCACAGAGAGTCCCAGGCAAGAAGAACCCAAATAGGCTCATGCCCAGGCACATCATAATTAAAATGCCAAAAATTAAAGACAAAGAATCTTAAAGGCAGCAAGAGAAAAGCAAACTGTTACCTACAAAGGAGCTCCAATAAAGCTATTGCTGATTTTTCATCAGAAACTCTGCAGGCTACAAGGGAAATGGCATGATGTATTCAAGGTAACGAAAAGCAAGGCTAAGAAACCAAGTTTACTATATAAAGCCAGGCTGTAATTCAAAACAGAAATACAGAGCATTCAGACAAAAAAGGCTAAAGGAGTTTGTCACCACCAAACCAGAACTGCAAGAAACGCTAAGGGACTCCTATAATGAAAAGGAGAGAGAGAGAGAAAGGGAGGGAGAGACAGAGAGAGGGAGGGAGGGAGGGAGGGAAGAAAGGGGACTACATCAAAATAAAAAGCTTTTGGCCCAGCTGACATGGCTCAGTGGTTGAACGTCAACCTATGAACCAGGAGAATATACCTGAGTTGTGGGCTCTGTCCCCAATAAGAGGCATGCAGGAGGCAGTTGATCCATGATTCTCTCTCATCATTGATGTTTCTCTCTCTCCCTCTCCCTTCCTCTCTGACATCAATAAAAATATAGTTTTAAAAATAATAAAAGTAAAGTAAAAAAACTTCTGCACAGCCAAAGAAACCGTCAACAAATATGTATGGGAAAACATATTTGGCAATGATACATCTGATAAAGGGTTACTATCCAAAAGATATAAGGAATGCATCGAACTTAAAAGGAAGACAAAAATCCATTTAATCCAATTTAAAATGGGCAAAGGACATAAATAGACACTTCTCCAAGTTGGACATACAGATAGCCAAGAGACATGAAAAAATGCTCAAAGTCGATGATCATCAGAGAGATGCAAATTAGAACAACAATGAGGTATCACCTCACACCTGTAAGAATGGCTATCATCAACAAATCAACAGATGATAAGCGCTGGGGAGGCTGGGGAGAAAGGGGGACCCTCGTGCACTGCTGGTGGGAATGCAGGCTGGTGCAGCCACTGTGGAAAAGAGTATGGAGTTTCCTCAAGAAAGTAAATAAGAAACTGACATTTGACCCAGTGATCCCACTTCAAGGACTATATCCTAAGAGACATGAAACACAATCAGAGAGAATGTATATACCCCTATTTTCATACCAGCACAATTTACAATAGCTAAGATCTGGAAACAGCCCAAGTGCCCATCAGTACATGAGTGGATAAAAAAGCTGTGGTACATTTACACCATGGAGTACTATGCCACAGTAAAAAAGAAGAATCTCTTATCCTTTGAGACAGCATGGAGGGACCTGGAGAGTGTTATGCTAAGTGAAATAAGCCAGTCAGAGAAAGACAAGTGTCACATAATCTCACTCATATGTGGAATCTAATGAACAAAATAAACCAAAGAATTCATATGCATATATGCATAACCCATGGACACAGACAATAAGGTGGTGAAGGTTGGGGTTGGAGTGGGTAAGGCAATAAGGGGTTAATGGGAGGAAAAAGGGGATATATGTAATACTCTCAACAATAAAGACTTTTTTTAAAGTTTGAGAATAGTATATTTACATAGTTTCAAAGTATCTCCTCCAAGATCATATTAAGTTCAAAGGAATAAATAGTAACCACACAGAAAGAAACAGTATTAACTCAGACAATAATTTTTGTTTGTTATCAAAGGGAATGAGATAGAAGTTTCACCATATTGAAAGGGTATGTTTAGGATAGTCTAACTTAAATACAAAATAAACATTTTGAGGTGGGAAGACAGTCCTTAAGATGCACAAAGAGATGCAGTCCATTCTCCACAACAACTATCACAGAGACAATTAAAGTAACAGCCCTCTTAGCTGTCTATCAAGAGACATGCCTCAAGACTCTTAGATAAAGGAAGTAATGGTTTCAAATAGCCCTAAATCGGGTTTGCAGAGAATACAGGCTTGATTTGCAATTGAGATAAGTATGTGAGCAAATCTTTAAAAAAAGAAAAAAAAAAGCATATGTAGGAGAAATAAAAAATCAGGAACACAGCTCAAGTTAAGACCAAAGAGACAACCAGACCGAGGAGAACCAAGATGGCGGCATAGGTTAACGCCGGAGTTTGCTGCTTTGAACAACTGCTTCAAAAGTGAAACCAAAAAACGGAAGGGACATCACCCAGAACCACAAGAACGCTGGCTGAGTGGAAGTCCTACTACTAGGAGGAAAGAGAAACTCTCACGGACACTCAGAGGAGGCGCGGTGCTGAAGTCAAATTCTGAGGTGCGGAGTGCGCGGAGCGGGCTGGCGGCGGAGGGCGCGGTTGTTGTTTTCAATCGGGAGGGAGTCGCAGACTCTGAGCACCAGATCCGGGCGAGTCTTTAGGGACCCAGACTCAAACGGAGAAGTGGGACTGTCTGGCTTCGGTCAGAGCGAGTGCAGCTTTCTCTCCCAGCTTTGCAGCGGGTGCTGGGACTCAGAGAGGCAGAGCCCCTTGGGACAGGACTGAGAGCCGCCATAACTGCTCTCTCCGGCCCACCCTATTGATCCTGTGGGACCCGCCCCGCCCAAGCCCTGCACAGAGGCATTTGCCGGATAGCCTCAGGCAAAGGCTAGATTAGCACCTCCCTAGAGGACAGAAGTTCTCTCACTGCTGACACAGCTGATTCTCATAGCCACTTGGCCTGGAGGTCAAACCCTCCCTGGAATTAGCTACAACAATCAAGATTTATCTATAAGACTGCGAACAAAGACCACTAGGGGGTGCACCAAGGAAGCATAACAAAATGCGGAGACAAAGAAACAGGACAAAATTGTCAATGGAAGAAATAGAGTTCAGAACCACACTTTTAAGGTCTCTCAAGAACTGTTTAGAAGCTGCCGATAAACTTAATGAGATCTACACGAAAACTAATAAGACCCTCGATCTTATATTGGGGACCCAACTAGAAATTAAGCACACACGGACTGAAATAACGAATATTATACAGACGCCTGACAGCAGACCAGAGGAGCGCAAGAATCAAGTCAATGATTTGAAATGCGAGGAAGCAAAAAACATCCAACCGGAAAAGCAAAATGAAAAAAGAATCCAAAAATGCGAGGATAGTGTAAGGAGCCTCTGGGACAGCTTCAAGCGTACCAACATCAGAATTATAGGGGTGCCAGAAGATGAGAGAGAGCAAGATATTGAAAACCTATTTGAAGAAATAATGACAGAAAACTTCCCCCACCTGGTGAAAGAAATGGACTTACAGGTCCAAGAAGCACGGAGAACCCCAAACAAAAGGAATCCAAAGAGGACCACACCAAGACACATCATAATTAAAATGCCAAGAGCAAAAGATAAAGAGAGAATCTTAAAAGCGGCAAGAGAAAGACCGTCAGTTACCTACAAGGGAGTACCCATACGACTGTCAGCTGATTTCTCAACAGAAACTTTGCAGGCCAGAAGGGAGTGGCAAGAAATATTCACAGTGATGAATGCCAAGAACCTACAACCAAGATTACTTTATCCAGCAAAGCTATCATTCAGAATTGAAGGTCAGATAAAGAGCTTCACAGATAAGGAAAAGCTAAAGGAGTTCATCACCACCAAACCAGGATTATATGAAATGCTGAAAGGTATCCTTTAAGAAGAGGAAGAGGAAGAAAAAGGTAAAGATACAAATTATGAACAACAAATATGCATCTATCAACAAGTGAATCTAAGAATCAAGTGAATAAATAATCTGATGAACAGAATGAACTGGTGATTATAATAGAATCAGGGACATAGAAAGGGAATGGACTGACTATTCCTGGGGGGGAAAGGGGTGTGGGAGATGTGGGAAGAGACTGGACAAAAATCGTGCACCTATGGATGAGGACAGTGGGTGGGGAGTGAGGGCGGAGGGTGGGGCGGGAACTGGGAGGAGGGGAGTTATGGGGGGGGAAAAAAAAGGAACAAATGTAATAATCTGAACAATAAAGATTTAATTAAAAAAAAAAAAAAAAGACCAAAGAGACAACCAGAATAAAACATGAATCTTTGAATATGGACCAATTATTACATAATATTAAGGAATTAGAGGTGTGATGGGGCATTGCCTCCTGCCCCGGAGGGCTCCCAGACTGTGAGAGGGGGCAGGCCAGGCTGAGAAACCCTCCCTCCAATGCATGAATTTTCATGCACCGAGACTCTAGTATTGTTAAAATTATGTATGGTGTCAGATGGGTAATAGATTTATCGGAGTGATCACTTTGTAAGTTACATTAATGTCTCATAATTGGGTTGTACAACTGAAACTAATATAAAATTCTACATCAACTGCAACTGAGAAATAAAAAATTATTTAAAAGTGTATACGGGCCCTAACCAGTTTGGCTCAGTGGATAGAGCGTCAGCCTGCGGACTCAAGGGTCCCAGGTTCGATTCCGGTCAAGGGCATGTACCTTGGCTGCGGACATATCCCCAGTAGGGAGTGCGCAGGAGGCAGCTGATTGATGTTTCTCTCTCACTGATGTTTTCAACTCTCTATCCCTCTCCCTTCCTCTCTGTAAAAAAATCAATAACATATATATATATATATATATATATATATATATATATATATTTTTTTTTTTTTTTTTTTTTAAGTGTATATGGCCCTAACCAGTTTGGCTCAGTGGATAGAGCATCAGCCTGCAGACTGAATGGTCCCAGGTTTGAGTCCGGTCAAGAGCATGTACCTTGGTTGCGGGTACATCCCCAGTAGGAGGTGTGCAGGAGGCAGCTGATCGATGTTTCTCTCTCACTGATGTTTTCAACTCTCTATCCCTCTCCCTTCCTCTCTGTAAAAAAAATCAATTTTTTAAAAAGTGTATATGAGAAAGCAAAAAACAAAACACCATGATGTTATGCACCTAAAACTAATATAATGTTATGTCAATTATATCACAACTAGAGGCTCAGTGCAGGAATTCATGCACGGGTATGGTTCCTCGGGGTAGCCTGCAGGGATCAGGCCCCAACTCACACCCCCAGGCTCACAGCTCCAGCTCCACCTGGCACCCCACCATGGCCTGGCACCGCCCCCTCACCTGCTCCACCATCCCACCTGCAATCGATCAGGACCGGCCCCCCTGCCTGGCTCCCTAAGTGCCTGAAGGGCGATCAGTGGGGCAATCGGACCCCCGCTCACACCCACCTTGGCCTGGCAACGCCCGCTCACCTGCTCCACCATCCCGCAGCAGTCCCGCTCTCAAAGGGGCCCATCGGGACCTGCAGTGCCTCTACTGCCGCTCGCCAGCGCCACATCGCCAACACCCACCATGTTCCGCACCACCCTCGGGTGGTCAGGATACATCATAGGGAGCAGTCGAACTCCCAAACAATTTGCATATTAGGCTTTTATTATATAGGATTAAAAAAACCTGAAAATGTCACCAATTCAAATCACTAACAGAAAAATATCAAAATTCACCGAATGCTCACTATATATTAGACACTTCCTTTCACTTTTGAGATACTATAATTAACATCCTATATAATAAAGCTTTAACATGCAAATTGATCCTCACTCCATCATACCATCACAAGATGGCTGCACCCACACTGAAGGCAGGGTTCCCGCAACACAAGATGGCTGTGCCCACAGAGGAGGCAGGGTTCCCGTAACAAACCGTAACAAGTGATCTGCAGAGACCTGAGGTTGCATGGCGCTGGGCATGGGCGAGGGACCTGAGGCCGTGCCCCCAGCCCAGTGGGGCTTGATGGGGGACCTCAGTCTGTAACCCCCGCCCCCCGCCCCAGGCCAGGGGACCTAAGGCCACACACCCCGCCCCGGCGCCAGGCCAGGGGACTTGAGGGTGTACTGGGGGACATGAGGCTGTGCCCCCCCACCTGGCACCAGGCCGGGGGACCTGAGGCTGCACCCCCACCCGGCAGGGCTTGATGGGGGCCCTGAGGCTGTGTCCCCCACCCCGTGGGGCTTGACGGGGGTGGGGCCAGCCAGGTCTGGATCTCATCCAATGGGGGTGGGGCTGGCCGGGTCTGGGTCTCACAAGTTTTCAAGGTGCATGTGGGTGGGCGGGGACTTGACGCTGGGTCCTGTGGCACGCCCTAAACCAGGGGTGGGCAAACTTTTTGACTCGAGGGCCACAGTGGGTTCTTAAACTGGACTCAGAAAAAGGAGCTGCGGCCGTGTTTCCCAACGTTGCCATGTTAACACTGCTGCTGGTGAAGGAGCGGAAGGGAGAGCAAGAGAACCCTCCGCTCTTTTGGCTCCGCGGGCCAGATAGAACAGTCAAACAGGCCGGATCCGGCCCGCGGGGCCGTAGTTTGCCCACGGCTGCCCTAGACTCTGACGGGCGGAAGATTTTCATATACATTTTACTAATTTTCTTTCATCTCTGACACTTTATTATAGAGAAAGGGCAAATAGCAATATTAAAATATTTCCTCTAATTAATTCCCTTTTAATGTGCACAAATTTCGTGCACCGGGCCACTAGTTTTCACATAAAAGGAAACTGAAGTTCAGAAGTTTAATTAATTGACCTAAGTAGAAGAAAGCTAGGTAGTGGTGAGCCTGGCATTCAAACCTAGGTGTGTCTCCTGTTGAAACCCATGCCCTTTCCAATACTACCCAGCCCTGGGAATTTATAGGCACTCAAATTATGAGTATAAGGTACAATACAAACATTATGAAGTTAGTCGCTCTACCAGAAAACACTAAAACATTCAAGGGCCAGAGAAGATGAGAGTAATGTAAGATTTTCCAATACACAGGTATTTAAAAGCTTCTGTTTCTAGGACTAGTGTAAATTCTTTGCAATGGGGAGAGAAATGTCACCGAAGAGAAAGTGTGTTCAACTAACAAAGTTTTGAACCTGTAGCTCTTCCAAAGACAAAAGACAAAATACTTTTAAATAGTAAGAACTATGATCTGTTGACTAACTTGTCACACACCACATTACAGCAACAGAGAAACTTTCACCATTTGGGGAAAAAAATTAACATCTCTTATAAGCAATGGTTTCAACACAAATAAAATCCAGGAGTAATGGCCCTAGCCGGTTTGGCTCAGTGGACAGAGTGTCAGCCTGCAGACTGAAGGGTCCTGGGTTCAATTCCAGTCAAGGGCACATGCCTAGGTTGTGGGCTTGGTCCCCAGTAGACGTCCTGCAGGAGGCAGCCAATCAATGATTGTCTCTCATCATTGATGTTTCTATCACTCTCTCCCTTCCTCTCTAAAATCAATAAAAATATATTTTAAACAAAAAAAAAAGAAGAAATCCAGGAGAAATGTTTGGCAGAAAACTAAGTCAATTTAGATTTTTTTTTTTTAAATATATTTTTGCCCTAGCAGGTTTGGCTCTGTGGAAAGAGCATTGGCATGTGGACCAAAGGGTCCTGGGTTCGATTTGGGCACATTGCTCAAATGCAGGCTCCTCCCCCACCCAGACCCTGGTCAGGCAGCCAATCGATGTGTTTCTCTCACATGGGTGTTTCTGTCTTTCCCTCTCTCTCTAAAATCAATGGAATAATATCCTTGGGTGAGAATTAAAATACATTTTTTTAACTGATTTCAGAGAGGAAGGGAGAGTGAGAGAAAGATAAAAACATCGCCAAAACCGGTTTGGCTCAGTGGATAGAGCGTCGGCCTGTGGACTGAAAGGTCCCGGGTTCGATTCCGGTCAGGGGCATGTACCTGGGTTGCGGGCACATCCCCAGTAGGAGATGTGCAGGACGCAGCTGATTGATGTTTCTAACTCTCTATCTCTCTCCCTTCCTCTCTGTAAAAAATCAATAAAATATATTTAAAAAAAAAAAAAGAAAGAAAGATAAAAACATCAATGATAAGAGAAAATCATTGATTGACTGCCTTCCGATACCCCACACTAGGGTTTGAGCTCACAACCGGGGAGCCCAACCGGGAATTGAACTGTGACCTCCTGATTCATAGGTCGATGCTCAACCACTGAGCCATGCCTGTTGGGCCAATTTAGAATCTTAAACAACAAATCTGGAATACTTAAACAACTGGTAATTTTTTTTTATATCTAATACGCACTTTGATAATGAAGTTTTCTAATCTGCAGACTCCAACTAATTAATACTACTTTATCTGAAAACACTGGTAAAAGTCTTAATTTTTTCCTAAGCAACCTCACAGGAATTATGTAAATACCTGCATAAGTGAATAACTTTCACTAATACCTTTGCAAATGTATGTTATTGTTATAGAGGTTTACTGTAACCTTACTTTCTTATTCTGAAATATGAAACGGTTCAAATTTCAGCAACAATCAGATAATATTTTTTCCAAAGAAATGTGAAAAAGAAAAGTATATGGACTTAATACTTAGCAAAGAGTTCAAAAAAGCACATAAAAAAGTGGTTATTAAAAGTATAATTAGCCGAAACCGGTTTGGCTCAGTGGATAGAGCGTCGGCCTGCAGACTGAAAGGTCCCAGGTTCGATTCCGGTCAAGGGCATGTACCTTGGTTGCGGGCACATCCCCAGTAGGAGATGTGCAGGAGGCAGCTGATCGATGTTTCTCTCTCATCGATGTTTCTAACTCTCTATCTCTCTCCCTTCCTCTCTGTAAAAAATCAATAAAATATATTAAAAAAAAAAAGTATAATTAAAGGCCCAACCAGCACCGCTCAGTATGAACCAGGAGGTCATGGTTGGATTCTGGTCAGGGCACAGGTTGCAGGCTCAAGCCCCGGTAGGGGGCGTGCAGGAGGCAGCTGGTCAATGATTCTCATCATTCATGTTTCTATCTCTCTCTCTCCCTCTCACTTCCTCTCTGAAATAAATAAAAATATTTACGTGTAATTAAAGCCTTAAGTCAAGTTAAAACTGTGATTGCAAAATCTGTCCTTTAAATATTTTTCACCAAAGAATGCAAGTTAAGCCATCAACTTCATAAATAAGGATTTATTTTTTTTCCTAAAGCACTGTGATGTAAGGCCAACTTCCTACCAATCCTTCCCAAGAGTACCGAAAGATTTTTTCAAGAAAATTGGCTAAATGTGGAACTTTAAGCCTCAGCACAAACTCAAATCCACACAGTATTTTTATCTTCTTGGAAAGGATATCAATTAAAAAAAGCGAAAGAATGGTAATAAAAGATGGATGTTAAGTGTAATTATCAGGAGAGAGGAAATGCTACCAAGGAACAATAACGTGTTTCCTTTCAACTACAAGTTTTATTTGCCTTAAATAGAGCTACCCTGCACGTTAAGGCAAACACACACCGCGCACCCCGCACCGGCGGCAGCACCGGCTTCCGGCCGCGCTCCGCCGCCTCCCCACGGTCCCGAGCAGCCAACTCCACTCCTCCGGCAGCAGTTGCTTCAAAACCCTCCTAACAGGCTCTGCACAAATAATCCGCATTTTTCTGATTTGATTTACACGCATCCAATGGGAATTCCCTATCGACCCGCCTTCTCTCCCCGGATGGGCCACTCACCACAAGGGTTACAACTGAGTAACGGCGTTTTCCTCTTTTTCTTTTTTTTAAGAATACTTTCTCAGAGCCTGAGTATGAGCTACCAGAGGGCAACTTAAAATCGGGGCTCTTGAAGGAAGCATTATTTAAAGCAAACAAAACGGGGATTAACTATTCCGAAGGAGCCGGCTTCTGGTTACAAATGCTAATTGCCAGCCACGATATACGGAGGCATTCGCTTCCCGTGACCCTTAAACCAACCGCTCGAAGCCACACGCCGTTCCCGCTGGCCCAACCCACTCCCGCCCCACATCTCAGGGCAACGCGCTTCCCTCCCGCCGACTTCGCCTCTCCCCGGGGCCTTCCCTCCGCGGCGTCCGGTCGCCCCCGGTCCCGCCAGCCTTAGTCCGACCCGCCCTCCGTCCTGGCCACCGCGAGCCTCCGGCGTGTCCTCTCAGGCTCCAACCTGCCGCCGAGAACCCTCCCGACGCCGATCTTCCCGGCTCGCTCGACTCGGGCCCCAGGCCCTCCCGGCCCCCACGCAACGGCCGCGCTTGAAAATGGCGGAAGCGTCGCCCGCCCCGGCGAGTGTCCGGGCCGCACTCACCTCGGCGCGGAGCACAGCTCCTAGTGAAGGGCGAGCGCAGCGCTCGTGTTCACCGTTGGGAACGTCTCTCCTCTCGCCTCCTCCCTCCGCCCCTCTCAATCCCTCTCCTCCATAGCAGCAGCCGCCATCTCCCCGGATTAGCCACCGAGCGCACGCCCCTGCGTCACCACGCTCCGGTGTACGGCTCTACGTCACGCGCGCCGGGGCCTCAGGGGGCCGCACGGTTCGACCTGCGCATGTGCATAGACGAGGGGCGGGGTCTGGCCACCCGCAGCCAACCCGGCGCTTCCTTTGTTCGGCGCCCGGGTTGGCTCAGCCGTGGGAGGAGCGGGCCGGGCGTCTGGCTGTCTCACTCAAGTTGTGAGCCGGCCTCGACGCTCCCAAAAATGCTCCGTTTCCCAACATTTGGATAAGCATTTCGTCCTGTGTTAGGTCATGTGGCCAAGCATACTGGAGAGTCGAACTGTGGACAAGGCGCTTGACCTTGCAAAGCCTTTGTTCGCCGGGAAATGGGGCTCCTGGCTGAGCACCTAAGTGCAAGCACCCAGCCGGCAGGCGCGCGGTTCCCCTCTGCCGGTGGCCCGGCGCCCTCGGTCCCAGCACTCGGGAGAAGCTGGCTTGCAGGGCAGCCGCAGGCACCTGCACCCGAGGCGCACAGGAATGTTCGCAGCAGCTTTCCTCCTCCACCAAACAGCACCACCCGCATTTCCATCAGCAGTGGAACGGTGCATGCATCGTGGTGTGGTTCTGCAATGACCTGCAGCCATGGAAAATGACCAGCGAGGCCCTCGCCGGTGTGGCGCAGTGGCTAGAGCGTCGGCCCGCAGACTGAAGGGTCCCAGGTTTGATTCTGGAACAGGGCACGCACCTTGGTTGCAGGCTTCTCCCGGCCAGGGCATGCGGGAGGCAGCCAATGGATGTGGTTCTCTCTGATGTTTCTCTCTTTTCCTCTCTCTTCCACTTTCTCTAAAAGATCAATGGAAAAATATTCTCGGGTGAGGATTAACCTAAATAAATAAATACATAAAAAGCCCCAGTGGGTTTGGCTCAGTGGATAGAGCATCCGCCTGCGGACTGAAGGGTCCCAGGTTCTATTCTGGTCAAGGGCTTGTACCTTGGTTGCTGGTGCATCCCCAGTAGGGGGTGTGCAGGAGGAAGCTGATCCATGTTTCTAAGTCTCTATCCCTCTCCTTTCCTCTCTGTAAAAAATCAATAAGATATATATTTTTTAAAAAACATTCAAACCTATAAAGAATTTTTTTAAAAAAGAAAGAAAATAATTACTGATAAATACAACAAACTGGATATCACAGATATTGTTTAATCAGGCACAAAAGAGGATGCTGCATTATTCCATTTATATATGAAGTTCAGAATACAACTTCAAGCAAATTGTCTTCTTTTGGAAAGTAAATTGGAAATATGAACCAAGAATCTTTATCTAACCGCTATACTGTACACCAGAAACTAATATAAAATAATGTTGAATGTAAACTGTACTTGAAAAATAAAAATAAAAATGTTTAAAGGAATCTTTAGCCCTAGCTGGTTTGGCTCAGTGGATATAACATCGGCCTACAGACTGAAGGGTCCCAGGTTCAATTCCAGTCAAGGACATATGCCTGGGCTGTGGGTTCAATCCCCAGTAGGAGGGGGCATGCAGCAGGCAGCCAATCAATGATTCCCTTTCATCATTGATGTTTCTATCTATCCCTCTCTCGCCCTCTCCCTTCCTCTCTGAAAAAAATTTTAAAAAAATATTTTAAAAAAAGAATCTTTAGCCCTAACCGGTTTGGCTCAGTGGATAGAGCGTCGGCCTGTGAACTGAAAGGTCCTAGATTCGATTCCGGTCAAGGGCATGTACCTTGGTTGTGGGCACATCCCCAATAGGAGGTGTGCAGGAGGCAGCTGATCGATGTTTCTCTCTCATCGATGTTTCTGACTCTATCCCTCTCCCTTCCTCTCTGTAAAAAATCAATAAAATATATTTTTAAAAGTTAAAATAAATTTAAATTAAATTAAAAAATTAAAAGAATCTTTAAAATATGTGTTACTTTTGACTTTAATCCTTCTAAAAATCTATAGTTGGAGAAATGTGAAAAAGATTTGTAGACAAACCTCTCACTGAGGTAGTATTGATGACAGCAAGCAAAAAAAAAAATGAAAGCACCTTAAATGGCCAACACCAGAGGATGGTTAACAGCACATCATACAACAGAATACTATGCAAACAGTACAGAGTATATACTACACAATTTTTATGATGACATCACAAATGCTTATAATCTAATTTTAGTGGGGCATGAATACGAGCAACTGTAAGTATTTATACATAATAAGAAATAGCTAAATGGTAGTATTAAGGATGTCTGTTTACTTCAAATATGTTTTGCTTTTGTAATCACAAAGGAAGAGAGGATGTTGTTGGATTTTTTTAACAAAATAAGTACTGACATTGTATGTTGTTATTTATTATTAATTGCATTTTTATTTGTTACCACTTACAAAATCCAATTTCCTGTCCATTGTTTAACATTACACATCACTTAGGGAATCTTTCCATTTTCTCATTAGTTTATAATAGACTTGGAAACCACTGGTTGTTATTAATAAACTAGAGGCTTGATGCATGAAATTCATGCAAGAGTAGGCCTTCCTTGCCCCGGCTGCCGGCATGAGCTTCCCTCTGGCACCCAGGGACCTGGGCTTCCCTCCCAGCCCCGGTCTAATTAGCATATTACACTTTTATTATTATAGATATTAGGACCCTACAACTCCCCAGGTGTCAAGAGTTTAGTCTTCCTTTCCCCAATTCCAGGAAGGCAGGGATTATAATAAACTTGGAAGCAACAGCAAAGATTTGGGAAAGCAAGAAGTATACTCCAAGCTAGTATTAAAAAACAAAATTTAACTGAATAAACTTTAAAGTCCTCATTGGCTTTACTCAATGATTCATGAATTTGGCAACATCTAATCTAGTAGACAGAAAGGAGCTTCAAAAATGAAAGACTTATAGGGAGAGTAGAAACAATAAATTACACCAGGCAGAAAAGCAGGTTGGTTATGGCAAGGTGGCTTTCCTTAGGGGATAGTAAGAGGTCTATCAGGCAGATTACCAAACTAATGCCTGACTCACTGAGGTAAGAATTCACTTCTAGGAGAGCCAAAACTATAATTAAGTCTTGATTTGGTGACATAGGTCTTAGCAAAAGTGACTCCATTTTGAGCCTGTTGTCTTGCTTTGAACAAAGACCACAACGGGGTGCACCAAGAAAGCATTAAAAATGCGGAGACAGCCGAGGCCGGTTTGGCTCAGTGGATAGAGCGTCGGCCTGCGGACTGAAGGGTCCCGGGTTCGATTCCGGTCAAGGGCATGTACCTGGGTTGCGGGCACATCTCCAGTGGGGGGTGTGCAGGAGGCAGCTGGTCGATGTTTCTCTCTCATCGATGTTTCTGACTATCTCTCTCCCTTCCTCTCTGTAAAAAATCAATAAAATATATTTTTAAAAAAATGCGGAGACAAAGAAACATGACAGAAATGGAGGATATAGAGTTAAAAAACGCACTTTTAAGGTCTTTCAATAATTTTCTAGAAACTGCCAATAAATGTAGTGAGATCCTCAAGAAATCTAATGAGACCCTCGATGTTGTGATAAAGAACCAACTAGAAATTAAGCATACACTGACTGAAATAAAGAATATTATACAGACTCCCAACAGCAGACCAGAGGAGCGCACAAATCAAGTCAAAGATTTGAAATGCGAAGAAGCAAAAAACACCCAACCGGAAAAGCAAAATGAAAAAAGAATCCGAAAATACGAAGATAGTGTAAGGAGCCTCTGGGACAGCTTCAAGCGTACCAACATCAGAATTATAGGGGTGCCAGAAGAAGAGAGACAGCAAGATATTGAAAACCTATTTGAAGAAATAATGACAGAAAACTTCCCCCACCTGGTGAAAGAAATAGACTTACAGGTCCAGGAAGCGCAGAGAACCCCAAACAAAAGGAATCCAAAGAGGACCACACCAAGACACATCATAATTAAAATGCCAAGAGCAAAAGACAAAGACAGAATCTTAAAAGCAGCAAGAGAAAGAAAGTCAGTTACATACAAGGGAGTACCCATACGACTGTCAGCTGATTTCTCAACAGAAACTTTGCAGGCCAGAAGGGAGTGGCAAGAAATATTCAAAGTGATGAATGCCAAGAACCTACAACCAAGATTACTTTATCCAGCAAAGCTATCATTCAGAATTGAAGGTCAGATAAAGAGCTTCACAGATAAGGAAAAGCTAAAGGAGTTCATCACCACCAAACCAGGATTATATGAAATGCTGAAAGGTATCCTTTAAGAAGAGGAAGAGAAGAAAAAGGTAAAGATACAAATTATGAACAACAAATATGCATCTATCAACAAGTGAATCTAAGAATCAAGTGAATAAATAATCTGATGAACAGAATGAACTGGTGATTATAATAGAATCAGGGACATAGAAAGGGAATGGACTGACTATTCCTGGGGGGGAAAGGGGTGTGGGAGATTCGGGAAGAGACTGGACAAAAATCGTGCACCTATGGATGAGGACAGTGGGTGGGGAGTGAGGTCGGAGGGTGGGGCGGGAACTGGGAGGAGGGAAGTTATGGGGGGGAAAAAGAGGAACAAATGTAATAATCTGAACAATAAAGATTTAATAAAAAAAGGGGGGGGTAATATCTAGAAGCAAACAAAAAAAATAAAAATAAAATAAAAATAGCAGCATTGCCTTAGCTGGTTTTGCTAGAGCATCGGCCTGTGGACTGAAGGGCACATGCCCAGGTTGTGGGCTCAACCCCCAGTAGGGGGCGTGCAGGAGGCAGCCAATCAATGATTCTCTCACATCATTAATGTTTCTAGTTCTCTCTCTCCCTTCCCCCTGAAATCAGTACAAATATATACTTTTAAAAATCTTTTTAAAAAATAAATAAATATAAAAATAGAGGCATGAACTGTTATATATTAATATATAGAATAGGGTCTGAGAGGCTGATAGGTGTTCAATACGTATTTATCCAACGAATGAAAGCAGCGCAAAATGCAGCTCTGATGCATGTGGCGAGCATAAGCAATCACACCTGCAGGGAGTTTGAAGGACTTTTGACAAAGGAACAGCTAAGTGGAGTCTCAAAGGACTAGAAGCCATCGATGATGCGGAGCAGCGGGAAGGGCCTCTGAGCAGGGAGCAGCCGTCCTGCTCCGCTAGGCGCCAGGCGCTGCGGGGTCTCAGAACCTCCAGAAGCCGCGGGCGGGCCTGTGGGCGGCGCAAGGGGCATCTGCACTGATGTGTGCGCTCACAGCATGCTGCCTGCAGCGTTACACAGACTGCACTGCTTAGGATACAAAACCTAGCAAAACTGTACTGACAGACTATGCCTGTTACCAGCATCACAACCATCACGGTCAGGAAGACCACCACCACCACACACACACACACACACACACACACACACACACACACACACACACACAGGCTATGCACAACTGAGCCTCCAAGAAAGCAAGGAGATCTCTAGGGGCAAGCAAATAATTGAGAACTGAAAGCCAGACGGATGGATGCCACACAACCTTCATTGGACTTGGAGAGGTGGCATCAGGTCTGACTGGCTAGAGACTCTAGTTTATCCTCCAAGTGGGATTCTAGTGCTGAGAACACAGAAAATGGGCACTGAGCCCCCAGATAGAGCCAGGAACGTGAAAGACTGTCCCCTCAATGAAAGGAGAGCTCCCACACACACACAGGCCCAGGAACAGAGCGGCTGGTCATTACCCAATGACTCCGAATTAAAAAAAAAGTCCTGCCCAGCCAAGTGGCTCAGTGGTTGAACATCGACATGTGAACCAGGAGGTCACAGTCGATTCCCCTCAGGGCACATGCCCAGGTTACAGGTAGATTCTCATGAAACAGCCAATCAATGATTATCGCTCATCATTTATGTTTCTATCTCTCTCCCTCTTCCTTCATCTCTGACATCAATAAAAATTATATATTTTAAAAATGGATGTTCAATTTTGTTGAATGCTTTTTCTGCATCTATTGATAAGATTATGTAATTTTGTCTTTCAATTTGTTTATCTGACGTATCACGTTTATTGATTTGTGACTATTGTACCAGCCTTGCATCCCTGGAATAAATCCAACTTGGTCATGGTGTATGATCTTTTCAATATATTGCTGGATGCAATTTGCTAATATCTGTTGAGGATTTTAGCTTCTACTTTCATCAGGGATATTGGCCTGTAATTCTCTCTTTGTGGTGTCTTTATCTGGTTTTGGAATTAGGCTAATGCTGGTCTTATATAAAGAGTTTGGAAGTGTCCTTCCTCTTGGATTTTGTGAAATAGTTTGAGGAGTGTAGGTGTTAGTTCTTTGAATGTTGGTAAAACGCCCCTGTGAAGCCATCTGGACCAGGGCTTTTGGTTTGCTGGGAGTTTTTTGATTACTGCTTTAATTTCCTCAGTTGTTATTGGCCTATTCAGGTTTTCTAATTCTTCCTGATTCAGTTTTAGGAGGTTGTATTTTTCTAGGAATTTGTCCACTTCATCCAATATTGTCGAGATGGTTGGCATATAGTTGTTCGTAGTATTTTCTTATAATCCTTTGTATTTCTGTGGTGTCAGTTGTTACTTCTCCACTTTCATTTCTGATTTTATTTGTTGGGATCCTCTCTGTTTTTTTGTTGGTTGTTTTTTTTGTTTTTGTTTTTTTAATGGGTCTGGCTAAGGTTCATCAATCTTATCTTTTCAAAGAACCAACTCTTGGTTTCCTTGATTTTGGTTTTTTTTTTTTTAGTCTCCATGTTATTATTTCTGCTCTTTATTATTTCCTTCTTTCTACTTACACTGGGTTTTTCTTGCTGTTCTCTAATTGTTTAAGTTGCAGGGTTAAATAGTTTATTATTAATTTTTCTTGTTCTTCAAAGTAGGCCTGTAGTGCTATGAACATCTCTCTCATGACTTTTGCTGTGTCCCAGAGATTTCAGGTTGTTGTGTGTTCATTTTCATTTGTTTCCAGGAAGTTTTTTATTTCTTTCTTGATCTCATTGGTAATCTATTCACTGCTTAATAACATGCTATTTAGCTTCCATGTATTTGAATGTTTTGAGTGTTTTTACTGTAGTTGATTTCTAATTTCATTCCATTGTGATCTGATAATATACTTGATATGATTTCTATCTTCTTTAACTTGCAGAGACTTGTTTTGTGTCCTAACATGTGGTCTATCTTTATGAATGACCCATGTGCACTAGAGAAGAATGTATATTCTACAGCTTTGAGATGAAATGTTCTATAAATATCAATTAAATCCATCTGATCCAGTGTGTCCTTTAGAGTCCCTGTTTTCTTGTTAATTTTTTGTCTGGAGGATCTATCCAGTGAAATCAGTGGGAGTGACTATATTGTTGTCAATCTCTCCCTTAAATTTATCTAGAAATATATATATATATTTAGGTGCTCCTATATTGGGTTCATAGATGTTTACCAGGGTTATATCCTCTTGTTGGATCAATCCCTTTAGTATTATGTAGTGACCTTTGTTGTCTCTTCTGATGGCCTTCATTTTCAAGTCTATTTTGTCAGGTATGAGTATTGCTACCCCAGCTTTTTTATTTTTCTTTTCTATTTGCATGGAAAATTTTTTCCATCCCGTCATTCTTATCCTGTGTGAATCTTTTGTTCTGAGGTGGATCTCTTGTAGACAGCGTATAGTTGTGCCATGTTTTTGTATCCATTCAGCTATCCTATGTCTTTTGATTGGAGCATTTCATCATGCATTTACTTTTAAAGTTAATATCAATAGGTACTGATTTATTGCCATTTTAATTCTATATGCCTATGTTTTTCCCTCTATATATTTATTATTATTACAGCAGTCCTTTTAGCATTTCTTGTAGTGCTAGTTTGGTGGTAGTGCTCCTTTAGCCATTTTTTGTCTGGGAAGCTCTATTTCACCATCTATTTTGACTGATAGCCTGGCTGGATATAGTAATCTTAGCTTCAGATTCTTGCTTTTCATTACTTTGAGTACTTCATGACATTCCCTTCTGGACTGTAGAGTTTCTGATGAGAAATTAACTGTCACACTTATGGGAGCTCCTTTTTAGGTAACTGCCTTTAAGATTCTCTGTTTTTCTTTAGTTTTTTGGCATTTTAATTATGATATGTCTGGGCATGGGCGTTTTTGGGTTCTTCTTGCTTGGGACTCTTTTTGCCTCCTGAACTTATGTGACATTTTCCTTCACCAGGTTATGGAAGTTTTCTGCCATTATTTCTTCAAACTCGTTCTCTATCCCTTGCTCACATTCTTGCCCTTATGGCTCACCTATTATGCAAACATTCTTGTTTCATGTTGCCCCCATAGCTCCCTTAAGCTGTCCTCCTGTTTCTTTTTCTTTTTGTTCTCTGATTGTGATTTTTTCTACCCTATCTTCTAATTCACTGATCTGATCCTTGGCTTCCCCTAATCTGCTGTGTATTCTTTCCACTGTGCCCTTAATTATTACTATACCATTCATTATGTTACTATATATTTTGTCATGCTGCTGAGCATTTTTTGCCATTATTATTCTGAATTCTATGTCTGATAAATTTCTTCTCTCCATTTCATTTAGCACTTCTTCTGGAGAATTCTCTTGTTCTTTCGTTTGGGGGTGGTTTTTTGTCTCCACATTTTGGCTGCCTGTTTGAGTTTGTAACTATGTATTAGTTAGACCTGCTATGCCTCCCAATCTCTAGTGCAGGACAGTGTCAAACACTATTGCTTTTTTTAAAAATATATTTTATTGATTGTTACAGAGAGGAAGGGAGAGGGATAGAGAGTTTGAAACATCGATCAGCTGCCTCCTGCATACCCCCTACTGGGGATGTGCCCGCAACCAAGGTACATGCCCTTGACAGAATCGAACCTGGGACCCTTGAGTCCGAAGGCTGATGCTCTATCCACTGAGCCAAACTGGTCAGGGCCAAACACTATTTCTGACTAATTAGCTCAGACAAAGACTCAAAGCCTCCAGAGACTGACTTCTACCTGCAGACTGATTGGACTCAGCCTTGAGTAGCCTAAGACAATCGTCCACAGGTAGACAAAAGGTTTCCCAACTGGGTGTGGCAAGTGCTTCTGCCGAGAACAGCGGTTCTCAACCTGTGGGTCGCGACACCTTTGGGGGTCGAACGATTCTTTCACAGGGGTTGCCTAAATACATCCTGCATATCAGATATTTACATTACAATTCATAACAGTAGCAAAATTACAGTTATGTAGCAACAAAAATAACTTTATGGTTGGGGGTCACCACAACATGAGGAACTGTATTAAAGGGTCGCGGCATTAGGAGGGTTGAGAACCACTGGCCTAGAGTCTAATTGTTATTCTCAGTCTCTTAATGGGCCCCAGAAACACCACAAGGTGGGGCAAAGGGTTTTCTAATAGGATGGGTCAACTGTCTTACCCCCAGGCAAGAATAGCCTGGACTGCAAATGTCTGCCTGAGAAAGATGTCCTCCACAGTGTGAGGGAATGATTCAGCACAGGAAACCAGGCTGTCCGTAATACCAGCATTAACCACAGAGCCCCCAGCCCCGGCTTCTGCTCACATAGCTCCAGTCCACTCTGCCCTCCCTTTGCAGGAGCCCAATGTGAGTAGCTGCACGAAACGTTGTGCATTGGACCTTTAAGAGAGTGCTTGTATTTCTAGGCGTCTCTCCCTGGCAGATAGCAACCTGCTGCTTGTCACAGCCAGGTGTTATGTGGACACCTTTCTCAGTGCTGGTGCTTAATGCTGGGGGACCCAGTGTGAGGTTTAGACCCAAAGTTCTCAGTGGCAACCCCCACAATTTAGATATCTTTCTGGAATTTCAGCTGCTGTCAGTGGGAGTCTGCCCAGCCCTTTCACACCTCTGCCCTTCCTATCAGGCTTTCTGGAGTCTATTTTCCGGTCTTGGTTATCATGGTTCTCTCCAGCTGGTCTTCAGTTGATTATTCAGAATTTTTTATTTTTATTTTTTTTGCATTTCAGTTGTAATTCCAGTTTGGTCCTGGGAGCATGTCTGTATAGCATCCACTGGCTCTGCCACCATTTTTAATCCTGGTGATGCATATTTTAGCATCATTTTACAGTTAGTGAAACTGAGTCTTAAAGAGATTAAGACAAAATATAGTGGGGTTTTTTTTTTAACATAAACATAATTACAGAACAAATGAAGAACATACAGCATGAACTTGAAATAACCAAATAGTCTGAAAGGGAAAATAAAAATATACTTAAAATTATAAAAGCAATAGAAACCATTATACAGATACTATGAAAAAAAGAACACAATGATTTGGAAAACACTAAATTGAAAATTATGAAATGGAAAACTGTAGTTAGAAAAAAGAAAGAAAGAAAAGCACCACTCAATGGATAGGCTGGGAGAGTGCAAATGAGGGGAGGGAGGGAGAAAGGGGAAGTGACTGTTAATCAGCACAAGGTTTCCTTTTGGAGTGATGGAATGTTCTAAAAGACTTCTGTGATGGTTGCACACCTCTATAAATATACCAAAGGCATTATTTTTATACGAGAGGCCTGGTACATGAATTTGTGCATGAGTAGGGTCCCAAGGTTGGGGAGGGGGAGATGCGATCTGTCCTCTGGGCAGGCAGTGGGATGCCCTTGCCGGCCCAGGATCCAGATCCATCCCATTGATATTCTTCCCAGTTCTCAGGAGCCACCTGGCGGCCGCTTTTATATCCTTTCTTCCTTGCAGAAAATCTAGGGAGGGGAAGCGACTGCAGTGCCCAAGGCCAACTTCCAGGAGAGGCTGAGGGCCACCCCCTCAGTGCATGAATTTTATGCACCAGGCCTCTAGTAAATTTATAATTCTTTACTCCCCACCCCAAATAGTAATGAAAGGGGCGTGGAAATTGATACCTGATATGAATTAAAGCATGCTCTAGTCATTTATTACTTAGGAGAGCAATTACTTTATTAAGACAATTCAATGCGAAATTTCAAGGTAATTTCTAAAAATATGTAGCAGGTATAACTTCCATAACTGTACAGGCAAGAAAATAACCCTCATTCAACTTTACTGAAAGACTAAAGGGAGAACATGATTAATATAGAAAAGCGTGGTAAATAGGGAGCATGTTTCCTTTTATTGGTCCCACTGAGGCTGCAGACTCTCAGAGCTTGCATCCTATTTTGTTTCTGTATCTTCAAGTGTATAGAACAGCCCTCATGCAAAAAAAAATAAAATAAAATAAATTGCTCATTAAGTGGCAATATGCTCATTAAATTTTGTACATTTTTATAAGAAAAATATCAAGTCATCCTAAATATTTGAAAATTAATTAGGGTCAACATTTACCCATTACTTTGGTAACTGGATGTAGTTTATTTCTATATCCATTGGACTTTTTAAAACTGGGATCAGTATTTTAAAATTTATTTTCAAATAAAAATCTTTATTGTGGAGATTATTAGTTATTCCCCCTTTTCCTCCCATTGTCCCCCTCCACCCAGTTCCCACCCCGCTCCAGACCTTGACCCTACTGTCTGTGTCCATAGGTAAGATCTTTTCTATATATACTTTTATTGATTTCAGAGAGGAAGGGGGAGGAGGGAGATAGAAACATCAATGATGAGAGAGAATCATCGATTAGCTGCCTCCCGCACACCCCCTACTGGGAATCGAACCCGCAACCTAGGCATCTGCCCTTGACCAGAATCAATACCCAGGACCCTTCAGTCCCAAGGCCGACGCTCTATCCACTGAGCTATAACCAGCCAGGGCTATAGATAAGATCTTTGGTTCTGAATGATGGCTGTTCTGTATTTTAGTTGTAATTTTGATGTGGTTGTGGCAGGCGTTTACCTATGCCGCCAACTTGGTTCTCTCCAAACATATCTCAAAGTTGTGGGGTTTTTTCTTAATAAAATAAACATCTTTGGGTGGGTGGAGGGAGGAGGGGGTAAAGGGCTGAGAAATGGTGATGGAAGGAGACTTGACTTGGGATAGTGAACACAGAATACAATATACAGATGTTATGCTATAGAACTGTATACCTTAAAGCTATATAATTTTATTAACCAATCTAACCCTAATAAATTCAATTTAAAAAAAAAACACATCTTCACTCTTTGCCTGTCTTTTCTCTTCCAAATTTTTGCTTTTAGTGATTTTACAGTTTTTCATTTTACATAATCATATCTTTCCATCTTTTTTATTTCCTCCATCACTAAATTGAGAAAGTATTATATATCAAATACCTCACAATTTTAGTTACCTTTGAATATGGAGAACTGTTAAGTTCTCTATTAGTAAGAATATATTTGGGACATGCATGACTCCAGTACAGTGTTAATATGGCTCAAGAGATAGTCTGAATTTAAAAGGACATCAGTCCCTGAATGTGCAAATATCCTGTTCCTGACCCACCTTTATTAGAATTACAAAATAAGAATACTGGAAGCCTTAAAAGATGATAAATCTTGGGGGTTTGTTTTGATGGCTTTTTTGTTTGATTTTGTTCACTCTCATCTGAGGATAGTTTTTCCACTGATTTTTTTTTTTAAGAGAGAGGTGGAGAGGGAGAGAGAGAAACATCCTTGTAAGAGGGACATATCGATTGATTGGTTGCCTCCTGCACACTTTCTGACCAGGGCTGGGGATTGAATCTGCAAGGGAGGTATGTGCCCTTGTCTGGGAAATGATCCTGCGATCATTTGGTGTGCAGGCTGACAAGGTAACCACTGCACAATGCCAGCAGCCAAGGCTTACATTTTTGCTTTTTAAATTCAACATACAAGTTATCAGCCTACTGAAAAGGCAAAATTAATTAGGAAAGAAGTTCTCACCAAAAGATGTTCATCACTTTTTTCAGTTTCTTTCACATAGCTTTCAAAATTTTGTCTGAGCATTACTAGAGAAAAGGTAGATTTTTAAAAACAGGACTTGTATTAGAAAAATTGAATTTAGAGATGTATAGTAAGTATAACTGTAGACTTCAGAAATTTGGGGACCAAATTTTGACTAATGGTCAGCTGTTATTACTGCAGCTCTTGTGAACATTGTTAATTTTGCTGAAATCCTCTTTGATTTCAATGGCCTCCAGAACATTTGTTTTGGGAGGTAAGTGTTCCGCTGTCCAATACACTAGGCCAGCCGTGGGCAAACTACGGCCCACGGGCCGGATCCGGCCCTTTTGAAATGAATAAAACTAAAAAAAAAAAAAAAAAAAAAAAAGACCGTACCCTTTTATGTAATGATGTTTACTTTGAATTTATATTAGTTCACACAAACACTCCATCCATGCAGCCCTAGCCAGTTTGGCTCAGTGGATGAAGCATCGGCCTGCGGACTGAAGAGTCCCAGGTTCGATTCTAGTCAAGGGCATGTACCTTGGTTGCAGGCATATCCCCAGTAGGGGGTGTGCGGGAGGCAGCTGATCGATGTTTCTCTCTCATTGATGTTTCTAAATCTCTATCCTTCTCCCTTCCTCTCTGTACAAAAACAATAAGATATATTTTAAAACAATTTTTAATCAGATCCTGTCATACTAGCCTTGAGTGTCCAGCAGTTATATGTGGCTAACAGCTGCCCTACTGAATAGTACACAGAATATTTGTCCCTTACAAAAGATTATGTTGGGCAACTTTTTGTCTTTCAAAATATCTTCAGGGCTGTTTCTCACCACCTCAACCCTCTCTAACGAGTCGTCTCCTCCAATTTTATTATTTCAGATACATTCTTAGTCTCCTTGCAGCTCCACATTGACCTTTTGGAAATGGGGCTGTGTTTTTCCTCAACATTTACTAACAAGTACCATGCACAGGGAAATGAGGCACACAGAACTTAAGTCTGAATGTTACTCCATGTTTGGTGACATACAGCAGCTGTCACCATGCATCCATTCTGCCTGTTGAGTCCCAAACTACTCTCCCACTGATGATGGAGAGAGACCCAGAACCACATTAGTGATCAAGGTCTGCTTTGGGCCTCCAACCTATCTGGGCTCATCTTTCATCATGGGGTTGCATATATGTATTTTTGTCCAGTCAGAGCTCCTTATAGCAACGTGAGGGCAGTAACCACATGTATTTCTTCAATATTTTTCACAAGTAAAATGTCATTTTACGTCATTAGTGTGATAATTGCTTGTATATAAAACTAAATTATATCAACATGGGTGATCATTGGCCCCAAACTATCCCCAGGTGAAATTTGAATATGAACTAAATATTGAATTATCAGAAAATTCTTGTCCATGTTCTGAAGTCCAATACTGAAAGCCAATTCTGAAAAGCACATGCTTAACTATTTCCATGAAGTGGGACCTATCTGCTTTCAAATGCTTTATAGCTAAAATATATTATAAAGAAAATATTACAAATGCTATGTTAAATGTAGGTGATGAACATACAGGTGATCAATGTTATAGTCTTTCAGCTTTTCTGTATGTCTAAAATTTTCCATAATGTAAAGTTGAAAAATATATATCACATTTTGTTTATCTATTGAGCAGCCTGTGGGCATTTGGACTGTTTGGCTATTATGACTAATACCACATTGATTACTCACATACACTTCTTTATGTGTAGGCTTCAATGGTTTTATAAGCTTAAAACATTAATGTTTTTAAAAAATGGGTTGTGGTCAGGCCCCATCCAGTAATGCTATTTTCAAGCCTCAAGTTTAATAAATTTCAATAAAACCAGAATGACTAGAATTTTCAGAAAAGGTTGTTCTGGTAGTTTTCTGGTGAAGTGAGAGCTAGACAACATGATATCTATTTGTTTTGTTTCAATGTGTCCCCGAATTCTGCTTTTGCAAATATAGTACAGAATAAGCCTAACAATGTTTCACAGATGATTACAGATTTTGCAGGGTCTCCTGATAACCAAACAGAGAGCTCCTGCCGGGACTGTAGAGGACAATGCCCAGAAGAATGTGTTCACTGGGTTTGAATACAGAACACAGCATGAGGTGGCTTTTATAAGAAGCTCCCTAGTATATTTTAAAAACTTGCTCCTAGTTATCTTACTACAATTAATTAGTACCTAACGATATGCCGCGCACTTTTCATCCTGTCCTACCTTCATGCAGCTCAGAGACTAAGTAAGTGGGCACCAGTGAAGGTGATGGTGCTGCACTGTTGTCGCCAGAGAGAACAGGCACCTGGCTCAAGTGCACTTTACATGTCTGTTCTATTCCACAGCGTGGTGCCAACCTGCTCATGTAACTGTCTCTTAAAAGGTAATTCTGGAGATTATAGGAATAAGCAACTTGGTTTGGTTTCCTAGTATGATACCAGTACCAGTTGATATGCTACCAAATTCTTGCACTACTTTCTATGATGCAAGCTGATTTATCACCTATTCCTGTTCATCTACTGAGCATAATAATAGCTAACATTTACTGGGACATAATATATGTCAGATACTGCCCTAACCGATTTGGCTCAGTGGATAGAGCATCAGCCTGCAGGCTGAAAGGTCCCAGGTTCGATTCCAGCCGAGGGCATGTACCGTGGTTGTAGGCACATCCCCAGTAGCGGGTGTGCAAGAGGCAGCTAATCAATGTTTCTCTCTCATCGATATTTCTATTTATCTCCTTTCCTCCCTGTAAAAAATCAATAAAATATATTTAAAATATACATATACATATATATTTATACACACACACACACACATATATGTGTCAGATACTAATGGGCTGCTTTTAATATTTTCTCATTTGATCTTCTCAAAACTATAGAGCAAAAAGATACTATTTTCCACATTTCACAACTGAGAACACTGGTGAGCTAAAAGAAGTGAAGTTGTCTAAAGATGAAAACATTACTTCAACTTTTATAAATTGAAGAATAATTGTCATTTTCTTCTTGAATATATATTTTTTGCTTTTAGAGAGAAAGAAAGGAGAGATAGAAACATCAATGAGAGAAACATCAATCAGCCACCTCCTGCATACCCCCTCCTACTGAGAACTCACCAGCAACCCCGTAGTGCATGGGATGACACTCAATCCACTCAACCACACCAGCCAGGCTATCATTTCCTTTAAATATTAATAAGAATACTGGTGACAAAACCATGTCATTTAAGAATTTATAAAAATAAAAACATTTTATTTTTGTCTTAGTCAGCAGCTAATATAAAACTATGTTGACCTTTAAAGCCAACTTTGTTCTTTCCTCAAACTCTTTTTAAAGAAATATGTTTTTACTGACTCCAGAGAGGAAGAGAAAGGGAGAGACAGAAACATCTATGATGAGAGAGAATCATAGATGTTTCTATGTTCTCTTGACTGGAATCAAACCCGGGACCCTTCAGTCCGCACGCCAACACTCTATCCACTGAGACAAACCAGCTAGGACCTCAACCTCTTTCTTGAATCATGAATTCATTTGGAGGCAGCAACAAGAAAATCCCAAATTGTGAAGAAAACAGGCATATTTCCCTTCATAAAAATCAAAGCTAAAATGTTTAGGTCTTAAAAATGTTTCACTGTAGTGTTTCAGGACGAGGCAGATTCCGTCCGTTCAGAACACCCCATTAGGAAACACCTGTGGCCAAGAACCCAGCCAGAGGTTTGGATGGGATGCCATATACAAGGAAATTTCAAAGTGTTGCCCTAGCTGGTTTTGCTCAGTGGATAGAGCGTTGGCCTATGGACCAAAGGGTCCCAGGTTCGATTCCATCAAGGGCATGTACGTCGGTTGCAGGATATTTCCTGGCCCAGGCCCTGGTCAGGGCATGTGCAGGAGGCAACCAATCTATGTGTTTCTCTCACATCGATATTTCTTGTCTTTCCCTCTTTCTGAAAATCAGTGGAAAAATATCCTCAGGTGAGGATTAAAAAAACAAACAAAAACCCAGTGTTGAGACCTTCATGTATGGCATGAAGAAAAAAAATCTTAGTTTGGGAGTGACAAGTTGAGTACATTAGGATCACTTACTCCAAAACTACATTCTGCAACAGTGCAAGGAAAAAGGCCACGTGCCCTCTATCTCAAAGCTACGGGCTCCACACACTCAGCACAGTGATCCTCCAATGAAACTGCTTTCCACAGTGAACTTCCTCCTGTCTCCTGGTTAAGCACAATAATGTCAAGGCTCTCTCTGTTAATCAACACCACCATCCTATCTTCAAGAATTTCAAACACTGATATAGGTCTGGCTTAATTCTTCCTTGTGCATTTAAATAAAACCGTTGTTTACCATTCCGGTTTTATATGCTCTACTATAGTTACAAAACTTATAAACACATTGAAATCAAAACATGAAATATAAGGAATAAAAAATAACACAGGGGGCAAAATCCATGGTATGAGGTATTCAACACCATAGTTTATATGCACATCACCCCACCTCACCCACTCCAGAGGTGAGCTCAGGAAGCCAGCAAGCAGCACCGCAAGGCCTCTCCAAGACTCCGTGGTCGTCAAAGATCTAACAGCCAAGTCTTAAACAGCAACCCAAACCAAGACCCAGCGGAGTTGCTGTCCCCAGTGTCCCCAGTGTCTTCTGGGATAGAGTTTCAGGTCCCGGGAGACGGGTGCCACGCTGGGGCTCCCTCAGCAGCAGTGATGCTGGAGGCTAATACTGGAAGCTGCGCTTGGTCTGGATGTCATCGAGGATCTGCTGCAGCTCCTCGTCCTCAAATCGCCCCTCCAGACTGCAAGGAAACAAACAGCAATGAGTGTCTCCGCGGCTGACAATGTTACCACACTCACGCTAACTCAGGCCCACTTCTCCATTTATCCCGAAAAACTTTTACCTTTCAATCTTTATTTCTTTCCTTTCTTTTTAAAAACATTATGAAGTGTTTAAAAACATATAAAAGGTATAGGAAATAAGGTAACCTTAATAGTTATCCTTAATTGATTTAGATTTAATAAACATAACAGGACCGACCTGATGACTGCATACTTTCCTTCCTTCCCCAGAAGTGACCATTATCCTACATTTGGTATTTATCATCCTATAAGTATTTTTTTAAAAATATATATTTTATTGATTTTTTACAGAGAGGAAGGGAGAGAGATAGAGAGTTAGAAACATCGACGAGAGAGAAACATCGATCAGCTGCCTCCTGCACACCTCCTACTGGGGATGTGCCCGCAACCCAGGTAACATGCCCTTGACGGGAATCGAACCCAGGACCCCTCAGTCTGCAGGCCGACGCTCTATCCGCTAAGCCAAACCGGCTTCGGCCCTATAAGTATTTTTGTGCTAACATTATGTACATGTAAACATATCTATAAGAAATACCAGCACTGTAAACTTCATAAGAAAAACCACCATACTGTACATATCTTTCTGCCATTTTTTGGCTCAAAATTCATTCTGGCATGTGTTGACATTATTCCATGTTGTTCTAGTTCATTTTCTCACTGCTATATAATGCACACCGTCTGGTGAAATGATGTATTTGTAGTCTCTCTTTTTTTAAATGTTTGTTGAAACTATTACATATGTCCCTCTTTTCCCACCATTGACCCCTTCTAACCCAACCCCACCCACCGCCCCAGGCCTTTACCACCCTATTGTCTGTGTCCATGGGTTATGTATACATTTTTGGTTGATAACTTGCCACACACCCTATCCTCCATGCCATCTAAGGTTCCAGTCTGTTCCATGCTTCCTGGGATCTATTCTGTTCATCAGTTTATTTTTGTTCGTTAGATTCCACATATGAGTGAGATCATGTGATACTTGTCTTTCTCTGACTGGCTTATTTTGCTTAGCATTATACTCTCCAGGTCCTTCCATGCTGTCTCAAAATATAAGAGATCCTTCTATTTTACTGTTGCATAGTACTAGGTGTACCGGTTACTAATGCAGATTTTTTTCAATAGATGGAGTTACACATATGTTAATATATATGTGATTTGGTATGTATGCTATTTTGTTGTATTGACAACAAGTTTCAAAACTTCGTATGTCAAATTTTCTGAAGGTGTTAACATCATAGATATTTTTACGAATTTCGTGCCAAAAAAAGAGCATTTGCGGGAAGTTTTAATTCACTACCTTATTTTGAAGAAAAGTGCTGCTGAAAGTTATCTTATACTTCCTAATAAGTGGTAGCACTGAGTTAAGTGGCAGTTCCATATTTAATTTTTTGAATAAACTTCATACTGTCTTCTACAATGCTGTACCTGTCTGCACTCCCACCAGCAGTGTACGAGGGTCCTCTTTTCTCCACGTCCTTGCCAACACTTGTCATGTGTTGACTTGATGGTAGGCATTCTGACAGGTGTGAGGTAATACCTCATTGTTGTTTTCATTTGCATCTGTGATGATCAATGACTTTCAGCATTTTTTTCATATGTCTCTTGGCCATCTGTATGTCCACTTTGGAGAAGTGTCTATTTAGATCTTTTGCCCATTTCATAATTGGATTTTTTTTTGTCTTCGTTTTGTTCAGTTGTATGAGTTGCTTATATATATATTTTGGATATTAACCCTTTATCAGATGTATCATAGCCAAATATGTTCTCCCATACAGTGGTCTCCCTTTTCATTTTGTGGTTTATTTTGCTGTGCAGCAGCTTTTGACATTGTCTGATTTATTTTCTCCTTAGTGTCCTTTGCCCTATGATATATATCTGTAAACATATTGCTACGAGAAATGTCTGAAATTTTGCTGTCTATGGTTTCTTCTAGGATTTTTTTGGTTCCACAACTTACGTTTAAGTTTTTATCCACTTTTAGTTTATTCTTGTATATGGAATAATTTGGAGGCCTACTTTCATTTTTTTGCATGTATCTGTCCAACTTTCCCAACATCATTTATTGAAGAGACTGTCTTGACTCCATTGTATGCTCTTGCCTCCTTTGTTAAATATTGAGCATAATGGCTTGGGTCAACTTCTGGGGTCTCCATTGCATTCTATTGATCTATATGCCAATTCTTGTGCCAGTACCAGGTTGTTTGATAATTGGTGGCTTTGTACTACAACTTGATATCTGCCATTGTGACCCCTCCAACTTTGTTCTTCTTTCTCAAGACTACGGGGGATGCCCTAGCCTGTTTGGCTCATCGGATAGAGCATCGGCCAGTGGACCAAAGGGGCCCCGGTTAGATTCCAGTCAAGGGCATGTACCTCGGCTGCTGGCCCCTCTCCAGCCAGGGCCCTGGTCAGGGCTCATGCAGAGGAAAGCAGTTGATGTGTTTCTCTCACATCAATATTTCTGTCTTCCCTCTTTCGTCTACTCTCTCTAAAAAAAAAAAAATGGAGAAACATCCTAAGGGGTAGGATTAAAAATAAATTCATTAAAAAAGATTCCTGGGGATATTAAGGGTCATTTTTGGTTCCATATAAATTTTTGGACTACTTGTCCTAGATCTGTGAAATATGGTGTTGGTATTTTAATGGGGATTGTATTGAATCTGTAGATAGCCTTGGATAGTATGGACATTTAAATGACGTTAATTTTACCAATCCAAGAAAATGGTGCATCACGGTATATTCTTCCACTTGTTTATTTCTTCCTTTATCTTTTTTTCCAATGTCCTGTAGTTTTCCGAGTACAAGTCTTTTACCATCTCCTTAAATTTTTTCCAAAGTATGTTTATTTGTTGTAATAGTAAATGGGATTGTTTGTGTATGTTCTTTCTGGGGATTCATTATTGTTGTATAAAAATGCCATCGATTTTTGGTGGTTGATTTTGATCCTGCTACAATGGTGAATCTATTTATTAAATCTAGTAGTTTTTTGTTGGAGTCTTTAGGGTATTTTATGTACAGTATCATGTCATTGGCAAATAATTAGTTTTACTGCCTCCTTTCCAATTTGGACGCCTTTTATTTCTTCTTGTCTAATCACTGTGGCTAGGATTTCCAGTACTATGTTGAATAGGAGTGTTAAAAACGGATATTCCTGTCTTGTTCCTGTTCTTAGGGTAAATGGATTTAGTTTCTGCCATTAGAGTATAATATTCACTGTATGTTTGTCATATATGGCCTTTATCATGTTGAGATATGCTCCTTCAATTCCCATTTCCCTGAGTTTTTATAAAAAAATGGGTGTTGGATTTTACTGAATGCTTTTTCTGCGTCTATTGACATAATCAGGAGATTGTGTCTTTCAATTTGTTTATGTGATGTATCACATTTATTGATTTGTGAATATTTTATCAGCCTTGCATCCCTGGAATAAATCCAACTTGGTCATGGTATATGACCTTTTAATATATTGCTGGATCCAATTTGCTAATATTTTGTTGAGGATTTTAGCATTTAAGTCGATCAAGGATATTGACCTGTAAATCTTTCTCTTTGTAGTCTTTACCTGGTTTTTGAATGAAGATAATGCTGGCCTCATAAAAAGAGCTTGGAAATGTTTCCTCTTCTTAGATTTTTTGGAATAGTTTGAGGAGGGTAGGTGTTAGTTCTTCTTTGAATGTTTGGTAAAACTCCCCTGTGAAGTGATCAAATCAGGGCGTATGGTTGCTGGTGGGTTGTTTTAAATTTACTGCTTCTACTTATTCAGTTGTTTTTGGTCTGTTCAGGTTTTCTGATTCTTCCTGATTCAGTTTTAGGTGTTTGTATTTTTCTAGGAACTTGTCCATTTCATCCACATTGTCCAGCTGGTTCGCATATAGTTGTTCAAAGTATTTTCTTATAATGCTTTGTAGTTCTGTGCTGTCAGCTGTTACTTCTCCACTTTCATTTCTGATTTTATTTTTTGGGGTCCTATCTGTTTTTTGATGAGTCTGGCTAAGGATTCATCAATCTTGTCTATCTTTTCAAAGAACCAGCTCTTGGTTTCATTGATTTTTCTTTCTTTCTTTTTTTTTTTTTTAGGTCTCCATGTTATTTATTTCTCTAATATTTATTCTTTCTTAAAAAGAATTTCTTCTACTTACTCGTCTTGTTGTTCTAATTGTTTAAGTTACAGGGTTAAATAGCTTATTAGTAATTATTCTTGTTTTCTTGAGGTAAGCCTGTAGTGCTATGAAATTCCCTCAGAGCTGATTTTTCTGTGTCCCAGAGACTTGGGGTTGTTGTGTGCTCATTTTAATTTGTTTCCAGGAAGTTTTGTATTTCAGTGGTAAGCTATTCATTGCTTAATGACATCCTATTTAGCCTCTGTGTGTTTGAGTGTTTTTACTGTAGTAATTTCATCCCATTGTAATCCGAGAAGATGCTTGATATTATTTCAATTTTCTTGAACTTGCAGAGACGTGTTTTGTATCCTAACATGTAGTCTATCTTTGTGAATGACCCATGTGCACTAGAGAATGTATATTCAGCAGCTTTGAGGTGAAATGTCTATAAATGTCAATTAAATCGATCTGATTCAGTGTGTCTTTCAGAGTCACTCTTTCCTTGTTAATTTTTTTTCTGGAAGATCTATCCAGTGAAATCAGTGGACTGACTGTATTGTTGACAATCTCTCCCCTTAAAGTCCTCTAGAAGTTTTTTAGATATTTGTGTGCTCCTATATTGGGGGCATAAATGTTTAGCAGGGTTATATCCTACTGTTGGATCGATCCCTTTAGTATTATGTAATGACCTTTGTTTTCTCTTGTGATGGCCTTCATTTTGAAATCTATACTGTCAGATATGAGTACTGCTAACCCAGCTTTTTCTTTTTTTCGTTTCCATTTGCATGGAAAAAATTTTCCATCCCTTCACTCTCATATTGTGTGAGTTCTTTGTTTTGAAGTGGGTCTCTTGTAGACATCATATAGTTGGGTCATGTTTTCTTATCCATTCAATTACCCTATGCCTTTTGACTCGAGCATTTAATCCATTCATATTTAAGATTATTATTGACTGGAGGCCCAGTGCACGAAAGTCATGAATGGGTAGAGTCCCTAGGGGCTGCCGGTGGGGCCTCCCTTCCCCAGGCTGCCTGCTGCTGCAGCCACCCAGGGTGGGGCTGGCCAGGGGGAGGGGCCACAGGAGATTGGCTGGCCGGCCCCGCCCCACCCCCTGGTTGAACAAATTGCATATTAGGCTTTTATTATATAGTATAGGTACTTATTTATTGCAATTTTACTTCTGTAGGCCTATGTCTATTTATTATTATTATTACAGCAGTCCTTTTAGCATTTCTTGTAGTGCTGATTTGGTGGTGAAAAATACCTTTAGCCTTTATTGTCAAGGAAGATCTTTATTTCACCATCTATTTCAAATGATAGCTTTGCTGGATACAGTAATCTTTGTTTCAGATTCTTGCTTTTCATTACTTGGAGTACTTCATGACACTCCCTTCTGGACTGTAGACTTTCTGATGAGAAATTAACTGTCACACTTATGGGAGCTCCCTTGTAAGTAACAAATTGCTTTTCTCTTGCTGCCTTAATTCCATTTTTAATTTTTGACATTTTAATTATGATGTGTCTGGGCATGGGCCTGTTTGGGTTCTTCTAGCTTGGGACTCTTTTTGCCTCCTGAACTTGTGTGACATTTTTCTTCATCAGGTTATGGAAGTTTTCTACCATTATTTCTTCAAACATGTTCTCTATCCCTTGCTCACTTTCTTGCTCTTATGGCTCACCTATTATGCAAACATTCTTGTTTCATGTTGCCCCCACAGCTCCGTTAAGCTGTCCTATTTTTTTTCTTTCGGTTTTCTGATTGTGTTATTTTTTCTACCCTATCTTCTAATTCACTGATCTGATCCTTGGCTCCCCCTATTCTGCTGTATATTCCTTCCATTCCATTGTGCTCTTTTTTAGTGTTATGTCATTCTTCATATTTACTATTTCTTTTTTCATGATCTTTAGCATCTTTGCCATCATTATTCTAAACTCTATGTTTGAAAAATTTCTTATCTCCATTTCATTTAGCTTTTCTTCTATCCACTGAGCCAAACCGGTTTCGGCTAGCTTTTCTTCTAGATAATTCTCTTCTTTCATTTGGGGGTGGTTTGTGTCTCCCCGTTTGGGTTTAGGACTATGTATTAGCTATATCTACTATGCCTCCCAATCTCTAGTGCAGGACAGTGTCAAATGCTATTTCTTCCTCATTAGCTCAGACCAGACTCAAAGCCTCCAGAGACCTGCCTCTGCCTGCAGACTGATTGGATTCAGTCTTGAGTAGCCTCAAGCAATCATCCACAGGTTGGGGGAGAGGTTTCCCAACTGGGTGAGGGAACTGCTTCTGCCTGGAGGCTAATTGTTGTTCTCAGTTCTCAATGGGCCTCAGAAACTACAGAGGATGGGGCAAGGGGTTTCCCAATGGGGTGGGTCAACTGTCTCCCCCCGCCCCCAGGCAAAAGCCACCTGGATAGCAAAGGTCTGCCTAAGAAAGATGTCCTCCACAGCATGAGGGTACAACTCATCACAGGAAACCAGGGTGTCTGCCTCCTGAGCTCTAATCCAGAGCCCCCACATCTCTAGTCCACTCTGCCCTCCCTCTGCAGGAGCCCAATGTGAGTGGCTGCACACAAAATTTTGTGTATTGGACCTTTAAGAGGGTGCCTGCATTTCTAGCTCTCTCTCCCTGGCATACTATAACACTGCTGCTTTTCACAGCCAGTTACGTGGGCACCTTTCTCAGTTCTGGTGCTCTCTGCTGGGGGCCCAGCTTTGGGTTTAGACCCCAGAGCTCTCAGTGGCAACCCCTAGGGCTGAGATATGTCTCCGGACCTTCAGTTGCTTTCTGTGAGAGCTCTTCTTACCAGTCTCTATATCTATCCAGTCTCTAGTTGGCCTATACACTGATGTGATGTTTTTGCTATCACTAACACACACCAATATACCCTGGAATACACATCTACTTCTAAACCAATGAGTGGGTCTGAAGGCATCTATTCAGGAATAAATTTTGGGGTCATGAGGTATATTCACCTTTACCTATATTAGATGTGGCCAAATTGCTCTCCAAAGTGACTGTACTAATTTGCACCCCATCAGTGTTTGAGAGTTTCAGCTATTCCACACTTCTGCTAACAATGGGTTTGCTACAAAATCATCATTCTCACACTGTTAAAAGAGTCCCTCTCAATGTTTATGTCTATCCAGATTTTAAATGCACACACTTTTTAGACAGTAATTCCAGTTGTAGGAACATATACAAAACACATCAAATTTATCATACCCAGTACTAACCTTGGGATGAGAGCCTTGGACTCCTCAGCAGTCTCTGGACAAAGGTTAGCCAAACAGGCCAATTCAAACTTATGAAGCTTTTTCTGGAGCAACAAGCTGATCATCAGGAAGAAAATCATAACAAAACATAATCAAAGAGTGCTGAATAGGAAATGGGAATCAAATGAAGCAAGAAAGAGAAAAAGTAAAGCACTTGCAATCTTTCCATAATGGTTAGGGCAGTTGCAAAATCCTACTTTCAAATTACTTCTTGGTCCTATTCCTGGAGAACAGGAAGTTACAACAAAATGAAGGAAACAATGAAAGTTAAGAAATCACATTCAGGCAGAGAAGCCCTGCTACTGCAACTTCTGAAAAACGACAATATGCCTCAAGGAGTATGCAATGTTTCCCCAGCGATTTATTTTGTTGCCCTCTGCTCTTCTTACCACTCTTCCTTGCTTCCTTCGTTACTAATTTTGTCAAACACATGATATTAGATGCCTCCAATCTATTAGGTGTTTGACTTGGAGAAAATTCTAATTTATCAAAATAAATGAATAAATGCAGGCATACCTTACTTTGTACAAATATATATGTAAACTGCATCTTATTTTAAACTAGAGTCCCACTGCACAACATTCATGTACTGGGGGGGAGGGGGATGTCCCTCAACATGGCCTGCGCCCTCTCACAGTCCAGGACACCCGAGGGGTCCTTAGTGCTGCTGGGGAGGCAGGAGAGGCTCCCACCAATGCCGCTGTGCTCGCCAGCTGTGAGCCCAGCTTCTGGCTGAGTGGTGCTCCCCCTGTGGGAGTGCACTGACCACTAGCAGGCAGCTCCTGCGTTGAGCGTCTGGCCCCTGGTAGTCAGTGTGTGTCATAGCAATCGGTTGTGCCGCCATTCACTCAATTTGCATATTTGCCTTGTATTTTATAGGATGACAAACTGTATAAAACAACAGCGAATGCCCTGACTGCTCTGCTCAGTGGTTAGAGCGTTGGTCTACGCACCAAAATGTCAAAGATTCAATCACAGGTCAAGGGTACATATCTGGGCTGCAGGTTCAATCCCCAGCCCAGGTCAAGTCCACGTGGGGGGCAACCAATCTATGTCGCTCTCATATCAGTGCTTCTCTGTAAAAACTACTAAAAAATCTTTAAAAAAAATTTTCTTTTAAATATATTTTTATTGATTTCACAGAGAAAAGGAGAGGGAGAGAGACAGAAACATCAATGATAAGAGAGAATCATTAATCGGCTGCCTCCTGCACACTCCACATCATGGATTGAGCCTGCAACCCAGGCAATGTGTCCTGACTGGGAATTGAACTGTGACCTCCTGGTTCATTTTTTTTTTTTAATTTTTTTTTAATTTATTTATTTATTTTTTATTATTATTAGTTAAGGTATTAGAAATGTGTCCTCATCCCCCCCATTAACCCCCAAACCTCCTGGTTCATTAAATAGACACTCAAACATAGGGCCATGCTGGCCAGGCCCAATAAAAAATCTTTTAAAAGAATAAATAAAAATAAAATAGAGCTCATCAATGGTAAATGTGGTTTCAAAGAAAACTTTAATTATCTGTTCAGAAACAAAACACTCTGTTTATCACTCTATTACAAGCATATTAATGTACAAAATTTAGAAAATACAGAAAGGCAAAAAAAAAAGCATGACCTACCCATATTACCACATAAACAAATATCAACATATAATCTTAGTATAATAGCATTCTAGACATTTTTCTATGTTTCAGAATATAAACTCAGACATTCTATTAGTAACTTTTTGTCACTTGAAGCTATTTTCATTTTGTAAAGAAAATACAGTAAATTTTACTTAAGTTTATAAAGAGGTTCATAATGTTTTCAAATGAGCACATACTCATTTACAAACAATACCAAAAAAGTATCAATAGCCCTGGCCTTTTGCTCAGTGGTTAGAACCTCAGCCTGTAGACCAAAGGGTCTTGGGTTCAATTCCTGGTCAAGGGTACGCAACTTGATTGCAGGCTCAGTGTGTGAGTGGGAGGCAACCAATTGATGTGTCTCTAACACATACATGTTTTCCTCTCCCTCTCCACCATCACGTCCACTCTCTCTAAAAACCAATAAAAAAATTATCCTCAGTCTTTGGATGAGGATTAAAAAAATAGTATCACCCTGGCTGGTTTGGCTCAGTGGAGTCAGCCTGTGGACTGAAGGGGCCTGGGTTCGATTCGTCAAGGGCACATGCCCGGGTTGTGGGCTTGGTCCCAAGTAGGGTACATGTAGGAGGCAGCTAATCAGTGATTCTATCTTACCATTGATGTTTCTATCTCTCTCTCCCTCTCCCTTCTTATCTGAAATCAATAAAAATATATATATTTTTAAAAGTATCAGTAATGTAAAATAATGTAAAATTCTTCCCAGAAATAACCAGTATTAATATTTTCATAGCCCAGCCAGCATAGCTCAGTGGTTGAGCATTGACCTATGAACTAAAAGGTAACAGGTTCCATTCTCAGTCAGGGCACATGTCTGGGTTTGGGGCTCCATCCCCAGTAGGAGGCATGGAGAACACAGCTGATCAATGATTCCTCCCATCAATGTTTCTATCTCTATCTCCCTCTCTCTTACTCTCTGAAATCAACACAAATATATTTTTTAAATTATAAAAAGGAATCCTAACATGTTATACCAAAATGGCCATTTTTCTTTTCTTGATCCTCACTAGAGGGTATTTTTTCCATTGCTTTATAGAGAGATTGGAGGAGGGAAGGGGGAGGAGGGAGGGATGGAAGAGGTTGAGAGAGAAACATCAATGTGAGAGAGACACATTGACTGGTTTCCTTTGACAGATGACCCTTTGAGCAGTGGTTCTCAACCTATGGGTTGCGACCCCTTTGGCAGTCGAACAACCCTTTCACAGGAGTCGCCTAAGACCATCCTGCATATCAGATATTTACATTACGATTCGTAACAGTAGCAACATTACAGTTATGAAGTAGCAAGGAAAATAATTTTATGGTTGGATCACAACATGAGGAACTGTATTTAAACGGCCAGAAGGTTGAGAACCATTGTCTTAGAGGCATAGGTAGTGAACCTGAAACCCAGGCAAATACCCTGACCAGGAATTGAACCCCTCCCTCCTGGTTTATAGGTCGACGCTCAGCAACTGAACCACACCAGCCAGGCACAACTGGCCATTTTTCACTCGACAACATAGTAACTGTTTTCCATGTTAGTACACACGTGACTACACATTCCACTGAAAAGTTGAGCCATAACTTATACATCAAATTTCCTCTTGTTGAACATTTCATTTGTTTCCAATGCTTTTTGAACATTATTTTAATGAACACTTGTTTGTGTAGTTGATTGCTGTGTGTTTTAAAAATAAATTCCTGCGGAAACCGGTTTGGCTCAATGGATAGAGCGTCGGCCTGCGGACTGAGGGGTCCCAGGTTCGATTCCGGTCAAGGGCATGTACGTTGGTTGCGGGCACATCCCCAGCAGGAGATGTGCAGGAGGCAGCTGATCGATGTTTCTCTCTCATCGATGTTTCTGGCTCTCTATCTCTCTCCCTTCCTCTCTGTAAAAAATCAATAAAATATATTTAAAAATAAATAAATAAAATAAAATAAATTCCTGGCAGTAGGATTATTCAAAGGATAAGACTGTCTAAAGGCTTCTGAGAGACATGCCCCTTACAAGGGCTTTACCAATATATGCTCTCACCAGCAATTAATGACAGTGCCCATTTCTCCTACCTGTTACACTAGGATTCCCATTCTTTTTAATCTTTTCTAAGTCTACTTAGCTATTTCACCATTTCTTTGATTTCCTTAAATATGACCATTATTTCATGTGAACTAGTCATTTAAAGTTCTGATATAAATCAAGCCATTTTTATGAACTGGGTATCATCTAAGGATATCAATCCTTCCTCACTTTATTCACACTTACATTTTACACATGGCATTTTATCAATATAGGAAAGTTTAAATACATTTATGTAAATTCATTTATTTATTCAATTAATTATTTACTGCCTACAATGAGACTGACACAGTGATGAATATGACTAAGTCCCTATCTTCACAAAGCTTACATTCAACTAGAGTCAATCATGTTTCCCACATTTAAAGTTTTGCTAAACCACAACTAATATATACATTCAGTCATGCTGTCACACTTGTCACACAGCACTTTACGCATCATAGCTTAAATTTAAATACTTAATTTCTTAGGAATTTATTTTGGTGTAATATAGAGTTCAAACTTTGTTGTAAAATATTTCCCCACTAATTTACAGTGCCAATTTAACCATAAATTGAACTCATATAAAATATAATAAATTTGTATTTGAATGTTTCCAAATTTTCTATTGTTTCAATGATCTATTTCATGACAAAGTATCACCATATTATTTCAATTATTAACACTTTTTAATGATTTTAACATCTAATAGAGTAAATTTCCCTTCATTTTTCTTTTTAAAAATTTTTTGACAATTCTCACAAATTTAAGATCATTTTATTCTGCTCCCCCTTTCAATTCCCTCAAGGATTTAGAATAGCAAATGTATACATTAGTTTGGGGCAAATTGACATTTTTGCAACATAAAAGACTTTTCATTCATGAATATGTTTAAATTCACCTTCATTTATTCAAGTCATCTTTTAGGCCTAACAGTTTATAATTTTAAATGGAAGCTATGCACAGTTCCTTCCAGTCTTTTCTCCATGCATACATTCACACTTGTCAGAATAAACTATATTTCCCATACAGTTTTATCGCCTTCATTTTCTGCACACTTAACATATGTAACCATCTTTCCATTTCTTTTTCTATCATAGGTTTTAATGACAGCATAGTAACCCATCAAACGGATTTACCACAATGTATTTAATTACTGTCGGGGGCGGGGCAGGTCAGCAAACCACCTGCAGCCCCTCGCCTGCAGCCCCTCACCCTGGCAGGCCCCACCCCCAGCCCCTCACCCCAGACAGCCCTGCCCATGGCTACTCACCTCAGCCAGCCAGCCCTTGATGACCCCCATTGGGGTGGAACAGCTGCACCCCACCAGTGCACAAATTCGTGCACCAGTCCTCTAGTTCATATATTTTTTTTAGTCCAAATATGCTGATATCCATACAAATGTTTTAAATCACATACTATCCAGTAAAACTGACACTTAAAACCCTTACCGATTTGGCTCAGTGGATAGAGCATCTGCCTAGCTGAAGGGTCCTGGGTTCGATTCTGGGTCAAGGGCACATATCTTGGTTGTAGGTTCCATCCCAACCCTTGTCAGGGCACATGCAGGAGGCAACCAATCGATGTGTCTCTCTCACATCAATGTTTCTCTCTCTGTGTCTCTCCCCCTCCCTTCCACTCTCTCTAAAGATCAATGAAAAAGTGTCCTCAGGTGAGGATTAACAAAAACAAACAATAAAAAACTGACCCTTTGGGAGGATGTGCTATTCTTCCTGTGGCCTTCAATACTCCCCAGCACATCACTATGTCCAGGGCACATCCAACCCAGTGGGAAAAGCAAACATTGATGTTTCTGTCTTTCCCTCTCTCTTAAACATCAATGGAAAAATATCCTCAGGTGAGGAGTCACAACAAAACACAACACACACACACACAAAATGCTGTTGTTGTTGTTTTTATTGATTCCAGAGAGAAAGGGAGATAGAAACATCAATGATGAGAGACAATCATTGATTGGCTACCTCCTGCACAGCCCCTACTGGGGGGATCGAGCCCCCAACCAGGGCATGTGCCCTTGGCCAGAATCAAATCTGGAACCCTTTAGTCTGCAGGCTGATGCTCTGTCCATTGAGCCAAACTGGGTAGGGCCAAAATGCTGTTTTTTACAATACAAAACAGCATATATACATACATACATTCATATATACGTATATACATATATACGGATATATATACATATATACATATACATATACACACACACACACACACACACACACACATATATATGAATACATGAAAAAAAGATCTGAAGGGCTATCAACAAACTGCTAATAAAAGTTACTTTGCAAGGAGGTAACTGGGATTTGGGATATGCAAGAAGGTAGCGAAAGAGAAATCTGGCCTTATAAGCAATTTTTAATTTTTGACAAATTATTTTGCATACATTAATCCTCGAGATAATGGGGTGGGTAATAGTATTCTACCTGTACATGTCCAATAGTCTGGATTAACAAAAACTTTCTTTTAGCCCAGCTGGCACAGCTCAGTGGTTGAGTGTCGACTTATGAACCAGGTCATGGTTCGATTCCTGGTCAGGGCACATGCCCGGGTTTCAGGCTTGATCCCCAGTGTGGGGTGTGCATGATGCAGCCAATCAATGATTCTTTCTCATCACAGATTTTTTCTCTCTCTCTCTCCCCCTCTCTGAAATCAATAAAAATAAAATATATATTTTTAAAAACTTCTTTTAGCACTCACCTACGGACACTGGCAATGGTCTCTCTGTTTTTGAAACGACTGAAACGAGCTGTGTAGTTTAAAGTTTTCATGAAGACCTCAGAAAGTTCCTGTTCGTCCTCTGCACTCTCATTCTGTTGCTTTCGATGTTCCAGAAGCATGTGAACTTCTGAATTTAGAAGTGTCTCGGCTGTTTCAAACTCTATTTGTGAGAAGCATAAACGTTAGCTGAAAATATTCTTTCAAAAGTGAGCTTCTAAATGTTGATTTTTGCCTTTGAGACTTACAGCAAGTCTCTGTCCCTGCAGATATCCAACTTTACTTTCATCCAAACTTGTATATAAGACACAGTGGAGTTCATGAGACACTAAAACAGTGATTCTCAACCTTCTGGCCCTTTAAATACAGTTCCTCATGTTGTGACCCAACCATAAAATTATTTTCATTGCTACTTCATAACTGTAATGTTGCTACTGTTATGAATCGTAATGTACATATCTGATATGCAGGATGGTCCTAGGCGACCCCTGTGAAAGGCTCGTTTGACCCCCAAACGGGTCGCGACCCACAGGTTGAGAACCACTGCACTAAAAGCTCATTTGGGCTACTTCCTTATATAAAAGAACCTGACCTAGACACGGGATTACATTACACATCATTCTCCTAAATTAGGCCAGGTACTGGTTTCTTTCTGGCTTACATAAACTTGTAATCTGCCTTACTGATGTAATATTGTATTGGTTATATTAGTTTCAGGTGTACAATATAGTAACTGGACATTTTTAGACCTTACGATGTGACCACCCATTCCACTAATTCCAGTGATCATCTGCCACTGTGCAAACCTAACACAGTATTACAGTCCCCTTCCCCTTTCCGCCCAGTCTCTTATCCCCCTCCTCTGTCTCTATCAGTCTGGTTTTGTCTTTGTTCATTTGTGTTTCTATAGATTCCAAACATAAGTGAAATGTACAGTATTTCTTTCTCTAATTTTCCCTTAGCATAATACTCTCTAGGTCTATCCATGTTGTCGCAAATGGCAAGATTTTATTATTATTACTTTTTGTTAATCTTCACCCGAGTATATTTTTCAATAGATTTTTTTTTTAATTTTTATTTATGTCAGAGGGGAAGGGAGAGGGAGACAAACACCAATGATGAGAGAGAATCATTGATTGGCTGCCTCCCGCACACCCCAGACTGGCATGCACCTGGACAAGGAACAGAACTGTGACTCTTGGTTCATAGGTCGACGCTCAACCACTGACCCATGCCAGCAGGACTCCATTGATTTTTAGACTGGAAGGAAGTGAAGGAGGGGAGAGAGAGAGAAATATCAGTGTGATGGAGACATTAATTGGTTGTCTCCTGCAGGAGGTTAGGGTTCAAAACTGTAACCCAAGTACATGCCCTTAACTGGGAATCAAACCCAAGACCCTTGGGTGCATGGGCCAATACTCTATCCACTGAGTCACACTGGACAGGGTTAGATTTCATTATTTTTACGGCTGAGTAATATTCTATTTTGTAGACACCTAGGTTGCTTCCATAGCTTGCCTATTGTAAAAAATACTTCAGAGAACACAGGGGTGTATATGTATTTTTGAATTCATGTTTTGCTTTCTTTGGGTAAATACCCAGAACTAGAATTGCTAGATCTATTTTTAGTTTTTTGAGGAATCTCTATACTGTTTTCCACCACAGTGGATACACCAATCTGCATTCCCACCAACAGTGCATGACTGTTCTTTCTCCCCATTTTGCCATCATGTGCTATTTTTTGACGTATTGATGATAGCCATTCTGACAAGTGTGAGGTGATATCTCATTGTGGTTTTAATTTGCATTTTTCTGATGATTAGTGATGTTGAACATCTTTTCATATTTGTAGGCCATTTGTATGTCTTCTTTGGAGAAACATCTTCCTGCCCATTTTTTCTAGCATAAGTGCTGCAGAGGTGCATAGTGTATGGCCATTTTCTGATACGATTATTTTTTATTGAGCTGTATGGGTTCCTTATATATTTTTGCCATCAAACCTTTATTTGATACATCAGTTGCAAATATACTCTCATTTTAAGAATTATTGTTAGGCCCAGCCAGCATGGCTCAGTGGTTGAAAATCGACCTATGAACCAGGAGGTTACATTTCGATTTCCGGTCAGGGCACATGCCCAGGTTGTGGGCTTGATCCCCAGCAGGGGGCATGCAAGAAGCAGCCAATTGATGAGTCTCTCTCATCATTGATCCTTCCCTCTCCCCCCTCCCCCCCTTATTCTCTGAAATCAATAAAATAAAACAATATTACACACACACACACACACACACACACACACACACACACACACATATATACGTACAAAGAATCATTATGTTAGGGAGGGCCGAATCTTTGGAAGCAAACATTAATGATGTACCCCAAAATACATTTCTGTTTGCATGAGACCACAGTGAACCAACTGAGTCACACCTGCCAGGGCAATTGATGTTTTAAAGGCTTTTATATATAACTAGAGGCCCAGTGCACAAAAATTTGTGCGCTCGGGGGGGGGGGGGGAGGGGATCCCTCAGCCCGGCCTGTGCCCTCTTGCAGTCTGGGACCCCTCGGGAGATACCAACCTGCTGGCTTAGGCCCACTCCTGGGTGGCAGAGGGCAGGCCCAATCCCTAGGTGCAGCCCCTGGTCGGGCTCAGAGCAGGGCCGATTGGGGAGTTGGGGCGCTGTCCCGTCATGCACAGAGCAGGGCGGATACGGAGGTTGCGATGCCACCCTGTCACGCTCAGGGTAGGGCCGATTGGGGGGTTGGGGCACGGTCCCCTGTCACACTCAAGGCAGGGTCGATGGGGAGGTTGCGGCGCCACCCCGTCACGCACAGAGCAGGGCCAATCGGGGTTGGAGCTCCGTACCCTGTCATGCACAGAGCAAGGCCCATCAGGGGGTTGAGGAGCTCCCCCCTGTCACTCACAGAGTAGGGCCGATAGGGGAGTTGGGGCACCGCCCCCTGTCACACACAGAGCAGGGCGGATCAGGGGGTTGGGGCGCCACCCTCTATCACCCACAGAGAGGGCCAATCAAGGGGTTGGGGCGCCGCCACTGTCACACTCAGGGCAGGGCTAATGGGGAGGTTATGGCTCTACCCCATCACACACAGAGCAGGGCCTGTGGGGGGGGGGCGGTTGGGGCGCTACCCTCTATCACCCACAGAGCAGGACCAATCAAGGGGTTTGGGCGCTGCCCCCTGTCACGCTAATCCCGGTGCCGGGAGGCCTCTCGGCTACGCTGATCCCGGTGCTAGGAGGCATATTACCCTTTTACTATATAGGATAGAGGCCTGGTGCGTGGTTGGGGACTGGCTGGTTTGCCCTGAAGGGTGTCCTGGATCAGGGTGGGGGTCCCCACTGGGGTGCCTGGCCAGCCTGGGTGAGGGGCTGAGGGCTGTTTTCAGGCTTGCGGGTGACTGAGGCTCCCAACTGCTCCTTTTTTTCTTTTTCTTTTTATACTGGGCCAGCTTTAGCTCTTGCTCCAGCTCTGAGGCCTCTGCTGCTGAAAGCAGGTATCTGGTTTGTTTGGGTTCTATAATCGAAACACTGTATCAACTCCAGCTCTGAGATCCCAGCTGGCTGAAAGCAGTTTTCTGTGGTTTTGTTTAGCTTCTATATTTATAACAATGTTTCAAACTGCAAGCTCAGAGGCCGGCAAGGCAGGAGGGGAACGTTGGTTTCCTCTGTCACTGAAGCAAGCAAGCCTCATGTTCGCTTCAAGCTGCCTGGCTGCCGGCCGCCATCTTGGCTGCCAGTTAATTTGCATATCGCCCTGATTAGCCAATGGGAAGGGTAGTGGACGTACGGCCAATTACCATGTTTCTCTTTTATTATATATAATAGGAATTGAGCTTGTAGATAAAAACACCCATTCCCTCTATATTTCATAGTCCAAATACTCTATCAACTAAACCTAATTTATTTATTTATTTATTTATATTTTTAAAATTGATTTCAAAGAGGAAGGGAGAGGAGAAACCAAGATGGCGGCATAGGTAAACACCGGAAATTGCTGCCTCGCACAAGCTCTTCAAAAATACAACTAAAAGACAAAACGGACATCATCCAGAACCACAGGAAGGCTGCCTGAGTGGAAATTCTACAACCAGAAGGAAAGAGAAAAGCACACTGAGACTCAGAGGAGGTGCGGAAGTAAAGTGCAGAGGTATGGAGGCGCACGTGGAAAGGCATGGCAACTGAGGACACAGTTGTCTTTTTCAATCGGGAGAGAGTCTCAAGCTCTGAACTCCAGTTCCAGGCGAGTCTCTGGGGACCCAGACTCATACGGGGAGAAAATGGACTGTCTGGCATCGGTCAGAACTCAAGGGCGGCTTTCTCTCAGAGGTGCTTGCAGCGATTACCGGGACACTGAGATGCAGGGCCCCTTAGGGTAGGACTAAGGATCAGCCATAGCTGCTTGCTCCACCCTGTTGATCCCGAGACCCCGACCCACCCAAGCTGTGCCCAGAGGCTTTTGCATATGAAAAGCCTGGACCTTTGCAATCTGAAAATTACCTAACAATCTGCATCTGGGTCAGAGAGACCCAGAACTTCCAAAAGAAGGCCCAAGGCCCCACAGCAGCTTGCACTGCTTCACATCTGGGCCTCATCTAGGCACCTCCAAACCCCAAACAAAGAAGAGGAATCTGCAGATCCCTCCATAGCTTCTGCTGGGTAGCTTCAGGCAGAGGCTAAATTAGCACCTCCTTAGAGATCCAAGAGCCAATGTACCCAGTGGTCAGAAGGGACCATCCAGATTACAACTCCTCAGATCCATAAGGGACAAACTCAGGAGGCAGACTCAGTGACGACCAAAGCCCCACTGAACCAAGTCTTGCCCCAGAAGGGTGTCTCACAGAAGTTCTCCCACTGATACCAACAACAATCAAGGGTTAACTACAACAAGAGCTTAACTACAAAGCTCACAAAGGGGTGCACCAAGAGTGTCCATCTCAGGTTATTGGGGAGGCTGAGCCACTGGGCCCTATAGGACACCTAGCACACAAAGCCACTCTACCAACACATGGAAGCATAAAAATGCGGAGACAAAGAAACAAGTCACAAATGACAGAAATAGAGGAAAGCAAACTACAGGATATAGAGTTCAAAACCATAGTAATAAGGTTTTTCAAGAATTTTCTGGAAACCGCCGATAAATTTAGTGAGACCCTCGATAAATCTAGTGAGATCCTCGAGGATATGAAAAAGGACCAACTAGAAATTAAGCATACACTGACTGAAATAAAGAATATTATACAGCCTCCACCGGTTTAGCTCAATGGATAGAGCGTCGGCCTGCAGACTGAATGGTTCCAGGTCCGATTCCAGCCAAGGGCATGTACCTTGGTTGCAGGCACATCCCCGGTAGGGGGTGTGCAGGAGGCAGTTGATCGATGTTTCTCTCTCATCGATGTTTCTAACTCTCTATCCCTCCCCCTTCCTCTCTGTAAAAAAATCAATAAAATATTTTTTTTAAAAAAGAATATTATACAGAGATTCAACAGCAGACTAGAGAATCGCAAGAATCAAGTCAAGGATCTGAAATACAAAGAAGTGAAAAACACCGAACCAGCCCTAGCCAGTTTGGCTCACTGGACAGAGCGTCGGCCTGGGGACTGAAGGGTCCCGGGTTCGATTCCGGTCAAGGGCATGTAACTTGGTTGCAGGCACATCCCCAGTGGGGGGTGTGCAGGAGGCAGCTGGTCGATGATTCTCTCTCATCGATGTTTCTAACTCTCTATCCCTCTCCCTTCCTCTCTGTAAAAAAAATCAATAAAATATATATATTTTAAAAACAAAACAAAACAAAAAAAACACCGAACCAGAAAAGCAAAAAGAAAAAGAATCCAAAAATATGAAGATAGTGTAAGGAGCCTCGGGGACAACTTCAAGCGTACCAACATCCAAATTATGGGGGTGCCAGAAGAGAGATAGCAACATATTAAAAACCTATAAAATATATATTTTTTTAAAAATAAATTATTGCCTCAGAACAATGAATGGAGAACACATTTAATATCAGAAAATAAGACCCCAAATTTCTGAAGTGAGAGTAACAAGCTAAACAGGGGTCAGTCTCAGCTTCTGAGGCAACAGCATTAATATAGCCTTAGGAAATGAAAATTAAGAGAGTCAACAAGCTACTAATAATCACCTCCAAGTTTGTTACAGCTGCTGTTTTTATGTATACGTGTGTGTATGTATGTGTTTTTATTAATTTGAGAGGAAGAGCGAGTAACATTGGAGAGAGCCATCAGTCAGTTGCCTCCTGCACGCCCCCTACGGGGGATTGAGCCAGCACCCGGACATATGCCCTGACCAGGAATTGAACTGGAGATGTCTCTGTGTGTGAGACCACACTGAACCAACTGAGTCACACCTGCCAGGGCAGTTGATATTTTTAAAGCTTCTGGAAAATCGCCCAAAGTTAGAGATGCCTACCTTTCAGCACTAAACAAATTTACCTGTGAAATGTAATGGATGGAGCTTAGGACAACAGTAGACTAATCACCTGTCACTATTCCTCACTGAAGGCAATGCCCAAGTACTATTTACACATCACCCTCGCTCTTTTCAATCAATGAAAGAACAAGGTAGCCAAATTGTGACTTGGAGGACCTAAGAGAGGGGTGCCTGAGTCCAACCAATCAACGTGTCTCTCTTACATCAAACTTTCTTTCTCTCTCTCTCTCTCCCTCTCCCCCCTGCCCCCCTTCACTCTCTCTAAAAATCAATGGAAAAAATATTCTTAGATGTGGATTAATAACAACAACAAAAAAAAATATAAACATATCCTTGGGTGAGGATTAAAAAATCCTACATAATAAAGAGCTAATATGCAAATGGTCGATACACCCTCACCAGTGGAGGACCTGAGGCCATGCCCCCCCACCCTACAGAGCTTGATGGGGGTGGGGCCGGCTGGGTCTGGGTCTTGTACACTTTAGAGGCATGCGCAGGTGGGCAGAGACTTGACTCTGGGTCACGCAGCACGACCCGGACCCTGACAGGAGGGAGATTTTCATATACATTTTACTAATTTTCTTTCATCTCTGACACTTCTATTATACAGAAAGGGCAAATACCAATATTAAAATATTTGCTCTAATTAACTCCCTTTTAATGTGCATGAATTTCGTGCACCGGGGCACTAGTAATAATAATAAATGGGAAGAGAAGAGGTGGCTCAAACACTTTTTAGTATCTATGGAGAGTTAGGACCCAAGACCTCTACCGATAGCTAATCACAACCACCATTTTTAGATGTAACCTCTCACACTCACACTATACATAATTTATTTGGAAAAGGAAAGGAAATAGATCAGGGGATCTGTAAGTTATGAACCCCCTGTGCAGGATTTTAAGAGCAACTGCCACAATTCACTACCCTCTTCTGACAAGGAAAACAGGTCCTTGGCCAGCACCTCAGCCGGGAATGACCTTGAGGAGCTTTCACTGCACCCATTCATGTTGTATGATATGGTGACCATTTCAGGTGGTGTTCTCCTGCACATCTGTCTCTAGTACAAAACGGTTTAGGGGATTCTTTTTCTTTTTTTAAATATTTTATTGACTTTTTAGAGAGAGGAAGGGAGAGGGATAGAGAGCTAGAAACATCGATGAGAGAGAAACATCGATCAGCTGCCTCCTGCACACCCCTACTGGGGATGTGCCCACAACCAAGGTACATGCCCTTGACCGGAATCGAACCTGGGACCCTTCAGTCCGCAGGCCGACGCTCTATCCGCTGAGCCAAACCGGTTACGGCAAAGGGGGGATTTCTTTACTTGAAGGAGGGAGTGACTAGGATGATATAATCCTTTTTAGAAAAATGACTTACTTTCTAATTTTTTCAAAAGAGTTGCTATTAATTATATCACACAAAGGATAAATTTTATTTGTGGGCAAAAATGGTTGTGAAAACTACTATTAAAAGTACTCAGAAGGTTTCAGTCCTACAATTATTTTCACACATTTGTTTACTTTACATGCCATAGCATAGTCTTTCCTTATCTCTTAAGTAGTGTTGTTCTAAAATACATAATACTTTATATGCCTGTATCAGCTGAGAGTTAAAGATAATAGCTTGATAGGATCTACGATCTAATTATACCCAATTCAATAAAATTCTCATGTGTACCAGATGCTACCTGCTTTTATCAAAACATTTTCAGACTGTAAAAAGAAAACAACACTAAATAAAAAGTACCCAGAGGAGCCGAGACCGGTTTGGCTCAGTGGATAGAGCGTCGGCCTGCGGACTGAAGGGTCCCGGGTTTGATTCCGGTCAAGGGCATGTACCTGGGTTGCGGGCACATCCCCGGTGGGAGATGTGCAGGAGGCAGCTGATCGATGTTTCTCTCTCATCGATGTTTCTGGCTCTCTATCTCTCTCCCTTCCTCTCTATAAAAAAAAAAAAAATCAATAAAATGTATTAAAAAAAAAAAGTACCCAGAGGAAATACAAATACAAAAAACTGGCTTAATTTATCACGAAATTAAGAAGACCATCTCCTTCTTAGTTATTACCCTTTTAAAAAGAAACACATGTATATTGCCATCATACAAAAAAACTTCTGTGAAGCTATTCTATGAAAATATTTGCACTTGAATCTATGAAATAAAAAACTGGCCTGGCTGGTGTGGCTCAGTGGTTGAGTGTCATGGTTCGATTCCTGATTAGGGCACTTGCCTAGGTGGCGGACTCCATCCCCAGGAGGGGGCATGCAGGAGACAGCTGATCAATGATTCTCTCTCATCATTGATGTCTCTCTCTCCTCCCTTCCTCTCTGAAACCAATATAGAAATTTATTTAAAAAATAGTAACAGCATTTTAAATATAATTTTAATTATATAATTTTAAATAATTACATAAAGTTTCACAATAAATAAAATTACATTATTTTTTTTGATATATTTTATTGAGTTTTTACAGAGAGGAAGGGAGAGAGACAGAGTTAGAAACATCGATCAGCTGCCTCCTGCACACTCCCCACTGGGGATGTGCCCGCAACCCAGGTACACGCCCTTGACTGGAATCGAACCTGGGACCTTTCAGTCCGCAGGCCGACGCTCTATCCACTGAGCCAAACCGGTTTCGGCTACACGATTTTTTTTAAAAGGCGGGTATTGTGCCCTAATCAGTTTGGCTCAGTGGATAGAGTGTCGGCCTGCGGACTGAAGGGTCCCAGGTTCGATTCCGGTCAAGAGCATGTACCTCGGTTGCGGGCACATCCCCAGTGGGGAGTGCGGGAGGCAGCTGATGGATGTTTCTCTCTCATCGATGTTTCTAACTCTCTATCCCTCTCCCTTCCTCTCTGTAAAAATCAATAAAATAAATTTTTAAAAAATAAATAAAAGGCGGGTATTGTTAAGGTTTCCTCCATTCGCTTTGGTTTTCAGTGCCTACAAGATAGGGTGTTTTAATACCTTAAGCTCTCTCTTTATTTTTGGTTTCATCACAGGGCACAGGGGAAGTTCCCAAATAGCAAAATGTGCTCTCCGTGCAGCCACCTGACCGGGGTCCGCCCTTTCCAAACCCGGCCCGGGCCTCCGCACCTCTTCCCGCCTCGCCCCGCGGCCCTCGGAGGCCGGCCCACCCCGCCAGGCGGCTCCCTCGGCCGGCGCACCCGGACGCCACTCCCGCAGGCGCGGCCCGCACACCACGCGGCGGCTGCACTGGGGCGGGAGAGCCGCCTCCCCCTCCCGGTCTCGCCCTTTCCGTTTCTCCGACCCGACCGCCCGGCGCCCGCCCTCCGTCTCGGCGCGGCCGGCAGGGAGCCCGGTGCCCTCGGGACGAAGGAGCCGAGTTCAGCCCGCGCTGGGCTCTCCTAAGGCCCGAGGCCCGTCCAGACCCCACGCGAGTGTCGGCTCCGTCCCCTCCGAAGGGGGCGGCCGGCGGGGCGGGGCGGGGCGGGGCGGCTCGGCAGCCCCAGGCCCACCTTTGGGGAAGATGAGCTGTGAGGCGTCCTCCTCCACGTCGCCAGCCCGCGGGTCGCTGCCGCCCGCCGCCATCGCCGCGCGGACACTTCCACCGCCGGAAGCGGAAGCGCCGGGCCTCCCGCTGGGCCACGGAAGGGGCGGGGCCCGGTGGGCGGGACCTCGAGGTGGGCGGGGCCGGCAGGCCGAGGCCGCTCCAGAGGGGTGCGCTCCGCTTCTCCGCCGAGTCCCCAGGCCCTGCCCTCGCCGCGGTCCCTGGGGAAGCGCGGCAGGACTGGTGCGGTCGGGAATGCGCTCACTCGCCCCAGGCGCTCCGCTGGTGGAAGCTGGTCGGTGACCCGTTATACAGAGTGAGCAGCTGGGAAAATTCCAGCACAAGCGGAATAGGGAAACCGATCCCCGGCAGTTTGTGTCCACCCGGTAAATCCTCTCTCCCCAACCAGACACAAGAGTAAATGGGTTGCACTTCTCCTCCCCAACCAGAGGGAAAACAGCTTAAATCACCCCTCTCAGGGAGACAGATCACAGAAATCCAATTAGTGCCATTTGCCAGCCACACCCAAGGACAGACAAATTAAGGGAATAATCTCATTTGGTACGTCAGCAGAAAGCTGATGAATATTCTATTGACCAGCCCCTAAGTGCCCCCTAAATGCCCAGCCTTTCAAACCCCTGAAAATGAAGGTCCCAGCAGCTTCTCCTTCCAGGGAGCACACTGCCAATTCCTTCCCCCTCTCCTCCACCTCCTCCCGCACAAATCCCAAACCTCTCCGCGACCCCAGGAGACTTGCAAGCAGGGGAGCAATGGGCAGCAGCGGCAGCTCATCCGGGCTCACCCCCTGAACCTGTCACCACGGCCCTTTCCCCCCTTTTCTCTGGCTTCCCAGGGAGCCAGAGCAGCCCAGCCTGGGCTCTCCCGTTGCTTCTTCTATGCCCGTCCTTGTCTCACTGCCTAGAGTATGTTTTTGCTGCGGCCAATAAGTTCTTACTTGCTTTTCTACACTTTGTCTCTTGGTTGAAATCCTTCCTCAAGAAGACAAGAACCGAGGTCTCTTCTCCCCAGGAGCATGTTTTAGGCACCAAGAGTTGGATTGCACAAACTGTAAGGCCACCAGCCACCAGGCCAGAGAAAGGGCTGCTTTCCCCTTCTTCCCGTCCTGGATTGGGAGGGTGAGGCAGCAATTCTAGTTAAAGGGGGTGACTTCCTGGGAGCAGAAAATTACAGTAACTATGAGCACCTGGCAAAGAACTGAAGCCACCACATTGATTTCCAAAGAATTCTGCTCACAGGCATGACTCCCCGTGCCCACATTCTTGGCACCCTTACATTGTTACAATTTAACATGCACCTCACCTGCCCAACTGCACTGCTTGGCCTACACTCTCGCTTGCCTCTTTACTACTATTGTATCTAGGAAAACAATCTACACAAACTCAGAGCAGTGGTTCTCAACCTTCCAAATGCCGCGACCTTTAATACAGTTCTTCATGTTGTGGTAACCCCCAATTTCATTATTACAAATTGAACATAATTAAAGCATAGTGATTAATCACAAAAACAAGATGTAATTATACATGTGTTTTCCGATGGTCTTAGGCGACCCCTGTGAAAGGGTCGTTCGACCCCCAAAGGGGTCGCGACCCACAGGTTGAGAACCGCTGTCTCAGAGTTTAGTGGGGTCAGGTCTCTACAGCACTTGGCAGGTAGAATTTCTACAGTATCATGGTTTTCGGCAGGCAACAGCGTTCCCACAGTCTGGAGTTCTCAGTGTAGGGGTCCATCCTAGAGGGGTTCGGCAGAAATGGCGTAGACATTATAAAAGGAATAGGAGACATACAGACTATAAGACATTATACAGAAATGCGAGATACAAGACAGCTACGAGGTAAAGGGCACCCTAAATTTACCTCAAACCATGAGTCCTTCCATTTGCCAGCTACTGCCTTATTTACAGTCCCAGCAAGAACCTTGTACAAAACCCTCCTCTGGCTGTGAAACCCTTCAGTCTGTTATCACCTCTGGACACACTCGCTGTCTTTCTTTTATGCTCCTTTGCTCTGGCCCTGCTGACCTGCCTGCTCCCGGACGCCTAGGCATATCCCCCGACCCGGGTCTGCAGGGACACCCATCACCTGGGAAAGTTTACTTCCTCCCTGAGACTATGGTGAGATTCCATGGTCTGGTCCCTGCCAGATGGCTGAGGCGTCAGGCACTCGTCCTCGAGTGCTGGACTCCAGGCTCTGCAGTGGGCCCCAGGATGCTGGGCTCTCTAATTCGTAACCTCCAAACGGGGAATCAACCTTCTGTGCAGGATGGGAGTTCCCTGGCCTGTATCTTGGCTAATGGGGCCCAATTCAACCCCGACCTTAAAAAAGAAAAGATTAATTTTCTATTGTAATTCGGTCTGACCACAATGTAAGTTCCCCCCTGGGGAGTCAGGACCTCAAAATGGGCGCATTAATCACAGCACCATCCTCCAATTGGATCTTGTCTGCAGGCAGCAGGACAGATGGTCAGAAACTCCTTATGTTCAGACATTTTTCCTATTATGAGAAAGGGAGGATCTCCTCCAGAAACAGAAATTGACAGCCTGAGCCCTGACCAGCATGTTCAATGGTTAGAATGTTGGCCCTCGCACCAAAGGGTCTCAGGTTCAATTCCCGGCCAGAGCACATACCTGGGTTGCAGGTTCGATCCGTGGCCCTGGCCAATCAATATGTCTCTCTCACATTGATGTTTCTCTTTTTCTCCCCCTCCCACTGTCCCATCCACTCTCTCTAAATAAATAAATAAATAAATGGATTTTTTCTTTTTTCTTTTTTTAAATATATTTTATTGATTTTTTACAGAGAGGAAGGGAGAGGGATAGAGAGTTAGAAACATCAATGAGAGAGAAACATCGATCAGCTGCCTCCTACACACCCCGTCAGCAACCAAGGTACATGCCCTTGACCAGAATCGAACCTGGGACCCCTCAGTCCACAGGCCGACACTCTATCCACTGAGCCAATCTAGTTATGGCTAATTTTTTTCAATAAGCTTTTATTTAAACCAAACTGGTGTCATGTCAGGAAGCAAGACCTCAAAATGCTCCCTGTAGGGAATTATTCTGATACTTCTGAGCACATGGACAATGATACTGAAAGGCCTTTAACATCTTTTGAAACATTTGGATGATACAAAAATGATGCTGTTTTCAACATCAGAGAAAACAAGGTTGTAAAATAAAGGACATAATCAGTGCATGACCTGACTCAGTAGTAAACAATGTTTAGGGAACATGTAAACTCTATTAACAAAACATAATCACCAGGGCATTACAGGGCGGTTAACAGAGATGGTGTGTGGGCAACACAATAGCCATGAGGAGTTCGGTGGTCTGCGGCTGTCCTGTGGGAGTGCCTTGAAGAGTCTGGAAAAGAACATTAATTTGACATCTTAAAGGTAAAGACCGAGCTTCGTGAAGGCCTAGGACGTGACTACGCACCATGACTTGCTCTTAGTCAGGAACTTATCTTCAGACTATCAGTGTCGTTACGTTTGGCCTCCGGGTTTGCAAGGACTGCTCTGCGGCCGCCCCTGAGCTTGTCAGATGTATTGTGTGGCCCCGTTTTGGTCCACAGGTAAAGCAATGGTAGACTGTGTAGCACTGGCAGAGCTTGCTGTTCCGAAGTGCTTCCCTACAGTTTATTGGAGCTGTGAACAGAGGTACTGAGGGGAACCTGAGACGTGCAGCAGCTGGTGTGGGCAACGGGCTCTGTCCCTCTGTCCGTCCTGCAGGCCTTTACAGAGCAACTGCTACTGCTTACCGTGTGCTGGCCCAGGGGCTACCTGGAGACCCAGCACTTGGTACCTTCTGCACACACTGTGGGAGAGAAGACAACAGGTGAAGAGAGGAGAATAACAAATAATACATATAGTAATGTTCCCAATATGTACTTGGTTTGCCCACATTTTCATGCAGGAAACCACTGTCAACATTTATGTACAACACTCTAGGGTTAAAAAAAAAACACAATGTCATCGCCCTAGCTGATTTGGCTCAGTGGATCGAGTGTCTGCCTGCAGACTGAAGGGTCCCAGGTTTGCCCTAACCCAGTGGTCAGCAAACTCATTAGTCAACAGAGCCAAATATCAACAGTACAATGAAATTTCTTTTGATAGCCAAATTTTTTTAAACTTAAACTATATAGGTAGATACATTGTTCTTAACTTAATTAGGGCACTCCTAAGGCTTAGGAAGAGCCACACTCAAGGGGCCAAAGAGCCGCATGTGGCTCGCGAGCCACAGTTTGCCGACCACAGCCCTAACCGATTTGGCTCAATGGACAGAGTGTCGGCCTGCGGACCGAAGGGTCTCAGGTTCGATTCCGGTCAAGGGCACGTACCTTGGTTGCGGGCACATCCCCAGTAGCGGGTGTGAAAGAGGCAGCTGATCCATGTTTCTCTCTCATTGATGTTTCTAACTCTCTATCCCTCTCCCTTCCTCTCTGTAAAAAATCAATAAAAAATTTTAAAAAGTTTATGGTGAAGGCCCCCAGGTTCAATTCTGGTTAAGGGCACATGCCCAGGTTGCAGGCTCAATCCCCAGGAGGGAGCATCAATGATTCTCTCTGGTTGATGTTTCTATCGCTCTCCCATCCTCTCTGAAATCAATAAAAATATATTTTTTAAAAACTAAACAAATGCCGAAACCGGTTTGGCTCAGTGGATAGAGCGTCGGCCTGTGGACTCAAGGGTCCCAGGTTCGATTCCGGCCAAGGGCATGTACCTGGGTTGCGGGCACATCCCCAGTGGAAGATGTGCAGGAGGCAGCTGATCGATGTTTCTCTCTCATCGATGTTTCTAACTCTCTATCTCTCTCCCTTTCTCTCTGTAAAAAATCAATAAAATATATTTAAAAAACAAACAAACAAACAAACAAAAACTAAACAAACAATGTCATCAATCCATCCTCAAGGGGAGCTCACCAGGAGTACTGATGCAAGATTTGGACTTATTTTGCATAATAAAGGACAGGAAGTGGGGAGTGGTAGGAAAGAAAGTGCTACTGGAGAATACAGAGAGTCAGAGGCCACTTCTGGTTGGGGGCAGGTGAGTCACAAGAGGGTCTAGGAGCCACGCTGACATGGACACTGCTCCTCAACATGTAGTCAGAGGTGGGAGAGGGACAGAGGGCACAGGGCAGAATATTAATTCTTTAAGGCAAATTCATATTCAGCTTCCTCAGATGCCACAGTAATTATACAAACACGGAACAAGGTCGTAATATATCTTCACTATTGTTGCTGTATCATTTTTTCAATCAAAAGAATAATTCCCACCTTCTATAACAGTGATGGCAAACCTATGACACGCATGTCAGAGGTGACACGCGAACTCATTTTTTTTGGTTGATTTTTCTTTGTTAAATGGCATTTAAATATATAAAATAAATATCAAAAATATAAGTCTTTGTTTTATTATGGTTGCAAATATCAAAAAATTTCTATATGTGACACTGCACCATAGTTAAGTTAGGCTTTTTCAAAATGCTGACACGCCGAGCTCAAAAGGTTCACCATCACTGACCTATAACCTTTAGAGTACTTTAGATTCTCTGAGAATCTCTTGTGGACTGAATTACTCATGTTATTCTACCTCTAAAAGAGAATAGCATTTCCCAATTCTCCACATACTCAAGGTTGATGTACAGAATCTCCCAAGTTCTTTCCTAAAATAAAGAAGCCTGGGGCACCTGCTGCTGCTCCAGAAGCCGAATCAAGTCTCTAGAGATAGGAAGGAGTGGGGCCTGTGGGGAGGGTGGCGCTTGGGGGATTCCGCCAAGTCTTTTTCTTAAAGTATAGCACCGTCTAGAAGGCGTCCTTGGAGCCCTGGACTGGACTCTGGCCTGCCTGCCTGTGGCCATGGCCCTCCCTCGTGCTGTGCTGGCTCTGTGGTCCGACTCTACCTGAGAAGCCTCTTCTTGAGGTCACGCGGTGCTTGCTTCAGTACCCATGTCTCTCAGAAAGCCTGTCCTGACTTGAGGGGCTGAGCACACCAATGATGTCACTTCTTTTTTTTTAAATGTATTTTTATTGATTTCAGAGAGGAAGGGGGAGGGAGAGAGAGATAGAAACATCAGTGATGAGAGAGAATCATTGATCGGCTGCCTCCTGCACGCCCCCTACTGGGAATCGAGCCCACAACCCAGGCATGTGCCCTTGACCGGAATCGAACACAAGACCCTTTGGTGTGCAGGCCGACGCTCTATCCACTGAGCCAAACCAGCCAGGGCTGTGGTCGGCAAACCGCAGCTTGCGAGCCACATGCGGCTCTTTGGCCCCTTGAGTGTAGCTCTTCCACAAAATACCATGTGTGGTATTTTAAGTGTGAGGAAAGCTTTTCTCAACAGGTTTCAGGAATTCAGAAACAGGAAAGCGACTTTAGCCTTTGTTAAAAAACCTCTCAATGTTACTGTAACAGAAATAAATTTTTCTCCCTTTAATATTGACATTGAAAAAGGACACATATGTAATACCCTTTATAATACTTTAAGCAATGAAACAATAAAAAAAATATTGACATTGGCAACTTTGAAATGCAACTGCTGGATTTAAAAAACAAAGAACTGTGGAACTAGAAATTTGAACGTCTTTGTGCTGATATAGAAATATTGGAGAAAAACAGACACAGAACCTAGAGACAGAAGAACTTCGCTGGAGAGAACATGGCAAAAGATCCTGCACAGAAACTGGAGACAGAACCTAGAGACAGAACCTAGTGAGAGAACATGGCAAAAGATCCTGGACAGAACCTGGCTGGAGAACCTAGCAAGAGAACATGGACACAGAACCTGGCTGGAGCTCCTAACCAGAACTTCGCTAGAGATCCTGACCAGAACTTGGCTAGAGATCCTGGCTAGGCTGCTGATCAACTGAACGCTGTCTCCGTGTCATTCCTTCTTCGCCGACTCCGTACACACCTTTGGGGACCCCTGGACCTGCTGGGGGTGGACCCCAGCATCTGGCGCCCGAACAGGGACCCCTAGAAAAGGAAACAATGGAATAAACATGGAGTAACCGACGCATCTGCATGGTGTACTGCCAGTAGTGAAGAGAAATTTTCCCTGAAGACCAATTTGTTTGTTGGATGGTGAGTGAATTACAAGCAGCACACGTTGGAATGCTTACTCTATCAAAACAGAAGTCAGCTGCTTTCTTTAGCAATGGCTGTGCCAGCTGGCTGGAGAATGGCATTGGCTCCAGCTGTGTTTTGAAGCTACACATTTCATGTTTTCCAGTCCAATCAGATGCGCTGGCACTGAATGAAATGATTCTAGAAAATACAAGAGAAGTTGAAATGAATACAAAAAGAGGATAACGCTATGTAGTAAAATAAATTCTAGTCAGGATTCGACTTAATCCATCGTATTACATACACATAGTCACAATTAATAGTGTGAAAGCATTATTTCAGTTTCTATAAGGCCTTTTATATGTAGATTTCAGTATATATATAATTTTCTTTCCATGAACAAGTAATGCAAGTTAGGAGAAAAAAGAGGAAAAGATGTTCTCTTTAGATTTGTCTCATTTGAATTTTAGTAAATTAATCCTGTAGTTCTTTATTTAGCATTTAAGTAATGTATTCAAAGAACAACATAAGGCATTTATAGCCACAAAATCTCAACTGTCTTAATTCCCTAATGTTTTCATTCATCTATTCAAATTCTGAGCACCTACAATATACAAGGAACTGTGGGTACTAAGATGAACATGTTATAACAATTAGTCTTAGGAAGTTACAAGCTGAAAAGAGGCACAGGAACACATATTAACATTAGAAGGTTAATCTGTGTTCATAATATGTGTTAATATGTGTTCTAGCACCTTGTAATAGGTGCTCGAATAGATGTTTTCACTCTATGGGAAAGGCTCAAAGCAAAGAAATGATCCAGTCTCTCTGATGGGATTGGCAGATGTTTAAAGACAATTAAATTTTGTCACGCCTTCCAGCCTGAGTAGGAAGCCCGAGGAGAGAAGAGTGACAGGAATCCCTCAAGCCAAGGATGTAGAATGGTTACAGGCTCTGGTCCTGGGGCGGAAGATGAGTCCCATATTATGTGTCCTTTCCCTGGAAAAACTTTTGATGTAGTTCCAAATGAAATAGGTAGAGATGGAATATGAATGGAAAGGAGGAAGAAAACAGGAAAAAAAAAGATGAAATGAAAGAAAGAGGAAAAGTAAGTAGATTAACTGGAGAGTGAGCAAGTGGAAATGAAAGGAACTAAGCTAGGAGGGGAGAAGAGTCAGGTGTGCAGACATGAGAAAAATCATTTATCACTTTCACGAGGTGTTTTTAGCAATTAATATGAAACAGCTATGTGGTTATGTCTCATGTTTATTTTAATGTTTCTACTTATTAAAGATAAATCATTAGAAAACCAAAAAAAAAAAAAAAAAGAAATATTGGAGAAAAACAAATGTGAACTTAGTTCACAGCACAAGTGGTCTGCTTTGAAAGACCTGGAGAAGGAAGATATGTTGATTTTTAACACCTGGAATAGTATTCCTGACTCATATAATCAACTGAAAAAACTAGCGTTTGCTGTTCTTTCCTTATTTGGGTCTACATATTTATGCAAACAATCATTTTCAAGCATGAACCTTATCAAGAGTAAATTGAGAAGTCGTCTTATTGATGAGAACCTGGAACCGTGCCTAAAATTAAAAACAACAACATACATGTCCTAACCGGTTTGGCTCAGTGGATAGAGCGTCAGCCTGTGGAATCAAGGGTCCCAGGTTCTATTCTGGTGGAGGGCATGTACCTGGGTTGCGGGCACATCCCCAGTGGGGAATGTGCAGGAGGCAGTTGATCGATGTCTCTCTCATCGATGTTTCTAACTCTCTTTCCCTCTCCCTTCCTCTCCGTAAAAAATCAATAAAATATATTAAAAAAAAAAAAAAAGAAAGAAAACAACAACATACAAACGTGACTTACCCAAACTTTCCAAGGAGATGCGAGGCCATTGTTCACATTAGTGTTTGTCAGTCATTGTCATGATTTAATTTTATGGATATTGTAAGGTACATTGTAAGGAATTTAATTTTATCAATAAATAATATTATTAAGTATATCAAGTTTTATTCAACGTACCTATAGTTTAACTAAGACTTAAAACTGTAAGTAAAGTTTATTAAGTTAATTTTAGGCAACATTGTGGAGTGAAAGAAGATGTAGTGTCGAGGATTGAGAAAGGTATGTTGAGATGGTTTGGACATATAGTGAGGATGAACGAAAGGAGATAGACGAAACAAGTATACAAGACGAGTGTGGATGGGAGAGTTGGAAGGGGTCGACCTCAGCGAACGTAACTCAATCAGATTGAGGACGTTTTTAGCAAAGGCCAGCTTACGAGTACCCTAATTCAGTTAATAACAATGTACCTACCTATATAGTTTAAGTTTAAAAAATTCGGATCTCAAAAGAAATTTCTGTTTTGTTTTTTTTAATTAAATCTTTATTGTTCAGATTATTACATTTGTTCCTCTTTTTTCCCCCATAACTCCCCTCCTCCCAGTTCCCGCCCAACCCTCAACCCTCACTCCCCACCCACTGTCCTCATCCATAGGTGCACGATTTTTGTCCAGTCTCTTCCCGCACCCCCCACACCCTCCTCCCCCCCAAGAATAGTCAGTCCATTCCCTTTCTATGTCCCTGATTCTATTATGATCACCAGATTATTTATTCACTTGATTCTTAGATTCACTTGTTGATAGATGCATGTTTGTTGTTCATAATTTGTATCTTTACCTTTTTCTTCTTCTTCCTCTTCTTAAAGGATACCTTTCAGCATTTCATATAATCCTGGTTTGGTGGTGATGAACTCCTTTAGCTTTTCCTTATCTGTGAAGCTCTTTATCTGACCTTCAGTTCTGAATGATAGTTTTGCTGGATAAAGTAACCTTGGTTGTAGGTTCTTGGTATTCATCACTTTGAATATTTCTTGCTATTCCCTTCTGGCCTGCAAAGTTTCTGTTGAGAAATCAGCTGACAGTCGTATGGGTATTCCCTTGTAGGTAACTGAGTTTCTTTCTCTTGCTGCTTTTAAGATTCTCTCTTTGTCTTTTGCTCTTGGCATTTTATTTATGATGTGTCTTGGTGTGGTCCTCTTTGGATTCCTTTTGTTTGGGGTTCTCTGCACTTCCTGGACCTGTAAGTCTATTTCTTTCACCAGGTGGGGGAAGTTTTCTGTCATTATTTCTTCAAATAGGTTTTCAATATCTTGCTCTCTCTCATCTTCTGGCACCCCTATAATTCTGATGTTGGTACGCTTGAAACTGTCCCAGAGGCTCCTTACACTATCTTCGTATTTTCGGATTCTTTTTTCATTTTGCTTTTCTGGTTGGGTGTCTTTTGCTTCTTCGCATTTCAAATCTTTGCCTTGATTCTTGCGGTCCTCTGGTCTGCTGTTGGGAGTCTGTATAGTATTCTTTATTTCAGTCCGTGTATGCTTAATTTCTAGTTGGTTCTTTATCATAACATCGAGGGTCTCATTAGTTTTCTTGAGGATCTCACTACATTTATCGGCGGCTTCTAGACAGTTCTTAAGAGACCTTAAAAGTGTGGTTCTGAACTCAATATCCTCCATTGACAGTTTTGTCGTTTCTTTGTCTCCGCATTTTTTATGCTTTCTTGGTGCACCCCCTAGTGGTCTTTGTGCGCAGTCTTGTTGTTGTTAAGCCTTGATTGTTGCCGGCAATAGTGGGGGTGATTTGACCTCCAGGCTAACTGGCTATGAGAGTCCGCTGTGTCTGCAGTGGGAGAGCTTCTGTGCTGGATCTCTAGGGCGGTGCTAATCTAGCATTTGCCTGAGGCTATTCGGCAAATGGCTCTGCGCAGGGCTTGGGTGGGGCGGGTCCCCGGGGATCTACAGGGCGGGTGGATCGAGCAGTTATGGCTGCTCTCAGTTCCGTCCCTAGGGCCTCTGCCTCACAGAGTCCCAGCAACTGCTGCAAACCTCGGAGAGAAAGCTGCCTTCGAGTTCCAACCGAAGCCAGACAGTCCCGCTTCTCCCGTTTGAGTCTGGGTCCCTAGAGACTCGCCCGGATCTGGAGCTCAGAGTCTGAAACTCCCTTCCGATTGAAAACAACAATGGCGCCCTCCGCCGCCAGCCCGCTCCGCACGCACTCCGCACCTCAGTATTTCACTTCAGCACTGTGCCTCCTCTGAGTCTGGGCATGATATTCTCTTTCCTCCTAGTTGTAGAATTTCCACTCAGCCAGCCTTCCTGTGGTTCTGGATGATGTCCGTTCCGTCGTTTAGTTGTTTTTTGAAGTGGTTGTTTGAGGCAGCAATCTCCGGCGTTAACCTATGCAGCCATCTTGGTTTCCTCCGAGAGCCGAGTTTCTCAAAAGAAATTTCAACCATTGTACTGTTGACATTTGGCTCTGTTGACTAATGAGTTTGCCAACCACTGAGCTACGGCATGTCACTTCTTTTCTGTGCCCATGGTCCCTTAGTGATCTGGGGGGCTCACCATGGCCCAGTTCCCATCTACACCTGGCACTGGAGGGCAGTTGGGCTAGTCACAGCCATCCGGCCATTGCAGCTTGTGCTGGGGCCTGGGCAAAGCATTTTAAACAGGCTGCCTTAGAGATTCCCACCCATCACAAAGCAGGAGATTCAGCTCAGAGTGGTAACTGCCAAGACTTGATTTCAGCCTGACTGCCAGCCTGTGAAGGTGCCAATGTCAGCAGCTGGGTTACTTCTTTGGTTGGGAACCAGAAGGGCCACCCTGGGGGAGGGGCTGGGGACCAGAAGGGCCACCCTGGGGGAGGGGCTGGGGACTGCCTGGCAGCAGGAACTGGAGTGTCTACTGGGTTAACATGAAACCTCTCTCATTTGGTTCGGCTTCAACTGTTTTGAAATCGGAGTCCCTCCTTTTTCAATTTTCTGTGTCTACAGAGCCTACAGAGAAACGGAGGGAGTAAGCAACAAACACAGAGACCCTCGAATCTGTCAGAGCTTCTTTTCAAAATGTTTTGTTGTGTGTGTCTTTTTCTTTATTTCAGAAAGTAAGGGAGAGGGAGAGAGAGTTAGAAACATCAATGGTGAGATTCACTCATCAGCTGCCTCCTGCATGCCCCCTACTGGGGATTGAGCCCACAACCTGGGCATGTGCCCCGACCAGGAATCAAACTGTGACCTCTAGGTTCATGGAACCACGCCTGCCAGGCAGAGCTCCATTTCAGAATGAGGAATTCTCAGAGAGAATGGGTCTTGCATTTCGTTCCTCAGGAGGCTACTCCGGGTTCTCTGGACAGCGTTGGTTTAGAGTCAAGTCCTTCAACAAGCTCAGCAAATAGCATTTCAAACCAACACTGATGCCATGGTCACAGGCCTGTATTACTCTGGCAACAGCTTTACAGCACCGGCCCCACCCACCAGACTTAGCACCCCTGATCCCTAACCAGGTGACTTAGTTCACATTTCAGACAATAGTTAAAATGGTAATTTTTAAAAAACCTCACCCAAGTATGTTTATTGAATTGAAAGACATGGGGATGGGGAGAGACAGAAACATCGATGTGAGAAACATCAGTTGGTTGCCTCTGATACGTGCCACACAGGATCAAACCTGCAACCTGGGTGTGTCCTGCCTAGGAATCAAACCCACAACCTTTTGGGGGCACCTGAAGACACTCCAACTGAGCCATCAGCCAGGGTGGAAAATAAATTTTTACTAGAGGCCTGGTGCATGAAAATTCATGCACTGGAGGGGGGTCCCTCAGGCCGGCCTGCCCCCTGACAGTCCAGGAGCTCTCAGGGGCGGGAGGTGACCCGGCGATCAGGGAAAGGAGACACCCCATCACACCTCTGCTGCTGCCACTGGCGGCAGCACAAGCCTCGGCCGGCCCTGGTCACCTGCGCCTCGTGTGGCCCTGGACGGCTGGGGGGCTGAGGGGACTGGGAGACTCCGAAGGAAGGTATGTGAAGCAGCTGGGCCCACCTGGGGGGCGGGCCTGGCCTTGCCGCACACCTGTTGCCCCCGTGGGGCTAAAGGGACTGGGGGCCGCCACCATCTTTGAGGGTGTGACAGTCAATTAGCATATTCCCTCCTTATTGGCTGTGGGCACTACCATCTTTGCAAGTGCATGAGGGTCAATTAGCATATCCCCTCTTTATTAGATAGGATTGATTTCAGAGTGGGAGAGATAGAAACATTTATGTTGAGAATCATGGATTGGCTGCCTCCAGCACGTCCCCTCACCTGGGCCTGAGCCACAGCTTGGGCATGTGCCCTGACCGGGAATCGAACCATCACCTCCTGGTTCACAGGTCAACACTCAACCACTGAATCATGCCAGTTGGGCCAGGGCGGCAAATTTTGTTATAGTGTACCATCACCACCACCACCACCACCACCAAGTCCTACCCAAAACAATGTGGAAGTCTTTGCTGTTGTATTATAATGTGGATTCATCTCTAGAACCATAATTTCTCTTGAAGAAATAATTCCTCTCACATAGCCCAGAGTTATCGCCAAACTGTTTAATCAGTTGTTCATAGTTTTTCCAAAATTATCATAAAACCCTGACATCTAACATGTGGTCATTTGCTTATGACTTCTGCCAAGTGTAAGGGCCTCAGAACTGGGTATTTTAAGAAGAAAAAATTACATCCTTGTAAATAAAAATTTAAACCAAAGACAATCTCAGGTTGTTTGGAAAATATTTGTCATTTTTCTCCAAACACATCTCATCTTTTCTTGGCCTTCTAAGAGCAAGCAACCTTTTCCTTTAGGTCAGAACATACTAGTGTCCCAGGGTGGATTAATGTCACCAAATGATATCTTAAATTTGAGGATTTCTCCTCCCTCTTCAGTTTTTAACTTTATGGGCAAGGTCAGTTTTATTGGAAAAGCTAATGAGATCTATGAACATTCTTTCCAAAGTCCAAACTTTAAAGGGTTCATAAACCCTGGTTCAGGAAACTTGGCTCTAATAAACCAGTGTAGTGGCATTGCTTCCAAACACACAAAAATAGACAAGTGAAATATTATTGGAGGTCATGAACACCACACAAAATATGTAGCCTGAATGAATACCATCTGGTTGGCTGTCCTTAAAAATAGGTTGACTGCTACCACTATTCAAAAAAAAAAAAAAAAAGATGCCTGGCCAGAGTGACTCAGTTGGTTGGGCGTAGTCCTGTGTATGAGGTTCGATTCCTGGTTGTGAGCTCAGTCCCAGGTAGGGGGTGTGCAGGAGGCAGCCGATCAATTATTCTCTCTCATATCAATGCTTTTCTCTCCCTTTCTCTAAAAATCAATAAACTACTTAAAAAAAAAGAAAAGAAAAAGGCAGGACAAAGAACAGTTTTTACCCATAATGATTTATTCTCTACAATACTTCGTTAAAGAGTTCAATGATTTGCACTCAGCAGTTATATAGCCAAGAGCCAACCAAGTGTAATACGAAGAATTGGTCTGAAGTCCTTGCACTTGAAGGCTATACAAAGTCTCTTGCTTCAAGGAAATAGGAAAATTAATAAAAAACACACAAGCTCCCTAGGCTCCAGAATCTCAACAGAAAATAACACCAACAGTTAGTGAAATTGTAGGTGTTAACACGGAAAACAGATCTTGTGCAAATATTAACACCTAGGACTTCTGTATAGATGATTTTTATTATAAACAATAAAATGTTATGTCTCCATTACAAACCTTTCATACTGAAAGGATCCCTAACATGAATTGCTTTAATATTAATTATGAAGCAAAAAAAGTTTAAGAACCTCACAGTGGGAACAATCCAACACCGACAAACTCTAGTGAGGAGACATTCTCTTTTAATGTAAAACAAACACAATTCATAATTACAGAGAGAATGTCCCAGCTGTGGGTGTTAGGAGACAAGCTAACTTTCCAGACCAAAAGGCACTCACTGCCAGGGACGAAACAAGCTCCGAGCCAAACCAGCCACGGGGGGGGGTGGTTCCTGGAAAACAGCGGTCACCTACTGTCCAGCTTGAGCAGCCCAAGGACAAACGGAGCGAGCAAAACGGTCCCTTCTCTTGAAACCCACCACTCACACGTGGACTGGCCGCCCTCATGGCCGCGCAGGGGGAGTGTGCGGAGAGCAGTTCAGTTCTAGTTTGGAGCTGCCATCCCCTCTGCACAATGGCCACACGGATGATCCAGACTCAGTGTTTTCCTGAGAGCCACCTGCCACACCTTCATGAGGTGGCCATGACCGGGCACTCCCAGACTGCTTCCCGACGAGGCCCCGTTCAAGACGGACACGGACAGCGCCCTTCTTTCCAGGGCCACATCACTTTCCTTGGTCAACTCTGGAGTCCCTGTGACCAGCAAGAGGACCCCGAGCACCTCTGCTGCTGGGCCTGGGTGGAGCTCAGGGCCTGGAAGCCCTGCCGTGTGGTGCTAGCTTTCACTAGCCAGTTCTCGTGCAGACTCCCAGCCCCCTCGTGTGTGGGTTCAAACTTTTCTGTTCATTTTCTTAACGGCAGGTATCCTACCCCACCCCTGATAAGATAAAATAAAAAAAAATCACACTATACATTGGGGAAGACAGATAGGGCAGCATTTCTACGAGAAACAATAGGCTTGAAAAGCATGGCACTGTAAATGCTTGCATGACCAGTTTCACTGAGCGTGCTCAGGGGTAAAATTTTAGCACCATTTTTTTTGCTTTTTTTTTTAATCTTTAGAAATTAAACACAACTTTTAACATAGAACACTTGAACAATAATGAAGTGTAGCCCTATAGATCAATACTGTTGTACAAATTGAAGGTGGATGGTTTAGTCCCAAACTGACCGCCCTGACATCAATCCATGGCACCTAAAAGTAACTGTCGTCACGTTTGTAACAAGACATTTATTATTCTCAGCAGCAGGAAATCATCAAACAATCCCTTCATCTTCAATAGTTCTTTTTCATTACCTCTGCAAGGAAAAGTGGCAAGAAGTGAGAATCTAGCCCAGCCTGGGCATCCGATGTCAGCCCATTGTCCCTGCAGGCGCCATAGCCTAAGGGATGACGCCCAGCTAACCTGCCCACCTTTACTCCTCTCTTCCAAGAAACGAGACAGCTATGCCTATAATAGCATGTGTCGTGTCTTAGACTGTGTCCCTGTCCACCCCCTTCCCCAATTCCTGGCAGAAAAAAACTCAAAAGGTCTTTTGACTTGACTATTTGCCCATTCTGGAAAGCCACACCATCACCCCATAAACTTTTAAAAATAAATTAAATAACAACATTGTGTCCACCAGGTTGACATCCAATTGCTTCGAGTTCTCCAAGGGCGCTGCTGGACAGTTACCCTTAGGGTCTCCTCCCACCGGCCACTCCTCCTGGGCCCTTCCAGCAGTGCCCCCGTCACAGTGCTGCCACAGCCCCTTCCGAGTCCCAGCTGCCATCAGCTCTGCACCAAGCGGGTGAAGGCTGGGCAAGAGGGAAGAGGAACTTGCTGACAGGTACTTAGTCAGCAGCTATGGGAAAGGGAAGTATGCCACAGGAAAACGGAATGACCTAGACTAAAATGAGCTGCTTGGAACCCCGTCCCAGTGGGGTGAAGACTCCCAGCATATTAGGCAAGATAACGATTCACCTTGTTTAATTGCACAGCTTTGTTCTAAAGTCCTGTAAAGGACTGAATCAACTGTCTTCTCACTTCTACAGGGAAACTAGGAAAAGGAACTCCTCTGCTTTTCAGTCCCTTAAAGATGTTTGCCTGAAAAGACAAAAACAGTTTGGAGACCTGGATTTTCTCCTGTGACAATGTGTCTTTCTACAGCCCAACCCAGGTGCTTGTGTGAACATCTATGTCTTCTGTGAACCTATACAGCTATAGGCACTGCTACCAGGCGAGGAGTGAGGTAGCCAGGTGGTAAGAAGGAGGCCTCCCCTTTCACGCTGCACGCGGCAAGGATGTCAGGACCTCCTGCAGGCGTCCCAGTTCATTCCTCAGCAGGTTCCACCACAGAGCTCCCTGTGCAGTACAGGAGACTCACTGCGAGAAGAGCGCCAGGAAATCCAACCGACAGCAGGGTTAGAATTAAACCTTGGAGGCTGGCTGAGCAACGAATGCGATCCGCCACGCCATCCGGGGGCTTTCCATCTGGATGTGGGTGTCTGTCCAGGAGCCTCACAAGACGCACGGCGCCCACGGCCAACCCGAACATGGCGTCCACTTATGAAGCATGGAGGTTGTCATCATCTGTTGGTATGCAATGAACTGGACGTTTAGAAAAGGAATTTAAAACAACCTAAAAATGTGTCTTGTTGGTCTCCGTTGCCCAGACTGCCAGGGGAAAACACATCTACTTGATCTGGGGAGGCTACAAGGGTGCAAGTGGGGTCAGCCTTCAGGAATCATGACTTCCAGCTCCCACCGTGCAGCCAGCAAGCAGGTGGCCACGTGCATGCCGAGGGCCTTCTGAACCCACAGGCAATGCTCACTAGTCATGGAGGAGCCCCAATCCAACGGAACCCCATAATGAGGAAAGGCTGAAATAAGGCTTGGGCCCCTCGAGTTCTGTTTCATTCAATATAATCCCGTTCTCCCACCCCAACCCCGAGTCAGCTGGAGGCAGACTTGGCAACGGAAGCTAGCATCATAAAATGGTGCAGTAATAGAAGTAACTGGACCAGGAAGAGGAGGCGTCTGCTCCAATGATGTCATAGCCATTGGTGGCCACAGGGGGGTGGGACTGGTCATGCAGCCGTGTGTCAGGAGTAATGATTGTAGAGGGGCGGGGCATGAAGAGTGCCATTCTGGAAACAGTGCTGTCGAGAAGCAATATACTCTGCATAACTGATTGTCACCTTCTCACTTCGGTACCTGTGTAAGGAGACAGGGGAGGGTATTATGAACCCCAAGCACTTCATTCAGTGAAGTCACTCAGCATAGAAAACCAAAAGCTTATTCCACATTTTCAAAGAATAAAATGGAAGACCAAGAGCAACCTTACTTACAGAAAATGAAAGACAGCACAAGAAAACAATGTTGTTATACAAATGAACGAGATGAAAAAGCACACTCACAATACCCCTGAGCAGGGGTTGTCGGCACATCCCACCTTTAAACACTACATATGCTTATCGTCAGGCTGCTCTTAAGCAATCTGCTACGGGGTCTGGAGGAAGAATCTCAAGTCAGAGGACATGGGTGGCAGATTGGAAGAGGACTGCAACCAAGGCCCAGTGTAAACTGCAAGTCTACTTTCAGGTTAAAATGAGGTAAAATGACAGAAATACAACCTCAATGTGCAAAAAGTAACAAGCAAGTTATTTATAACCAAAAGGGCACAGATACCTAATTCTGGGTCAAATTCTCATGAAGCAGGTTAAAGGATCCTGGGGCTAGAGAGGACGGCCTCAGTTCCTGGATGAATACGCCCTCTATCCCAGGGCCATCAGAACAGAATTCATAGCACTGTGGCTTTGCTCTGGAAAGAGCCATGAGTCAGGATGCGAAGCATGGGTGTTACAAACCTATGGAGCCTACTACAGACCACAGGAGCTGGGTGTGACAATCCTTACCCAGAGCCATCTCTTTCCCACTGTAATCACTCCTCCACTGCAAGGTGATTATTCCTGAATTTTGACAGGGAAATGGCTGTTCAAATAAATTATAATAATAATAATAATGATAATAATAATGCTTTGTGTTTGAAGATTTATTTTTAATTTTTCTTGGAATCCAAAGCATTTAAAAAACACTGGGTTATCTTCCAAATAGACCTGTGAGGCTACTGTATGATTATTCAGCATTTGACAGATCAGGGGCCAGAGGCCCACAGAAGCCCATAGAAGCTAAACCCCTCAGTGATTTTGATTTCAGTAGGGATGGGAAGAGAACTGACATCTATGCTTGGCCCTGGTTTAGAAATTCCTCATATATCACCTTACCACAACCTAGAACAACCCTAAGACATTATCATTCACTTGTTACAGACAGGAGAGTTTTCCACTTCGAGTGGCAGAATAACTGACCAGGTCCCATGGCTAAGGGGTGGGGCTGTGTTTCAGACCCCAAGGCCACGTACACTCTACCACACTAGGCAGCCTCCCCAAAGAAGCATTCACTCCAAACAGGCAGGGGCGTTTCTTTTCAACTCTTCATACCAAGCATTTTCTGACTGTTCCTTTAAGGTGCCACCTGACCGCCTCAGCCTCCCCCAAAGCGCATCTGGCACAGACACCCACGACTTGCTCAGTGGCCTTGCCCTGCTCCCTCTGCTCTCAGCTTAGCTGTTGGGACACTCAGGAGGCTAAGTCTTGGCTGCCCTGTCCCCGCAGGGCCTCACCGCACCGCACTTCTGTGGTCAGGAGACAGCAGAGATACTTTCTTCCCCTTTCCATCAACAAGTACCCTCCATGCAAACCCAACTAAATTAAAATGACAAGGAAAATGAGACGGGGGGGTTACCTGGTGAGTCTGATCGTTTTTCTGAATTCACTGGTAATTGGAGCCTTAAAGCCACCTTTCCTGAGCAAGGAGTCTATTGTCTGGATCTGATCCCAGTCTGAGGAGAGGAGACACACTGAGGTCAGCGCAGTGACAGAGGGGCATGCTCTCACACGGGGAGAGGCGGAAGCAGCCACGTCTGCTGGGGAGGGGCAGGGGGAGCCCTGGGCACCGAGTGGTCTGCTCACTGACAGTCCAAGGGAAGCCTTGGCGACCTGAGACAGTGGCCTGACACGTGCCGTGTGACTGTCCCCAGGCCCTGCTTCTGTATCTTTCTTGTCAGAGGTGATCCCAGTGCCAGTATCTAGGAACAAACATGGTCCCACCGTAGACTGGTGGTGGGCCTAGTGCTGGGAGCCAGGGATGCTCTGTGGAAAGAGAATTCAGTGCTGCAGCTCATGTTCCTCAGTGTGGCCTTCCTTCATTGGATGGCTTCTTGGAGTCCAGTTTTCAATTATAGAGAATTGATAGTAGGAGGGAAGCTATTTCTTTAAAAAGGACGGGAAAGTTGTTCACACAGTGCTGCTGTGTTGTTCTTGCATGTTTGTAACAGATAAAACCAAATATATCAAACTGAAAACCAAACAAAAGTCCCTAAATTACTGCAGTATGTGCCACTTTTTAATTTTCCCAAACAATATTCAAATGGCAAAAGTACTCTGATTATTTACCGAGGTTATCATCACATCTCAGTATCAGAAAATACTTATGGTGTGCCCTCTCGTACAGAAATACGGGATTTATGATTTCAAAAAGGTGGATAAAAGGCTTCTGTTTTATGTCACATCCTCACTGCTTTTGAAAAAGTTTAAAACACAACCATAATGAAAATCAACAAGGCAACTTGCTGGCCACATAATTAGTTCACCGACATATTAAACCGGACAATTTTCTCTATTTCAGGTTCACATCTAACAAATACTGTGTGCGTGTTAATTTACATATTAATTTTTTAAAAAACCAGAATTCCAAGAAAGAAAGAATATGAGGTTACACATCACAGAATGCACAAGCAACGTTTATAGGTATTCTTTTAAAGGGAAAACTGCCCAACCCATTTTCCATCTTCAATGTCACAGTTTAAGAACTTAGTAACTACCAAGTTCCTTCGTCCCCAACACCTCTACTGCTAAATTCTTTAAAAAATAGGATTAATTACATTTTGCCTTTTTCCAAGTATAATACTGTTTAATAACTCATGACTAAGAGTTCAAAACTCCCAATATGGGCAGCTTCCCTTTACAATGAACTCCATAATATGGTCAAGTTGATTGGTGGAATTTTACTACAATCACCAATATTGGAGGACAAGAAATAAAGCTATTCCCTGAAAGTGAAATAAGCAAGTAGGAGCAATCATTCCCCCCTCCTTCTCCCAGCTTCTGCATCGTTCAGAGTTCATTCCTCCTTCTAGAAGAAGCTGGTAGGTATTAAAAAGAAGGGCACTCATTCTTAGTGGCATTTGGGCTGAAAGACCACACACTCTATTCTCCTGCCTGGTAGTCGGCAACACCATGTTCAGTGTTGTTCAATGAAATTCCATTTGTCCAACTCACCTTGCTCCTTAGCAACCTCAGGTAAATATGTGGCTGTACGTTTGACACCTTTTTCATTGATGAATTCAATTCGTATTCCATGGACCCCTACCTACAAAAAAACCCACAACCAAATAAATGGCACTGATTTATTCTAAGGACATTTCAGCCACCCACACATGACCAGGAGAACCTCTTGATTTCATCACGAATGCTGTCAGATATAAAAGCCAAAAAAACTAGCTTGAGAGATGTGATTCCACATGTAATCACCTAAGTGTATAAGGGTTATAGGAATAAATTCTTTCAATTGCTCATCTGATCATCTTGAACACGCCACCTTCAATCTAGTCCATTAAATGAACATGCCACAGGGTTTGATCTGGCTCAGGGCCCTTCACAAATGACTCTAAGTAACAACTTCGACTCAAGGGCTCACCAAGAAGGATCTGGAATATTCCAATTTATCATGATTGTTTCCTTTGTTGTTTATTTAATATTACTGTCATTCTTTTTAATTTATCTTTATTGTTGCAAGTATTACAGATGTCCCCCTTTCCTCCCCCATCTCAGTATTACTTATCAGGCATGGGAGAAGGATGTGAACCAAAGTAGACTTGGAAGAAAGAAATCTTCATAATTCTGCTTCTGATATTGTAGCACTTTTTCTGTCCACCCATGCTGCCCATAATTGTTTCCAAACTCAACTGTCACATTCTTATACCCTCTCAATGAAGGAGATACATCACCATGTACTAACCCGAACCCAAATGCAACGCAGAGTTCCAAATGCAGCTGTTCTCACCTCCCAGTCCAGGTAATCACTGGCATCCTCAAAGTTAGTAAGGAGGGAGACAGAGCAGGAAAGTTTAGGCAGCTCCTCTCGGGTCAGGGGGGGGAACCGACTGTCCTTAAGTGCACTGGAAGGGGACAAAAACACGTAAGTGAGGCTACTCTGGAGTTGGGAGCATGTGCCCGAATATTTACAACTGGAGCTATGCAGAGAACGTCTATTATCCATTCATACCCAGGTGCTAAAAACAACTTGATGCTATTAACTGTCTATACTTGAACCAGTAAGTGACTCACAGATTACAGCCTCCACAGTTCCTGCTCACCAAGAGAACACTCATTCTTTATTACTTTGAAGACAAATTTGATCGCCAATTTTTCCACCAATCTTATGCCTCGTGTAATTACCTGGTTAACGTGTATTCCCTGAGTCCTGAATGAAGATTCATGGCTGAGAAGGTCCCAATGCAGCCACGAAGCCGCTTGTCCCGCCCTGTCTTCCATGTCACAAAGAGCGGACTAAAAAAGCAAAACACAAAACACTCTCCAGCCCCAAATCAATCATGGATAAGAACAAACCTTGGCTTTATTCCTGTTTACTTGTTATTCCCCAAAATGATTGCTTTCTGAACTGCCAGCTCCCTGCAGGACTCTATTCCCCTCTGGGAGGCGTACAGTCCCGGTGGGACACGGAGGACACCTCGCAAGGCGCATGAAGAAAGGCCCTCTGGGCAGCCCTTCCCACGGGCCTTGCTGACACATGCATGTGCTACAGTCCTCTTCCTCTGTCCAGGACTTCTTTTTTTCTTCTAATTCTCCACGTCCTTCTCCTCTTCTTTACTCTATTTTGAATGTCCAAGTTCCCTAGTTCCACCCTTCATGCAGACACACTGGGCCTGTGCACCTTCTCCTTCTCATCTGCACGCACTCCCTAGAGCCCCACACTGTTCCCATAGTTATTTCTGCCAATGGCAACTACAAATATCTCCTGCTCATAAATGTTCAGAAAAGAAAAACAGCCGAAACCGGTTTGGCTCAGTGGATAGAGCGTCGGCTTGCGGACTGAAAGGTCCCGGGTTCGACTCCGGTCAAGGGCATGTACCTGGGTTGCGGGCACATCCCCAGTGGGGAGTGTGCAGGAGGCAGCTGATTGATGTTTCTCTCTCATCGATGTTTCTAACTCTCTGTCTCTCTCCCTTCCTCTCTGTAAAAAAATCAATAAAATATATATTAAAAAAGAAAAAAAAAAAAAGAAAAACAATGTTTCCAGAAGAGAGCTTATTATTAGCAGAAATCACCACCTTCTGTTTCTCGGCTACATCAGATGGATGGTGACGGGTTTTCTAGGAAGAAGTCTCGGGTCTATCTCTCTTCCTGAGACTCCTCCATGCTCCTATGCCTTTACCTCTTTGATGCCTGAATTAAACACTTCTAAAAAGCAACTTAAAAATTTCAAGTTACCTACTTCTTTGATCATTGTTACAAAGCAGATCTCCCACCCACACGTCTTTCCCTTATACTAACACACCTGAACAGCACCAGCTAGAGTTACTGTCTCAACACTACTCCACAGCCCTCAAGTAGTCCACTGTCTGCAGGTGGAAACAGGAGCCCAAATAGAATGGCCCTGCAATGCTGCAGCCACCACCCACTCTCCCAACCTGTGTCCCTCTCCTTTAGAGACATGCCTGCTCCCACTCAGACCCAGTGGGATCATCTGCACCTGTTCTGCAGGGTTTTTCTGAGTATGGTACCCTGTGGCAATACTGCCCTGAAAAGTTAGGACTTTTTCTCTTCATCTCTTCTCCTCTGACACCACCACACAGGAGGGACGACTTCTGCTCTGCCCACAGTGCACCACACACTATTTCACTTTGTGCCTGTGGTTGGAGGACTCAACAAGTCTCCCAAGAACAAGGACTTCTCTTCATGCCTCTGCACTCCCTGCCCAGTGGCTGTGCAAGGCCTTCCTATGCTGCGTGCTCCACGCATCTCAGAAAACAAAGCTCAAAAGCTCTTCCAAGCCAGCTCGGGGCCGCTCCGATTCCGAGCCAGGAGCAGACACCGGCCTGAGCTTCCTCACTTTGCACTTGATACACATGCTCCTCCCATCATTGGCACGTGAGAGGGCTGGGGACAAACAACAGAGTCTTGAATTAAAAAGAGTAAAACAGGGCCCTGGCCGGTTTGGCTCAGTGAATAGAGTGTCGGCCCGCGATCGGAAGGGTCCTGGGTTTGATCCTGGTCAAGCGCATGTACCTTGGTTGCAGGTTCGATCCCCAGCCCTGGTTGGGGCACGTGAGGGAGGCAACCAGTTGTTGTGTCTCTCTCACATCAATGTTTCTCTCTCTCCTTCCCTCCCATTCACTCTAGAAATCAAAGGAAAAATATCCTCAGGTGAGGGTTAACAAAACCAACTAACCAGTAAAGCAGATTCTGACATGTGGGTGGGGTGCCAGCAGCCCTGAGATTTCCATGGGATTGCTGTTGAACAGAGGGAGGGGACCCTGTGAAAGCATCGCAGCTCCCATTAAATGAGCTCCCAGTTCACCTGGACTTCAACACTACGGGGGTCCACAACGATGTGACAGTGTGACGATGTGACAGTGTGACCTGTACATTTGAAACAACAGAAGAGCCAAGAAAAAAAATCCTGATTTCCAGAACATTACTTTCACCAGAACATTACCTACACCTCCTCCAAATATAACCTAGTCCCTTTCCAATACTGAATCCAGTGGATACTCTAGATATTTCTCACCATCCTCTTCCTAAATCACATTCAAGTTTTATGAGTAGCGGGAAGATGCCATCCTGACTCTCACTGTCCCCTGCTCTGATGGATTTACTCACTAGGGGTCATTGGTGAATCTAGGAAGTCGTGGCTGAGGGAAGCCATAGAGGTGACAGTAGAGGACATCAAAGCAGTAGCAGCACATCTCTGCGGTCACCACCAGGTTCTTGGTGGTGTTGGCAGTTCCATTGGGTCGGGGAAGAGGACTCAGAGCTCCCGATGCGGGATTCATCCGTGTAATGGGGGAGTTTCCAGGTCCCAGAGTTAAGTCAGACACGTTCTCCCGACCACTGCCGCCATCCGCATGCTGGTGGTTTTGAAGAGGCCCTGAACTAGAGCCGGGGACAGGGGTGGACTGGTTCCCGTGAGTGTGCGTTCCACTTCCAGATAACTTGGGCTTCTTGACCCCACAACAGCCTGCTGCCAACTTGGGCTCGAGTGGAGGAACGCAGCGTCTTTTTCCCATCCTGACTCAGTGCTCGCGGTCTGGAATGTACAGAACCCTAACCAAAAAGAGAACAGATAAGCATTGACTCAAATGGTTAGCCAAAAAGAGAAAACAGAAACAGAAGAAAGAGTCTCCACACAGAGGCAAGAGTCATCCAGGCTCGCTCTCCCCAGGTCACAGGGCCAAAGGATCCCGGGCCAGCGTGACGAGAAGAAACCCCGAGTCCCCCAGCAGGAACCCCGGTTTATTTTCCATGACGCTTCGGTCACCACGGATGGAGGCAGGCAGCACAGTGTTCTCTTGCCGGGCAGAAGGACGGGTGGGGACAGCCCGTGAGGCTGGATGGTGGACGGCACTTCAAGGCTGGCCTGGCTGGAGGACTGCCCTGGACCTCGCAGGCTCCCCCTCAGGCTGCTTCCCCCCCCCCGCCCCGCTTCAGAGGATCCAAAGGCACCCTGATTTCAAAGGACCCCAGAGAGGTGTCCGCGCTTTTCCTAGCGAACCGCACCCTCTCAGCATTTCTTCATCACGAACATGAATTATGTGTGACTTCAGCCCCGACCTTAGTGAAGGTGAAAAGCCGTCAGCTGCCATTCCACAAAGAGCAGCCTTCTAACACAGGGCTCCATCTTTCTGTCCTCACAGCTATCCTTCGCAAATGCTCATTTTCTTTGGTTTTCAGAACTCCACTTTCTACATATCTCTCTAACCTTTTACGACCTCATTCAAGAAAAGCTACACCTAGTAGAAACTTTTATTCATACAATGACCCAAGCTTCATAGTCCTTTTGTGAGGTAGCCTTTCTGCCCTGGGGATGTGCCCGCAACCCAGGTACATTGCAAAGCAAACAAATGCAAAGCCACTCAGCTTAACATAGTGTGGCATCAGATGGGCCAGAAAGCCATCTGATGATGTGAATGGGAGGATCTTTTCACTAAATTTTTTTCTTAAAAAGCCCAAGGTAGAAATGTACAGCTATAACATGACCAAAATCCTCTTTCTGTTGTGTCAAATCACAGAATCAGGAAATAGAAATCCTATTTATTTCAATATCAATTATACCAAAGTTTGTAAAATTCTCTTGACTTGAGAAAAGTATACTGGTTTTTGTCAAGTGACTACATGTTTTAGCCCTTCCCTAGATATTCTCCCTAAAATTTTCTCTGATTTGAACGCATAGCACATAACTGCCTTTTTATGCATTACTCTAAAACATAGTGTTTTGGTTATAAATCCCACAGCCTTTTAAATCAAATAAGATGTTTACCTACCCACTTGCAATGCCATTAATTCTACAAAAACAGCCTGTCACTTGAAGTCGAATGAGATGTAAAAATTTCACAAGTTTTACTCGTGTATGTTCTCTTTTTTTATTTTTTAAATATATATTTTATTGATTTTTTTTACAGAGAGGAAGGGAGAGGGACAGAGAGCTAGAAACATTGATGAGAGAGAAACATCGATCAGCTGCCTCCTGCACATCTCCCACTGGGGATGTGCCCGCAACCCAGGTACATGCCCTTGACCGGAATCGAACCTGGGACCCTTCAGTCCGCAGGCCGACGCTCTGTCCACTGAGCCAAACCGGTTTCGGCCGTTTATGTTCTTGATATATGCTGATCCATAACAAAATACACATTTTTGTATCTAGGGTAATTTTTAGTGAGTTGAAAGAGCTGCCCTGACTGGTTTGGCTCAGTGGATAGAGCATCGGCCTGCGGACTGAAGGGTCCCAGGTTCGATTCCGGTCAAGGGCACTAAAAAAAAAAAAAAAAAAAAAAAAAAAAAAAAAAAAGAAAGAGCTGAGGAATAACACCTTTGTATTCTTCAATGTCTGGCTTGAAAATAGGATTCTTTTTGAGAAAGCCTTATGCACTTGATCCATTAAAACTTCCAGAAACTACACTGATTCTGAGCACAGACTTTCTTGTCTTGTTCAAACATTTAAGAGAGGGGGCAGAACATCTTGGTTGAAAAACACTGACTCCAAAACCAACTGGCCTGGGTTCAAATCCTGATCCTTCAGGATTGCCTGTCTGACTCAGTTTCCTCACAATGTGAGTAACCAGACTTGCCCCTGTGGTTGTTAGGAAAATGAGTTAACATATGTGAAGTGCTTAACACAATGTCTGGTGTGTAGTGTCAATTTACTCAGCTGCTCTCACCATCTGGGTTTTGTTTGACTGCTCCCACCGGCACGAACTCCTGGAGGGCCAGGACTTCACTGGGGAGTGCTTGCCTGAACAGGTGCTCTCCAAACAGGGTTTCACAAAACCCTCAAAACCACTCAGCAAGACAGACGATGCTCCTGTCATCTTACAGAGGTGGGACCTCAGGCTGAATAAGCCAGATAACCCGCCTAAAGGCAGACTGCCACTAAGAGGCAGAGTTAGAACTGGGAGCACAATCTGTATGCTAGACTCCAAGCCACAAAGTGTGAGGCCTGCCAATAATAACCGGTGGATTCAGCCCCTTTCCTAAGGGCAGGATGGAAAACAAACTACATCCAAGGGTGTACTAAAAACTAGCTTACGAGTTTGCAGAACCTTGCCAACAAAAATGGAGCAAGAAACAAATTCAAAACCAACATCTCAGCCATCACCTGCACAAGTACCAATTCCCCTGACATTGTCATTGGAGTTCACAATGGATGTCACTGGCTTCTGAGCTCTCATTTAACTTTCCACCTTGTATGTAACGTGTTAAATGAAGCAGAACAATCTCTACAGAGTTGGAGTTTGAACACCCAAAATTCAAAAAAAACAAAGAAACACAAAGGTTAAAAAAAAAAGAAATCTTTGCTCATTCTCATTACACCAAAGCACACCTGAAGGAAGAACTAGATGTTATGAGATTGTGACAACTCAGGTGTTTGTTAGCCGGCGTTATCAACTACCTGACTAGGAAACACCCCGGAACAGAGCAACAGAAGAGATTTCACACCACACCAAGGCAGAAGAAACGAATTCTCGGAATATTCTGCCTACACACAAAGTACAACCACTGACCTGCAGTGGGAACAAACACAACAGATTACATTTAACAATTCCCCCACACCCTCTCAAGCTACAATTTGAAATCAAGAGAACCAACCCAAATCTTGTGACTCTTTAGGCCCAAGCATTTCTTGGGAGGCCATTAAGCAAATAATTCAATCAATATTCTCAAGCAGTGACCAAAGGCAGCACTTTATCTTTCAGTATAAAGCAAATATTAAGTGAACTACAATAAAGAATGTTAAGTAGCACTGGCCCGGTGGCTCAGTTGGTTGAAGAGATGCCCTGATGCTCTGAAGTTGTGGGTTCGATCCCCAGCCACAGCACATACAAGAAAACAGCCAGTACATGCACGGATAAGTGGAACAACAAATCCACATTTCTCTCTCTCTCTAAAAATCAGTAAGTAAAAAGAAAAAGAACGCTAAGTAAAACAGGGTGCTGGTAGGAAATGCTTTTATTTATTACACTGGAGGCCCGGTGCACAAAAATTTGTGCACTCGGGGGGGGGAGGGGGGTCCCTCAGCTCGGCCTGTGCCCTCTCGCAGTCTGGGACCCCTTGGGAGATAACGACCTGCTGGCTTAGGTCTGCTCCCGGGTGGCAGAGGGCAGGCCCAATCCCTAGGTGCAGCCCCTGGTCGGGCTCAGAGCAGGGCTGATTGGGGAGTTGGGGCGCCGCCCCCTGTCATACACAGAGTAGGGCGAGCGGGAGGTTGTGATTCCACCCTCAGTCACACTCAGGGTAGGGCCAATTGGGGGGTTGGGGCACCATCCAGTCACACTCAAGGCAGGGTCGATGGGGAGGTTGCGGCGCCACCCCGTCATGCACAGAGCAGGGCCAATCAGGGGGTAGGGGCATTTCCCCGTCACTCACAGAGCAGGGCCCATCAGTAGGGCTGGGGCTCTGTACCCTGTCACGCACAGAGCAGGGCCAATCAGGGGGTTGGGGCGCCACCCTCTTATCACCCACAGAGCAGGGCCGATGAGGGGGTTGGGGTGCCGCCACTCTCACACTCAGGGCAGGGCCGATGGGGAGGTTATGGTCACACAAAGAGCAGGGCCGATCAGGGGGTTGGGGTGCCGCACCCTGTCACACACAGAGCCGCAGAGCAATCACGGGGTTTGGGCGCTGCCCCGTCACGCTGATCCCGGTGCCGGGAGGCCTCGCAGCTCCGCTGATCCCAGTGCTGGGAGGCATATTACCCTTTTCCTATATAGGGTAGAGGCCTGGTGCATGGGTGGGTGCCGGCTAGTTTGCCCTGAAGGGTGTCCTGGATCAGGGTGGGGGCCCCCACTGGGGTGCCTGGCCAGCCTGGGTGAGGGGATGATGGCTGTTTGCAGCTGGCCACACATCCTTCAGGGTGGAGGTCCCCACTGGGGTGCCTGGCCAGCCTGGGTGAGGGGATGATGGCTGTTTGCAGCTGGTCACACCCCCTTCAGGGTGGGGGTCCCCACTGGGGTGCCTGGCCAGTCTGGGTGAGGGGCTGATGGCTGTTTTCAGGCTGGGGGTGACTGAAGCTCCCAACCGGTCCTTTTTTTTTCTTTTTTATTCTGGGCCAGCTTTAGCTTTAAGGCTTGGCTCCAGCTCTTAGGCCTCCGCTGCTGAAAGTAGGTTTCTGGCCTTTGCTTACAATGTTGCGATCCTGCTGGCTGAAGCCCAGCAGGTTTCAGGGGTTTTGTTTAGCTTCTATGTTTGTTACATAGTTGCTTGCAGCTCAGAGGCCTGCAGTGGCAGGCGGGGAACGTTGGAGTCCTCCGTCACTGAAGCAAGCAAGCCTCATGTTGGTTTCAAGCTGCCTGGCTGCTGGCCACCATCTTGGCTGACAGTTAATTTGCATATCGCCCTGATTAGCCAATGGGAAGGGTAGCGGTCGTATGCCAATTACGATGTTTCTCTTTTATTAGATAGGATTAACCCCTATCCACCAATTTCATCAAAACTTTCTCTTTAGAGACTCTTCTAATCCTACTACAACAAAGCAGGTACCTCACCACAACCAAGTAGTCCCAGACTCAGCTTCCAGGACCACCCTACAATAAGCAGACACTCATTTCTCCAAAAGCTTGGCACCTGAGAGTACAGTGTAAGGTATCTCAGAATAACAGCGCAAAACAAAATAAACAAACAAAAAAACCCCCTAAAGATATACTCAACACCCCTTCTAAAACAATGTGGGAATTTGTTCTTACTTTTCCTCAAAACCTCTTAAAAACTAGCAAAAATAGCCAAAACCGGTTTAGCTCAGTGGATAGAGCGTCGGCCTGTGGACTGAAGGGTCCCAGGTTCGATTCCGGTCAAGGGCATGTACCCGGGTTGAGGGCACATCCCCAGTAGGGGATATGCAGGAGGCAGCTGATCAATGTTTCTCTCTCATCGATGTTTCTAACTCTCTATCTCTCTCCCCTCCTCTCTGTAAAAAATCAATAAAATATATTAGAAAAAAAAACAACCCAGCAAAAATGGTACTTCGATCCTAGTAGGAGTAACTGAATAGTTACTGCTGTCAGTTCATCTGAAATTAGTGGAATCAAGTGTAAAAATCCTTGCTTTATAGACACATTATGTCACCGAGACCCTCTCAAGCTTTCAGTTGGTTACTTTCAAAACTAACCTCACCCAGTCCAGGGGCTCCGTGGTTGAACACTGACCCAGGCACTCCAACAGGTCTCCGGTTTGATTCCTGGTCAGGGCACAGGCCTGGGGTGCTGGCTTAATTCCCAGTAGGGGATATGCAGGAGGCAGCCATGGATGTTCCTATCTCTTTCTTTCCCTCTCTCTCTAATAAGTAAATCAATAAATCAATAAAAACATGTTAAAAAACAAAAAGCTAAACTCAAGGGCCACTTTAAGAGCCAGTAGTAGTGATCTCATTTTCCTCTGTTCACTAGATATCAATGAGAATGAACTAGGTAAAATGGATTTCCACCAGATGGAGACAAAGTTGTACTTCCACAAAAAGGTGGAGGAAATAAAAGGAATGACTGTTTCACCTCCTAACTTAGTAAGTGTCAAATAAATATGTTCTCAGTGCTGAAGAGTCATCACACCTTCCTTGGGGTCCACCAGCTGGCAACTCCTCCTCCCTTCCTGTGGGGAAGCGGGCAGGATTCTACCGTCATTTCAGTCCCAGCCAGCCCTGCAGCCACCCTCACCCTGAGTCTCAGGGCTGGATGCCTTTACCTTTCACTACACCTAACCTGGTGCCCTGCATATGGTATACACATCAGCCATCTTATCTACATATTTCCTAGTTGATTTCATTTAAGTTTGCCTTTTTATAAGAACTAGAGGCTCAGTGCATGAATTCATGCTCCAGTGGCATCCCTCAGCTTTGCCTGCGGGATCAGGAGAAATTGGCTCTTCGACATCCCGCGAGGGGTCCTGGATTGCAAGAGGGCGCAGGCCAGGCCGAAGGACCCCACCAGTGCATGATCGGGCCGGGGAGGGATGCGGGAGGGCTCCAGGGCGTGTCTGGCCTGTCTCGTTCAATCCTGATTGGCAGGGCCCCAGCAGCAAGCTAACCTACTGCTAGGAGAGTCTGCCCCCTGGTGGTCAGTGCACATCTTAACGAGTGGCTGAGCGGCCTTAGCCTATCATTAGCATATTACGCTTTGATTGGTTGAACAGCCAACCAGACACTTAACATATTAGGCTTTTATCATATAGGACTAGTGGCCCGGTGCACAAAAATTTGTGCACTCAGGGGGCATCCCTCAGGCCAGCCTGGCCCCTCTAACAGTCTGGGAGCCCTCACAGGAAGTCCTACTGATGTCCCGGTGATGAGCGGGCCTAAGCCGCAGTCTGGCCTCCCTATGTGGAAGGCAACTGGCCGATTAGGTATATAGATACTTTCTGAAGGCAGCACAGACTCCTTCCTTATTTCTTTCCTCTGTGGTTGGAGAATAGGGGACTAAAAGGTGGACACAGCCGAAACCGGTTTGGCTCAGTGGATAGAGCGTCGGCCTGCGGACTGAGGGGTCCCGGGTTCGATTCCGGTCAAGGGCATGTACCTGGGTTGCGGGCACATCCCAACTGGGAGATGTGCAGGAGGCGGCTGATCGATGTTTCTCTCTCATCGATGTTTCTGACTCTCTATCTCTCTCCCTTCCTCTCTGTGAAAAATCAATAAAATATATTTTAAAAAAAAAAAAAAAAAAAAAAAAAGGTGGACACAGAACTGTGGCCGGGCCTGGGCCTCTTGTAGGCAGCAGAAAGAAGGAGAGGGGCTGGGGAAAGTCTAGACACAGTTTTCTTCAATTGTCCTCCCTTCCTCCGGGCCCCTCGCTCTGTTCTCTCCTTGTCGTGGTGGACACTTGGGCCTCGGACTGACAGGAGCCCAGCGACGGTGGAGTTCAGCCCCCTCACTTCTCAGTTGAACATACAACCACCTCACATTCCAAGTGGAGCTGTTTTCAAGTGGCTACAGTGCTAGCAATTCATGCCTCCCGGCCTTTCCCCTCTCGGGTTTCCTCCTTGAGTCAGTTGCAAACTTCACTGAGACACCGAAGCAACTGTGCCCTGGTACTTCTGCACCGGTCCCTGCCTGAGCCCACACCAGCAGGATCCCAGCTGAGGTCCCCTCCCTGCACCCAGCGCTCTCCTCCCTGTTCTACCACTGGGGGAAGGGAACAGCTCACCTTCTCTGGACCCTGCCAACCTGGCAGGCTGAGGCACAGGCCAGGCGGTGCAGCATAGGGTGCTGGTGGCTATGAGCCTTCTCCCCCTCCCTGAAGCGTGGGGTGGGGTTGCAGCAGCTCACAGCCGCCCCTGGGCACCATGCATGGAGATACCACTCTCTACTGAGCCACTGTCCGCCCAGGACCTGTGGGGGTTGGGGTGGCCTCGGGCTCCCACTGGCCCCACTGTAGCCAGACTCGGCTTGGCCGGCCACCCCCACTGCCGGAGGGCTGTGCATGCCCCACGGGCCTCATTGCCCTCATGAATCCCCGTGGTCTGGCCATCCCATCCCAGGAAGTGGCCATCCTGATTGCCATAACTCACTCTCCGGTGCAGTTGGGCCTGCAAAGCAAGCATGTAGGCAGAAGCTGGGCCTCTGAGGGGAAGGAGGAGGGATGCAGGCCAGGGCAGAAGTGGGGAACTTCGTGGTGTAAACACAGCCCTCCCCCCCGCCCCCCACCTCGTGCCGGCCCCTTGCTGCGCTGCATTCCCGAACCACTGGGTGCCTCTGCCCAGCACTGTGCTCTCGGGCCTGGGGTGGGGATGAGGGACCTGGAGCTGCGGCCTGAAGGCAGCCCTCGCTGGCCTGAATCACAGTGGTTGATCAGGGAGGGATGAGGGGTGCCAAATTCCGCCTCTCTCTCTCTCAGGGCCCCGTGTCCGGGCGGGCGGGGCTCAGGCCCTGCTCACCATTATATTGCTGCCCTCTCTGTTGCTAATGAGGCCACGGCAGGGGCTGCTGACCTGGCCTAGGCCCCTGGCCAGCCTCCTGCACCTGGACCCCAAACGGCAGCAGAGCTTCCAACAGCCAATGCAGCAGCAGTAGCCAGCGCACCAAGTGCACGGAGCCAGCTGGGGGGCGGTGGCAGTGGTGGCCAGAGTCCCAGCTCCCCTCTGCCATGGCCCCACCGGGAGCGCCTGGCACAAAGTTCCCAGCTCCCAGCGCCGGCGGCCGGGGACTTCTTAGGTGCCTCCTCCTCCCCACTGCCCTCGCTTCATGAATCACAAGTTTCCCCGGAGGCAGCGGCTGCAGGACGCAGAGCAGGAGACAGGGGAGCAGGCTGAGTGCGGCTCAGCTGGACAGAGGGCACCGGCGCAGAGATCTCCCCAGTGGCAGGGGAGTCGCTGCCCCCTGGGGAGATGTCCTCCGCGCCGGTGCCCTCCATCAAGCCCCACTCCCATCTCCCGCTCTGGGTCCTGCAGCCGTCGCCTCCGCGGAAAATTGGGATTCATGAAGCGCGGACAGCTGGGAGAGCCGGGTGGCTTCAGGGCTCCAGGGTTGCCTCCTGCCTTCCTGGCCCTGGGCTGGATGGCTCCCGGCGGGCGGGCGGGGCTCATGCTAAGGCAAGTGATGCCGCTGATCCCCCGCCCACCCCTGGGTCGCACACAGGAGTGGGCCCCCTGTCTCTGGTAGGCGGGCGAAGGGATCGCCACCGCTTGTCTTGGCCCCAGCCCCCTCCCGCCTGTGGATCGCACACGGGAGTGGGCCCCGTGTCTCCGGTGGTTGGGGGAGGGCTCCGGTGTAGTGATCAGCACCACTTGCCTTAGCCCCAGCCCCCGCCCATCCCGATGGCACACGGGGGGCCTGGATGGTGGCTTGCCCCCCTGGATGGTGGCTTGTGCTGTCCTACCATGCCTTCAGTATGCAAATTAGCCGCCATCTTAGTTGGCAGTTAATTTGCATATCGCCCTGATTAGTCAATGGGAAGGGTAGCAGAGGTACGGCTAATTACCATGTTTCTCTTTTATTAGATAGGACTAGGGGCCCGGTGCACGAAATTCGTGCACTGGGTGTGTGTGGGGAGGGGAGTGTCCCTCAGCCCAGCCTGCCCCCTCTCACATACTGGGAGCCCTCAGGCGTTGACCCCCATCACCCTCCAATCGCAGGATCGGCCCCTTGCCCAGGCCTGATGCCTCGGCCAGAGGCGTAGACCCCCATCACCCTCCGATCGCCTGATCGGCCCCTTGCCCAGGCCTGACGCCTCCGCCAGAGGTGTCAGGGTTGGACAGGGGACGACCCCCATCTCCCCCTGTTCACTGGCTCTGGCCCCTGCCCAGGCCTGAGGCTTCTGACCCAGGCTTCAGGCCTGGGCAAGGGGACCATCATATCCCCCCAATCCCCGGCTCCGCCCCCCACCCAGGCCTGATGCCTTGGCCAGACGAGTTGACCCTCATCACCCTCCAATCACCAATCACCGGATCGGCCCCTTGACCAGGCCTGAGGCCTCTGGCAGAGGTGTCAGGCCTGGACAGGGGACCCCCAGCTCCCCGCGGTTGCAGGCTCCGCCCCTGCCCAGGCCTAACGCCTCTGGCTGAGGCGTCCGGCTCGGGCAGCGGGGACCCGCAGCTGCAGCGGCCCCGCGATTGTGGGCTCCGCTTTAGGCCCAGGCAAGGCACCCCTAGCTCCCGGGACTGCCAGCTTCGACCGTGCCCAGCTCCCATCGCTGGCTCCACCCCTACTTCCTGCTATCACTGGCCAGGGGGGCAAAGGCGCCTGATTCTCCGATCATGGCTGGGGGGCAGGGCAAAGGCGGCCCCAGGGCTTAGCTCCCCCATGGGTTTCCGATCACTGTCAGTGGCAGGGGGCTTCTTTCTGCTTTCCCTTTCGCCTCCCTGCATTGTGCCTACATATGCAAATTAACCACCATCTTGTTGGCAGTTAACTGCCAATCTTAGTTGGCAGTTAACTGCCAATCATAGTTGGCAGTTAATTTGCATATAGCCCTGATTAGCCAATGAAAAGGGTATCATCGTACACCAATTACCATTTTTCTCTCTTATTAGATAGGATGTTTATGGCACAACCTAATCTTTAAATACTTGGTTCCATCCTGATACTAACTGGAGAGTGTGTCAGAAACTGGAGCTAAATTCTAAGTATTTATTCTTATCAACAATGTTACTCTATTCAGCCCAAACCTAAGAATGGTTTAATTCATAGGAAAATGGATAGCCAATGTGGACAATTCATTCAAAAGTTAGGTGAAATATCCCATACATGAACTTCATGGTTTGATTTATGCTAGTAGCTGTCTTCTTTGCTAAAGCACTCCAGTAACTGGTCAATCCTAAACTTAGCCTCAGCTGATATTAACTTTAGGTTGCTCGAGGCTTTCCTTGGGAAGACCATACCTACTTTTTAAAGTGCACTTGAAAAGAATTTTCTTTCTTTTTGAATTGATGGGGCACATTTATTTGTCTGAAGGGCAATTTATGATTTCAGGAGCTAATACAAATGTTGTCTTATAAATTGCTGATGTTTACAAACAAGGTCTAAAGACCAGTACTGAGGGGAGGACACCCTGACTGAAGTGGCCTTCCTCTCCAATACTCCGAAATCACTGCAAGCGATAAGCTGACACTGCCAGTTCCCATCTTCAGAGGACAGAACCTAGGCTTTGGGGTTACAGCCCAGGCTCAAATCCCAGCTATGATTTGCCACACACCGGATATGCACTCAGGCAGGCTGCCCCACTGTACGGCCTTGGGCTTCTGCTACCCCAGAGTTACCTGTGAGTAGTCAATGAGTAACACATTAAGAGCATTTAAGCAGTTCTTTGACTTATAACTACTATTTATTAAAGCACCTGCTATAACCAATACTGCCAGTGCCTCTATTAACAAAAGTAGGGTCGTTTCCAAAAACAACATAGCTCTGAATTCTTACCATTTCTACAGAAATAAGTGCCTTCAGCCCTAACTGGTTTGACTCAATGGATAGAGTATCAGACTGCGGACTCAAGGGTCCCAGGTTCGATTCCGGTCAAGGGCATGTACCTTGGTTGCGGGCACATACCCAGTAGGGAGTGTGCAGGAGGCAACTGATCGATGTTTCTCTCTCATCAATGTTTCTAACTCTCTATCCCTCTCCTTTCCTCTCTGTAAAAAAATCAATAAAATATATTTTTTAAAAAAAGAAAAAAGGAAATGTGCCTTCATAATAAAATTCTATTAAGAACCACCTTGTGTGGGAGGGGGTGGCGGGGGAGAGGTCAATGGGGGAAAAAAAGAGACTCATGTAATACTTTAAATAATAAAGAATTAAAAAAAAAGAACCACCTTGTAGTTTAAAATATTATAATATTAATCTGTGATTATTATTCCCATGACCGTAATGCTTCCCTCCTGGAAGAGCAACGATTTCTAATAAACCACCCACTGTTCTTCTCACTGTGAGTGCAGGAAACATAAAGAATGACTATTGGGCTGAAGGAGAGCTGTACACAGTTCTATTCTATCTGGCTCCTCTTAAGTTTATACTAAAAAGAAATTAAACTTGCTAGATATGCTATTATTATGGAAGTCTTCATATATATTGAATACTGACAGAACTACTCCATCAAAGTTAGATTTCAAAAAACAATCAGATTAAAATATCCAGAAAAGCCTGGACGTGGAAAAAAAAATCAGGTTTCACCTTTTGAAGACAAGCCTCAAAATAGTTAACTAGGGGGCATTACTTTACTACAGGAAATATTTGTAGTAGGAGTAGGGAAGAGGCTAAGAAAAACGAGGTCTCTGCATTTTTTTCTTTATTAGTATACAGGTGATGTTCAAATCAAGCTTTAATACAGAAGGGCACAGACTGTTTCCTTTGTGTGTCAGAGAGAGAGTTAAATAAAAACTTCATCACGTGAGTAGTGAAGTGGCACCTGAGATACAATTCTGGCTGACTTATGGAACTATTCCAAACAACAGACAAATGAAAAACCTACAAACATTCTGGTAATCATTTCAAATAATCATTTGCATATTTTTGAAAACCCATCACACACATCATAAACAAAATACTTGCTGTGTGAAAAATTTCCCTGCAAAATATAGATTTACTTATATATAATTAAACGTTAGACTTAGAAAACTTCACAGAACTATACATTTTCACGTTAACTTAAAAGAAAAAAAACATAACTATAGGAGTCAAAAGTTCTATTTTGTTTTTAGATCCCCCCCATCGCTTCTCGGCCTTTTGGCTAAGATCAAGTGTTGTTTTTAGATCCCTTCCCTTTACTATGTGCCAGATTTTTCTGGGCTTCAGTTCTTTCTTTCCTTTTTTTTTTTTTCCTCTAAAATTTATTTTATTGATTTTTTACAGAGAGGAAGGGAGAGAGATAGAGAGTCAGAAACATCGATGAGAGAGAAACATCGACCAGCCGCCTCCTGCACATCTCCCCACTGGGGATGTGCCCGCAACCCAGGTACATGCCCCTGACCGGAATCGAACCTGGGACCCTTCAGTCCGCAGGCCGACGCTCTATCCACTGAGCCAAACCGGTTTCGGCTCTTTCCTTTTTTTTAAGTATGTTTTTATTGCCCTGGCTGGTTGGCTCAGTGGATAGAGCATCGGCCTGCGGACTGAAGGGTCCTGGGTACAATTCCTGTCAAGGGCACATGTCTGGGTTGCAGTCTCAATCCCCAGTAGAGGGTGAGTACAGGAGGCAACCGACCAATGTTTCCCTCTCCCCACTCCTCTAAAAATCAATAGTAATTTTCCCCAGAATTTTGTTTTCATGTAGGATTTTAATTATTTTCAAGATAATAGCATCACCATCACCATAACAGATTTAGGGCAAAATGTCCCAAAAATCTCTGAACACTAACTGTATGGAAGAGACCCTATCACTGACCTTGACAGGAACTGCACTGCTATGCTCTTTGTTTGTTTTTTTAAAAAGAGTAATTTGTGAAGGGACAGAGCCAGACTTATGTATTAAGACAAAGAGGGTAAGTGTAATTAATACTGCATGTACCACCACCACCTAGGTCACTCTACTGGGATTATGAACAATAAACTTGTCCTTGCATATTTAAAAGAGAGCAAGTGGAAAGCACTTCAACATTAAGACCCCCACATGGAAGTGGAAAAATCAAGTAAACAAAGTAAAATCTATACCCCAAGTCCCAACACAGGCCCGAAACAAACGATGAACTTCTATTCCAAATACCCGAGGTACTACTCACTGAAGCAGGAAGTGTGTACTGCCAGGGGCACGGCTATAACAGCGCGGGGGAGCTATTTTGTCTCCGAGATGAATTTCCGTCCTTCCGATTCCATCCTTCCCTCCTGCACCTGAGAGGGAAATGCCGGTGCAGTGAATGAACAAAACCGAGGCAGAGGCAGCGTGAGAGCTGGTTTCTGAAGAACTACAGTCCCACAGAGCAACGCTCAGCACACAAGCCGCCCAGGACCAGGCTGGCTCTCCTCACCTCCGAACGTTCCAAACCTGCCCCTGCGGGCCGGGCGCCCGCGTCCCGGCATCGCCCCAAAGCAGCGAGGGCGCCGGGGATCGAACTGAGGCCATGACGGCCTCCTCCGCCACCAGTTCACATCCAAACCCGCGCTCGGGCAGGTGTACCGCGGCGGGCCCCCCGGCCTCCGCACGCAAACGCACCGCCCATCCTCGGCCGCAGGCCGGCCCAGGGCGGGCCGCGCCCCGCGGAGAGGCCGCCGGCTCGGAGCCGCCATCCTCCTCCTCCCCGCGGAGCAGGGACTGCGCGCTCCGACTGGCCCGCGGGAGACCGGCCCTGCCCGCTCTGCCGGAGCGCGCCGCGGGCCGTGGGAGCGGAGGCCCGCGGGGACCAGGGGCGGGGCGGGGCGGGGCGGGGCGGGGCGGCGGAGTGGAGTTCAGGTCGGGACACGCCAGGAAGGGCGGGGGATGAAGGGCAAACCCGCCTGGGAGGGGCGGGCAGCCCAGCGGAGGGGGAGGCGGAGGCCGCGGGGCTCCGGTGGGCGAGGGAGGGACTGCGGGGGGGTGGGGGCGGCAGACACAAACCGGGCAGGAGGGGCGCGCGGAGCCGGAGGACGAGACCGAGCGGGAGCGGAGGGCGCGCCGCGGGCCGAGCAGGCCGGGGAGGGGGAGCTGGGGCCGGGAGGGCCGCGCGTGGCAGGGCGGGAGCCGCCGGGAGGTCCGAGACCCCCCAACTTTACCCGGACCCGAAACTGTTTCCGGAGGCCGCGCCCTCGTGGGACACGCGGCCCGCTGGCCCCCCCGCCGCCGCCTTCCCCCCGCCCTGGCCCGGGTCCTCGCCGCGACCCCGGGGAGGAGGCCAGCGGCCGGCGGGGAGGCGCCGCCGAGTCCCACCTTCTCTCCCGGGCCAGGCGCAGCCGGGGCGGACCGGACCTCTCACGCGCCGCCTTTTCCTGCCTCATGGAGCCATGCGCCTGGGGGGCCCAGAGAAGCGGCCCGCGGGCGGCGGACGGGCGGGCGGGCGGCGGCGCCGGCGGCGGAACTGGAGGGCCCCCGCGGCTGGAGGACTGAGCGGGACCGGCCCGAGCCGTCCGTATCCCGGCAGCCACCGGGGCAGGGTGACGGGACGCGCGGAGGGGCTCTCCAGGGGCTCCGCGAGCGCCGCCGGGCCCCTCCGGGCGCCGTCACGTGACCCGGCCGGCGCACGGTATTGGCTGGCGTGGAATTTAAAGGCGGCTTGGCAGGGTCGGGCCGCTGTCGGGCGATGGGACTCGAGAGGGACCCGCAAGAGGAGCCCCAGGAGGCGGGCCGGCGGCGCCGCACACCGAGCCGAGGCCGCTCGGGCCGCGTCGGCGGCAGGCGCGGTGTATGCCGGGCCGGCCCCGCGAGCGCTGTGTGCGCCGGGACTTGTAGTCCAGCCTGGCTCCGCCCCGCCCCCGCTCGCGAGCGCAGGGCGCGCCGGGACTTGTAGTCCAGCCTGGCCCCGCTCCGCCCCGCCCCGCGAGCATCTGGCCCGGGACTCTGCTCAGAGCCCGGGGGCTCCGCCGGCGCGCTGACTGGGCCGTGGCCAGACGAGCAGCCCCTTCAGTGCTTTCCCCGCATACGGAGCTACTCAAACGGCGCTCGCACGACAGGGGCCTCAGAAAGAACGATAACATTTTATTCAAGTTAGGAATAAATTATTTTAGTTTCATGTACTTGCTATTGGATTTGAATTGATGACTTGCGTATCTATTTTTTATTTTTTTACTTTTATTGATTTTTTACAGAGAGGAAGGGAAAGGGATAGAGAGTTAGAAACATCGGTCAGCTGCCTCCTGCACACTTCCTACTGGGGATGTGCCCGCAACCCAGGTACATGCCCTTGACCGGAATCGAACCTGGGACCCTTCAGTCCGCAGGCCACGCTCTATCCATGGAGCCAAACCGGTTTTGGCACATATCTATTTTTTTAAACATATATTTCTATTGATTTCAGAGCGGGAGAGCAATCATCAGTGATGATGAGAGCAATCATGGAGTGGCTGCCTCCTGCTCGCCCGCAGGGGGTGCCCGCCCCAGAGGCCTTGCCCGACTGGCAGTCAAAGGCGACCTCTGGGTCCATGGCCTCACCACAGCCTTGCTGTTTGTAGGCCCAGGGTTGCACTGAAAGTCCTATTTTCGCCCTGCTCCCTCAACCTACCCAAACTGTATGGACCTGCAGCATGGACACGCCCTGTTTTGATTATATATTTATAATCCTCACCTGAGAATATGTTGTTGTTTTTTTTAAGAGAGAGAGAAAAGGAGAGAGACAAAAACATGGATGTGAGAGAAACATTGATCAGTTGCTTCCTGGATGGGGATTGAACCCGCAACCTAGGTATGTGCCCTGGCCAGGAATCCATGAATACAACGGGACCTTCTGATGTACCAGGTGAGACGCTCCAACCCACTGGGCCCGGGCAGAGCACGGCAGTCTTGTCAGCAGCACAGACTCAATCTCACACACCAGTATAGACTGCTTTGTCTTGCTATTCTGTTTATGCACAGAGGAATCCTTAGCATGTTTGTCCCCAATGAGCCAAAAAAAGTATCCTATGTAATAAAAGCTTAATATGCTAAGGTTATTCGGTCACCCATTCAACCAATCAAAGTGTAATATGAAAATGATGTCAAGGCCACTCAACCACTTGCTATGATGTGCACTGACCACCAGGGGGCAGACACTCCAACCGGTAGGTTAGCTTGCTACTGGGGTTTGGCCAATTGGGACTGAGCAAGATGGGCCGGACATGCCCTGGAGCTCTCCCTCGGTCCCTCCCGGTTGCCCAGGCTCCTGCATCCCTCTCTGGCCCGGATAGTGCACCTGTGGGGTCCCTCAGCCTGGCCTGTGCCCTCTCACAATCCGGGCTGAGGGACCACCCCTTCGAGTGTACGAATTTCGTGCACCTGGCCTCTAGTAGAAAATGCAAAGAAAAAATGCAAAATGGCCCTGGGTGGTGTGCTCAGTGGTTAGAGCATACTCCTGTGCATGGGGAAGGTCTCCAGTTCAATTTCTCATCAGGCCATATGCCTGGGTTGCAGGATTGATCCAAAGCAGGGGGTGCACATGAGGCCACCTATCAATGTTTCTCACATCCGTGTTTCTCTTCCCCTCTAGAATCAATGTTGTCAGGTGAGGATTAAAAAATAAAAAACAAAGTGTACTCAGGTAGGATAAGATCTACTACTACAGACTTTCAGCATTATTGCATGTAGGCAACAAAAACAGGAAATGGAATGTTTGGGGTGCCTCATGGACGGGGGACCCTCAAACACAACCTGGCAAAGGACAAGAAAGAAGGGAAGAGACTGCAGTGCTTTGTACAACAGGTGACTTTTAAAATGGTGATTTCTATAACAGTGTTCATAATTCCTCTCAGTCTTGACACACTTTATCTGCTGTTGAGGTCACATTTGCCAGATTCTAACCCCTGTCTGCCTGAAATCTACAAATGAGAAGTTCATATGTCTTGGAACGGGTGTGGAATGGCAGGTCCACCGGCTGTATAAGACCCAAGAAATCATTTGGTCTGGCCCTGGCAGGCATTAGGGATAAGTTACTTAAATGTTTGACCAAATAGAGCAGGCTTATTTTTAAGTTGATAATTTTGTATGGCCTGAGAATGATGTTATAAAAATCCAAATGGCCATTGGCAGGAAAAAGGTTCCCCACCCCTGGCCTAGAGCCAGAAATTTAGGAGGCAATAGCCAGAGGGCAACTTATGGGTTTGTTACTGAATAAGATCAAATCTTGACTTACAATAATCAGAATAAATTTCACATAATGAAGGTCTTTCCAGCTGAAAGTTTTAAAACATGCATCTGGAAAATGGCCTTAGTCTGTTTTGCTCCCAGGGCAGTACTATATCACCCTTAAACAGCCCACAGATAAGGGAATGATTGCTCCCTGACTATCAAGCTGCGGGGAGGTAAGTGATGGAACTAAGTTGGACTTGAAACATTACCAAATTAAAACAAAAAGAAACCTTGCTTTGTGCTATCAAAAAGGCATTCCACTGAGAAGTAGGACTTAGATGCTGCTACTATTGTTTAATACCAAAAAGCAAAGGTGAGATTTTAAATTTTTTTATAGAACATTTAGTCATTTGTTCGTTTATTTTAATCTTTATTGTTGATATACCTTACAGATGTCCCCCCCCCCCGACCCCTAGCATCACTCTCAACCTGGTTCCTGCCCGCCCTAAGCCTTCACCACCCTATTGTGTCCATAGGTAATGCCTATCCTATCTAATAATAGACAAACATGGTAATTAACCATACCTCTGCTATGCTTCCCATATCAGGGCGATATGCATATTAATTGCCAACAAAGATGGCAGCCAGCAGCCAGGCAGCTGAAGCGAACATGAGGCTTGCTTGCTCCAGTGATGGAGGAAACCAAGGTTCCCCTTCTGCCGCAGCCGGGCTCTGAGCTCCAGTCTAAGCAACAATGCTGCAATTATAGAAGCTAAACAAACCCCAGATACCTGCTTTCAGCCAGCCAGCCTCGGAGCTGGAGCCACAACAAAGTTTCAATTACAGAAGGTAAATGAATCCCAGAATAAAAAAAAGAAAAGCCGAAACCGGTTTGGCTCAGTGGATAGAGCATCGGTCTGTGGACTGAAAGGTCCCAGGTTCGATTCCGGTCAAGGGCATGTACTTGGGTTGTGGGCACATCCCCAGTGGGAGATGTGCAGGAGGCAGCTGATCGATGTTTCTCTCTCATTGATGTTTCTAACTCTCTATCTCTCTCCCTTCCTCTCTGTAAAAAGTCAATAAAATATATCTAAAGAAAAAAAAGAAAAAGAAAAAAAGGAAAGACTGGGAGCTTCAGTTGCAGGCTTGGCCCCCCTGAAAACAGCCCTCAGCCTCTCATCCAGGCTGGCCAGGCACCCCAGTGGGGACCCCCACCCTGAAGGGAGTGTGGGCAGCCTGAAAACAGCCATCAACCCCTCATCCAGACTGGCCAGGCACCCCAGTGGGGATGCCCACCCTAAAGGGGGTGTGGCCAGCCTGAAAAAAAGCCCTCAGCCCCTCATCCAGACTGGCCAGGCACCCCAGTGGGGACCCCCACCCTGAAGGGAGTGAGGGCAGCCTGAAAACAGCCATCAGCCCCTCATCCAGGCTGGCCAGGCACCCCAGTGGGGACCCCCACCCTGAAGGGGGTGCCAGCAGCCAGAAAACAGCCATCATTCCCTCATCCAGACTGGCCAGACACCCCAGTGGGGACCCCCACCCTGAAGGGGTGCGGGCAGCCAGAAAACAGCCATCAGCCCCTCATCCAGGCTGTCCAGGCACTCCAGTGGGGACCCCTACCCTGAAGGGGGTGCCGGAAGCTGGAAAACAGCCATCAGCCCCTCATCCAGGCTGGCCAGGCACCCTAGTGGGGACCCCCACCCTAATCCGGGACACCATTCTTGTCAAACCAGCCAGCCCCCACCCATGTACCAGGCCTCTATCCTATATAGTGAAAGGATAATATGCAAACTGACCCTAACAGCAGAAAGACTGGGAATGACTGGTCATTATGACACACACTGACCACCAGGGGCCGGACGCTCAATGCAGGAGCTGCCCTCTGGTGGTCCATGTGCTCCCACATGGGGGAGCTCTGCTCAGCCACAAGCCAGGCTGATGGCTGCCAATAAAGCGGTGGTGGTGGGAGCCTCTCCTGCCTCCTCAGCAGCACTAAGGATGTCTGACTGCAGCATAGGTTTGCTCCCCGCTGGCAAGTGGACATCCCCTGAGGGCTGCCGGGCTGCCAGAGGGATCTCTGATTGCCATCTTAGGCCCAATCCCCCGGGAAGCAGGCCTCAGCCAGCAGGTGGTCATCCCCTGAGGGGTCCCAGACTGAGAGAGGGCACAGGCTGGGCTGAGGGACCGCCCCCCCCCCCCCGAGTGCACAAATTTTTGTGCACCGGGCCTCTAGTCTATAATAATAAAAGGGTAATATGCTAAGGATGTCCTTTTGGACGAAGCTGGGGCTGTAGGGAAGCCAGCCCGGGTCCTGGGTGCCTGCCAGCAGCGGGAGGGAAGCAAGCCTAGGTCCCGGATGCCAGAGGGAAGCCGGTGACAGCAGCTGGGGGAAGGAAGGCCTACTCTTGCATGGATTTTGTGCATCAGGCCTCTAGTCTATATATATAAAAGCCTAAGCAACCGGTACAACTGGTCGTTATGGTGTGCACTGACCATCGGGGCAGATGCTCAATGCAGGAGCTGCCCCCTGGTGGTCAGTTTGCTCTCACAGCCAACGTCCCATGGCCAGCCAACCTCCCCCAGTCCCTACCCCTGGCCGGCAAACTTCCCTCCGGCCCCATCTGGCAGCTGGCAGCTCCAATTGGGACTGAGCGAGATGGCCCTTATAGGCCCTGATCACTGGCCAGGCCTAAGGACCCCACCCATGCACAAATTTTGTGCACCAGACCTCTTGTCTATCCTAATAAAAGGGGAATATGCTAATTAACCCTCATGCTGTCATAAAGATAGCAGTGCCCACAGCCAATAAGGAGGGAATATGCTAATTGACTGCCATGCCCTCAAAGATGGTGGCCCCACAGCCACAAGATGGTGGTGCCCAGTCCCCTCAGTTCCACCGGGGCTGCAGGCTCCGCGGGCCTGCCTCTGGAGTCCCCCAGCTCCCTCAGCCCCTCAGCCGCCCAGGGCCAGCCCAAGGCACAGGCAAGTCTCAGATGGTGACTGCCCAGCCACCCAGGGCTGGCCCAAGGCGCAGGTAACCAGGGCCGGCCGAGGCTTGTGCTGCCAGCAGAGGTGTGATGGGGGAGTCACCTTCCCCTGATCACCGGGTCGCCTCCCACCCCTGAGGGCTCCTGGACTGTGAGGGGGGAGAGGCTGGGCTGAGGGACCCCCCTCCAGTGCATGAATTTTCATGCACCGGGCCTCTAGTATATATATAAAAGCCTAAGCGACTGATCGACCAGGGAACGGCTTGACCAGTTGACTGGTCATATGACGAACACCAACCATCAGGGGGCAGACACTCAATACAGGAGCTGGCCCCTGATGGCCAGTGTGCTCCCACAGCAGGAGCGCCACACAGCTGACCGATGGGTGCCAGATGCAAGGCTCACGGCTGGCCGCCACAGCCCGGAGACCACAGCAGTGTGGCAGTGAGCCTACTGAGCAGTAGCAGTAAGCGCAATAGGGCCAGGATGAGCAGCAGTGGCAAGCAGGAGTGGCAGACAGCATTGGGCAGTCGGTTTCAGCCCGATCCCTGCAGGTCATGCCGAGGGACCCCACCGGTGCACGAATCCATGCATTGGGCCTCTAGTCTATTCTCCTATATAATAAAGCTGTAATATGCAAATTAACCATCACACCCTCTCAAGATGGCTGCCTACGACTAGGCCAGCAGGGGGGTTAGTGAGGGACGACCGAATGACTGAATGGCAGGCTTTGTGGGGCAACCAGGCCCGTGGGGGAGCCGTGAAGGGTGACCAGGCCAATGGGAGGGCAGTTGGGGGTGACCAGGCCGGCAGAAGGGGCAGTTAAGGGTGACCAGAATGGCAGAGGGGGGCAGTTGTGGGTGACCAGGCTGGTGGGGGGTGTAGTTGGCAGCGACCAGGCTGGTAGGGGGGCAGTTAGGAGTGATTAGGCCAGCAGGGAGGGCAGTGAGGGGCAACTAGGCTGGCTGGGGAGGCAGTTGGAGGTGACCAGGCTGGCGGGGGGGGCAGTTGCAAGTGATAAGACCAGCAGGGGTGGCAGTGAGGGGTGACTGGGTCAGCGGGGGGGAGCAGTAAGGGGTGACCAGGCCAGTGGGGGGGCAGTTAGGAGTGACCACACCGGCAGGGAGGGGGCAATTAGGGGTGACCTGGCCAGCAGTGGGGGGCAGTTAGGGGGGATCAGGCCGGCACGCAAAGGCAGTGACGGGCGATCAGGCTGTCAGGGGGGGGCGCTGTCAAGGGCGAACAGGCAGGCAGGCAGGTGAGCAATTAGGAGCCAGAGGTCCAGGATTGTAAGAGGGATGTCCGACTGCTGGTTTAGGCCTGATCGCTGGGATTGGGCCTAAACCAGCAGACGGGCATCCCCCGAGGGCTCCTGGATTGGAGAGGTTGCAGGCAGGCTGAGGGGATCATCCTGTGCATGAATTTCATGCAGTGGGCCTCAAGTATATATATCCTATCTAATAAAAGAGTAATATGCAAATTAACCATTACTCCTTCACTCCGTCAGTCCGTCACAAAGATGGCAGTGGCCACAGAGCTGGAGTGAATAGGAGGCTTAGGTTGCCCCTGGTGATGGAGGAAGCCAAGCTTCCCACCTGCCCTGGCCGGCCCTGAGCTCCACTCAAAGCTACAAAGTTTCAATTATAGAAAATAAATAAATCTCAGATACCTGCTTCCAGCCTGTGGCCGTGACCAGCCTGAAAACAGCCATCAGCCCCTCACCCAGGCTGGCCAGGCACCCCAGTAGGGCCCCCCACCCTGAAGGGGATGTGGCCAGCCTGAAAATGGCCATCAGCCCCTCACTCATGCTGGTCAGGCAACCCAATAGGGACCCCCACCCTGAAGGGGGTGTGGCCAGCCTGAAAACAGCCATCAGCCCCTCACCCAGGCTGGCCACAGCCCCATGGGGTGAGGGTGTCCCCACTGGAGGGCTTGACCAGCCTGAAAACAGTCATCAGCCCCTCACCCAGGCTGGCCAGGCACCCCAGTGGTGTCCCCCACCCTGAAGGGGGTGTGGCCAGCCTGAAAACAGCCCTCAGTTCCTCACCCAGGCTGGCCAGGCACCCTAGTCGAACCCCCACCCTGATCCGGGACACCCTTCAGGGCAAACCAGCCGGCCCCCACCCGTGCACCAGGCCTCTATCCTATATAACAAAAGGGTAATATGCAAATTGATCCTAACAGCAGAAAGAGTGGGAATGACTGGTCATTATGACAAACACTGACCACCAGGGGCCAGACGCTCAATGCAGGAGCTGCCCACTGGTGGTCTGTGTGCTCCCACAGGGGGAGCTCTGCTCAGTCACAAACCAGGCTGCCAGCTGCCAGCACAGTGGTGGTGGCGTGAGCCTCTCCCACCTCCTCAGCAGTGCTAAGGATGTCCGACTGCAGCTTAGGCCTGATCCCCCAGGGAGCTGGCCTAAGCCATCAGGTGGACATCCCCTGAGAGGTCGCAGACTGCGAGAGGGCACAGGCCGGGCTGAGGGACCTCCTGAGTGCACAAATTTTTGTGCACTGGGCCTCTAGTATATATATATAAAAGGCAAAGGACCAGCTGACTGGCCAACCAGCTGAACTGTATAATGCACACTGACCACCAGGGGACAGATGCTAAACGCAGGAGCTGCCAAGTGACAGAAACTGTGAAGAGTGCCCTCACGCACTCCAGGACCTCTGGGGGAATTTGGAAGTGCTGGTTTTGGCCCAATCCCTGCAGACCAGGCCGAGGGACCCCACCTGCCTGAGACATCCCACTCACTCTGCAGATGTCCTTCGAGCCCCAGCGCCACCCCAGGTGCAGCTGGCTGGGGAAGGATCGCAGGAGGTTGCCTCCAGGGTGTGTCCAGCCCATCTCTCCCAGTCCCGCCCTGCCAGCCACCTTCTAATTAATTTCCTTTCAATGTGCACAAATATGTGTACTGGGCCCCTAGTATGCATGTAAGTTCTTTAGTTAATCTCTTCCTGTGTGCGAACCTTCTCCACCGAGATTCATCAATCTGTTCCATGTTTCTGGTTCTATTTATTCATCAGTTTATTTTGCTCATTAGATTCCTTATAATTTATTTTGATTTTTAGATTCAATTGTTGATACCTATGTATTGTTTGATATCATTTTATTGTTCATATTTTTTTTCATATTTTATTGATTTTTTACAGAGAAGAAGGGAGATAGAGAGTCAGAAACATCGATGAGAGAGAAACATCGATCAGCTGCCTCCTGCACATCTCCTACTGGGGATGTGCCCGCAACCCAGGTACATGCCCTTGACCGGAATCGAACCTGGGACCCTTCAGTCGCAGGCCGACGCTCTATCCACTGAGCCAAACCGGTTTCGGCTATTGTTCATATTTTTTAATATTTTTTTCTTCTTCTCCCACTCCCTGGCCCTGGCCACTTCCCCTTTTCTTCTCCCTCCCCCCCACTTCCCCTTCTCCTCCCCTTCCTCCTTTTCTATCACTCTGCAAAATTCTGTTCAGAAATCAGCTGCCTTGAGAGCTTGTTTGGAGGTTCTAGCAGGGGAGCGCAGCTACTCGTATACCCTTGACCGAAGACGGTCCTCTCCTTAGGGGGGAAGGTCGTCCTCTTTGACCGAGTGTGCAGCTTCAGGAGGGACGCACATGGATCGATGAGGGAGGAGGGGGACACCCGCTTAGCCAGCCAGATCAGCCAAATCAATCCTGGCGATCAATGGGGTGACAGATGTCGCAGCCAGATCACCCTCATTCAAAGTGATGAATGCCAAGAACCTACAACCAAGATTACTTTATCCAGCAAAGCTATCATTCAGAATTGAAGGTCACATAAAGAGCTTCACAGATAAGAAAAAGCTAAAGGAGTTCATCACCGCCAAACCAGTATTATATGAAATGCTGAAAGGTATCCTTTAAGAAGAGGAAGAAGAAGAAAAAGGTCAAGATACAAATTATGAACAACAAATACACACCTATCAACAAGTGAATCTGAAAATCAAGTGAATAATCTGATGAACAGAATGAACTGGTGATCATAATAGAATCAGGGGCATAGAAAGGGAGTGGACTGACTATTCTTGCGGGGGAAAGGGGTGAAGGGGATGCGGGAAGAGACTGGAAAAAAATCGTGCACCTATGGATGAGGACAGTGGGTGGGGAGTGAAGGAGGAGGGTGGGGTGGGAGCTGGGTGGAGGGGAGTTATGGGGGGGGAAAAAAAGGAACAAATGTAATAATCTGAACAATAAAGATTTAATTAATAAAAAAAATAGAACCAGAGACAGGGAAGCATCGTACAAACTGTACAACCTATGAAGAGAGGCGGGGCGTGCGGGGAGGCAGTTGAGGGGGTAAGAGATCAACCAAAGGATTTGTATGCATGCATATGAGCAAAACCAGTGGACACAGACAGTAGAGGGGCAGGGGGCGGGTGTGAGGGATTGGGCTTGGGGGATGGGGTGGCAGGGGAGAGGTCAGTTGGGGGGGGGGAAGGAGACATGTGTACTACTATTTGTAATACTTTAAACAATAAAATAAAATTTAAAAAAATAAAGAAAAAATTTATATATATAAAAAAAGAAATCAGCTGACAGCCCTATAGGTGCTCCCTTGTAGGTAACTAATTGTTTTTCTCTTGCTGCTTTTAAGATTCTTTCTTTGTCTTTAGCCCTTGGCACTTTAATTATGATGTGTTTTGGTGTGGGCCTCTTTGGATTCCTCTTATTTGGGGCTCTCTTCACTTCCTGGATTTGGAAGTCCATTTCTTTCACCAGATAGGGGAAGTTTTCTGTTATTATTTCTTCAAATAGGTTTTCAATATCTTTTTTTGTTGTTGTTTTTAATCCTCACCTGAGGATATTTTTCCATTGATTTTTAGGGAGAGTGGAACACAGAGAGAAAGACAGAGCGAAACATTAATGTGAGAGAAACACATCAATTGGTTGCCTCCTGCACAAACCCCAACCTGGGTCCAGGCTGGGGAGGAGCCTGCAACCAAGGTATGTGCCCTTGACTGGAATTGAACCTGGGACCCTTTGGTCCACAGGCTCTATCCACTGAGCCAGACTGGCTAGGGCAGGTTTTCAATATCTTGCTCTCTCTCTTCTTCTGGCACTGCCATGATGTGAATGTTGGTACGCTTGAGGTTGCCCCAGAGGCTTCTTACACAATCTTCATATTTTTGGATTCTTTTTTCTTTCTGCTCTTCTGATTGGGTGTTTTTTGCTTCCTCATATTCCAAATCACTGATTTGATTCTCAGCATCCTCTACTCTACTGTTGATTCCCTGCAAATTATTCTTAATTTCTGACTATTTTTTTATGTGTTTGATGTTCTCACTAAGGTTCTTGAAATTCTCACTAAGTCCCTTAAAGCTCTCATTAAGATTCTTGAGCAACCTTATAAACATTGTTTTGAACTCTGTATCTATAGTTTGCTTGCTTCCATTTCACTTAGTTATTTTACTGAAGATTTCTTCTGTTCTTTCATTTGTGACATGTTTCTTGTCTCCACATTTTGGCTGCTTCCCGGTGTTTGTTTCTATGTGTTAGGTAGAGCTGCTGCGTCTCCTGGAATTGGGAGAGTGGCCTTGTGTAGGAGGTGTCCTGTAGGGCCCAGTGGCTCAGCCTCCCCAGTCACTGGAGCTGGGACTCTAGGTGCGCCCCTGTGTGGGCTGTGTGCACAGTCTTGTAATTGAGCCTTGGTTGCTGTTGGCATCCCTGGGAGGAATTGACCTCCAGGCAAGCTGGCTGTGAGGACCAGCTGCGACTACAGAAGGAGAGCCGCTGTTCAGGCGACACCCTATGGAGCAGGACTTGCTTCAGTGGGGCTTTGGTGCTCACTGAGGCTGCCCCTTGAGTGTGTCACCGTGGATGTGTAGAGCTGTAATCCGGTGTGGTCTGAAGCTTTCCTTCAGGTGCACTGGCTCTGGGTCTCCCCTGGAGGGGCAAAGTCAGCCACTGCCTGTACCTTGCTTGGAGCCACCCATCACGACCTACAGAGCGATCAGCTGCCTCCTGCACACCCCCTACTGGGGATGTGCCCACAACCAAGGTACATGCCCATGACCGGAATCGAACCGAGGACCCCTCAGTCCACAGGCCGACGCTCTATCCACTGAGCAAAACCTGTCAGGGCTAGTTGTAAATTAGATGTGATTGTGAGAGGCAGCGAGCGAATACCAGCATTTGCCTACACTACTATTCAAAGAGAATTTTTTAAAAATATACTTTTATTGATTTCAGAGAGGAAGGGAGATGGAGAGAGAGATAGAAACATCATAGATGACAGAGAATCATTGATTGGCTGCCTCCCACACATCCCACACTGGGGGTTGAGCCCGTAACCTGGGCATATGCCATGACCAGTTATCGAACCGTGACCTCCTGGTTCATAGGTCAACACTCAATCACTGATCCAGGCTGGCTAGGCAAAAGTTTAGAATTTTTAAAACATCATTTTGGGGTAACCTAACATCAGCAAGCAACTGATGTAAAGGTAAACAGAATGAAATTATGAACTGGAGGAAAACACTGTGAAGAAGGTCAGAGAAAGAGCTTCACAGATAAGTAAAGGCAATATATGCCATAAATATGGAAGAGGCTGTGTCTTATTATTGTTCTCATCTCCTACAGATAATACAGAAATTTGGTTCATAGTAGGCATATAATAATTATTTGTAGCCCGAATGGGTAAGTGAAGAAGACAGCCAGCAAACAGTGGGAAAGTAACATGGGTGGGAAAGGTGAGCTGCAGAAAAGCATGGTCCGAAATGTCATTCCAACTTGCTAGGATGAAGCTGTACCACTGTTTACAAAACATAACTCAAAACAAATCCGCTGCCTCCCAAGGCACAGCTCTATCAGCTCTTCCCTTGAATGGTTAAAAACATGTGGTAAAAGACTAGCCTTTATTGTTCCTCCCTGCCACAAAAAGAAACGGCAATGGTGGGACAGACAGAGGCGTTAGCTAACTATAGTAAATAATAATATTGTAACATATAAATGTATGAAATCCACATACTATATTTTAAACTTACACAATATTATGTCAATCATAACTCAATTTAAAAACAATATATGGTAATTATTAAGGAAGTGCACTCTGGAATCAGACTACAGGGGTTCGGATTACAGTCCCAACACTGAATACTTGTGAACCTAAGGCATGTTAATATGTCATTGACTTTGTTTATCATCTGTAAAATGGGGATAGTAGCAGTATCTAACTCAGGGTTGTTATGAGATTGAAATAAGTTTATATATATAAAGCTATTATAGGATTAGCATGTCAAAAATGCTCAATAGCTATACAAATAAATGGAGTTGGGAAAATTGGAAAGATACATGCAAAAAAAAAAAAAGAAAGAAAGAAAGAAAAGAAAGAAACTAAACCCACACCAAAAAACAAAACAAAACAATGGATAAAAGACTTCAATGTAAGACAGGAAACCATAAAAATCTTAGAAGAATCCATTGGCAGCAAAATATCAGACATATTTCGTAGCAGTACCTTTACTGATAAAGCTCCTACGGCAATTGAAACTAAGGAGAAAATAAACAAATGGGACTACATCAAAATAAAAAGCTTTTGCACAGCAAAAGAACCCATCAATAAAACAAGAAAGCCCATTGTACGGGAGAACATATTTGCCAATGCTATTTCAGATAAGGGTTTAATCTCCAAAATTTACAGGGAACTCAAGCAACTTAATAAAAGGAAGATAAACAATCCAATAAAAAAATTGGCAAAGGACCTAAATAGACACTTTTTCGAAAGCAGACATACAGAAGGCAAAGAGACATATGAAAACATGCTCAAAGTCACTAATCATCCAAGAGATGCAAATCAAAACAACAATGAGGTACCATCTCACACCTGTCAGAATGGCTATCATCAACAAATCAACAAAGACAAGTGTTGGTGAGGATGTGGAGAAAAAGGAACACTTGTGCACTGCTGGTGGGAATGCAGACTGGTGCAGCCACTATGGAAGACAGTATGGAGTTTCCTCAAAAAACTAAAAATGGAACTCCCATTTGACCCTGTGATCCCACTTCTAGGAATATATCCCAAGAAACCAGAAACACCAATCAGAAAGGATATATGCACCCCTATGTTCATAGCAGCACAATTCACCATAGCTAAGATCTGGAAACAGCCTAAGTGCCCATCAGTAGGCGAATGGATTAGAAAACTGTGGTAAATCTACATGATGGAATACTATGCTGCTGTAAAAGAGAAGGAACTCTTACCATTTGCAACAGCATGGATGGAACTGGAGAGAGCATTATGCTAAGTGAAATAAGCCAGTCAATGAAAGAAAAATACCACATGATCTCACTCATTTGTGGAATATAATGAACAACATAAACTGATGAGCAAAAATAGAGCCAGAGTCATAGAAACATGGAACAGACTGTTCAACCTATGAGGGAAGTCGTGCACTTGGGGGATCCCTCAGCCTGGCCTGTGCCCTCTTGCCGTCCTCTTGGGTTGGGCTCTCGCCTGGCCCCCCAATTTCCAAATTATTATTTCTTGTCTCATCTCTTTCATTTCCATGCGCCCCCTCTTTTGGAGCCTGAACCCTGAACCACGCAGGCTGTGGGGGGACATTCACATCTGGCAACCACGCAGGGACCTCTGGAGGAGAAGCTATTACCTAGAGCAAAAAAAACAAAGAAGATTTCACCGGATAGGTGGGGACAGCGGCTAGCTGCGGTATATTCACCACAGGCAAAGCCCACAGTGAGCTGCAGAAATTGCAATCTGTAAGTAGGGTGAGAAAGTGTCTATTTTAGGCAGGCTAATGGGGCAGAATTTGGTTAAAAAGTAAGAAACTTTATTGTAGACTTTTGGTTTGCATGCTTAAGGAATTAAAGTTTCAGAAGATAGTCTCTTACAGTTTTTGCCTGACGTTATAGAACATAACCCTTGGTTTCATCTTGAATGTTGGCAAAGAGTGGGTCAAAATTTGAAAAAAGCTTAGCAACAGGGAAAATACTTGCCTCCAAACTGTTCCCCCTTGTGGAACACAGTATTTCATTTGCTAGAGCCTTTTAGAGAGGCTAAGGAGAATAAATCTCTCCTTGCACCCTCCACTTTGCTCCAGCCACAGAACAGCAGTGGCCCCCAAACAACACGCTGAAGACAAGAGGAGAAACAGTCCAGAAATGGAGATGGTGAAGACGCCTTGCCATGCTAGCAGTCAGCAGCTGTACATCGCTGCAGGTTGCCCAGGACCCAGCCAGAGAAAGTCGGACCTGCATTGCCACCGATTGTCCACCATCCAAAACTAGAATATCATTGCTGGCATGTACACAAAAAACTGTTGGACATTGGAAAGAGGACTCAAAGAACTGTTGGCCCAGAAAGAAACTTACAGCAGACTGATTCCTTGGACACCTGGCAGCAATTTAAAAAGGACATGACATTTGCCTCTCAGCATAACCACTATTGCTTCTCTCATTTTTGTTCTCATGTTTATTTCTAGTCTGCAGATGCGAATGAAGAATCTTTTTTCTTTTTTAATATATTTTATTGATTTTTTACAGAGAGGAAGGGAGAGGGATAGAGAGTTAGAAACATCGATGAGAGAGAAACATCCATCAGCTGCCTTCTGCACACCCCAGACCAGGGATATGCCCACAACCAAGGTACCAAACCGGTCAGGACGTGAATGAGGAATCTTAAAAGGACTCAAGCCCTTCAGGCAGCATTCACCTTTCAAGATTTTTTAAGGGAAAGAAAAGGGGGAGATGTGGGAAACCACCTATTGTCTTTACTAGCAGAGAAGTGTGGACAAGAAGCCCGGAATGCTGGTGACCCTTGAGCCCTGGCAAAGGTCAGGGCTATGCACCCACTGTTTAGTCAAGACAATGGTAGCTGAAGCACCTTCCCCACCGGATAGTCATGTAATTCCTTATTGATAAGATAGTCTGTCTGTTACTGAAATTGCCTGCCTAAGGGCTATAGGTGTATCCAAAAATGAATAAAAGGATGGCAAGGCCTGAACCCAAGCAGAGTCCATCTTCTTGCGTTGTGCTCTTGCCTGGCCCCCCAATTTCCAAATTATTATTTCTTGTCTCATCTCTTTCACTTGCGTGTGGCACCTCTTCCAGAGCCCGAACCCTGAACCACGCGGGACGTGGGGGGACATTCACATCTAAAAACAGCCTCAGGGAAAGGATTTTTTAAAAAAGTAAAATCAGTAGTTAGAAAATAGTTACAGAAAGTACAGCATAGGGAATATGGCCAATAATCTATCCTAATATATAAATGCCCAGGGTTGTAGTGACCAATCATGACCGAAGGCTGACCAACACGAAAGTCCAGCACTGACTGCCCCGCTGCAGCCTGGCGACCCAGCACTGACTGCCCAGGGGGCTGAGACCCAGAGAGAGAGGCAGGGTCTGATCCACAGCCTCAGTGGCAGCTGTTGATCAGTACCTGCTTCTCTCTTTCTCTCCCTCTTTCTTATGGAGCTTCGCCAGCAGCCGGGCTTTTTTTTTTTTCTCTCCCAGCCTCTGTGGGGGCTGCTGTTCAGCCCTGCCTCTCTGATGAGGCCCGGAGATAGGCCCGAGATGGTGACTGGCATAGGAACCGACCAATCAGAATCAAATGTGGGTGCTGTGAAGAACCAATGGCTGCCTAGGAGGCAAAGTTTCTGACGCTGACTAGCATAGGCACTGACCAATCAGAACAAAATGTGGGTGCTATGGGGAGCCAATGGCTGCCTAGGAGGTGGAGCTTTTGACGCTGACTGGCATAGAAACCGACCAATCAGAACCAAATTGGCCAGCAGAGGAGGGCAGTTGGGGGGGAGATCAGTCTTTCAGGGGAGGGCAGGGGTAATCAGGCAGGCAGGCAGGTGAGCAGTTAGGAGCCAGCAGTCCTAGATTGCAAGAGGGATGTCCGACTGCTGGAGAGGGTGCAGGCTGGGCAGAGGGAACCCTCACCCCTTCATGCATGAATTTCATGCACCAGGCCTCTAGTATAGACATAAAAGCATACTATGCAAAGTGTCCCCTCAGGACTTCGACAGACCAGGATTTCAATTGCTCGTGATGACTTGTGTTGACCACCAGGGGGAAGGCCCCAGAAGGAAGGCCTCAGCTGGCAGCCAGCAGCCGCTAGGGACCCTACCTGTGCATAGATTTTGTGCAGTGGGCCTCTAGTATTGTAATAACTATGTATGGTGTCAGATGCCTACTGCAAATATCAAGGGGAACACTTTCTAAAGTATCATATTGTCTAACCACTATGTTGTACACCTGAAATTAATACAAAATATTATTGAATATAAACTGTAATATAATAAACCATAAAGGAAAGGTAAAGATTTCATTGAAATTATTTACTGTGCTCTGCATCATTCAGTTTTTAATTGCTCAGGTAAATCAAATTTTCTCAATTTTATAATAGCTAAGTTTTGCTTCTAATCATTTAAATATCTGTAATTGCTTTTTTTCATTCTTACCATGATTAGATAGATAAGTAAAGTAAGGGAATCTCTTTACAAAAGGGGAAGATGACACTAATGGCTTATTTGTGATTTGGAAAGTGGGTTTTAATCCAATTGCCCCCTTTTCAAGGAGAACAATGGACTGGTGATGGTTTGCATGTATTCTCACTGGGTAGAGCACCCCCCTATTGAAGGGCCACAGCTGCAGCAGTTACTATAATACCTCAAGAAAGCGTTTTCCTGCTTGAAAAATCCCTCCAGAGCCTCACAGCAATTGGGGAGCCCACTTTACAAGAAAAATTCTACACTGGGTATGCAAATGTTGGTCGATATTGCAGCATGTCCATTGGCTGATCATCCCCAGTCCTGTGGCTTTGTAGAACAAACCAATGAGATAGTCAAAACTCAACTTGTTGAAGCCTTTAACCTGCCTTGACCAAAAGCCCTTCCCCTGATATTGCTTAACCTGAGACCTCCCTCTCAACTGCATTCTTTGGAAGTCATTACCAGAAAACCTATAAGACTAGACTGGAGAATGTACAAACCTGCTTTAGTAAGAGACCCTGTAACTTATTTTAAAGAAATTATCCTTGGCTGGCCGATGTTGCTCAGTGGTTGAGCATTGACGCATGAACCAGGAGGTCACGGTTCAATTCCTGGTTGGGGCACATGCCCCAGTTGTGGGCTTGATCCCCAGTAGGGGGCGTGCAGGAGGCAGCTGATCAATGATTGTTTCTCATCATTGATGTCTATCTCCTTCTCCCTCTCCCTTCCTCTCTGCAACCCATAAAAACTTAAAAAATAAAAAGAACTTATCCTTGCATTTTCCTTGTAGAAGGATCTATTTGGGACCCCTGTGAATTTTTCTTTGTTTCTGATGAGTCAATGAAACCAAATTTGTTTGTCCTTGTGGAATGAAGTGCTGCTAGTTTATGAAAGGTACGTCATTGCCCTGACCAGTTTGGCTCAGTGGCTAGAGCGTCGGCCTGTGGACTGAAAGGTCCCAGGTTCGGTTCCGGTCAAGGGCATGTACCTTGGTACATCATTTTTTATGTGAATCATTCCTTTTATGTTGCTATAAGGATTTTTAATCCCAATATAGATATTTCATCAATTATTCAAGTGAAAGGAACCTGTATTTCAAATGATGTGATTTAGAACAACATGGTAAGATAAAATTGATGGCTAAGAATAACTGTTGTATACAATCTTCATGAAAATTTTAGAATGTATATTGTAGTTTCTCAATACCTTAAACTGAAAAGGGTAATTTCAAATATAAGAAATTTTTTTTCAGGAAAGAGTAATAGTTCATCAGTAGTCTGCCAGCTTAAGGATGCAACTTTTCTTATTTCACTCTCAGGGCTAATTGTATGGAATAGAGCTCAGTATTTTGAAGATTACTTCCCTTGTGAGTTTCATGTCTTCTACCTCATGCCAATGTAGGAAATTGAAATTCATTTTAAATGATGTCAGGTAGAATAAGCCTAACATTTAAAAATTTTTTTAGAATGGATAACATTGAACATAATTTTAAAAGTTATTGATTCTGTAATTTGTGTTATTGTAATTTGTGTAAAGTGTGCCATGTGATAGATCAGTGTTATCTTTGATGCAGAAAGGAAAAAAATCCTTTTTTAGACATTATCCACAACATGGTACTCATGTCCACAACTCTTAGAAGGTGTACAGAGGATACAGGAAAGAATGAAACCTGACTTACTTATTTATTTGTTTGTTTGTTTATTTATTTATTTATTTATTTATTTATTTATTTATTTATCTATCTATCTATTTTTATTGATTTTAGAGAGGAAGGGAGAGGGAGAGAGAGATAGAAACATCAATGATGAGAGAGAATCATTGATCAGCTGCCTCCTGAAAGCTGCACACTGGGGATTGAGCCCGAAACCCAGGGAATGTGAACTGTGACCTCCTGGCTCTTAGGTCGATGCTCAACCACTAAGACACGTTGGCGGGGCCGAACTTTCATTATAAAAGGTGGTCTTCCCCTTGGTCTCAGTGTCTGATGCTTTTTCTCCTGGCTACAGCTACTTTTTACTTAAATGATTTTTGTTTTTTATTACTATCTAAAATAATTTTGGTTTACATGTTCCAAAAGGTGGGAAAAAACCCTTAATCCTGGTACCATGCACTCTATCAATTAGGGTCTAGGAAATAGAAACCACACGGGTCACTTCAAACCGAAGGGCTTTAATATGAGGAACTGATTACACAGATGTTGTAAGTCTAAAGGAATGAAGCAGATGGCCCCCAAATTAGCAACTCCAGTGTGGGAACCATGCCAGAGTCGCCAGACAGCCAAGGCCAACTAGAGTGGGAGGCCTTGTTGGTAGTATGGCGGACGGCCAAGGTCGTTCTGAACATGGGACTCTTAATCAGGGTGTCCAAGGACTACACACCTGCAAGGCCAAAGTGATCACACGGTACACCGTACCCTTCTGTAGCCCAAATGATTGTGTCACTGTTGGCAACCAGCCTCTGCAGTCTATGCAATATAACATGTTACTGACCAGCCAGTGTGCTGGTGCTGCTGCTGTGAGGACTGCAGGCAAGGCTGGAGAGGGGTGAGGCCAGAGGCCAGAGCAGAGCTCAAGGGGCTGCTGCCACGTGAGAGTGGGTCTGGGGCAGGTGCGGTGGCCTGTTTTATGGACTGCTTGAAAAACCATTTCATCCCATGGCTCAATGGCCACTGGCTTCTGCACTAAAGACTCATTCTTATACACCCACAACTTCTCATGGCTTCTCTAAGACCCAGCGTCCAAGGAGGCCCAGCCCTGGCAGAGGGGCTCTGCCCTGACAGTTGGTGCCATGGGCAGGGTTCGAGAAGGAACCTGGCCTGACGGTTAGTGTAGTGAGCAGAATCCGGAAGATACGGACTCAGCAGCTTTGCGCTGGCCGCTCTGACATCTAGCTCGCAGCTCTCACCGATAGGTTTCAAAAACAAAAGAGAAGACAATGTTACCAGAATCCAGGAACTGGAAGGATGGGCCTTGCTGGTGCTGGATGGAGTGACTGGTACATCTTGTGCTGGGATGTCGAAGAGGCTGCTGTGCCGCTGGTGCTGGGTGCTTTGAGGGGAGCCCTGGGCTGGCGCTCAGAGAGCCGGAGCAGTGGGGAGGGGCTTCCTGCAGCGCCTGAAATGGGAAGAGATGTTCTTCTTATCTCTTTCCACCTTCCAGTCTTTCATCAGAACCTCCCATTGGTAGAACGTGAAAGGGAATCAGGTGGCAAAGGCGTTTGGGAAAGTAGCTTGCAGACTCCCAGACCAGAAACCACAAAGCAGACTGGAGGAGGGTAGGCTGGCCCTGGCAAGGATAGGTAAATAATGGCACGGCCATCACTTCGAAGTTTTACCAAAGAAAGAAATCGCCCTCCGGTTTCACTGGGACCATGCCCCTAGCAGCTTTTTAGGGTCTTGGTTGAAACCTTAAAAGGTTTGTGCCTTCGCCCAATGACGCTGCAAGTGGCCAGCACCCCTGAACTGTCTACACCCTAGAATTTGCTGAGCTCCTGCACTTTTACCTCCTAAAGCAACTTCAACTGGAAACGCCCTGTTAGGTCGCTGAAGGAGGAACTCACGAGGCCAGAATGGGGAGGGATTACAATTTTATTCGGTCATCTGCACACCAGGTGGCTGAGCCAGGAAGGCTCCAGCCCCCAGTGACAGTTTTCTGAGTAGAGGTCTTTTACCTCTTTAGTTAAGTTTATTCCTAGGTAGCTTAATTTTTTTGGTGCGATGGTAAATGGGATTTTTTTTTAGTCTTTTTTTAAAAAACATATTTTATTGATTTTTTTACAGAGAGGAAGGGAGAGGAATAGAGAGTTAGAAACATTGATGAGAGAGAAACATCGATCAGCTGCCTCCTGCACACTCCCTACTGGGGATGTGCCCACAACCAAGGTACATACCCTTGACCGGAATCGAACCTGGGACCCTTTGGTCCGCAGGCTGAGGCTCTATCCACTGAGCAAAAACGGTTAGGGTGAAGAGACTCTCTTGACTTCATCGTATGCTCTTGCCTCCTTTGTCAAATATTATTTGAGTGTAATGGTTTGGGTCAATTTCTGGGGTCTCTGTTCTGTTCCATTGATCTATATGCCTGTTCTTGTGCTAGTACCAGGCTGTTTTGATTATAATGACTTTGTAGTGTAGTATGATATCCAGTATTGTGATCCCTCCAACGTTGTTCTTCTTTCTTAAGATTTCTTCAGGCATTCGGGGTCTCTTTTGCTTCCCTGAAAGAGAATTTGGGGAGTATTTGTTCTAGATCTGTGAAATATGCTATTGGTATTTTTTTAAAAATATATTTTATTGATTTTTTTACAGAGAGGAAGGGAGAGGGAAAGAGAGTTAGAAACATCGATGAGAGAGAAACATTGATCAACTGCCTCCTGCACACCCCCTACTGGGGATGTGCCCGCAAAGAAGGTACATGCCCTTGACTGGAATCGAACCTGGGACCCTTGAGTCCGCAGGCCAACGCTCTATCCACTGAGCCAAACCGGTTAGGGCAACCATTGGTATTTTTTTAATGCCATTGGTATTTTGATATGGATTGCATTGAATCCGTAGATCTCTTTGTGTAGTATGGACATTTTAATGATATTAATTCTACCAATCCATGAACACAATACTAGTATATTCTTCCACTTGTTTATATCTTCCTCTATCTCTTCTTTCAGTGTCCCATAGTTTTCCAAGTACAGGTCTTTTTCCTACTTGGTTGTAGAGGGCCGCCTAGGAGGCACCTAAGCATCTTATCTAATAAAAGAGAAACATGGTAATTGGCGTACGACCGCTACCTTTCCCATTGGCTAATCAGGGAGATATGCAAATTAACTGCCAGCCAAGATGGCGGCCGGCAGCCAGGCAGCTTGAAGCGAACATGAGGCTTGCTTGCTTCAGTGACGGAGGACTCCAACATTCCCCGCCTGCCGCTGCAGGCCTCTGAGCTGGCAGTTTGAAACATAGTTACAAAAATAGAAGCTAAACAAAACCCCAGAAACCAGCTTTCAGCTAGCCGGGATCTCAGAGCTGGAGTTGATACAGAGTTTCGATTGTAGAACCTAAACAAACCAGATACCTGCTTTCAGGAGCGGAGGCCTAAGAGCTGGAGCCTCAGAGCTACAGCTGGCCCAGAATAAAAAAGAAAAAAAGGAGCAGTTGGGAGCTTCAGTCCCAGCCTGAAAACAGCCCTCAGCCCCTCACCCAGACTGGCCAGGCAACCCAGTGGGGACCCCCACCCTGAACGGTGTGTGACCAGCTGAAAACAGTCATCATCCCCTCACCCAGGCTGGCCAGGCCCCCCAGTGGGGACCCCCACCCTGATCCAGGACACCCTTCAGGGAAAACCAGCCAGCCCCACCCATGCACCAGGCCTCTGCCCTATATAGTAAAAGGGTAATATGCCTCCCAGCACTGGGATCAGCGGAGCTGAGAGGCCTCCCGGCACCAGGATCAACGTGACAGGGGGCAGTGCCCAAACCCCCTGATCACTCTGCGGCTCTGTGTGTGACAGGGGGCGGGGCCACAACCTCCCTATCGGCCCTGCTCTATTCGTGACAGGTAAAGGCAACCCAACCCACTGATCGGCCCTGCTCTGTGCCTGATAGGGGGGAGCTCCCCAACCCCCTGATCACCCTGTAGCTCTCTGTGTGACAAGGTGCGGCACCCCAACCCCCTCACCCCACGGGCCCTGCTCTGTGTGTGACGGGGTAGAGCCATAACCTCCCCATTGGCCCTGCCCTGAGTGTGACAGTGGCGGCACCCCAACCCCCTGATCGGCCCTGCTCTGTGGGTGATAGAGGGCGGTGTCCCAACCCCCTGATCCGCCCTGCTCTGTGTGTGACAGGGGGCGGTGCGCCAACTCCCCTATCAGCCCTACTCTGTGAGTGACAGGGGGGAGCTCCCCATCCCCCTGATGGGCCCTGCTCTGAGCGTGACAGCGGGTGGCACCACAACCTCTCCATCGACTCTGCTTTGAGTGTGACAGGGGCCGGTGCCCCAACCCCCCAATCGGCCCTACCCTGAGCGTGACTGAGGGTGGCATCGCAACCTCCCAATCCGCCCTGCTCTGTGCATGACAGGGGGCAGCGTCCCAACTCCCCAATCGGCCCTGCTCTGAGCCCGACCAGGGGCTGGACCTAGGGATTGGGCCTGCCCTCTGCCACCCGGGAGCAGGCCTAAGCCAGCAGGTCATTATCTCCCGAGGGGTCCCAGACTGCGAGAGGGCACAGGCCGAGCTGAGGGACCCCCCTCTCACCCGAGTGCACAAATTTTTGTGCACCGGGCCTCTAGTTTTCTAATAATTATTGTCAGCTGAACTCAGAGCATAGGCAGAGCCACACCCTGGGAACATGCTTCCCCAATAAGGCTGGACATGTTAAACAGGCAGGGGCGGAACTAGATATGTAAATCTAGGCCTTTAAAATAAACCTGCTGTGTGGCTCATGCCGCTTTTTGCCGCCTCTCCATCAGAGAAGATGGCGCCCACCTGGCCCCAGCTTAAACTCTATTTCTGCATCTTGGTCTTTCTTTAATTTCTTAATCCCCAGCTCCTCCACTCAGCAAATGGACTGTTTCCTTTTCCATGCGGGACATGGAAAAGAGAGAAACAGCCTCCCACACTTGGTTAAGTTTATTCCTAAGTATTTTATTTTTTTGGTGCAATGGTAAATGAGATTTTTGAAAAAGTTTCTCTTTCTGAGAGTTCATTATTGGTGTATAAAAATGCCATCAATTTCTGGGTGATAATTTTGTATCCTACTAGAATGCTGAATTAATTTATTAAATCCAGTATTTTTTTGGTGGTCTTTAGCATTTTCTATGTATAATATTATATCATTTGCAAATAATAAGAGTTTTACTTTCTACTTGCCAATTTAGATGCCTTTTATTTTTTTTTCTTGTCTGATCACTGTTGCTAGGACTTCCAGTACTATATAGAACAGGAGTGGTGAGAGTGGGCATCCCTGTCTTGTTCCTGTTCTTAGGGGAAGTGGTGTTAGTTTTTGCCCATTGAGTCTGATCTTGGCTGTGGCTTTGTCACATATGCTTTCATTGTGTTGAGGTATGATCCCTCTATTCCAGTGGCTCTCAACCGTCCTCATGCCGCGACCCTTCAATACAGTTCCTCATGTTGTGGTGATCCCCAACCATAAAATTATTTTCGTTGCTAGTTCATAACTGTAACGTTGCTACTCTTATGAATCATAATGTAAATATCTGATATGCAGGATGTATTTTCATTGTTACAAATTGAACATAATTAAAGCATAGTGATTAATCAAAAAAACAATATGTAATTATATATGTGTTTTCCGATGGTCTTAGGCGACCCCTGTGAAAGGGTCCTTCAACCCCCAAAGGAGTCGCGACCCACAGGTTGAGAACCGCTGCTCTATTCCCACTTTGCTGAGAGTTTTTATAAAATGTCAGTGCTGGATTTTGTTGAGCGCTTTTTCTGTGTCTATTAATATAGTCCTGTGATTTTTCTTTAAGTCTATGTGATGTAGCACATTTGTTGATTTTCAGATATTATACCAGCCTTGCATCCCTGGAATAAATCCCACTTAAGCATGGTGTATGATCTTTTTAATATATTGCTGGATCCAATTTGCTAATATTTTATTGAGGATTTCAGCATCAGGGATATTGGCCTGAATTTTCTTTGTAGCACCTTTATCTGTTTTTAGAATTAGGTAATGCTGGCCTTGTAAAAAGAGCTTGGAAGTGTTCCTCTTGTATTTTTTGGAATAGTTTGAGGAGGATAGGTGCTAGTTCTTCTTTGAATGTTTGATAAAATTCCCCTGTGAAGCTGTCCAGACCCAAGCTTTTGTTTGCTGGGAGGTTTTTCATTACTGCTTCTATTTCATCAGTTGTTATCGGCCTATTCAGGTTTTCTGTTTCTTCCTGATTCCGTTTTGGGAGATTGTATTTTTCTAGGGATTTGTCCACTTTATCTAGGTTGTCCAGCTTGTTGGCATATAGTTGTTAATAGTACTTTCTTACAATCCTTTTAATTTCTGCGGTGTCAGTTGTTACTTTACCTTTCATGTCTGATTTTGTTTGGGTCCTCTTTCTTTGTTCCTTGCTGAGTCTGGATAAAGATTCATTAGTCTTGCCCTAACTGGTTTGGCTCAGTGGATAGAGCGTTGGCCTGCGGACTGAAGGGTCCTGGGTTCAATTCCAGTCGGGGGCATGTACCTTGGTTGTGGGCACATGCCCAGTAGGGGGTGTACAGAGGGCAGCTGATCAATGTTTCTCTCTCGTCGATGTTTCTAACTCTCTATCCCTCTCCCTTCCTCTCTGTAAAAAAATCAATAAAATATATTAAAAAATTCATTAATCTTGTTTATTTTTTTAAAAAACCAGCTCTTGGTTTAATTGATCTTTTGTATGTATATATTGTTAGTCTGTCATTTATTTCCACTCTGATCTTTATTATATCCTTCCTTCTACTTACTCTGGGCTTTTCTTTCTAATTTTTAAATTGTAGGGTTAAATAACTTATTACAAAATTTTCTTGTTTTTTGAGGTAGGCCTGTAGTGCTATGGACTTCCCTCTCAGGACTGCTTTCACTGTATCCCATAGATTTCCGTGGTGTTTTTCTTTGTTTTTGTTTCTGTACATGTTCCTTTGTTTCCAGGAAGTTTTTTCTTTCTTTTTTTTTTTTATTGTTTTATTGCTTAAAGTATTACAAAGGGTATTACATATGTGTCCTTTTTCCCCCTGCCCTTGACAATCCCCTGGCCTCCCGTACCCCCCCGTGTCTTATGTTATGCTTATATGCATGCATACAAGTCCTTCGGTTGATCTCTTACCCCCCTCCCTCCTGCACCCCAACCCTCCCTGGCCTTCCTGCTGCAGTTTGACAATCAGTTTGAGGCAGCTCTGCCTCTGTATCTATTATTGTTCATAAGGTTATAATGGTCTTTATTATCCATGAATGAGTGAGATCATGTGGTATTTTTCCTTCATTGACTGGCTTATTTCACTTAGCATAATGCCCTCCAGTTCCATCCATGCCGTTGCAAATGGTAAGAGTTCCCTCTTTTTTTTTTTTTACAGCAGCATAGTATTCCATCATGTAGATGTACCACAGTTTTCTAATCCATTCATCTACAGATGGGCACTTAGGCTGTTTCCAGATCTTAGCTATGGTGAATTGTGCTGCTGTGAACATAGGGGTGCATATATCCGTTCGATTGGTGTTTCTGGTTTCTTGGGATATATTCCTAGAAGTGGGATCACAGGGTCAAATGGGAATTCCATTTTTAGTGTTTTGAGGAAACTCCATACTGTCTTCCATAGTGGCTGCACCAGTCTGCATTCCCACCAGCAGTGCACGAGTGTTCCTTTTTCTCCACATCCTCTCCAGCACTTGTCGTTTGTTGATTTGTTGATGATAGCCAGTCTGACAGGTGTGAGATGGTACCTCATTGTTGTTTTGATTTGCATCTCTTGGATGATTAGTGACTTTGAGAATGTTTTCATATCTCTTGGCTTTCTGAATGTCCTCTTTTGAGAGGTGTCTATTTAGATCCTTTGCCCATCTTTTGACTGGATTGTTTATCTTCTTTTTGTTAAGTTGTATGAGTTCCCTATAAATTTTGGAGATTAGGCCCTTATCAGATATGACGTTGGCAAATATGTTTTCCCACGCAGTAGGGTTTTCTTGTTGTTTTGTTGATGGTTTCTTTTGCTGTGCGGAAGCTTTTTATTTTGATGTAGTCCCATTTGTTCATTTTCTCTTTAGTTTCAAGTGCCCTAGGAGCTGTATCAGTGAAGAAATTGCTTCGGCATATGTCTGAGATTTTGTTGCCTTTGGATTCTTCTAGAATTTTTATGGTTTCCGTTCGTACATTTAAGTCCTTTATCCATTTTGAGTTTATTCTTGTGTATGGTGTAAGTTGGTGGTCTAGTTTCATTTTCTTGCATGTATCTGTCCAATTTTCCCAACACCATTTATTGAAGAGACTATCTTGGCTCCATTGTATGTTCTTGCATCCTTTGTCAAATATTAATTGAGCATATTGGTTCGGGCTGATTCCTGGGCTCTCTATTCTATTCCATTGATCTATATGTCTGTTCCTCTGCCAGTACCAGGCAGTTTTGAGAACAGTGGCTTTGTAATACAGCTTGATATCTGGTATCAAGATCCCACCTACTTTGTTCTTTCTCAGGATCACTGCAGCTATTCGGGGTCTTTTTTTATTCCAGATGAATTTTTGGAGAGTTCGTTCTAGATCTGTGAAGTATGCTGGTGGTATTTTAATGGTAAGTGTGTTGAATTTATAGATTGCTTTGGGTAGTATGGACATTTTAATGATGTTGATTCTACCAATCCATGAACGCGGTTATGTTCTTCCATCTGTTTATGTCTTCCTCTATCTCTTTTTTCAACATCCTGTAGTTTTCTGAGTAGAGGTCTTTTACCTCTTTAGTTCTAAAGTTTATTCCTAGGTAGCTTAATTTTTTTGGTGCAATGGTAAATGGGATTGTTTTTATAATCTCTCTTCCTGAAAGTTCACTATTGGTGTATAGAAATGCCATAGATTTCTTGGGGTTAATTTTGTATCCTGCTACATTGCCAAATTCATGTATTAAGTCTAGTAGCTTTTTGATGGAGTCTCTAAGGTTTTGTATGTATAATATCATGTCGTCTGCAATAAGGACAGTTTTACTTCCTCTTTTCCAATTTGGATGCCTTTTATTTCTTCTTCTTGCCTAATTGCAATGGCTAACACTTCCAGTACTATGTTGAACAGGAGTGGTGAGAGTGGGCATCCTTGTTCCTGTTCTTAGGGGAAATGGTTTTAGTTTTTGTCCATTGAGTATGATGTTGGCTGTGGGCCTGTCATATATGGCTTTTATTATGTTGAGGTATGATCCTTCTATTCCCACCTTGCTGAGAGTTTTTATCAAAAGTGGGTGTTGGATTTTGTCAAATGCTTTTTCTGCATCAATTGATATAACCATTTGTTTTTTTCTTTCAATTTGTTTATGTGATGTATCACGTTTATTGATTTGTGGATATTGTACCATCCTTGCATCCCTGGGATAAATTCTACTTGGTCGTGGTGTATGATCTTTCTGATGTACTGCTGGATCCGATTTGCTAAGATCTTGTTGAGGATTTTGGCATCTATGTTCATGAGGGATATTGGCCTGTAATTCTCTTTCATTGTGTTGTCTTTACCTGGTTTTGGTATTAGGGTGATGCTGGCTTCATAGAATGAGCTTGGAAGTGTTCCTTCCTCTGGAATTTTTTGTAGTAGTCTGAGGAGGATAGGTTTTAGTTCTTCCTTGAATGTTTGGTAAAACTCCCCTGTGAAGCCGTCTGGTCCTGGGCTTTGGTTTGCTGGACGGTTTTTGATGACTGCTTCAATTTCTTCCATAGTTATTGGCCTATTGAGATTTTTAGATTCTTCCTGATTGAGTTTTGGAATGTTGTATTTTTCTAGGGCTTTGTCCATTTCCTCCAAGTTGTCTAGTTTGTTGGAGTAGAGGTGTTCATAGTATTTTTTAACAATCATTTGTATTTCCGTGGGGTCTGTTGTTATTTTGCCTCTATCATTTCTGATTTTGTTTATTTGGGTCCTCTCTCTTTGCTTCTTGGTGAGCCTGGCTAGAGGTTTGTCAATCTTGTTTATCCTTTCAAAGAACCAGCTCTTGGTTTCATTGATTTTCTGTATTGTTTTTTTGGTCTCTATGTCATTTGTTTCTACTCTAGTCTTTATTATCTCCTTCCTTCTGCTCACTCTGGGGTTTTCTTGTTGCTCTCTTTCTAATTCTCTGAGTTGTAGAGTTAGATGATTTACTACCATTTTTTCTTGTTTTTTTTTGTGATAGGCCTGTAGAGCTATAAACTTCCCTCTCAGGACTGCTTTCACTGTGTCCCATAAGTTTTGGATTGTTGTGTTTTCTTTGTCATTAGTTTCCAGGATGTTTTTAATTTCTTCTTTGATCTCATTGTTAACCCAATCAATATTTAATAACATGCTATTCAGCTTCCAAGTGTTTGAGTATTTTGGGTTGTTTTTATTGTAGTTTATTTCTAATATTATGCATTCGTGGTCTGAGAAGATGCTTGGTATGATTTCAATCTTCTTGAATTTGGAGAGACTTTGCTTGTGGCCCAATATGTGGTCTATTTTTGAATATGTCCCATGAGCATCTGAGTGGAATGTATATTCCGTGGCTTTGGGGTGATGTGTTTTGAAGATGTCAATTAAGTCCATCTGATCTAGTGAGTCATTTAGGATTGCTGTTTCTTTGCTGATTGTTTGTCTAGAGGATTTATCCAGTGATGTCAATGGTGTATTAAAGTCCCCTACTATGAGTGCATTGTTGTCGATCTCTCCTTTGATATCTTCCAGGAGTTTTTGTATGTATTTGGGTGCCCCTGCATTGGGTGCATATATGTTTGCCATGGTTATATCTTCTTGTTGTATTGATCCCTTTAATATTAGGAAGTGGCCTTCCTTATCTCTTGTTATGGCCTTCACTTTGAGGTCTATTTTGTCCGATATAAGTATTGCTACCCCAGCCTTCTTTTCATTTCCATTTGCCTGAAAGATATTTTTCCATCCCTTCACTTTCAGTCTGTGTGAGTCCCTTCTAATGAGGTGGGTCTCTTGTAGACAGCAAATGTATGGGTCATGATTTTTTATCCCTTCAGCCACTCGATGTCTTTTGGTTGGAGCCTTTAGTCCGTTTACATTTAAAGTTATTATTGAAAGGTACTTGTTTGTAGCCATTTCTTTTTTTGTGTGGCTCTTTTCTTTCTGAGCTTTTTATTTCTTCTTTTTACACCAGTCCCTTTAGCATTTCTTGCATTGCTGGCTTGGTGGTGATAAACTCCCTTAGCCTTTTTTTGTCTGTGAAGCTTCTTATTTCCCCTTCAATTTTGAATGCTAGCCTGGCTGGATAGAGTATTCTTGGATTCAGTCCTTTGCTTTGCATCACTTTGTAAATTTCCGTCCATTCTTTTCTGGCCTGATGTGTTTCTGTTGAGAAATCATTTGATAATCTGATGGGGGATCCTTTGTAGGTAACTCTCTGTTTCTCTTTTGCAGCCTTTAAGATTCTGTCTTTGTCTTGTACATTTGCCATGGTAATTATGATGTGTCTTGGTGTGGGTCTTTTCGGGTTCACCTTGTTTGGGACTCTCTGGGCCTGTGTGACTTTTTTCTTCCCCACCTCAGGGAAGTTTTCTGATATTATTTCTTTGAATAGGTTTTCTAATCCTTGTTCCTCTTTCTGTTGTTCTGGCACCCCTATTATTCATATGTTGTTTCGTTTCATGTTGTCCCAAAGCTCCCTTAGGCTCTCCTCCTGTCTTTTAATTTTTTTCTTCAATTGCAGTACAGTTTGGGTGCGTTTTGCTTCCTTGTCTTCTAATTCACTAATTCGGTCCTCTGCTTCTCCTAGTCTACTGTTGATACTTTCAATGGTGTTTTTTTATTGCAGCTATATCACTCTTTATTTCTTTTTGGGTCTTACTTAAGTTGTTGATTTTTTCATCTGTTTCTTCTTGCTTCTTGTATATGTTGTTGATTTTTTCCTCCATCTGGTTTATGCACTCTAGAACCCTTATTCTGAATTCTTTTTCTGTCATGTTGCATGCCTCTGTATCACTTAGCTGCTTTTCTGGTGAGTCCTCCTATTCTTTCCTTTGGGGGTTTCTCTGTCTACCCATGTTTGATCTCATCGACATATATAGATATTGAGTCGTTCAGTGGCTGCTCCCTGGGTGGCAGTGGCTCCTCGGGCTGTGGTTGCTCCTTGGGCGGTTGTGGTAGCAGCTCCTCCGTTGGTAGGAGGTCCTCTGATGGGTGCTGTTCACAGCTGTGGTGGCTCTTCTGGCTAGTGGGGGGAGGCTTCACACACAGCAACTGTTCTTCAGACAGAGCGTGTGGCGATCAGGAGGCCGCTGTTGCTTGGATCTGCTGTGTTGATTTAAAGGCACAAAATACAACACAACAAGGCACAACGTACTAGGCACTGAACACAAATGTATTTACGGTATTAATAACCCCAGATAAAGGTGGCCACCCAAGCTAAGAGAGTTGGGGGATAAGGAAGAAAGAAGAGAAAAAGAAAACAGAAAAAAAAAAGTAAGAGAGAAAAGAGAATGAAGTAGAAAAGGGGAGGAGACCATTCATATGAGGCAAAAACTCCGATAGAACCTCCACTAATCCCAACAAATTCCAGCAACGTATCCCTGGAGATGAATACAAACTACAAACAACCAATAATATCAAGTGAGGCAAGGGAAAACAGAAGCACAAAAAAAACCGGGGGGTGGGGTGGGGTTGGGGGTGGGAAACAGAAAAAGAAAAAAGCAGAACCTCACAAACAATCCTTTAAAAAACCCCCAATATACTCAACAATCAAGCAAACAACAACAAAACAATAGAGAAAAGAAGACAAAAAATTTGGATAGTGAAGAAAGATAAGGGAGAGGTGTATAAGGATTTAGAGCAGGTGACTGGAAATAGGATATATAAGTAGGGTGAAATTTAGACAGGGGGTAAAAAGAATAGGGACAATATAAAGCAGGAATAGGGTAAGAGAAACAGGACAGCAAAAGGGGAAAAGAGGGGGAGAGGGTTTTAGCACAGAGGCAAATTGAGGTAGAGAAAAATGATGCTAAAGGAACGATGAAAATAGAATGGAGAACACTAGTCCCAAAATTAAATAAAGAGAAAATAAAATGACACTTTAAAAAATGGTAAAAAATGCCGAAACCGGTTTGGCTCAGTGGATAGAGCATCAGCCTGCGGACTGAAGGGTCCCAGGTTCGATTCCGGTCAAGGGCATGTGCCTGGGTTGCGGGCATATCCCCAGTGGGAGATGTGCAGGAGGCAGCTGATCGATGTTCCTCTCTCATCGATGTTTCTAACTCTCTATCTCTCTCCCTTCCTCTCTGTAAAAAATCAATAAAATATATTAAAAAAAATGGTAAAATGGTAGCAGTAATAATACTGGTTAAAAATAAAAATGGCCGAAACCGGTTTGGCTCAGTGGATAGAGCGTCGACCTGCAGACTGAAAGGTCTCAGGTTCGATTCAGGTGAAGGGGGCATGTACCTGGGTTGCGGGCACATCCCCAGTAGGAGATGTGTGGGAAGCAGCTGATCGATGTTTCTCTCTCATTGATGTTTCTAACTCTCTATCTCTCTCCCTTCCTCTCTGTAAAAAATCAATAAAATATATTTAAAAAAAATAAAAATGTAGTAATTAAAAGGGTAAAATCAGGTAATGAAAAAAGAAAAAAAAATGGTTTCTTAGTTAAAAGGTGAAAAAATAATAAAAAATAATAATTAAAAATGTGCAGTAATGAAGGTGCTTCAGATCTTCTACTCTTTTTTTTGGCATGCCAAGTATTCAGGAGAATGTTGAATTTCCCTCTGATACACTGTTCCTTTGTGTTGTAAGCCACAGTCCTGATTTTTAGGCAGGCTGTATTGGTTTCCCAGACAGCCTTTATCTGTGTTTACAGAAGAGTCAGTTCGTGGCTCTGCCTCTGGGTGGCAGTGTGTCAGGATTGACCTCTGAGGCTATAAGTCCTCTCTGACCAGGAGTTCTCTTTTGTACCTGAAACTGGCTTGGGAAAGTCCTTCGCCCAGAGCTGGTTCCCCAGTTGTCACTGCCCGCTCTGTTTCCCAGGCTCCCCAAAAACAACCTTCCCTTACAGGCTCTGTGAGTAACCCCAACTGGGTAATCCCATGCACTGGGTTCAACAATCAAACGCACAGATTTAAGAGGAAGTGTAAAAACAAGAGCCTGGGAAGCTGTGCGAACTCGCAGGGTCCCACCTTCCAGATCTGCGTGGAGTCTCTGCGTGCGCTCTGGCCCCTGGCACCAAGTAGCCTGCTGACTGGCAAAATCTGAGGCTGCCCGTTTGTATCCAGTCCAACTATGGGCTTATTTATACGGTTCCCTTCTGCCAGCAGCCCTGAGGGAGCCCTTCCACACTCGTGGGTCACCCTGGCCCCAACGGCCGCAGAATTTTTGGGGCGCAGAGTTCCCCCCACTGCGCGTGTTCCACTCTCCAACCTGAATTGCAAACCGCACCTTTGGGGGAAGTCTAACCTTTCTGTGGGGAGAGGCAGGGCTCCTCTGAGTTCACGTAGTCGCACTGCTTGAGAGCCGTTGTTTCCAGGTTGGCAGCCGATCTATGGATGCCGGTAACAGCCACTCGAGATGGTGCGGTCTCCGTGGCTGAGCTGGCGCACCGGGAGAGGTTTCAGCCTCAGTCTCTAACTGTTCCCTTTTCCTAGTTCTCTGTCTTTCCTGGCTGCAGACTGTCTCTCAGCTGAATCTCCTCTGCTTATTTGGGTGTATGTTACCCGTTTCAACTGCTCGCCCTTACCTGCTCCGGGACAAGGCACCGACACGTCTGTCTAAACCTCCGCCATTTTTTTCTCCTGCCGCCTGGGTTTCCGATCCCTTTGGCCTCTCAGCATTGCCTATCTTTATTTGTTTCTTGATCTCATTGGTAATCCACTCATTATGTAATAACATGCTATTTAACCTTCACGTGTTTAAATGTTTTGGGGTGTTTTTATTGTAGGTGATTTCTAGTTTCATGCCACTGTGATCTGAGAAGATGCTGGATATAATTTGAATGCTCTTGAACTTGTAGAGACTTAATTTGTATCCTAACATGTGTTGTATCTTTGAGAATGTCCCCTGTGCACTTGAGAGAATGTATATTCTGTAGCTTTGGGTTGAAATGTTTTGTACATGTCAATTAAATCCAGGAGATATAGTGTGTCATTTAGGGTTGTTTCCTGTTTGCTTTTTTTGTCTAGAACAGTGGTCAGCAAACCGCGGCTTGTGAGCCACATGCGGCTCTTTGGCCCCTTGAGTGTGGCTCTTCCACAAAATACCATGAGTGGGCGCGCACGTAACAGTGCAATTGAAACTTCATGGCCCATGCGCAGATGTTGGTTTTCGGCCTGGGTGAGTCTATTTTGAAGAAGTTGCGTTAAAAGAAGTGGGGGGTGTCGGTCGGTTGGGCGACACGGCGCAGGTGGGCTGCGGGATATGCAGCGTGGGGGAGGCGCGCGTGATTCATGCACAAGTTGAGTGAGCTAGTCAGCAGTCGCATTGTGCAGTGGTTAGTGCTAATCGCATCCGCAAATCATGCAGGTGACAAGAGATAGACGAAACAAGTATACAAGATGAGCGTGGAAGGGAGAGTTGGAAGGGGTTGACCTCAGCAAACGTACCTCAATCAGATTGAGGATGTTTTATTTTTTTATTTTTTTAAAATATATATTTTATTTTTTACAGAGAGGGAGAGGGATAGAGAGCCAGAAACATCGAAAAGAGAGAAACATCGATCAGCCGCCCCCTGTACACCCCCCACTGGGGATGCGCCCGCAACCAAGGCACATGCCCTTGACCAGAATCGAACCCAGGACCCCTGAGTCCGCAGGCCAACGCTCTATCCACTGAGACGAACTGGCCAGGGCGTGAGGATGTTTTTAGCAAAGGCCAGTTTAGGAGTACCCTAATTAAGTTAATAACAGTGTACCTACCTATATAGTTTAAGTTTAAAAATTTTGGCTTTCAAAAGAAATTTCAATCGTTGTACTGTTGATATTTGGCTCTGTTGACTAATGAGTTTGCCGACCACTGGTCTAGAAGATCTATTCAGTGATGTCAGTATACAGTATACAATAGCCAAAAGGTAAAAACAATCAAAGTGTCTATGAATTGATAAATGGATAAAATAAAAAGTGATACATACATGCATGTAAGGAATTTATTAAGACAGAAAAGGGAATAAAGTTCTGATTCATGTTACAACCTGGATAAACCTAATAAAATCTTATGCAAAATGAAATAATCCAGACATAAATGGACAAATATCTCATGAATCTACCTATATAAGTTACCTAAATTAGGCAAATACATAGAGACAGGAAATAGTTTAGAGATTATCAGGGGTTGGGTTAGGGAGAATGAGGAATTATTGCTCAATGATTACACAGGGGCAATAAAAACACTTTGGATATAGATACTGGTGATGTTTTCATAATGTAATTCATGCCACAAAATTGTATACTTAACGTGGTTAAAATGGCAAATTTTGTGTTATATATTTTTTACAATTTCAAAATTAATAATGTAATATATAAAAAACATTGAATTATATACCTTAAATAGGTGAATTGTATTGGTTGTAAATTATATTTCAAACTGTTTCAAATAAATAAAAAATACAGTATTAAAAAATCAATTGTATGTGTACAGTAGTAATGAGTAAACAAAAATGAAATTAAGAAAACAATTTCAGTTACACCAGCATCAATTGATGCTGGCCCTGGCCGGGCTCAGCTGATGACGGCTTCGTCCAAACATCAAGATTATGGAGTGACCCCGGTCAGGGCACACACAAGCAGCAACCAATGAAGGCATGATTAGGGAGAAAAACAGATCGATGTTTCTCTCTCTTTCTCTCTCTCTCCCTTCCTGTTTCTAAAAATCAATCAATAAAAAAATAATAAAATTTAGGAATGAGTTGAACAAAAAGCTTTTACTCTGAATACTACAGAACCCTATTGAAAGGAATTAAATTAGTACTAAATTAGTAGAAAAACAAGCTATGATAATAGCCAGAAGACTATAATAAGGTGGAAAAATTTCCAGAATTTATAGACTCAATATATCTTCAACATTTCCAATGACATTTTTGCAGAAATTGACAGGCAGATCCTAAAATTTGCCTGGAAATCTAAGGAATGCAGAACAGCTAGAACCATCTTTTAAAAAGTAACAAAATGGAGGACTCACACTTCCAGTTTCACAACTAACTTAAAAGTTTCAGTAGATATGACAGTGTGTGGTAGTGGAAGGCTAGACATAGATGAGTGGAATATAATTGAGAGTCCAGACACAAGCTTTCACATAAACAGATTGCTGGGATAATTTACTGCAGAAAAAAGACTTTCCAACAGATTGTCATAGCAAAAAATAAATAAATCTTAACACAGACTTATACTTTAACAAAAATTACCTCAAAGTGATGATCCATTTTGTAAATCACAAAACTATAAAAAAGCCTATATAAGCCCTGGCTGGTGTGCTCAATGGTTAGAGCACCGTCCAGTGCACGGAAGGGTTACGGATTCCATTTCTGTTCAAGGACATGTACCTGGGTTGCGGGTTTGCTCCCGGGCGCATGCAGGAGGCAACCAGTCATTGTGTGTCTCTCTCACATTAATGTTTCTCTTTCTTCTCTCTCTCCCCCCCTCCTTCTCTCCGTCCCTCCTCACTCTCTCTGAAAAGCAATGGAAAAGTGTCCTTGGGTGAGGACTAACAATAACAAAGCCTGTAACAAAACACAGGTGATCATCTTGGGTTTGGTGATGAGTCATTAGGTGTAACTCAAAAGCACAACCCCTGAAAGAAAAAACCTGATGTTGTAATTTATTAAAATAAAAAACTTATGCTCTTCAGAAGATAGGCCACAAACAGTGAGCAAATATTTGCAAAACGCATCTGAAGGAGGACTGATATCCAAAATATATAAAGTACTCTCTTCAAACACAATCAGAAAACGAACAATATATAAAAAAACAATATAAAAATGGCCAAGGAACATATAAAATGCTTAACATCATATATCATTAGGGAATTACAAATAGAATCAGTGAGATGCCACTACACACCTTTAAAATGGATGAGCTACAAATCAAGGACAACACTAAATGTTGGCCAATGTGAGCAACAGAAACTCCTTACTGCTGGTGGGAACGCAAAATGGGGCCGTCACTTTGGAAGGCAGTTTCTTTTCACCTATGACCCACAGTCCGGTTTTTACCCAACTGACTTGAAAATTTATTTCCACACAAGAACCTGCATGCAAATGTTTATAACAGCTTTATTCATAATAGTCGATACCTGGAAACAGTAGGTCCTTTAATAGGGAAATGAATAAACAAATGGTTGCATAGTCTCACTCAGCAGTAAAAGGAAATTATAATACATAAAACAAATGTTTGAATCTCAGGTTATGTTGAGTATAAAAGCCAGACACAAATAAGTATGGATGGGATAATTCCATTTACATGAAGTGCAAGGACAGACAAACCCGTGAGACCAGTGTTGCCCTTGGGTGGGGCAGAGGTGTACTGACTACAAAGGGGCACTTCCTGGAGTTTTGGTGATGTCATGCGCCTTCACGCAGATGTTGGCTATGGGTATATATGTATTTGTCAAAATACATAAAATGGTACACTTAAGACTTAGGTATTTTACTTCATGCAATAGTATACCACAGTAAAATTGGTTACTTAAAAAATGTCAAGATACTGGCTATTTTGGAGGGTCATAGGGGTTGTGATTGGGGCAGAGCAGTTTCAGGGCTTTTGAGGTGACTAATGTTGGCTGCGAAAAGACACCTGTGGTTAATTGGGCTCAAATTTGTAGCCATTGTTTACAGTGGTCCCTCGCCCAGGCTGCATTCCAGGGAAAACCCAGACTGGGCTGCCAGCCTCCTGGCCTGCATGTGCTCCTGCGCTAGGAGTTGACCCTTAGAACGCAGTTCCTAGGATAGAATTTGACCAATAGAACTTGGTCTGTCCTGTCCAATTGGAGCTGCACAGCTATATCCTTATTTGCATCTTCACCATCCAATCAGAGCAGTTCCATTCCTACCAATCAGGACAGTGCTATTTGGATTAATCAAGCTGTGAAGACTTGGAGTCCTCATTTGCATAGAAGTGGGCCAATCAGGGATGGGGGCAGGCACTCTGTGCCAGGTAAGTCAGTGTCACCTGGGTCTCAGCAGAGCACACTTCCAGTTCTGGCTGAGCTGGGCAAGGCCCTGGGTGCTGGAGCTGTCCCACCTGCGTGGGCGGGGCTGGCTCACTGAGCTAAACTGTGACCCTCCCCAACCTTGGGCCCCTGGCCAGGCTGCTCCCCTGAGCGGCCCCACAGCCCTGCTACTGAACAGTGTGCTAATCCACAGTTAAGCCATTTTCACTGGAGTCTCCAATCACCACCCCCAAACTGGGGACTCCTCAGTACTGCAACGGTGGCTTTCCATGGACACCAGCAAAGTTCTATGTCTCACGTTGGGGAGTAATTTCAAAATTGTTTTTTAAGAATTTATGAAGCTATACATTTGTTTCATTTAGTTTTGTGGATCTGTGCTATATGACAAAAGAGTACAGAAAATGCCTTTCAAAGGTGTCAATTTCACCCCGGGCTCGGCTGGGTCAGATAGCCTCTAAATAACTTTTAAACTCTAAGTGCTGTCTACATTACTCTGACAAAGTAGCTGAAAATGAAATAGCATTTTAAAAATGAGCTTCTGAAATTTCTAGGTTTAAAAAAAATACAATTTTCTAATCCAAGCAGATGGATTAACACTTTTCTCCAGGTTTATTTTTCTTTTTCACTATAAACAGATGCCAAATCCAAGTCTCATCTCAAATACATTTCCAATTCTTTCTAATCTTCAAATAAGTATATGAGTGGTAGTTTTCTGGACCAACAGCCCTTAATATCTGGACTTATCAGCACTACCTCCTGGTCATAAATTCCTGGAGAGCACAACTAACAGAATCACCAACTAAAAGCTTAGCTGGTGGCTACCATGAAGGAAGCTGCAGAGGATGTCGATGTTACTTTTGAAGATCAACAAAAGGTAAACAAGTCTGCACAGAATACAAGTGGAATCAGAGCTGAAGGGAGAAACAGATGCAAAAAAGATACAACCCCAAACGTGGAAGGTGCTTGTGAGGACATCCTGCAGTGCTCAATGCCATCTTACCACATTGGTGGCTTCACAGCCATTCTCCAAAAGAAGCACAAGAAATGTTAGAAGATGCAAAGAAAATGTTCAAGAACCTGATGCCTTAGAACCCAGCTCAGCGGGTGTTGCAGTTTTGAAAGTTCAGTTTATATGAAAAATTTGGGGAACAACATAGACCTTGCAGCTGATGAACGTTAAACATTTTGCCTGGCTGGTGTGGCTCAGGGGATGGGCGTTGACCTATGAACTAGGTTACGGTTCAATCCTGTCAGGGCACATGCCCAGGGTTGCGGGCTCAATCCCCAATAGGGGGTGTGCAGGAGGCAGCTGATCAATGATTCTCATTATTGATGTTTCAATCTCTCCCTCTCTGAAATCAATTAAAAAATAAATACATATAAAAAGCTAAATATTTTATAATACTTAAAAAACTTGCTTAACAAACTTGAATATTGTTTAAATGATTTCTCTTCTTCAAAGGATACGAAGGCAAAATTTTCTTTCGTAAAAAAATTTTCATTTGAGAGAAACCAAGATGGCGGCATAGGTTAACGCCGGAGTTTGCTGCTTTGAACAACTACTTCAAAAGTGAAACTAAAACACGGAACGGACATCACCCAGAACCACAGGGGCGCTGGCTGAGTGGAAGTCCTACAACTAGGAGGAAAGAGAAACGCACATGGACACTCAGAGGAGGCGCAGTGCTGAAGTCAAAATCTGAGGTGCGGAGTGCGCGGAGCGGGCTGGCGGCGGAGGGCGCGGTTGTTGTTTTCAATCGGGAGGGAGTCGCAGACTCTGAGCACCAGATCCGGGCGAGTCTTTAGGGACCCAGACTCAAACGGGAGAAGTGGACTCTCTGGCTTCCGTCAGAGCGAGTGCAGCTTTCTCTCTGAGCTTTGCAGCGGGTGCTGGGACTCAGAGAGGCAGAGCCCCTGGGGACAGGACTGAGAGCCGCCATAACTGCTCTCTCCAGCCCACCCTGTTGATCCTGTGCCACCCGCCCCGCCCAAGCCCTGCACAGAGGCATTTGCCGGATAGCCTCAGGCAAAGGCTAGATTAGCACCTCCCTAGAGGACAGAAGTTCTCTCACTGCTGACACAGCTGATTCTCATAGCCACTTGGCCTGGAGGTCAAACCCTCCCTGGAATTAGCTACAACAATCAAGATTTATCTATAAGACTCCGAACAAAGACCACTAGGGGGTGCACCAAGGAAGCATAACAAAATGCGGAGACAAAGAAACAGGACAAAATTGTCAATGGAAGAAATAGAGTTCAGAACCACACTTTTAAGGTCTCTCAAGAACTGTTTAGAAGCTGCCGATAAACTTAATGAGATCTACACGAAAACTAATAAGACCCTCGATCTTATATTGGGGAACCAACTAGAAATTAAGCACACACGGACTGAAATAACGAATATTATACAGACGCCCGACAGCAGACCAGAGGAGCACAAGAATCAAGTCAATGATTTGAAATGCGAGGAAGCAAAAAACATCCAACCGGAAAAGCAAAATGAAAAAAGAATCCAAAAATGCGAGGATAGTGTAAGGAGCCTCTGGGACAGCTTCAAGCACACCAACATCAGAATTATAGGGGTGCCAGAAGATGAGAGAGAGCAAGATATTGAAAACCTATTTGAAGAAATAATGACAGAAAACTTCCCCCACCTGGTGAAAGAAATGGACTTACAGGTCCAAGAAGCGCGGAGAACCCCAAACAAAAGGAATCCAAAGAGGACCACACCAAGACACATCATAATTAAAATGCCAAGAGCAAAAGATAAAGAGAGAATCTTAAAAACAGCAAGAGAAAGAAACTCAGTTACCTACAAGGGAATACCCATACGACTGTCAGCTGATTTCTCAACAGAAACTTTGCAGGCCAGAAGGGAGTGGCAAGAAATATTCAAAGTGATGAATACCAAGAACCTACAACCAAGATTACTTTATCCAGCAAAGCTATCATTCAGAATTGAAGGTCAGATAAAGAGCTTCACAGATAAGGAAAAGCTAAAGGAGTTCATCACCACCAAACCAGGATTATATGAAATGCTGAAAGGTATCCTTTAAGAAGAGGAAGAGGAAGAAAAAGGTAAAGATACAAATTATGAACAACAAATATGCATCTATCAACAAGTGAATCTAAGAATCAAGTGAATAAATAATCTGATGAACAGAATGAACTGTTGATTATAATAGAATCAGGGACATAGAAAGGGAATGGACTGACTATTCTTGGGGGGGAAAGGGGTGTGGGAGATGTGGGAAGAGACTGGACAAAAATCGTGCACCTATGGATGAGGACAGTGGATGGGGAGTGAGGGCGGAGGGTGGGGCGGGAACTGGGAGGAGGGGAGTTATGGGGGGGAAAAAAAGGAACAAATGTAATAATCTGAACAATAAAGATTTAATCAAAAAAAAAATTTTCATTTATTTTAATGGAAACCTGCCTATTTTCATGTCTTGCTTATTTATTTTATATTTTAAGACGATTCATCTGTGTATTTTGCATAATGATTATATCAAGTGTAGGGGTTTTAAGTCATACGATTAAAATCAGTTAAGGAAAAAAAAAAGGCTATATGCAAGTCCTACCGGGTTTGGCTCAGCAGTTAGATCGACAGCCCTCAGACCAAAGGGTTGTGGGTTCGATTCTTGGTCAAGGGCACATATTCCCGTTACTGGCTTGATCCTTGGCCCAGGTCTGGGTGCATGTGGAAGGTAACCAATTGATGTGTCTCTCCTAGATGTTTCTCTCTCTCCCTTCCACTTTCTCTAAAAGTCAATAGGAAAATAACCTCGGGTGAAGGTTAAAACAGAACAGAACGCGTGGACGGCTGAATCTGCAGTGACCCCCACCGCCACAAGAGGGCCTTTCACTGGTGACGGGAACCAAGCTGTGGGACAGCCATACGATGGAATGCTCGCTCATCAGCAATAAAAAGCAATGAACAACGTCACCTCAATAAATTTAATTAAAAAAAGCAATGAGCTCTTGAAACTAGCAACATGAATATGACTCAGTATAGCTTCCCATTACACTGTGTAAAAAAAGCCAGACTACTTCCCATAAAAAGTAATATACTGGATGATCCCATTCATACATCCCAGAAAATGCACACCAGAGCGACAGAAAGCACATCAGCCGAAACTGGGGAGGCAGGTAAGGGCGAGAGGAGTCACAGGTACAAGGAAACTTATGGTTCTCAAAGACACGTTGACTATTTTGCTTTTGGTGCTTTCATGGGTATAAACAAATATCAAACCGAATTTCATACTTTAAAATGTTTAGTTTATTGGATACCAGTTAGTTTTCAACAAAACTGTTTAATATCGTTGTGCACAAAGGCAAGACGCAGCCCCGCTCCCCCAGCTTCTGACTGTGCTCCCTCAAAGTTGACGGCAAACGGACACTTGTTCTGCCCGCGCTGACAGCGAGGCCCGCGCTGCCGGTCGTCCTTTGACAGGTGGCCCAAGTCTTGTTTAAATGAAGGGGCTGATCCTTTGGAGAACAGGCTTGTGAAGCAGGGTCCCTAATACCCGAGACTGCCCTTCACTGGCCAGCACCCCCCCAGCCACAGGGCGATGTGCATGGAGCGGAGCCAAGCCGGGGAGCGCTCCTCAGCAGGCACGCCAGCCGGTGCCGTAGCAAGCAGCAGTGTTTTCCACGTGGGCTCCACGCCCCACGGAGCCTCAGGGGGAGCAGCTCGCCTGCTCCAAGGACTTCTCCCCAAGGTCGTGCGGGCCTGTGTTCGAACCAGAAGCCAAAAGCCTCTCTTTCAGCCCTCCCCAGGTGAGACCTTCCGGCTCCAGGTCTAGGAAGGGTGCTCAGGGAGGCCTGTCAGCATCGGCACCAGCGGTCTCAAGTCTGCTGAGATCAGGGCAAAGGGAGGAGCGCCAGCCCCAAGGTGGCAACTGGAACTACAGGTGTAGCCAGCAGAAACCAGGCTGGGCGGGAGACAGGGTGCTGGTGCCCAGGGAGGCCTGGGCTACCGCGCCCGTCGAGCTAGTTACCAGGAAGCAGGTAACTATGACCACAAGACCAGGGGGTCAGCATGCCAGTGGCGTTCAGCGTAGCACTGACTCTAAAACCACTCAGATGCTCATGTACAAAACCCCGCGAGTCCTTTATTGACCTTGGGAGATGTGTGGTACATACAGCTGATGGCGTCACACCGGCCGCAGCAGCACAGACAACCAGGAGCCACTTCAGAACGGGGACCTCAGGGCCATTCGTGGTGCTGCCTGCTCCGAGCCTCCACAAAACCCAAAGGACACACGCAGGGCAGAATAGAATAGTTTCACTTTGAAATGGTTCTTAAAAATGACAATAATTGATAGTCCAAACCCCTTAGAGTGTGAGATGTGCCGTTCTCAGTGCCATGGCGCAGCTGAGAAAGGTGGACAGAATCAAGACAGCGGGAGGGGGGCTTCTGTGTGGATGAGAACAGCGGTCCAGGGGCTACTCCCAGCCCAGGCTCAGCACAGGCCGACAGGACTCGTCAGGTAAACAGTTTTAAACCGGAAAGCTGACAAATCCAGCCATCACCGTCCACTGATTCCAGTGGGCAGCCCTGGGCCCAGGAGTCCCTGCTGACAGTGCACGGAGGAGTCACTCAGCTCTGAGCCTCCGTGACACCGACACCGGGCCCTCTGCCTGCGCGTGGGCATTAGGAGCGCTGCCTTCATCTCAATGCTCCACCTGGAGATAGCTAAACCCTCCGCCGCCCCGCACCTTTCTTCACCAACTCCGTCTCCGCAGCCCTGACTCCGGGGTCTAGACTTTTTCCTTTCGCTTCAGTTTCGATACCTTCTTGACAGTCCCATTCTTGTTGAGAAGCTTCAGGACACGGTCTTTATGATCTAGAACCTTCAGCATGGAGTCTCTGGCCTCGCTGATCTGATCCATCACCAGCTTACACCTCTGCATGTTCCCCTGGAACAAAAGACAGGCCACTGTCAGTCAGTCATCGTGAGGTGCCTCGGCTTTAAAGAACGTGTCCATCTGTGGACTGAGACACTTTGAGGCTTTCACACAGAAAATGTCCGAGTGTTTCTTGGTATGCAGGCTGAAGAATAAGCTTTTGATAAACTAAGGAGTGGCTGGAGGAGAGAAAGGAACAAGCAAGCGGGTGAGGAGGAAGGAAGAGCTCGCTCCAACCTGGATGAGTTCGTTGATGCGGTGCAGGTCGTCGTCAGTCGCCGCTTTCTTCTTGGGGATGATCCCTTCCTGGAGGGTGGTGAGCCTTTCATAAACGTCGTGCTCTAGATTCGTCTGTAACACACAAGGCGGTGACAGTGGGACCTTAGAAATGCTTTTGTCTGAAAAGCTCAAGGAACACCACCAAGGCAAACAAACCACCTTGAACCACCTTTTTAAACTGGTGTGGGCTGTTCTCTCAATGACGAAAGTGATCAGTAACAACTCACAATACAATCTGCTGTCGTTCAGAGCTCACAGTCAAGGGTAATTTCTTTTGGTTAATCCTGGCCCAGGAATACTTTCCCCATTGATTTTTGAGAGAGTGTGGAAGGGAGGAGGAGAGACAGAGAGAGAGACACTGATGTGAGAGACACATGGACTGGTTGCCTCTGCACAGGGATCAAGCCTGCAACAGAGGTACGTGCCCTTGACCCAAATCGAACCCAGGACCCTTCAGTCCAAAGGCTCATGCTCTATCCACTGAAGCAAAATGGCTAGGGTAAGGATAATTTTAAAATATATATATATTTTTACTGATTTCAGAGAAGGAAGGAGAAAGAGATAGAAAAATCAATAACAGAGAATCATTGATTGGCTGCCTCCTGCACGCCCCCCATGGGGGATCGAGCCCCAAACCCGGGCATGTGCCCTGACTGGGAATCAGGCTGTGACCTCCTGGTTTGTAGGTCACCGCTCACCACTGAGCCCCGTGGGCCGGCAAGGATTACACACTGCCCTGGATAAACCCTGGGAAACAAGTCCACATGGTGCACAGACACGTGCTCCTCTGTGAAGTACAGATCTAGCCCCGCCCCATTTACACACAAAACCACAGTCGGGTACCAGCTACTCCAGTGATGGAGAGACTCCTGAGGCGGTTGCTTCCCTGTGCCCTTCCCTCACTGGTGAAGAGGAGACCCCCGCCCCAGGGTTCTGGAAATGGCTGAAACCGCGACCCTCACCAACACCGGACAGATGGGATCAAGAGCAGTTTACTAGCCAATATACTCCCAGCCCAGGGGGGAGGACACTGCACCTCGCGGGGCTGCAGGGCCAGGAGGGTTGTCCTCAGGACCCAGTGCGCATGCAGCGGCTGCAGCAGGCAGGCTCTGTAGTGTCAGAGGGTGAGGGAGCCAGGGCTCCCACAGGGCAGTGAGCAGCGGGACCGTGCCTGGTGGCTGGGGAAGAGCAGAGTGGGGAGGGTGCACATTGGGCTGTCTGAGGCCGTTTCAGGTCACTGAGCTGAACTGCAGGTCTCACACCAGAGGTGCGCATAGGCTTTGGTTCTGCGAACCAGAACTAAGATGTAGTCAGATCCTAATTACACGTATGAAGCAGACACAGGAATGGGCACGCCCTACCAATTATCTCAGCGCCATGCGATTGGAGACGCTTCGGATCGCTCAGGAGAACCTCGGCGGGAACGCGCACCTGCAGCCCCACCCCCACCCCCCACCTACCAGCTGTAGCAACTGGGCAGCACAGAGGTGGACTTTCCAGCCTTGGGCACGACAGGACACTCCCTTTTGGCTGGCGATTTCCTGCAGCATGGCTTTCTTCTCCTCTGGAACATGAAAAAACAGAGCACAATCAATTTCCAGAAAGTAAAATCCTTAAGTGCAACTATTTTATCAAGAATTTCCTTGGGGGAGGGTTAGAGATCACCCAAAGGACTTGTATGCATGCAACTAGCAGAACCAAAGGACACAGACACTGGGTGGTGGGGGCTTGCCCTCGGGGATGGGAGTGGCTGGGGGGGGCGGTCAATGGGAAGAAAAAAAAAGACATATGTAAAACTTCAGACAATAAGAAACAAAATAATTCCTTTACTTAAATGTCTTTAAATATAAATCCTTTGCATTTAAGCCATTAGGAATAGAGGTCACAACATGAGTAAAAGCTCTTTGTCCATCACTAAGAATGCTTGAAAGACAGGCTCTGCTGATCTAGTGAGTTCAAAAGACGGCAAGTTATTATTCTACTTTCTTAAAAGAGGGAAATGGTCCTCAGTGGGCAGAAGCCTCGCTCATGTGTGATGCTCGCAAGCAGGTGGGGAGCTGGGCAAGACGTCCTCAGAGGCTCCTCGGTGCTACCAGGTCTTGGAGAAACCACAGGAACCCAATCTGTATGACACTTAAATTTGGGTAGAAACGTCCAGTAATCAGAACTGTGTAGTACGACAAAAAGTATTTTTTAAAAATTTAAAAATTATTTTAAAAATTATTTTAAAAATGCCTAACACATTGTTTGCGGGTAGTTTTTATCGCGCACTAACAGGTGACGTGGGCCATTTTTGCTGATTTTTTGCGCAAATGGCACCGTTCAGTAAAATCACGATAACTTTAGTTTACGTATTTATACGTTACCCGCATTCTACCGCTAGTCTATAAAAAACGTATTAATACGTGTCCCGCGCTCTACTACACTGGTAGAACGTATAAATACGTAAAACGTGTAAACACGCTTCCCGCATACAACGTGTTAAAAACACCAAACACCCACTATGTGTTTGTCAAAACCCAAAGGATGCACACCACGAGCACTGAGCCCGATGCACACAGTGAGCTGTGATGACCACGGAGCCATGCCGGCCATCCGGCGAGCTGACGACGGTGCCAGTGCAGGCCCGTCCGGCGAGCTGACGACAGTGCCAGTGCAGGCCCGTCCGGCGAGCTGACGACAGTGCCAGTGCAGGCCCGTCCGGCGAGCTGACGACAGTGCCAGTGCAGGCCCGTCCGGCGAGCTGACAACGGTGCCAGTGCAGGCCCGTCCGGCGAGCTGACGACAGTGCCAGTGCAGGCCCTCCTGGTGAACTGTGGTGACGACGGTGCCCACGGTGGGGCTGCTAGTGGGAGGCTCTGTGTGGGGGGCAGGGGTGCATGGGAAATCTCTGCACTTTCTGTTTTTGTTGTGAACCTAAAACTGCTCTAGAAAGTTCGTCAATTAAAAAAAACCCAAAACCCTATGTAGCAGGCAAATATTAGCATGAATATGATTAAACAATTTTTAAACTTTTTGAGGTAATTGTACATTCACATGCAGCTGTACAGAGTAACAGAGATACTGTGTCATCTCACCCAGTTTTCCCCAATGCTTCGGAATTACTCAAAAGAATACTGTGCTGCAGTTTTGTACATCACAACCACAACGCTGACACAGAACTGACCCATAGGCACCACATTTGAGATGTGCTTATGGATCCCACTGTAAGCGTTTAAATACATTTTCAGATTGAAATGAAGATTCACAGGAAATTGCAAAGACAGTAGAGATATATTTGATAAGGGATTTTTATGTAGAACACATGAAGAATTACAATTCAGCAATAAAATGACAAACCAATTAAAAAGGGCAAAAACAGAAGAGAAAAACCAAGATGGTGGCATAGGTAAACACCAGAGATTACTGCCTCGCACAACAACTTCAAGAATACAACTAAAAGACGGAACGGACATCATCCAGAACCACAGGAAGGCTGGCTGAGTGGAAATTCTACAACTAGAAGGAAAGAGAAAAGCATACCGAGACTCAGAGGAGGTGCGGTGCGGAAGTAAAGTACAGAGGTACGGAGGCACACATGGAGAGGGCTGGCAGCTGAGGACACGGTTGTCTTTTTCAATCGGTAGGAAGTCTCAAGCTCTGAGCCCCAGTTCCGGGCGAGTCTCTGGGGACCCAGACTCATACGGGAGAAACTGGACTGTCTGGCATCGGTTGGAACACGAGGGCAGCTTTCTCTCGGGGGTGCTTGCAGCGATTGCCGGGACACTGAGAAGCAGGGCCTCTGAGGGCAGGACTGAGGATCTGCCATAGCTGCTTGCTCCGCCCTGTTGATCCCCTGGGACCCCCGCCCCACCCAAGCTGTGCCCAGAGGCTTTTGCATATGAAAGGCCTGGCCTGGCCCTTTGCAATCTGAAAATTACCTAACAAACTTGCAGCTGGCCCAAGGCCCCAGGGCAACTTGCATTGCTTCATAGCTGAGCTCCTGCTGGGTAGCCTCAAGCAGAGACTAGATTAGCACTTCCTTAGAGATCCAGGAGCAAGTGTGCCCTGTGGTCAGAGTGGGACCATCCAGATTGCAGCTCCTCTGATCCATAAAGGACACACTCAGGGGGCAGACTCACTGAGCACCAAAGCCCCATTAAAGCAAGTCTTGCCCTGGAGGGGTGTCTCCAGCACAGAAGTTCTCCCACTGCAGACACAGTTGATTCTCATAGCCAATTGACCTGGAGGTCAATTCCTCCCAGTGATACCTACAACAATCAAGGCTTAACTACAACAAGACTGTGCACAAAGCCCACAAAGGGGTGCACCAAGAGTGTCCACCTCAGGTAATTGGGGAGGCTGAGCCACTGGGCCCTATAGGACACCTAGCACAGAAAGCCACTCTATCAACACAGGGAAGCATAAAAAATGCGGAGACAAAGAAACAGGTCACAAATGACAGAAATGGAGGAAAGCAAACCACTGGATTTAGAGTTCAAAACCACACTTTTAAGGTTTTTCAAGAACTTTCTTGAAACCGCTGATAAATTTAGTAAGACCCTCAAAAAGTCTGGTGAGACCGCCGATAAATGTAGTGAGACCCTCAAGAAATCTAGTGAGACCCTCGGGGTTATGAAAAAAGACCAATTAGAAATTAAGCATACACTGACTGAAATAAAGGATATTATGCAGAGTTCCAACAGCAGATTAGAGGATCGCAAGAATCAAGTCAACGATTTGAAATACAGAGAAGCAAAGAACACCCAACTGGAAAAGCAAAATGAAAAAAAGAACCCTAAGAAAAATGGCGACCAGCAGGAAGGTAGGGAGGGAGAGAGTGTGAGAGCGCAAGGAAGTGATAGAGGAGTGTGTGGACACGTGTGGTGTGTGTGTATGAGCTAGGGACAGTTAGATTCTGCAGGTCTTCTAAGGGGCTGCTAAACGGGGCAGTCTTAGGCGGCGGAGTCCCGCTCCCTGTGCGGACACTCCTGGGCGGCCAGCACAGGCACGGCGACCATGCCATCTTGGGACACAGAGCTGCTTGAGACTAGGATCCTGGCCTCGGCACCACCCAGTCTGATCTCAGACGCATACCAGGACCCTGCAGCCACTGGGGACAGAGACCTGTGACCACAGCTACAGACCTGCGGACACCGAAAGTTCAGAAATCCCCGCGGCAGATCCGTGAGTAACAGAGCCCATCCCCCCTTCCCGTAGGCTTGCAGGCAGCACCAGAGTAACTAACTGATAGACCCACCCCTTGCCAGGGCCTCAGAGCTCCAGGAACTTTAGCCTGGAAGTGCACAAGCACCTTGGAACTGATCCTGCACAGGGCCGGGTTCAGGAGTCCTGGGCTGGGAGCAATCGCGCGAACCCCAGGAACTGAGCCTATGCGCACTGCCGGCTTCTGAGCCCTGGGCTGGGAGCAAACGCGCAAACCCCAGGAACTGAGCCTATGCGCACTGCTGGCTTCTGAGCCCTGGGCTGGGAGCAATCGCGCGAACACCGGGAATTTGTCCCGCGTATCACAGGCCCAGGGACCCTGATTCTCTGGGCAGGAGGCAGCACCAAGCACCAGTGACTTGACTGTGTTTCTTATCACCTGCGCCTGAGATCCTGATTTCCTGTGCATTCATACTAAGAGCCAGTGACTCCAATTCCTGGTGCAAGGGCACACAGGGACTCTGATTCTCAAGGCAAGGTCGCGCGTGAAGCAACAGAGACTCTGATACTGGATTCTGGGGAACTCTGACTCCTGGCGCACGCTAGGGGGCTCTGGTTTTCAACACGCTTCAGGGGGGTCTCTGTTTCAGCACGGTGCAGGCAGGGTCCCTGATTCTAAGGGCGCGTACGAGGCCACATTGAGCGCTGACAACACTGACTCTGAGCGAGCCTGGTTCCCACCAACCCACAACAACCACACATCTTAGTGTCAGAGCTCTTCAGTGACACTAGGGTGGTGGGAGGCTCCCACTGCACACGGCCCAGGCCCACGCAACTTGACGTTTGAACCATCAGGAGATAATCAGAATGAAGAGACGAAACAACACCCAGAGGAGAGACAATGAAGAGTCACCAAGAAAGGACATTAATGAAGTCGAAGCATGCAACATGACAGAAAAAGAATTCAGAATAATGGTTGTACAATTCATTCACCGGATGGATGAGAAAATCAACAACCTATTCAAGAATCAGGAAGAAATGAAAAGTGATATAGCTACAATCAAAAACACCATGGAAAGTTTCAACAGCAGACTAGAAGAAGCAGAGGACCGAATTAGTGAATTAGAAGATAAGGCAGAGAAACAAGCTCAATCTGAACAGCAACTGGAGAAAAAAATTAAAAAGCAGGAGAGCCTAAGGGAGCTTCGGGACAACATGAAACGAAGTAACATACGCATAATATGGCTGCCAGAAGGGCAAGAAGAGCAGCAAGGATTAGAAAAATCTATTTGAAGAAATGATGTCAGAAAACTTCCCAGATATGGGGAAGAAAAAAGTTACACAAGTACAGAGAGTCCCAGGAAAGATGAACCCCAAAAGACCCACACCAAGACATGTCATAATAACGATGGCAAATGTACAAGACAAAGACAGAATCTTAAAGGCTGCAAAAGAGAAACAGAGAGTTACCTACAAAGGATCCCCCATCAGATTATCAAATGATTTCTCAACAGAAACACATCAGGCTAGAACAGAATGGACAGAAATTTACAAAGTGATGCAAAGCAAAGGACTGAATCCAAGAATACTCTATCCAGCCAGGCTAGCATTCAAAATTGAAGGGGAAATAAGAAGCTTCACAGACAAAAAAAGGCTAAGGGAGTTTATCACCACCAAGCCAGCAATGCAAGAAATGCTAAAGGGACTGGTGTAAAAAGAAGAACTAAAAAGCCAAGAAAGAAAACAGCCACACACAAAAAATAGAAATGGCTACAAACAAGTACCTTTCTATAATAACTTTAAACGTAAATGGACTAAATGGTCCAATCAAAAGACATCGAGTGGCTGAATGGATAAAAAATCATGACCCATACATTTGCTGTCTACAAGAGACCCACCTCATTAGAAGGGACTCACACGGACTGAAAGTGAAGGGATGGAAAAATATCTTTCAGGCAAATGGAAATGAGAAAAAAGCTGGGGTAGCAATACTTATATCGGACAAAATAAACCTCAAAGTGAAGGCCATAACAAGAGATAAGAAAGGCCACTTCATAATACTAAAGGGATCAATACAACAAGAGGATATAACCCTGATAAACATATATGCACCCAATGCAGGAGCACCAACATACATAAGAAAACTCCTGGAAGATATCAGGGGAGAGATCGACCACAATACAATCATAGTAGAGGACTTTAATACACCACTGACATCACTGGATAAATCCCCTAGACAAAAACTCAGCAAAGAAACAACAATCCTAAATGACTCACTACATCAGATGGACTTAATTGACATCTTCAGAACACTTCACCCCAAAGCCACAAAATATACGTTCTTCTCAAGTGCTCATGGGACATCTTCAAAAATAGACCACATATTGGGTCACAAACAAAGTCTCCCCAAATTCAAGAAGACTGAAATCATACCAAGCATCTTCTCAGACCACAAGGCCATAATATTAGAAATAAACTACAACAAAAACAACCCAAAATACTCAAAAACTTGGGAGCTGAATAGCACGTTATTAAATATTGATTGGGTTACCAATGAGATCAAAGAAGAAATTAAAAACATCCTGGAAACTAATGACAATGAAAACACAACAATCCAAAACCTATGGGACACAGTGAAAGCAGTCCTGAGAGGGAAGTTTATAGCTCTACAGGCCTATCTCAACAAACAAGAAAAAATGGTAGTAAATCATCTAAATCTACAGCTCAAAGAATTAGAAAGACAGCAACAAGAAAACCCCAGAGTGAGCAGAAGGAAGGAGATAATAAAGATTAGAGCAGAAATAAATGACATAGAGACCAAAAAAAACAATACAGAAAATCAATGAAACCAAGAGCTGGTTCTTTGAAAGGATAAACAAGATTGACAAACCTCTAGCCAGGCTCACCAAGAAGCAAAGAGAGAGGACCCAAATAAACAAAATCAGAAATGATAGAGGCGAAATAACAACAGATCCCACAGAAATACAAATGATTGTTAAAAAATACTATGGACAACTCTACTCCAACAAACTAGACAACCTGGAGGAAATGGACAAAGTCCTAGAAAAATACAACATTCCAAAACTTGATCAGGAAGAATCTAAAAATCTCAATAGGCCAATAACTATGGAAGAAATTGAAGCAGTCATCAAAAAGCTTCCAGCAAACAAAAGCCCCGGACCAGACGGCTTCACAGGGGAGTTTTATCAAACATTCAAGGAAGAACTAAACCTATCCTCCTCAGACTACTACAAAAAATCCAAGAGGAAGGAACACTTCCAAGCTCATTCTATGAAGCCAGCATCACCCTAATACCAAAACCAGGTAAAGACAACACAATGAAAGGGAATTACAGGCCAATATCCCTCATGAACATAGATGCCAAAATCTTCAACAAGATCTTAGCAAATCGGATCCAGCAGTACATCAGAAAGATCATACACCATGACCAAGTAGGATTTATCCCAGGGATGCAAGGATGGTACAATATCCACAAATCAATAAACGTGATATATCACATAAACAAATTAAAAGAAAAAAACCACATAGTAATATCAATTGATGCAGAAAAAGCGTTTGACAAAATTCAACACCCATTTTTGATAAAAACTCTCAGCAAGGTGGGAATAGAAGGATCATACCTCAACATAATAAAAGCCATATATGACAGGCCCACAGCCAACATCATACTCAATGGACAAAAACTAAAACCATTTCCCCTAAGAACAGGAACAAGACAGGGATGCCCACTCTCACCACTCCTGTTCGACATAGTACTGGAAGTATTAGCCATTGCAATTAGGCAAGAAGAAGAAATAAAAGGCATCCAAATTGGAAAAGAGGAAGTAAAACTGTCCTTATTTGCAGACGACATGATATTATACATACAAAACCCTAGAGACTCCATCAAAAAGCTACTAGACTTAATACATGAATTTGGCAATGTAGCAGGATACAAAATTAACCCCAAGAAATCTATGGCATTTCTATACACCAATAGTGAATGTGCAGAAAGAGAGACTAAAAAAGCAATCCCATTTACCATCGCACCAAAAAAATTAAGCTACCTAGGAATAAACTTAACTAAAGAGGTAAAAGACCTCTTCTCAGAAAACTACAGGACGTTGAAAAAAGAGATAGAGGAAGACACAAAGAGATGGAAGAACATACCATGTTCTTGGATTGGTAGAATCAACATCATTAAAATGTCCATACTACCCAAAGCAATCTATAAATTCAACGCACTTCCCATTAAAATACCAATGGCATATTTCACAGACCTAGAACGTACTCTCCAAAAATTCATCTGGAATAAAAAATGACCCTGAAAAAGAACAAAGTAGGTGGGATCTCGATACCAGATATCAAGCTGTATTACAAAGCCACTGTTCTCAAAACTGCCTGATACTGGCACAAGAACAGACATATAGATCAATGGAATAGAATAGAGAGCCCAGAAATCAGCCCCAACCAATGCATTCAATTAATATTTGAAAAAGGAGGCAAGAACATACAATGGAGTCAAGATAGTCTCTTCAATAAATGGTGTTGGGAAAACTGGACAGATACATGCAAGAAAATGAAACTAGACCACCAATTTACACCATACACAAGAATAAACTGAAAATGGATAAAGGACTTAAATATACGATGGGAAACCATACAAATACTAGAAGAATCCAAAGGCAACAAAATCTCAGACATATGCCGAAGCAATTTCTTCACCGATACAGCTCCTAGGGCATTGGAAACTAAAGAGAAAATAAACAAATGGGACTACATCAAAATAAAAAGCTTCCGCACAGCAAAAGAAACCATCAACAAAACAACAAGAAAGCCCACTGCGTGGGAAAACATTTGCCAATGTCATATCTGATAAGGGCCTAATCTCCAAAATTTATAGGGAACTCATACAACTTAACAAAAGGAAGATAAACAATCCAGTCAAAAGATGGGCAAAGGATCTAAATAGACACCTTTCAAAAGAGGACATTCAGAAAGCCAAGAGACATATGAAAACATGCTCAAAGTCACTAATCATCCGAGAGATGCAAATCAAAAAGGTACCATCTCACACCTGTCAGACTGGCTATCATCAACAAATCAACAAACGACAAGTGCTGGAGAGGATGTGGAGAAAAAGGAACACCCATGCACTGCTGGTGGGAATGCAGACTGGTGCAGCCACTATGGAAGACAGTATGGAGTTTCCTCAAAAAACTACAAATGGAACTCCCATTTGACCCTGTGATCCCACTTCTAGGAATATATCCCAGGGAACCAGAAACACCAATCAGAAAGGATATATGCACCCCTATGTTCATAGCAGCACAATTCACCATAGCTAAGATCTGGAAACAGCCTAAGTGCCCATCAGTAGATGAATGGATTAGAAAACTGTGGTACATCTACACGATGGAATACCATGCTGCTATAAAAAAGAAGGAACTCTTACCATTTGCAACAGCATGGATGGAACTGGAGAGCATTATGCTAAGTGAAATAAGCCAGTCAATGAAGGAAAATTACCACATGATGTCACTCATTTCTGGATAATAAAGACCATTATAAACTTATGAACAAAAATAGATACAGAGGCAGAGCTGCCTCGAACAGACTGTCAAACTACAGCAGGAAGGCCAGGGTGGGTGGGAGGGCAGGTGGGGGGTGGGTAAGAGATCAACCAAAGGACTTGTATGCATGCATATAAGCATAACCAATGGACATAAGACACTGGGGGGTAGGGGAAGCCAGGGGATTGTCAAGGGCGGGGGGGGGGGGGGGGGAAGGAGACATATGTAATACTCTTTGTAATACTTTAAGCAATAAAAAAAAAAAAAAAGAATCCTAAAATATGAAGATAGTGTAAGGAGCCTCTGAGACAGCTTTAAACATACCAACATCCAAATTATAGGGGTGCCAGAAGAAGAGAGAGCGCAAGATATTGAAAACCTATTTGAAGAAATGACAGAAAACTTCCCTTACCTGGTGAAAGAAATAGACTTACAAGTCCAGGAAGCGCAGAGAACCCCAAACAAAAGGAATCCAAAGAGGACCACACCAAGACACATCATAATTAAAATGCCAAGAGCAAAAGATAAAGAGAGAATCTTAAAAGCAGCAAGAGAAAGAAAGCCAGTTACCTACAAGGGAATACCCATACGACTGTCAGCTGATTTCTCAACAGAAACTTTGCAGGCCAGAAGGGAGTGGCAAGAAATATTCGAAGTGATGAATGCCAAGAACCTACAACCAAGATTACTTTATCCAGCAAAGCTATCATTCAGAATTGAAGGTCAGATAAAGAGCTTCACAGATTAGGAAAAGCTAAAGGAGTTCATCACCACCAAACCAGGATTATATGAAATGTTGAAAGGTATCCTTTAAGAAGAGGAAGAAGAAGAAAAAGGTAAAGATACAAATTATGAACAACAAATATGCATCTATCAACAAGTGAATCTAAGAATCAAGTGAATAAATAATCTGATGAACAGAATGAACAGGTGATTATAATAGAACTAGAGGCCCGGTGCACAAAAATTTGTGCACTCGGGGAGGGAGGGGGGGTCCCTCAGCCCGGCCTGTGCCCTCTCCCAGTCTGGGAACCCTCGGGAGATAACGACCTGCTGGCTTAGGCCTGCTCCCGGGTGGCAGAGGGCAGGCCCAATCCCTAGGTGCAGCCCCTGGTCGGGCTCAGAGCAGGGCCATTTGGGGAGTTGGGGCACCGCCCCATGTCATGCACAGAGCAGGGAGGATCAGGAGGTTGCAATGCCACCCTCAGTCACACTCAGGGTAGGGCCGATTGGGGGATTGGGGCACCGCCCCCTGTCACACTCAAGGCAGGGTCGATGGGGAGGTTGCGGTGCAACCCCCTGTCACGCACAGAGCAGGGCCAATCAGGGGGTTGGGGCGCTGGCCCCTGTCACTCACAGAGCAGAGCCCATCAGAGGGGTTGGGGCGCTGCCACTCTCACACTCAGGGCAGGGCCGAAGGGGAGGTTATGGCTCTACCCCGTCACACACAGAGCAGGACCCGTTGGGGGGGGGCGGGGGGGAGGGGGTTGGGGCACCACACCCTGTCACACACAGAGCAGGGCCGATCAGGGGGTTGGGGCACTGCACCCTGTCACACACAGAGCCGCAGAGCGATCAGGGGGTTGGGCAGCTCCCCCCTATCAGGCACAGAGCAGGGCTGATCAGGGGGTTGGGGCGCCTTCTCCTGTCCCAAACAGAGCAGGGCGGATAGGGAGGTTGTGGCCCCGCCCCCTGTCGCACACAGAGCCGCAGGGCGATCAGGGGGTTCAGGGGGTTTGGGCACTGCCCCCTGTCACACTGATGCTGGTGCCGGGAGGCCTCGCGGCTCCGCTGATCCCCGTGCACTGGGTGTGTGTGTGTGGGGGGTGTCCCTCAGCCCAGCCTGTCCCCTCTCACATACTGGGAGCCCTCAGGCGTTGACCCCCATCACCCTCCAATCGCAGGATCGGCCCGTTGCCCAGGCCTGATGCCTCTGGCCTAGGCGTTCGACCCGGGCAGCGGGGACCCGCAGCTGCAGCGGCCCCAGGATCGTGGGCTTCGCTTTAGGCCCAGGCAAGGGACCCCTAGCTCCTGGGACTACCAGATTCGACCATGCCCAGCGCCCATCGCTGGCTCCACCCCTACTTCCTGCTATCACTGGCCAGGGCGGAAAAGGCACCTGATTCTCTGATCATGGCTGGGGGGCAGGGCAAAGGCGGCCCCAGGGCCACCTTTGCCCTGCCCCCCAGCTCTTAGCTCCCCCCTGGGTTTCCGATCACTGTCAGTGGCAGGGGGCTTCTTCCTGCTTTCCCTTTGGCCTCCCTGCATTGTGCCTACATATGCAAATTAACCGCTATCTTGTTGGCAGTTAACTGCCATCTCAGTTGGCAGTTAATTTGCATATAGCCCTGATTAGCCAATGAAAAGGGTAGCTCGTACGCCAATTACCATTTTTCTCTTTTATTAGTGTTGATTAGGGGCATAGAAAGGGAGTGGACTGACTATTCTTGGGGGAGAAGGGGTGAGGGGGATGCAGGAAGAGACTGGACAAAAATCGTGCACCTACGGATGAGAACAGTGGGGGAGGGAGTGAGGGTGGAGGGTGGGGCGGGAACTGGGAGGAGGGGAGCTATGGGGGTTAAAAAGAGGAACAATTGTAATAATCTGAACAATAAAGACTTAATTAAAAAAAAAATAAAAAGGGCAAAAACATCCAAAAGGACATCTCTCCAGAAGAACACAAACAGTCAATAACTACATGATGTTCAACGTCACGAGGGAAATAGCAATCGGAACCACCTTGAGGGGCCCCGGCCGAGCGCAGTCACTGGAATGTTGTGGTGCACACCAGAAGGTTTTGAGTCCAATCCCCAGTCAAGGCACATGTGGGAGGCAACCGATTGATGTTTCTCACATCAATGTTTCTCTAAGCGATAAAAATATATCCTTGGGCGAGGATTAAAAAACACACAAAATCAAAACCAAGAAGCCCCACTGCCCACCCACCAGCATGCTGCAATAAAGAAGTCAGTAAGTTATGATAAGGCTATGGAGAAATCAGAAGGGCTCACACATAGCTGATGGAAAAATAAAGTGTATTCACTTGGGAAAACAGTCTAGCAGTTATTAGAATGTTAAATACAAAGTTACTAAACAAGCCAGAAATTCTATTCCTAATTATATATCCAAGCAAAATGAAAGGATACCCTACAAATTGGACCAATGTTCGTATCATCATTTTCATAATAAACAGTGGAAACAGCCCAAATGCCCATCAAGTGATGATGGATACAACATGGTACATAAGGAATGAAGTACTGATACATGCTACGTGGATGACGGAAGATGGCATATGGTATGATTCCATGCATCTGACATATGCAGCATTGGGAAACCTATAGAGACGGAAAGTAGATCAGAGGTGGCCTTGGCGGAGGGGCAGGGAGTGAAGATGGCAGGACTGGGGGTGATGGCGAGCCAACGGCATGGCGTCTCTCTTTTTAAAAAAATATATTTTATTGATTTTTTACAGAGAGGAAGGGAGAGGGATAGAGAGTTAGAAACATCACTGAGAGAGAAACATTGATCAGCTGCCTCCAGCACACCCGCTACTGGGGATGTGCCCGCAACCAAGGTACATGCCCTTGACCGGAATCGAACCTGGGACCCTTCAGTCCGCAGGGCGATGCTCTATCCACTGAGCAAAACCGGTTAGGGCAAGCATGGCGTCTCTTACTGGCGCAAAGAAAATGTTTAAAGACTAACTGTAGTGATGGAGGCACAACTTTGTGGATATATGAAAAGTCACTAAATTGTCCATTTTAATATGTGAATTATATCTCAATAAAGCTAATGAAAAATAGTAAAGAGGTCAAGTTCACCCCACTGGTTGCATGTGACGTCACCAGAGAACAGTATTAAACCCAGGAAATCACCGTGGACGGAAAGGGTGCACCTGCCGCTTCACAGGCCGGCGACTCCCGTGGCGCCCACCCCTCCCCAAGACTCCAAATGGAAGAGCCCCTCCTGCCGCACCGTGAGGTCACCCCCCTGCCCCACCGACTGCACGACTGTCACTTTGAGGTGACATAGATAGGAGTCCCTTCCACACGTCATACCACGTGCCTTTAAAATCGGCACGACTGACAGTCTTCCCTTTCCATTCCTATCTAATCAGCCACAGCCTGTGTGACCGCTGCCCACGACATCGTCCGCCTTGTCTCCAGTGTTTGGTTATTACAAAACAGTTGCTATGCATATCTGGGCAGATTTTTGTGTGGATATAGGTTTTCATTCTTCTGGGGTAAATGCTTAGAAGTGCAACTGTTGGGTCATACAAGTGTGTATTTCATGTTTATGAAATTGCTCATTTATTTTCAGAGCAGCTCAGCATGTACGAGTGTGCTCTGCTCATCTGCTCCCGAGTGAGACTGGCGAAACGTGTTAAAATAACCACTGAACCCTCTGGAAAAGGTCCTGCCAATGTCTGCAGCCTCCGAACCACACCCCCCGCCCCCCTCGCTGCCACAAGCAGGCCCCACCCTGGGCAGGGCACGAGCACTCCCCTGCCTGCCCTGCACCTGGTGCGGAGGTGAAGTCACAGGTGAGAACTGAGCTTTGGGGCTTCCTTGGGCTCAACCCCACCTTGGAACGGACTGTGCCTGGGAATGACATGCTGAGGACAGCGGGAGGGGCCCCTCCCCGCGTGCGTGTGGTCCTGTGAGGTGAGGCGAGCCGAGGACCTCCAGCTGCTCAGGCCTTCCCCCCACAGAGCGCACCCCCAGAAAGCAGGTGTTCCTCAGGGTGCCCCCCACCCCCGCCCCCAGCCCTCAGGAGAAACAGTCTCTAAAGCAGGGAGCTGCTACTCTCTTCCCGAAAGAACTGACTCCATTTGTAAAGGGATAAGTTCTGACATAAAGGTGCCCCAGAAGGGGGTGTAGGAAGGGCAGGGAGAGAACCCCTGTAGGTCTAAGGGAGACGCAGCCGAGACTGTGGGCTCACTGTGGGCAGGACAGACAGTGACAGCCAACACTGACCTCAGACGCGATTCTGCCGTGAAGCTGCAAGTTCACTGGGTTTGTTTGCAGAGGAATTGACCTTGTGCCGCAGGACAAATTCCAGCATGCCCTGTGTCCTAGCAGAGCAAAGGCAGGCGACCGTGGGCTTAGCAGCTGGTGTCATCAGGAAGAGCAGAGAGCCCTTGCAGCGCTGCTCTCCCAGGAGCATGGGCACCCCAGAGCAGCGCCTCCCTGAGGAGCAGCAGCGGCGGCTCGACTCTGGGCAGCGGTGGTGGGGTAGGGGCAGCAGTTAGAGGTCAGGAGAATAACCAGCCACCAAACAGATAAAGGTGCCGATAGCAGTAACACGGGTGGGGATGCAGTGCCCGAGGTGCTGCGTGATAGCATCTAAAAGCCCACTTTTCCACAAGGAACGATGAGTCATGCAAAAGAAACAGGAGAGTGTGACCTATCATGGGAGCAAACTGCTTTTTGAGAATGACCAGTGTCACTGACCAGAAAGAGATTCCAGAGCAGCGATCACACGTAAGCCCACAGACTGAAAGGAGAGCGCGAGAGAAGCAGGACGGCATGATGAGCACGCCAGAGAGAAAGAAATTAAAAGAGAAAAGAAAAAGACAAAATCCTGGAGTTGAAAAGTACAATAAATGAACATTTTAAAATCCACTAGTGGGAGCAACAGTAGATCTGAACTGTACAGCAGAGAATCAGATCAAAAGAGAGTATCCACGTTGTTGAGAGAAAAAAGAAGAGAGTGAGCAGTGCCTTGGAGAAGGTCTGTGTAAGGAGGCACAAGGGAAGGGGGAGGAGGAGGAGGAGGAGGAAGGCGCCAAGGAAAAGACGGCTGAAAGCTTCCTGGGAAAAACACGTCAAACCCACAAAACCCCTCTATGCCCAGGAAGCTCAAGGAACACCACCAACAGGCACATTGCAGGAAAAACATTAAAAGTCAAAGTTGAGAAAATCTTCAAAGTAGCAAGAGAAAAACGAGGTGCCATTCTCCAGACAATCCGTCAGGTCAAAGCCACGGCCCGGGCGACAGGCAGCAGGCCACGCAGCGCAGGGGGGACGGGTCCTCGGCTCCCCGCACTTAGCACCCCACGACTCCGTCAGCTGTTCTGAAGGGTGTGTAGTGACATCTCAATGTACATTTCGCTAATGGCTAGTGACTGAACATTTAAAAAATAGTTGTTTTCTGTTCCAGGATCTAATCAGGATACCACATGCCACTCACTCATGTCTTCCTAGACGCCTCCTGGCTGATGGCTCCTGCTCCCGATGACCCCAGGCTGCCGATTCTGGCCAGAGCTGCAGGGTGCCCTTTCCTGCCAACAGGCCTGGCTCACAGGCTAGACTGGGTTCTGGGAATCTGAGGGGCCGTCACAGTCTATAGAGAACATACTATTAACCTGACTCAGTCGTGTTGCCACGGCCTTGGCCACCTCACTGAGGGGTGTTTGGCAGGTTGCTTCTCTGTGAAGCCACCCGCCCCCTCCACTGCACCCCGTGGAGGTCTGTGACCTTACCCAACCCCCACCCACTCCCCGGCACAGCACCCTGGGGAAGCCTGTGACTTTACCCCCTCCCCCGTGGGCACAGCACCCTGTGGAGGTCAGTGACCTTATCCAATCCCCTTCCCCGGCACAGCACCCTGGGGAAGTCCACACAGCCAACACTTAAGGACCTTCAGCATCTCCTGTGCTGGATCCTCTTTGGGGAAATGTATCTTCACGCTTGTGTCCTTTACGAGGTTTGTTAACATTACCTCCCAGCTTATGGCTTGTCTTTTCATCTTCCTAACGGGTCTTCACAGATAACAAGTTCTTATGAAGCTCAATTTCTTCAGTTTTTTTAATACACTGTGCATAAAATTCCTGCACAGGTAGGGTCCCTAGGCCTGAATGGTGATCAGGGCCGATCTGTGGGATGACCGGTGGGGCGATTGGGGGGGGGGGGGGGGGGCTTCCGCTGGCACCCGCCTTGGCTGGCGGCCTAGCACTGCTGCTTGCCGGCCTGTCCCCTACTGCCGCCACCACGGGTTGGAGCCTGTGGGCAGCTCCTGCGTTGAGCATCTGCCCCCTGGTGGTCAGTGTGCATCATAGCGACCGGTCGTTCTGCTGTTCAGTCAATTTGCATATTAGGCTTTTATTATGTAGGATGGTGTTTTTACAATAGAGGCTGAAGGTAGCATATCTAAAATGTTCACAGGGATGTGCATCAGTCCTAAGAAGTGTTCACCAGGCTCTAGGTGCAAAAGAATGTCTACCAGGTATTCTTCTAAAAGTCTTACATTTCAAAGTTAAATCCATTTTGAGTAAATTCTTATATAAATTAGGTTGAGGTTGTGTTTTTTTTAACTTATGAATGTCTAGGACTGTCTGTTAAAAGACTTTACTTCCTCCACTGAATTGGTATTGCACTTCAGTAAAAAACAAAACAAAACAAAACAGCTGAGCATATCTGTGTGGACTTATTTCTGTGTTTTCTATACCATTACAGCATCTATATGTCTAGCCCTCCGCAAATACCTCTGCCACAATTACTGTAGCTAAATTATAGGCTTTTTTTTTTCAAGATTATTATTATTTTTCAAAATATATTTTATTGATTTTTTACAGAGAGGAAGGGAGAGGGATAGGGAGTTAGAAACATCACTGAGAGAGAAACATTGATCAGCTGCCTCCTGCACACCCCCTACTGGGGATGTGCCTGCAATCAAGGTACATGCCCCTGACCGGAACCGAACCTGGGACCTTTCAGTCCGCAGGCTGACGCTCTATCCACTGAGCCAAACCAGTCAGGGCTTCAAGATTATTTTAGCTATTCTGCCTCCTGTGCTTTTCAATGTCAAGTTTAAAATATCCTTTATTATGTCTACAAAAGCCTTTGTGTGATTTTGATAGGAATTATATTAAACCTATTGATCAACGTTGGGAGAACTGACATCTTTATAGAGCTTTCTAACCCATGAACATTGTATGTCCTCTCAAAATTCTCATAAGTTCATTACAAGTATCTAAAATTTTTGTGTGTGGATATTGGACCCTGTGATTTTGCTGAACTCATTGACTAGGTCCAGGAGTTTTTGCAAAGAATCCTTTGAGATTTTCTATGCAGATGATGTCATCTGCAAATAGGGTTCATTTATTTCTCTCGAACCTGTATAGCTGTTTATTCTTTTTCTTGTCTAAAAGTGTGGCTAGAACTTCTAGTTCTCTGTGGAGTAGTGGGACAGAACAGCCTTGTCATTTTGCTCATCTCAGGTAAGGCTAATGTTTAAGTCGGTAATTCTGTATGGCCCACGAATGATGTTATAAATATCCAAATGGCCCTTGGCAGAAAAGTTTCCCACCCCTGTTGAAGACATTTTACTCAGTTGAGGGAAGTCTTTCTCTTTTCCAATTTCTGAGTTTTTATAAGTGTTGAATTTTGTCAAATAATTTTCAGCATCAATTAATATAATCATGTAATTTTTCTTTTGTAGCTTTTGTTGTGGGATGAATTGTGTTCCCCCGGAAAGACATGTTAAAGTCTTAAGCCTTGGTACCTAAAACTTGATGGTCTTTGCAGATGTAACGCACTTATACGGAGCTAAGAGGGACCCTAACTCCAATGACGAATGTCTTTCTGAAGAGAAGACTCAGATACCCAGGGAAGAACACTTGTGGTTCTGGAGGCGAAACCAGAGGGAAGCAGCTGCACGCCCAGTGTTACCGAACGCTTGCTGGCCAGAAGCTGGACAGGCCAGGAGAATGGCCTTCTGCAGCCTTCAGAGAGGTGGTCCTGCTGATGCCTGCATTTCGGACTTCTGGGCTCCAGAGCCATGAGGTAAATGTCTTATTTTAAGCGCTCTTGTTTGTGGTACTTTATGATTTTCAAATATTAAACAAGTTTTGTAGAGATGCAACAAATCTCATTTGATAAACGTGTAAAATTCTATTTATATATTGCTGGATTGTAATTTACTAACAGTTTAAGTTATTTTGCTTCCATATTCATGAGAAATATCAATCTGTAGTTTTCTGTATTGATACCCTTTTTGGTTTTTCTATAAGGGAAATAAGACTTCAAAAAATGAATTTGAAACTGTTCCATCCTGTATTTTGGAAGAGATTGTAAAAAATTATGTTGATTGTTCATTTAAACATTTGAAGAGTTTCCCAGTAAAAGTAGCTGAGCTGTCCTATCCGGTTTGGCTCAGTGGATAGAGCATTGGCCTGCGGACTGGGTCCCAGGTTTGATTTTGGTAAAGAACACATGCCCGGGTTATGGGCTCAGTCCCCAGTTGGGGGCATGTAGGAGGCAGCCAATCGATGACTCTCTCTCTATCCCTCTCCCTTCCTCTCTGAAATCAATAAAAAATATATTATATAAAAAAAAAGTAGCTGAGCCTAGGGATTCTATTTGGAACCTTTTGAATTACGGATTCAACTTATTTAATGGTTATAGGACTACTAAGATTTGTCTATTTATGGTGGCGTTTTGGTAATTTATGGTTTTGAAGTTATCGGTTCATTTTATCTAAGACGTTAGAGGGCCGGTGCACGAATTCGTGCACCAGTGGGGTCCCTCGGCCTGGCCTGTGGGATCCCATATTGCAAGAGGGTGCAGGACAGGTCAAGGGACCCCACTGGTACCCAACTGGGGCTGGGGAAGGACACGGGAGGTTGGCCAGCCAGGGAGGGACTGCGTAGTATTTTCTTACTAGAGGCCTGGTGCACGAAATTGGTACACTCGGGCAGGGGAGGAGTGGTGGGGTGGGCTGGAAGTCCCTCAGCCTGGATTGTGAGAGGGTGTCGGCCAGGCTGAGGGACCCCACCAGTGCACGATTGGGGCTGGGGAGGGACCACAGGAGGGCTCCAGGGAGTGTCCGGCCCATCTTACTCAGTCCTGATGGGCCAGAACCCAGCAGCAAGCTAACCTACTGGTCGGAGCATCTGCCCCTGGTGGTCAGTGCACGTCACAGCAAGCGGTTGAGCGGCCTTAGCATATTATGCTTTGACTGGTTGAATGGCCAAAAGAACACTTAGCATATTAAGCTTTTATTATATAGGATGCTTTTAATGGCTGCACAATATGTAGTAATATCCTGTTTCACTCCTGATAATCCCAATTTGCCTGTTTTCCTTTATCTTTTTCAGTTTTGCTAGAGATTTGATTTTATTGATCTTTTTTCAAAGAACCAGTTTTTGTTTTATTGATTTTACTAATTTCCTCTTTAAAAAAATGTTACTTTTATTGATTTTAGAGAGCAAGGAATGGAAAGAGAGAAAAACATTGATGAGAAACATAAATCAGCTACCTCAAGCATGTCCCCTAGTGGGGACTGAGCCTGAACCCGGGCATGTGCCCTGAATGGAACCAGTGACCTTTTGGTGTATGGGACAACACTCAACCGAGCCACACCGGCCAGGGCTTAATTTCCTCTTTTCCATTTCACTGATTTCTGCTGTCTTTACTATTTTCTTCCTTGTATTTGCTTTGAGTTTATGTTGCTCTTTTTACTGTTTTTGTTGTAGGAACTTTGCGATGCTCCCTCTTGTCTAATGTAGCATTTCGTGCTATAAATTTCCCTGTTGGCACTGCTTTAGTTGCCTCCCATATATTTTGATTACCCTTCATTTTATTTCCATTCAGTTTATGTATTTTAAAAAGTTTCGACACTTCCTCTTCGACCCATTGCTTAGAAGTGTGTTGTGTAATTTCCATGGTTTGGAGGTTTTTGGTTCTCATTGTTTTTGGTTTCCAGTGTGATTCCATTACAGGAAATGAAGATAAAATCTATATAATTTCAACTCCGTTAAATCTGCTAAGATTTGCTTTCTGGTCCAGGACACTGTCTGTCTTTACATGCTCTGTGTGCACTTGAGAGAATGTGTATTTTCTGCCGCTGCTCAAGTGTGTATGAACGTTTCTTAGATGCTGGTGTATGGTGCTCAGCTCTACATCCTCGCTGACTCTGCCAAGCGCTCCCTACCAGTCGCTGAGACCAAGGCGCTGAAGCGCTCACGTCACCACACACCTGCCAATCTCTCCTCCAGCTCCAGCGTTTTGCTTCAAGTATTCTGAGGCTCTTGGTTTTTGTTGCCTCTACATTTTTTAATAGCACACAATGCCCTTCTTTGTTTCCAGTAATTTTCTTTCCTCTGGTCTACTTTTATTTGATATTAATATAGCTACTTTTGCTTTTTAAAATTTTTCCATTGTATATAATTTCCATCTGTCAATCTACCTATGTCAATGTACTTGAAGTGAGTTTCTTATAGACAGAATATAGGTGGATCTTTTTGCCATCCATTCTGTCATTCTGTGTTTTAATTGGTATATTCAGAATTAAGGTAATTATTGATATGTAAGGTTAAATCTGCCATGTTATTATTGCTTTCCTGTGCTGCTTCTAGTTTTTAAATTCTTACCCAAGGGTATTTTTTCCACCAATTTTTTTTTTAGAGACAGTGGAAGGGAGGGAGGAAAATGAAAGCGAGAGAGACACTGATGTGAGAGAGATACAGTGATTGGTTGCCTCCTGCACAAGCTTGCAACTGAGGTATGTGCCCTTGACTGGAAATTGAACTCATGACCTTTCAGTCCCTGGGCTGACACTCTAACCAGTTAGCCAAAGGGCCAGGGAATTTCTTGGGCTTCTTGATCCTCTATTTCTTTTCTTTCCTTCCTGTAAATGACCTGACCAGTTTTTAACATTTAATCTTGATTTATTTTTAAGAATATGATTTTAAAACTTAGGCAAAACAATTCAACTAGTTTAATAGTCAAGAGACTTGGCGCAAAGGTGATGAATATGGATATGTTCAAACAGAAGATGTAGGAATCGTGAACATTTAAAGTCATCAAATTACCTTTCTTGATACAGTTATGGTGAGTCCCAAGAAGCAATAAGACTTTTTTAGAATGGCTTAAAATGTTACTAGGGAACCCTTTAAATGTTAACTTCTAGGCTGTGGAATTCTGGCATGAGGAGAGGTTTAGTGGTCCATACCCTGCTTCTATCACAGGCCAACATTCTCTACCTTTGGAAATCTTACCTGCTCTTCAAACCTCAGGGAACACTTGTGAGGAAGAAAACCTGGAATGTGTTGCCACTTCTATACTTCTATACTTCCATTTAGAGCAAGCATGTCAAACTCGTGGCCTGCAGGCCGTATGCAGTCCACAACGAATATTTTTGCAGCTGAGCCAATATAATAGTATGTAAGAAACGTTTTAATAAAAATTTTGTGACTTAATTTTTACAATATCCTGTTATACATAATTATTAATAACAAACTACACCGTTCGCTAGTGACAGATTACTAGAATCGTGTTGCATTCACTGCCCTTATGTGCCTTCTGCGCAGGCGCACCATTTCTCTCCACAAATACCAGCAGTGAATATTGTAGCAGCCGATGGCCATGTCATTAATCTTGTACTGATTTGTTTGGTGTGCGCAACAGGAAATATTTCGCTTTTGGAGAACAAGAAAAATGGGTTTATTTGTATTACGCTTATTAATTTGTGAAGTTATTCAGTGTCTGGTAAGTTAATGTTCAAGAAAAAATATTAATTTTTATTAAAATGTTCTATTATTTTATGTTAACGATGACTCATGTATTTCAGCCCTTTGTATTCAGCATTTCTTTATCGAAAGAAACCTACGTTTCTAGGAAAATTGAAGCTTTTGTTTTTTGTGGCCACGTACACTTACACCTTGTTTATTCGTCCCGTTAGCCTTTGAGTTTGACACGCTTGCTTTAGAGACTGAACTGCCAGGACTCTCATCCCTGCTCAGAGATTAGTCAGTCCAGTCCAGCTCTGCTCACCTTGAGGCCACAAGGAAGCCCTCAGAGAACTGCCCAAGTAGACTTTCTATAAGGAAATGGGAAAAATGACCAACCCTCTGCTAACTTATACTTCTTTGTGCAATGACTATATCTGAGATTAAGGACACTTAAAGTCTATCAGCACAAATATTTACGAAGTACTATCAGCCATTTTTATTACATGTTGGTTTATCAAAATGTTACTCTTAAGTTCAACAACAAGAGTTAAGGTTGACCACTGCAAGAGTTACACATGTTAAATAAAGGTGGTCCTTTGGGAAATAAAACTCCCTGGAGCTTATGATGCACGTGCATCTGAGCATCAAGGGACTCAGATGGACTATGCCAAACACCCAGTATAGCTCCTTCCACAGCTCTGTGGGGCGGAGGAGTCATCTACCACCACTTGAGGAGCTGGGAATACATGAAATTTACTAAGAACAATGTTGTCACCTATTTATTAGACTGAGTTTCCAATAAAATAGACATAGCTTTCTCAGGCAAAGAGTAATTTTCCAAATTTTATACCCAAATGTACATTCTGTCTAAGTTAAACATTAAAGTCTTCAGATTTTATAACAAAAACTTAAGGTTTTTTAGAAAGTGAAAACTTGTAAACCGGTCTGTTCTACTGTGATTGTAATCACAGTAAAAGACCAATTTCATGCATTAACACTGAAGTTCCTGGGGGAAGCTAACCTTTAACCCGGACATCACTGTATCGCTGAAAGTGGTGGTAAGCAGCTTTCCAGGGGTTCCGATAGTGACGGAGCAAAGTAATGGGAGGTCTTGGACGCACGGGGACGTACCTCACTCCTTCTTCATCTGTTTAAAGGGAACAAAAAGAAGATGCTAAGTACCTTATTACATACTAGAGGCCCGGTGGATGAAATCCATGCACTTGGGGGTGGGGGGGCCCTCAGCCTGGCCTGCACCCTCTCACAGTCCAAGAGACCTTGGGGGGTGTCCCACTGCTGGCTTAGGCCTGCTTCCCGCACCTAAGCTGGCAGTCGGACATCCTTAGTGCTGCTGCGGAGGCGGGAGAGGCTCCCGCCACCGCGGCTGCGCTCGCCAGATGTGAGCCTGGCCTCTGGCTCAGCAGCACTCCCCCTGTGAGAGTGCACTGACTACCAGGGGACAGCTCCTGCATTGAGCGTCTGCCCCCTGGTGGTCAGTGTGTGTCATAGCGACCGGTCATTCTGCTGTTCAGTCGATTTGCATATTAGCCTTTTACTATATAGTATTTGCCACAATCCTCAAGGTACAGTTCCAGTAAGTGAGCCCTAGTGAGACTGGACTATGTAAACAGCTTTGGGATTGGTCCTGATTCAAGTGGGAAAGCTTCACACGACAGCAGATTCCATTACCAATGTACTCCTTGGGAGGAGACTTGCGCTTCTCTGCCTTCACCAGTAGACTCTTGGCTGTGGACTTCTCGTCGTCAGTGCTGTTTGTCTCCATCATGTCCCCCTCTTCTGTGGAAATCACATGCTGTTGCTTCCGAGGCTTTTTCCTCGGGGAGGCACCAGGCGGTAGGTCACTTGTGGGCAGGGACAGATTGTTAGCCAGCAATGCAAGAGATGGCGACATGGTGCTGGCAGCTAGTGGAGGAACTGCTGCATGGGAGAGAGAGCGCACACGTGCATGAGAACCTGAGCATACGGACGGCATCACCAGACGTCCACCAGTGAAAATAAGTAGAACAGAGAAACCCTTGTGTGCCCGGCGCCGGGTAAGCACCAGTTGTGCAGAGGTGGCCAGGTGCTCCCTAACACCTCACACCTCCACTGTCCTTGCAGGAAGACGCAGGAGTGACAAAAGCACCGGTGTCAAGCCCCTAGGGCCGACCCTGAGGGCTTTCTGGGGCCCACATACCACCTCTGAGCGTCTGCCTGCCTCTGGGCTTCTGGTCCAAGGGGAACAAGAAACCACATGGTCAAGCCAATATTTCAAGCTTTTGAGCATGAATTCTTAGAAGTTAACCTATTTAGTCACATACTCTTAAGATAATCTGAATTAGTGGGCTTATTTTATTGCTCCCAATTTAAAGATGAGAAAACAAGGCACAGGTCACGGCAAGCGCAGGGGCGGCGCAGAGCCGGGCTGAGCTCAAGCTCTGGCACCCATGGCACACGGCCTCCTATCAAGCAGCCTCCACTGGGAGGGGAGCACTTGCCTGGGCGTGCGTGAATCATACACCTGGGGCCTTACAAATCTGGACGAAAGCTTGCCTCCACCCTTACCCCATCTGCCATGTCCCTATGTCCCTGCCCCCACCCTACCTCTGCGCCCAGTCCCAACAGGCACACCCTGAACACTGTCATCACATCTTAATTTCTAGCATCTGATTCTCCAGCCAAAAACCAACTATTTTTCCAGGTCACTCCTCTTAGCAACCAGTCTCCAACAACCTCTAGTTGAGGAGCTATTATCCATTAATAGGAACTATTAAATAGGAACTAGGAACTATTATCCATTAATCCTACCTTTTTTTTTTTTCTTGCTATTGCTTATCCCCCTCCTATTACTTTCCTGCTGCGGGGCAATCCCAGGGTATCTGCTGAGTTCACTCTCTCCACATGGCCATTTCACCCTTCTCCTTCCTCACACCTCCAGCACCTCTTTTCCCAGCCCTGCTCTTAGCCGATTACCTTGCTTTCAATCTTACTGCAAATAAATAAATAAATACATACATATATACATACAATAAAAGGAACAATCAGAAAATGCTCATAAATTCCCCCACCATGTATGCTGTCTTCCTTGCACCGGGACCACATATTTCCTTATCTTTGTGTGTCCTGCCCTGACACTGCTCCAGGAATCCTCATCTTTCTCCACACCATCAATTCTTTCCTTGGACAGGATCATTCCCACATGGACTTGTAATGCCCCAGCTTAAAAGTCACTCCTCTTGGCATTACTTCCCTTCAGCTACTGCCCTTCCCTTTTCTACCCCTTTTTAACAAACCGCTCAAGGACTGTTCACACTTATTGGCTCCAATGCTCCTCTCCAGTTTTCTCTTGAACCCACAGCCAATCATCCTGGACTAATAGCACTACATGAAAACAGCTCTTCTCAAGATCTCCACATGCTGTTAAATCCCATGGTCGCAGCTCAGTCCTTATGTTTTTGAAAAATGTATGTTTTATTAAAAAATTTTTCAATTACAGTTTATTTTCATAATTACTTTGTATTAGTACAGCACAGTGGTTAGACCAGCCATGGGCAAACTACGGCCCGAGGGCCAGATCCGGCCCTTTTGAAAAAAAAAAAAAAAAGACCGTACCCTTTTATGTAATGATGCTTACTTTGAATTTATATTAGTTTACACAAACACTCCATCCATGCTTTTATTCCGGCCTCCGGTCCAGTTTAAGAACCCATTGTGGCCCTCGAGTCAAAAAGTTTGCCCACCCCTGGGTTAGACAATCAAATACGTCACCAAGTGTTCCCACTGATACTTCCACCTGGCACCATACACAGTCACTGCAATACTGCGGACACTATTCCTAGGCTGCACTTGGTGTCCCCGCGACTATTCTGTAACTACCAATCTGTCCTTCTCAGTCCCTTCACCTTTTCCACACAGTCCTCCAATCCCCCTCCTCTCTGGCAACCATCCGCCTGTTCTCTGCACCTGTGCATGCTTCTGTTTCGTTTGTTCTTTAGTCTCCACATGTAAGTGAAATCACATGGCATTTGTCTCTCTGACTGACGGCTTTCAGTTAGCTTAATACCCTTGAGGTTCATTCAGGAGTCCTTAACCTAATGGAGCTTTCAACAGCGTGTGACCCAGCTGATGACTCCACTTTCCCTGAAATATTTCTGCCCTGCTTCCAGGACATCACGTACCCCAAGTTGATTCTCTCCACTCTGGCCCCTTCACTCAATCTCCTGTTTGCTCTGCCTCTTCTTCCTCCACAGAACGGGCAGTGGCCTGGAGGAGCTCAGTGCACAGCGGCCTCTGTTTTTATTTGCACTCATTCCTTAAGGGATTTTATCCAGACTCATGGCATTAAACACATTTTATACACGACAGCTCCCTATTCCAAAAGCCAGGTTCACAGGCCCAAACGCCTACCTGATGTGTCTGTCTGGAGGCAGATACCTCAAACTTACCAAATCAAAACGTCAGTCCCTCCCTATAGAATGTGCTCCGCCTGCAACCTTCCCTCTCTCAGCTGTTGGCAACTCTGTGCTCCCAGTTACTGAGACCTGACCTTGATGCTGTTCTCCCACTCAGCATCCAATCCTGAAAGAAATCCTCAGCTCTACTTTAACAATATGCCTAATCCAATCATTTCATACCACTTCTGTTGCTACTAACTTGGTTGAAGCCTCCATTGTTCCCTGCAGTTTATGCAATAACCTCTGAACAGAGCTCCTAGATTCCATCCTTGCTCCCGTCTTTTCTGTACGCGGCAGCCAGAGCGGTCTGTAAGAAATGCAAGGGACCTGCAGTCCCTCCTCCGCTCTAAACCCTCTCCCAGCCCTCCCGTCCTCACAATGGTCCACAGCCCTCAGTTCGCCCCTGGTCCTCTGACCTGCCCTTTGACCACTTCCTCGGCAGGAGGCTCCACCTGTGTGCCTCTGCTCCCTGCCACGGCCTGTTGCTGTCCCAGGCCCCCGCCTCTCTAATGTCTCTACTCAAAGATGCTTTCTCAGGAAGCCTTCCTTTAAGTCTTTAAATATCACAGCTCCAGCCCTAACTTTCCCTTCTATTTTGACCCTGCCTCTTTTTTTGACTGTTTGTCACATTTGCTAGATGACAGAGTTGTGCTTTTTTCACTTGGGCTTTGTCTGTTTTTATAAATTTCTTAACACTGAATATTACTTTTGTAGTTATGAAAAACAAGATCCACAAAAAATTATTAAAAAACAAAATCAAACAGAAAGAAAACTTCCAGTCATCTGCCTTTTACAGAGAGTTTGCAGACGAGAAGAGGAAAAAAGGGGTAATGTATAGTTTTAAGATTTTACTAAACACATATTAAGTTTAACAAGAGAGTATTTTCAACAACATAAATCTTACTTTACTGTGTAACAAAAATGGGCAGGTAATAAATTGTAAATAGCGGGACTTAGCGACGATGACGATTGTATCCTCTTACATGGCGATTTTTAATTCTTTTTTGGGGCAGTATTTTATTAATGAACTAGAGGCCTGGTGCAAGAAATTCATGCACTTGGGGTTGGTCCCTCAGCCCAGATTGCGAGAGGGCACAGGCCAGGCCGAGGGACTCCACCGGTGCATGTTCGGGGCTGGGGAGGTTGGCCAGCCAGGGAAGGACCACGGGAGGGCTCCAGGGCATGTGTGGCGTGTCCCGCTTAGTCCCGATCGGCCAGACCCCAGCAGCAAGCTAACCTACTGGTCTGAGCGTCTTGCCTCCTGGTCGTCAGTGCACATCATAGTGAGCAGTTGAGCAGCCTTAGCATATCATTAGTATATTACACTTTGATTGGTTGAACGGACAACCATACACTTAGCATATTAGGCTTTTATTAGATAGGATACAAAAAGCTATCATGAAGAATATGTAAATATCTTTGGGGAAATAGTAATCTTTTTCTTAATTTTGGTTAAGAAATAAAATTAAAGATAAAACCAGCAAAATGGTTTAGTTTTCAAAAGGAGCTTCCATTTATTAAAAAGTAATAAAGTGCAAATTTAAAATGAGAATGGAGGGGTCAGCATTCCTAGCTAAGGGTAACACAAGTTGGGACTCTGAGGAAAATCAGGAAAAGGGGAAGAAGCAACTGCCAAAACTGTATTCTTTGAATGAACTTACCAGAAACTGGTCTCATGATATCCATTGGTTCCACTTCTTCTTTAACTTTTATCTCAGGTACAGGAGGGCCCAAAATCGAGGAGGGATTGCCACCTACAGCTGCTGCAGGCAGGGGGGCAGCTGCGATGGTGGTGATAGGTGGAGTGATGGGAACGGCTCCAGGCATGGTGGAGAGGGCAGCCGCAGGCTGTGACGGGGGACTAGCTGCAATCATGGTTGGAATGGCTGGTGGAGGCTGCTGAGCAGTGGGAGGCACTGCAATGGTGGGTTGATCATTACTCTGATTGGACACAGTGTCCATGGACACAGTGACTGGAGTGGCCATTGATACGTGGATTTCTGACTTAGGTTTGGCACTGAAATACAAAAACAAAGATAATGTAGCAAACAACAGAAAATTTCCTTAATCTGCAACATCTTAGAGGATGGTATTTATCCAATTCGTTTTGTAAAACACAGCAAAACTAAAATATTTCTTAATTCTAATAGTTGAACTTTAAAGTTTGAAAGGGAATTGCAGTTTTAAAAATATACCTCCTTGTGCCACCCAACATGTTTTTATAAGCAGTAATAAAATTAATTTAGAAAACCAAGTCCATTGTAAAGAAATCAAAGTTATGTCATCAAAAACGACCAATTTTCATTATGTTGTGCATTTTCCTCCCAGAATTCCTTAATGCATATGCTGTTTTAGGAGGTCTTTTGATTGATTACAATTGTATTCATGCTTCATATGTGGTTTCTCTTATAAAAGAGGAAACTCATGCACATGGCGAAGATAGGAAAGAATACAAATTAAAAGTAATTTCCCTCCACTTCACACATGCAGACCTCTATTCAGAGGCACCAGTACAGTGGAACCTCAGTTCTCGAACTTAATTCACTATGGAAGGCTGTTTGAGAACCAATTTGAGTGAAAAACACATTATTTTTTCCCCTTAGGAATAATGTAAATTGAATTAATGGGTTCCAGACCCCCAAAATAAATGTTTTAACTTTTCTTATGAAACAGTACTGTTTCATATATAAGCAAATTCTTCCTTTCTTAAATTTATCGATGCACCCTCCTACCAGTTTTAAACAAATTTTTCATATGTCACTGCCTCAGAAATGCTATCACCAGCTAACTGCTTTTCATTTATCCAATTAACAGCAGTTTTCCTACCTCTTAAGTGCCCGTGGTTGTTGTTTTGTAAGCACTTCATACCCTTAGCAACACTGGCACTCTGGTCCGCCTCTTCATGTTTTAACATTGTGCTAATCATAGAGTTAGCCGCAACACAAGCATCTCTCCTTTGTTTGTTGCCTGAGAGACACTTTTTGTCACACTGAGGTATCAGCATAAAAGGGTTTTCAGGTCCAGAACGGAAGTTTTGGTCGACGACCAAGACCTTTTTTCTGTGCACAACATGACTGTTCGAGGTGGGAGACATTCGAAAAACGAGGCTTGACTGCATATGTTATCAGAGATACTTCAGACATCTAAAGTAGCTACAAATACAGTGTTTAAAAATGTACATCCTGCCAAAACCGGTTTGGCTCAGTGGATAGAGCTTCCGCCTGCGGACTGAAGGGTCCCAGGTTCGATTCCGGTCAAGGGCATGTACCTGGGTTGCAGGCACATCCCCAGTGGGAGATGTGCAGGAGGCAGCTGATCGATGTTTCTCTCTCATCGATGTTTCTAACTCTCTATCTCTCTCCCTTTCTCTCCGTAAAAAATCAATAAAATATATTTAAAAAAAAATGTACATCCTATTTTATCAGTTTTTTAAAATACATTTTTACTGATTTCAGAGAGGAAGGGAGAGGGAGAGAGAAACATCAATGATGAGAGAATCACTGATCGGCTGCCTCCAGCACAACCCCTACTGTGGATCAAGCCTGCAACCCGGGCATGTGCCCTTGACCGGTATCAAATCTGGGACAATTCAGTGTGCAGGCCGACACTTTATCCACTGAGCCAAACAAACGAGGGCTATTTTTTTCAATTTTTTAAAAAATATTTTATTTTTAGAGAGAGAGGAAGGGAGAGGGAGAGACAAAGAGAAACATCAATGTAAGAGGGAAACATAGATCGGCTGTCTCCTGCATGTCATCTACTGGGGATGGAGCCCACAACCCAGGCCTGTGTCCTGACCCAGAACTGAACCAGCGACCTTTTGGTGCACGGGACGCTGCCCAGCCGACTGCGTGAGAACTGAACCAGCACCTCCCAGTGCATGGGCGCTGCCCAGCCCACAGCCAAGCCTGTTTGCTTAGGTTTATAAGAACAACTCATACATGTCATTACAACTTCTTAAACATTATTATTTTTTTTATTAATTAAATCTTTATTGTTCAGATTATTACAGTTCCTCGTTTTTTCCTCCCATAACTCCCCTCCACCCAGTTCCCACCCCACTCTCCTCCCTCACTCCCCATCCACTGTCCTCATCCAGTCTATTCCCGCATCCCCCTCAACCCTTTTCCCGCCAAGAATAGTCAGTCCACTCCTTTCTATGTCCCTGATTCTATTATAATCACCAGTTCATTCTGTTCATCAGATTATTCACTTGATTTTCAGATTCACTTGTTGATAGATGCATGCTTGTTGTTCATAATTTGTATCTTTACCCTTTTCTTCTTCTTCCTCTTCTTAAAGGATACCTTTCAGCATTTCATATAATTCTGGTTTGGTGGTAATGAACTCCTTTAGCTTTTCCTTATCTGTGAAGCTCTTTATCTGACCTTCAATTCTGAATGATAGCTTTGCTGGATAAAGTAATCTTGGTTGTAGGTTCTTGCTATTCATCACTTTGAATATTTCTTGCCACTCCCTTCTGGCCTGCAAAGTATCTGTTGAGAAATCAGCTAACAGTCATATGGGTGCTGCCTTGTAGGTAACTGACTTTCTTTCTCTTGCTGCTTTTAAGATTCTCTCTTTGTCTTTTGCTCTTGGCATTTTAATTATGATGTGTCTTGGTGTGGTCCTCTTTGGATTCCTTTTGTTTGGGGTTCTCTGCACCTCCTGGACTTGTAAGTCAATTTCTTTCACCAGGTGGGGGAAGTTTTCTGTCATTATTTCTTCAAATAGGTTTTTAATATCTTGCTCTCTCTCTTCTTCTGGCACCCCCATAATTTGGATGTTGGTACGCTTGAAGCTGTCCCAGGGGCTCCTTACACTATCTTCGTATTTTTGGATTCTTTTTTCTTTTTGCTTTTCCGGTTGGGTGTTTTTTGCTTCTTCGTATTTCAAATCGTTGACTTGATTCTTGCAATCCTCTAGTCTGCTGTTGGGAGTCTGTATAATATTCTTTATTTCAGTCAGTGTATGCTTAATTTCTAGTTGGTCCTTTATCACAACATTGAGGGTCTCATTAGATTTCTTGTAGATCTCATTGTTTATTGGCAGTTTCTAGAAAATTCTTGAAAAAGCTTAAAAGTGTGGTTTTGAACTCTATATCAAGTAGTTTACTTTCCTCCATTTCTGTCATTTGTGTCCTTTTTCTTTGTCTCTGCATTTTTTTTTGCTTCCCTGTGTTGATAAAGTGGTTTCCTGTGCTGAGTGTCCTCTAGGGCCCAGTGGCTCAGCCTCCCCAATTACCTGAGGTGGAAACTCTTGGTGCACCCCCTTGTGGGCTTTGAGCACAGTCTTGTTGTAGTTAAGCCTTGATTGTTGTAGGTATCACTGGGAGAAATTGACCTCCAGGCCAATTGGCTGTGAGAATCAGCTGTGTCTGCAGTGGGAGAACTTCTGTGCTGGAGACACCCCTCTGGGGCAAGACTTGCTTCAATGGGGCTTTGCTGCTCACTGAGTCTCCCCCCTGAGTGTGTACTTTATAGTTCCACGGAGCTGCAAACCCACTCTTACCTCTGGGCACACTGGCTCCTGGATCTCTAGGGAGGTGCTAATCTAGCCTTTGCCTGAGGCTATCTGGCAAAAGACTCCCTGCAGGGCTTGGGGGGGGGGGGCGGGTCCCACAGGATCAACAGGGCGGGACTAGCAGTTATGGCTGCGCTCAGTCCAGCCCTCAGAGGCTCTGCTTCTCAGTGTCCCGGTAATCACTGCAAGCCCCTCAGAGAGAAAGCTGCCCTCGAGTTCGGACTGATGCCAGACAGTCCCGCTTTTCCCGTATGAGTCTGGGTCCCTAGAGACTCGCCCGGAACTGGAGCTCAGAGCCTGAGACTCCCTCCCGATTGAAAGCAACAACTGCGCCCTCAGCCGCCAGCCCGCTCCGCATGCACCTCCGAATCTTAGTATTTTACTTCCACACTGCGCCTCCTCTGAGTCTCAGTGTGCTTTTCTTTTCTTCTAGTTGTAGAATTTCCACTCAGCCAGCCTTCCTGTGGTTCTGGATGCTGTCCGTTCCGTCATTTAGTTGTATTTTCGAAGTGGTTGTTCGAGGCAGCAAAATCCAGTGTTTACCTATGCCGTCATCTTGGTTTCTCTCTTAAACATTATTTTTAAGTAAAATATTTTATTTAATAGCTGCAAAGATTTACCTACTTATATTACTACTAGAGGCCCAGTGCACGGATTCGTGCACTAGTAGGGTCCCTTAACCTGGCTTGCACCCTCTTCCAATCCAGGACCCCTCGGGGGATGTCGGATTGCTGGTTTTGGACCAATCCCTGCAGGCCAGCCTGCAGTCTGACATCAACCGAGGGATGTAGTGTGCAAAGCAGCAGGTGGCTAGGGAAGAGCCCTGAGCCCGGGCTGGGCGCCACACTGCTCCCGCTCATCCTGGCCCCACTGTGTCTGCTGCCCCCGCCACTCAATAGTGCTGCCAGAGAGGCAGGAGGCTTGCGCCACCGCAGCTACGCTCACCAGCTGTGAGCCTGGCATCTGGCATCTGTCAGTCAGCTGAGTGGTGCTCCCATTGTGGGAGTGCACTGACCACCAGGGGGCAGCTCCTGCGTTGAGCGTCTGCCCCCTGGTGGTTGGTATGTGTCATAGAGACTGGTCAAACCGTCATTTGGTTGCTTAAGCTTTATATATATAGATTGCTGAAAATTCAGGATATAAAAAACAACACAAAACGATACCTCTTAAGTTCAAACCGAAACCAAATGGGCTTCCATAGGCAAAAAATTCAACATTGGCCTATTAACCTCAGACCATATACAAAAATGAACTCAACATGGTGCAAAACTCAATGGAAAATGTATATAAGAAAATACAAAAGAAAACCTAGACTTAGGTGAAGTTCTTAGACATGACACCAAAGCACAACCCATGAAAGAAAAAACTGATAAACAGAGCTTCATTAAAATGGAAAACGTTTCCTTTGCTTGTTTTCCCATTTTTGTGCTAAAAATAGAGGGGGAGAGAGAAACATAGATGTGAGACACACACATTGATTGGTTGCTTCCCACAGGTACTCAGATCAGGGCCAGGGATGGGCCCTGAAACCCAGGTACATGCCTTGCCTGGAAATCGAACCCTCGACCCGGAGCACGGGCTAATGCTCTAACCACTGGGACACCTACCAGGGCCAAACAACTGAATTTATTTAGCAAGGTTGTAGGATAAAAGAATCTCATATGTTGCAGGTAAGAATTTAAAATGGTAGAGCCACTCTGGAAAAATAGTTGGGAAGTTTTTTATAAAATTACAAATATATGCAATTCAGCTTGTGTACTCTTTGGATTTATCCTAGAGAAAGGAAAGCGTGTTTCTACCAAGAAAACAATACAGGAACATCCACAGCAGCTTTATTTGTAATAGTCCCCAACTAGCAACAACCTCAATATATTTCAATAAGCAAGTAAACAAATTCTGTACATTCCTATGATGCAACACTACCCACTCAAAAGAGAACTACTGATACAAGCTGCAACTTGAGTGGATCTCTAAAGAAAATGTTGAGTGGGTATAAGCCAGTATCATTAGATTATTGTATGCAATATACATAATGTATGCAATACACATAGAATAATTATGAGATTCTGTTTACATAAAACTTAAAATATATATATATATATATTTTTAATGATTTCAGAGAGGAAGGGAGAGGAAGAAATAGAAACATCAATGATGAGCGAGAACCATTGACTGGCTGCCTACTGCATGCCCTCTACGGGGTATCGAGCCCACAACCTGGGCATACGCCCAGACCAGAAATCAAACAGTGACCTCCTGATTCATCGTTCGATGCTAAATCACTGAGCTACTGGGCTAAATGAGCTATTTTAAATAACTTCAAGGAACTAAAGAAGATCATGGCTAAAGAACATCATGAAAAAAAAAAAAAGATCACGAAAATGATGTCTCAGGAAATTGAGAATGTCAATACAGAGAAATTATAAAATAGATAAAATTGAAAAATATAAAAGCTGAAAGGAAAGAAGTCAATGGAAGGCTCAAAAGCATCGTTTAACAGGCATAAGGAAAAGATCCACATACACGAAGACAGGTCAATTGAGATTCCCAGTCTGTACAGAAAACAAAACGGGAGAAAAAGAAACAGAGCCCCGAGATCTTCGGGACAGCAATGTGCGCCCCATGGGAGGCAAGGAGAGGAAGGGGAAAGAATATCTAAAGAAATAATGGCCAACGACTCCCTAAATGTGATGAAAACCATTAGTCTATACACCTCAAAGTTCAACAATCTCTAAGTAGAATAAATGAAAAGAAACCCACAACTAGACACATCATAATTAAATTGTCAAAATGCACAAGGAAGTATTTAAAAGTGAAATTCTGTAACTTAATTGTACCAAAAAAGATAATATATGGTAAACTGTTACAAGTTAAATCCAGTTGAATATTTTCCTCTACATTTATAGATTTTCATATTAACAACTTAAAGGGGTGTACCAAGAGTGTCCACCTCAGGTAATTGGGGAGGCTGAGCCACTGGACCCTATAGGACACCTAGCATACAAAGCCACTCTATCAACACAGGGAAGCATAAAAAATGCAGAGACAAAGAAACAGGTCACAAATGACAGAAATGGAGGAAAGCAAACTACTAGATACAGAGTTCAGAACCACGGTTATAAGGTTTTTCAAGCATTTTCTAGAAACCGCTGATAAATTTAGTGAGACCCTCGAGGATATGAAAAAGGACCAACTAGAAATTAAGCATATAATGACTGAAATAAAAAATATACAGAGACCCAACAGCAGACTAGAGGATCCCAAGAATCAAGTCAAAGATTTGAAATACCAAGAAGCAAAAAATGCCCAACCGGAAAAAAGAAAAGAAAAAAGAATCCAAAAACATGAAGATAGTGTAAGGAGCCTCTGGGACAGCTTCAAGCGTACCAACATCCAAATTATGGGGGTGCCAGAAGAAGAGAGAGAGCAAGATATTGAAAACCTATTTGAAGAAATAATGACAGAAAACTTCCCCTACCTGGTGGAAGAAATAGACTTACAAGTCCAGGAAGCGCAGGGAACCCCAAACAAAAGGAATCCAAAGAGGACCACACCAAGACACATCATAATTAAAATGCCAAGAGCAAAAGACAAAGAGAGAATCTTAAAAGCAGCAAGAGAAAGAAAGTCAGTTACCTACAAGGGAGTACCCATAGGACTGTCAGCTGATTTCTCAATAGAAACTTTGCAGGCCAGAAGGGAGTGGCAAGAAATATTCAAAGTGATGAATACCAAGAACCTACAACCAAGATTACTTTATCCAGCAAAGCTATCATTCAGAATTGAAGGTCAGATAAAGAGCTTCACAGATAAGAAAAAGCTAAAGGAGTTCATCACCACCAAGCCAGTATTATATGAAATGCTGAAAGGTATCCTTTAAGAAGAGGAAGAGGAAGAAAAAGGTAAAGATATAAATTATGAACAACAAACATGCATCTATCAACAAGTGAATCTAAGAATCAAGTGAATAAATAATCTGATGAACAGAATGAACTGTTGATTATAATAGAATCAGGGACATAGAAAGGGAATGGACTGACTATTCTTGGGGGGGAAAGGGGTGTGGGAGATGTGGGAAGAGACTGGACAAAAATCGTGCACCTATGGAAGAGGACAGTGGGTGGGGAGTGAGGGCAGAGGGTGGGGCAGGAACTGGGAGGAGGGGAGTTATGGGGGGGAAAAAGAGGAACAAATGTAATAATCTGAACAATATAGATTTAAAAAAAATACACCTATGGATGAGGACAGTGGGGGGGGGTAAGGGCAGAAGGTGGGGTGGAACTGGGTGGAGGGGAGCTATGGGGGAAAAAAAGAGGAACAACTGTAATAATCTGAACAGTAAAGACTTAATTAAAAAAAGAAAAAAAAACAACTTAAAAAAAGAGAGTGCCGTAAAAAAGTTGAAGATATGTAAAAAGAAAAAGATTTTCAATTTAAAATTTGCCTAGCCATTCTATCATTTAAGAGCATGGGCAGGACTTAGGACTTATGATTACAGGAAAATGGCATATACATCTTCCTATATTCCTGCTAAATACAGCTAAAAGTCACGGTTTATATATAAAATAGGGTGCTGAAAGGTGAAGAGCAGACAGACATGGCAGGGCTGGCAGTGCCTGTGGAACGCCCCTGCAGCCAATTCCTGGGGTTTCCATTGGCCTCGTGTCCCAGACTGAGGGCTAGTGAGCTGGCCAGCAAGAAATGTCAAAGGGCACTGACAAAGGATTTCCCAACAATTCTGTTCTCTAGAGCCAAAGAGCCAAGCAGCCAGGAAAGGGGCTGCTTAGCAAGATGAGAAAGTTTCAGACAGTGACTGCTCTACCCCAGTGACACAGGCATTAAAATTGCAGCGTGGCTGCCCTCTAGTGGAGCCTGCCAGGCGCCATGCGGCCCTCCGTGCTGTCTCCCCCGACTACTACAGTGCTGTGAGGAGATGCCATGTAGGGAGCCTGGACTTCATGCCTCAACTGGCCCTGAGGCCCTGTTCTCTGTGTCCCCCACCCCCGGGGGCTGCTGAACCAAAAGCTGTTATGTGCGTGTAGGTCTCAGAATGCCTACGATGCCCAGGTACACACAGAAAACCACTATCTACTCAAGTCAGGAAAACCACACATAGAGAGATGATGTAGCAATCAGCTGGCTGGACACTAATGCAGACATCAACAAACAAAAAACAGAAAAATATCAGTAAAGAAATCAAAGTTGTAAAAAAAAACGATGGAAATTATAGAACTGAGAAATATTATAATGGAACAAATAAGCTCCCGGAATATTCTCAGTAGGAGAGATGAGAGAGGCCATGATCAGTCCTCTGAAGATACAGCAGGAAAATTTACTAACCTCAACAAGGGAAAATAGAATGAAGAGCGAAGGCAGAATAAATACATTTTTTCTGATATAAGAAGTGTCAAAATTTGGCATCTTCTGTACTTCCTCTGCTACAGAAGGTGCTCTCACATTGAAGAAAGTAAACCAAGAAGAAGGAAGCGTGTAGGCTCAGTGGTGAGCCGCGGGGGAGGGAGAGCAGCACGGAGGAAGGGCACAGGAATGAGGGCATCAGGTCCAGGAAGCAACCCATGCAGCCTGCGGAGGAGGAGGCCAGGCTTCAAGGATCTCACCCAGGAGAAATGGCACCCACAGAGATCTGGTAACATCTGCCTGTATTCAGCTCTATAGGTTTGGTGGAGTTTGAGGACTCATTAGTGATTGGCAGGGAAAACTTAGCAAACGTTAGTAGTAGCCTTGTGACTGCTTTTAACCATTTGTACGCCATAAGCGCCTATAGATGCAAGCGGCGGACCTTTTAAAATTGAATTCAAAGTATCATGGCAGTTAACTGGTTGAAATTCAGCTTTCGCCCTGCCGGAGTGGCTCAGTTGGCTGGAGTGTCATCTTGTGCACCAGCAGGTTGCTGGTTCAATCCCCAGTCAGGGCACATACCTGGGTTGCGAGCCAATCCCATGAAAGGCAACTGACTGATGTTTCTCTCTTAAATCCATCTCTCTCTCTCTCTAAGCATGTATGTAGGTGAGGATTAAAAAAAAAAAATGAATGCAATTTTCATTTTTACAGCTTTTGGATTTACTTTTTAAAATTTTAGTTTTCTATTTTAAAACACTTTATTTTGTTTGTTTTAAATTAGTTTAATTTTCAGATTTCAAAATTAGAGATCTCCCTCACTCCCTAAACCCATCTACTTACCATCACATAATACCACTATTTCCTTATTTCATTGAATCGTAGTTGCCAACAATTACAGAACACGCAAATATTTTGTGTATTACTTAAGGATACATTAATGACAGAATATTAACATGCTATCAATTTTAAATCACATATTGATTTTAAAGATGCTGATGTTTGTATGTTGATCTTTTATATTATGGTTTTTATCTTTCTTTAAAAATTTTACTCACCTTTTTCATTTCTATCCTCTATGTCTACATTATTTTACTTTATTTTTTTTAATCCTCATCTGAGGGTATTTTTCCCATTGATTTTTAGAGAGAGACTAGAAGGAAGGGAAGAGGCGGGAAAGAGAGAGAACACTGATGTGAGACACATCGACTGGCTGCCTCCCACATCTGCCCCAACAGGAATCAAACAAGAGACCCTTTGGTCCAGTGGCTGACACTCTAACCACTGAGCCAAACCAGGCAGGGCTATCTTCCTTTTTAATTCTGGCTTATTCAGTGATAGTTTCTTCCAGATCTTTAATTAGAGTTTTGTCAACTCATGTGTCACCGCTTTACACTTTATCATTTACTCTTGGAAGTCTCTGCATTTCATCTTTGCATTTTCCTTCATGGGGTTGTGGTTATTTCATTAGGTAATAATATAAATTCAGTCAAATATTCTGCTATAGATTTCATTCCTTACTGGAAATTGAGTCCACAACCTGGGCATGTGCCCTGACTGGGAATTGAACTGTGATCTCCTGGTTCATGGGTCAACATTCAACCACTGAGCCACACCAGTCGGGCTCCATATGCTACTTAAAAAAAAAAAGTATTTTAAACAATGAAAACTAATATTTACCATTTATAAAATTTAATACCTAGTGTTGGCAAAAATGTGGAGAAATTTCATCAGAATAAAATCTGAAGAATTTTGGAGAACTAATTCCCGAGGATGTAAACAGGTGTAGCGACTGGAAATCAGAACTCACAGGGCGCGTTCCCTTTGCCGCAGCAACGAGACTCCGGAGACAGACCCCAGAGAAATGCCTGCCAAGAGGCCCAAGGACAGAGATTCATGGCAACACTGGCCACGCCGGCAGTAACTGACTGCTCATGAATTGGGGCGAATTATGGCACCAGCACAGCTGGGAAAATCACACCGTACAGGCACAGTCTCCTCTCCTGGTTTCCGTGGCCTGACCTCTAAAGATGGCATGTCCTACGTGTGGTTCTCGCACCACCTCTATTTCCTACTCATGTGCATTGTCAATGGGTTCTCGTAGACGCTCATGGTGTTCAAGATTTTTCTGCTTGTATTCCCAAATCTTAATCACCAGTGTGGACCTTTATCTTCAAGTCTAAGACTGTATATACATCAGAATTTTACATCCACCAATGCAACTGACACCTCCACTTGGGTATGTCTAACCACAAATGTTTAAAACCAAACTCTTGATTCCCCTGCCCCACGATGACTACAGCCGCCCTCATTTAGAAAGATCCAGGCCGCGGCAGTAGCTGCCCTCACTCCTCCTTCCTCCCGCTCCCTCAGAGCGTCTGTCGGCTGCACCTTCCATGGTGCCCAGAGCCACGCTCTTCCTGAGGCGTTTCTCCCGCCACGCAGGTCCAGGACATGGAGACAGTCTGCGTTTCCATCATCACCCACTGGCCTACCTCCTCCACTCTCACCTACTTGAAGTTCACTTTCATTAGGAGCCAGAGTAACTCCTTTTTAAAAGAAGCCAAATCACACCACTCCTGTGTTTGCCCTCTGATGGCTCTCCATTTCACCCACAATAAAGTCCAAAGAATTCTGAACGGCACTAGCACTAAGTAATCCAGCCCTCAATGATATCTCTGAACCATCTTGTACACTCTCTCCATGTTTTAGGACAGGCTCCCTTGCATATTCTCAACACTAAGTCCTTACCTCACATGATGCTGATATGTGTGAATTACACACACACCAAATACATACATACATGCTTACATATACACAAAACCATATCAGTCCCCCACCAACACTATTCATAGTTCAGTTGTAACAGTATATTAATTGTTCTGCATAAATTGCAAACCTTACTGCTAGCTTTGCTCTGCAGCCTACAGATCACCATGTAGCCGACGCACCACATACCATGATCTGTGCCAATCACATCACTTCTTTTGGAGTATGTCACTCACTGGTCACTGCATGTCTGTTACTTAGTTCATGCAGACAGCAAAGTGTGTAGTTGTGCTATCTTTTGTTTCCCAGTGATAAGCCCATGTGAAATTTTACAGAAATGGATGATTGGAAGAGAGAACAGGCAAAAAAAAAGAAAAGAAAAAAAAAAAGAGAATTCTGGAAAAAAAGTGTTACTTCTGAAATAAAATTGGGTCTGATTAGAAGACTGAAAACGGCAACAGCAAAGAGAAGACAGGAAGAGACCTAGCCTTGTACGAAGCTATGGAATGGACAAACTGAGAAAGCCCAATGAACATGAAGAAAGAAGGCAACGTACTTCATATCACCCTTTAGTTTAAACTGCTGTAGGAACAGAAAGTCACTATGGTGAAATGAAGTATTCACTTCTACTTTGTATTGAGAACTATAAAAAAAAATCCTAACAATACAAGCCAAAGTGTTGAACGTAGCTGCCACATTGAAAGAAAGTGGCAATTACAAGGAACAAAAAGAAACCTTTTGCTACCGATAAAGGCTACTTTTATTGTTTCAAAAGCCTACCTGCCGAAGCTGCTAGCTCAGGTAAAAAAGCTGCTGTGAAATGTGCACTTAGGTTCTGTGATTAGTTAAGGCTGATGGTTTTGAAAAAAAGGATGAGGTTATTCCTAGAAATGATGCTGGCAAACACTCCCTGTGAAAGAAACTCTTGAAGACATTTCACCCACAAAGCCAAAGGGTGACATGGCAGGCCAAAGGCGGTGCAAGCTGGCGGGGCAGGATGGCGGGCTGCCTCCGGCGAAGAGCACGCTGAAGGAATGTATGCCCTATTTGGAGCAATTTCTCCCAAGAGACAACTGATGGCCATTGAACAGCTTCTGCACAACAAACAAGAGAGGCCGCATAGAGAAGGCCAGCAAACCACAAAAGCTCTTTGGGAGCAGAGGGAACGCTCAGGACCACAGGAGCTGGGGAGCGCGCTGGCTGTCACCGCACTTGAGCTGTGTGAGCCCACCCAGGTGCTCAGGCTGACCTGCAGGCCACTCTCCCTGGAGATCCTCCAGGAAGAACAGGGAAGCGAGAGAGTGACAGGCACGGGGTCTCTACATCCAATATTAACCAGGGTGCTCTTGGCACAGCCACTGGGATGCACGTGCATGCGGCTCCCTTGCCGGGAGAGTGAGGAGCCAGCAAAGCATTATGTATGACGTCTGCACGTAGGGCTGCCGTGCCAGGAGAAACTGCACAGATAGTGGGGAGCTTCTGCACGCACATGTGGGGCTGTGTCATCCAGAGAAAGTGCAGAACTAGAGGGGGCTGCTGCAAGCATATGCAGGGCAGCCCTACCCAGCGCACATGTGAAACTAGTGGGGTACAGTGTGGGAGCACACAGGGCTGCTCCACCTGTAGAAAGTGGGGAGCATGTGGGGGGCTGCAACACGCACAATCAGGGCAGCCCCACTGAGACCTAATTTGGACAATAGACAAAGAGAAAATCAAACAGAAAACCCCAAAATTCAGGGTCACCAGGAAGCTCCACTTGAATCAGAAGGGCAAGGAAGGTCACATGCATCAGGCCCAACTCCATTCCGCCATGGACAGCCAGAACAGAACGCCACCGCCCGCTGTGCCCCAGGCTGTTCCACTCGGAACCCACTCTTAATGGCCAGGTAGAAAAAATGTACTAATTTTAGAATGTGTTTGAATTTACATGCCAATTAGCTTTAAACAGACTTCTATAGATATGGGTAGATATACATGAACCTCATGGTAACCACAATCCTACAAAAACTTACAAGAAATACATAAAGAGAAAGGAACCCAAGGACATCACTGAAGAAAACTGCCGGGAGCCGGTGCATCCTTGCTGTTTCAAAGGACCTGGCATATATGGCATACTGTTCTTAATATGTTTGCTCACCTTCTTGGCACTATGTGTTTTAACCAAGGTCACCTCTCCGAGATAGGTTGAATCCCCAGGTAGGGATTTTCCCCTGAAGTTAGGGAGGGAATAAAACCCTTTAACTAAGTGCCAGGCGGGTAATTAATCACTTTAACTACGAACAATCATGCTTAAGCTACATAATCTTTACTCCCTGGAATGGAGATAAGAAACGCCCTAACCTTTGTAATAGAGATTGATAGGATTGAATCAACTGGTATAAATACAGATGTAACAAGACAGCAAGAGACAGAACTCAGAACACAGAACCTACAGGGAACCAGGAGATGGAGGAGCTTCGCTGGAGAGAACATGGCAAGGGATCCTGGACTGAACCTGACTCCAGAGGTTGGCAAGAGAGCCTGACTAGAACCTAGTGACTGAACCTGGCTGGAGAACCTAGCAAGAGAACATGAACACAGAACCTCTCTGGAGATCCAGACCAGAACTTGGCTGGAGATCCTGGCTGGAGATCCTGGCTAGGCTACTGATCAACTGAACGTTGTCTCCGTGTCATTCCTTCTTCGCCGACTCCGTCCACACCTTTGGGGACCCCTGGACCTGCTGGGGTTGGACCCCGGCAGAAAACCAGCAAATCAAAAGAGAGCAACAGAATAAGGAACAGAGAAGAATAACAAAAACAACCGAAAAATGTTGAATAAAATGGCAATAAGTATTTTAATTGTAGATGAACTAAATGTTCCAATAAAAGATAGGGTGGCTTAAGGCAGTGGTTGCCAACCTTTCGGACCTCACGGATCACCAGTGGTCTGCGGACCATCAGTTGGCGACCACTGTCTTAATGGATAAAACAGTAAGATCCACCTACAGTGGGGCCTTGACTTACGAGTGTCCTGACTAACGAGTTTTTTGAGATACGAGCCGTCTCTCGGCCAATTTTTTGCTTTGAGTTGCGAGCTAAAATTCGGGTTACGAGCCAGCTTCAGATACCCCACTGCTAGTTGGCGCAGCGAACGTCACAGTGAACGCCACATCAGCCCAGCATCACGTGTCTCACTCGTTCACTTTAAGCGGTTGTGCTCACATTTGTGCTTGCAGTTATTTTGCAAAACTTCGGTTTTTCAGCCATGGATCTGAAGAAAGTAAGTGCGAAGGACAGGGCTGAGAAGAAGAAGCGGATGATGTGCATTGAATTAAAGAAAGAAATTATCGAAAAACATGACCGAGGTGTATGTGTAATCGACTTGGCGAAGCAGTGCGAGCGCAGCACTTCTACGACCTGCACCACACTGAAGCAGGAGGAGTCGATACAGGCTACAACTCCAGCCAAGGGCGTTAAGATCATTTCCCAACAGCGGACATCTAGCCATGAAAATATGGAGAAGCTGCTGATGGTGTGGTTAACGGAGAAGCAGCTCGCAGGAGATACCGTGACGAAGGCTATTATCTGCGATAAGGCGCGAGCTATTTACGCAGATTTGCTGCAGTAGACCCCAGGCACTTCAATGGATGAGGCATCGGGAGAGCCGTTTAAAGCCAGTCGGGGCTGGTTCGAAAATTTTAAAAAGAGGACTGGCATTCACTCCATTGTCAGACATGGTGAGGCAGCAAGCGTGGATATAAAGGAAGGTGACATCAACGAGCTTATCAAGGAGCACTCCCAGGAACTGACAATGCAGGAGCTAAAGGAGCTACAGACGCAGCAGCACACGGAGGTTTTGCAGGAAATAGATGACACGGAGGAGGAGGAGGAGGAGGTTATCTCTATAAGTGAGATAAAGGAAATGTTTGGAATGTGGGAGAAACTTCCAGACTTTATTCAAAAGAAACACCCAGAAAAAATTGCAACTAGGCGTGCGATGGAGCTATTTAATGACACTTACCTAACTCATTTCAGAAATATTCTGAAAGGGAGGATGGAACAGATCTCATTGGACAGGTTTTTATCGAAAACTCCTGTAGATGAAAGTGATGAAAGCGTGGCGAAAAGGGCAAAAATCAGCAAATAAGATTCAGTTATTCAGTTATTCAGTTCAGCCTTTCTACTCTAACTCCATCAGCATCTTTAAGTCGTTTGATCTCCAAGGTAAATGCTGTACATTAAACTTAATAAAACAAGTTTATTGCACTACATTCTATTGCTCAGTATTGTGTTTTTATACAATATTCGTTATTTTTAAATACATTTTTCTTATTTAAAAACATTTAACAAAACAATTGCGGTGTTTTTTGGGTGTCCGGAACGGATTAATGGCATTTCAATTCATTGTAATGGTGAAAATTGATTTGACATATGAGTAATCTGAGTTACGAGCTCCATCATGGAACGAATTAAACTCATAAGTCAAGGCCCCACTGTATATGTTGCCTATGAGAGACTCAATTTAGATAAAAGACACACAGACAGAAGGTGAAGGGATGGAAAAAAAATTTTGTGCAGATAGAAACAAAAAGAAAGCTGTGGTAGCAACACTCAGACAGAAGTGACTGTGAAGAGACAAAGGACATTACATAATGATAAAGGGGTCCACCCAAGAAGAGGATATAACTCTAAATACAGGTGTATCCCACAGAGGAGAACCAAAGAACATAAAGCAAATATTTTTTTTTAATATATTTTATTGATTTTTTACAGAGAGGAAGGGAGAGAGATAGAGAGTTAGAAACATCGATGAGAGAGAAACATCGATCAGCTGCCTCCTGCACATCTACTGGGGATGTGCCCGCAACCCAGGTACGTGCCCGCAACCCAGGTACATGCCCTTGACCGGAATCGAACCTGGGACCTTTCAGTCCGCAGGCGACGCTCTATCCACTGAGCCAAACCGGTTTCGGCATAAAGCAAATATTAATGGACACAAAGGCAGAAGTTAACAGTTAATACAATAACAATTGGGGACCTAATACCTTACGTGCCACAATGCATAGATCACCTACACAAGGCAGTTAATAAGGAAACAATGGCTTTAATGTCATATTAGAGCAGATTACTTAACAAACATTTATAGAACATTTCATCCCCAAACTGCAGGTACACATTTTTCTCACATGCACATGGACCATTTTCCAGGATAGACCATGTTAGGGCATTAAACAAGCCTCAAAGAATTCAAGATTGAAATTATATCAAATATATTTTCTGCCCAAACTGGCATAAAAATAGAAATCAACTACAGCAAGAAAACTAGAAAAAACACAAACATGTGGAGATTAAATAACATGCTACTACGTAACTCATGGATCAAAGAGACAATCAAACAGAAAATCCAAAAATACCTTGAAACAAAACACAAATTTCCAAAATTTATGGGATGCAGCGAAAACAGTTCTAAGAGGGAAGAGACATTTCTTCAAAGACATAGAGATGGCCAACAGACGTATGAAAACTTGCTCAACATTAGTAATCATCAGGGAAATGTAATGCAAAACCAGACCACCTCACACCTGCCGGAATGGCTCTGAGAAAAGGCAATGCACAGTAAGTGTGGGCGAGGATGTGGAGAGAAGGAACCCGCGGGCACTGTTGGCGGAAGTGTAACCTGGTATAACCACCGTGGAAAACAATACAGAGATTCCTCAAAACAATAAAGTACATCTACCAGATAACCCAGCAATTCCATTTCTAGGTTTTTATTAGAAAGAAATGAAAAACACCAGTTTTCCAGATCCCTGCCTCCTGCCAGCAGGGCTTGCACCACCAGGTCCTCCTGCTGCCACAGCAGGAGCTGGGTGCCGCAGCACTCGGCATGGCTGGCCCGTTCTGCCCTCCTCTGGCCAGATGACCTTGTCGGTGGGCTCTTTACCAGCCTATGCCATACCGCCGTCACGGCACTTAGCTGAACTATTTTTAAAAATGTTCATTTCAGCATTATCTAAAATAGCCAAGATGGAAGTAACTTAGGTATCCATCGATAGTTGAATGGATAAGGAAGATGCGGCACATATATATAATGGAATATTACTCAGAAATAAAAAGTATTAAATCCTATTTGTGACAACATAAATGAACCTAAAGGGTTCTATGCTAAGTGAAATAAGTCAGAGAAAGACAAATACTGAGTAATTTCAGTTACATAGAAACAAATGATGGTTGCCAGAGAGGAGGGGCTGAGGCTGGGAGGAAAGTTGAAGGGTGTACAGTAAAGAATATGGGGAAAGCACACGGCAAGATATACAAACGTCTACTCATCGTTTTACACCTGAAACTACTACAGTGGAATCTTGGTTCTCAAACCTAATTTGTTCCAGAAGGCAATTCAAGAAGCGATTTGTACAAAAACCGGATCATTATTTCCCTTTAGAATTAATTTAAATTGAATTAATCCATTCCAAACCCCCAAATGATTCCGTTTTAACCTTTTTTATCTACACTACATGTCTAAGCTCTATTGTTGTTCTCACAACTTTCCTTTTCACTTTGCTGCTATGGCTAACCTTCTTAGGACCCATGGTGACTTACTGTATGTATTTAATAATAAGCAGCAGCAACAAAAGCAGAAAAAAGAAACCCACCAAAATATTCACAGCACAATTTCCTGAGACGTTACTGTGAGGTTTAGGGGTGACTGACTCACACTCGCACCCTCTCTCCTTTGTTGGATGCCTGAGAGACACGTGGCTGTTCCTACAGGTATCAGCATGAAAGGGAAGTGTTGGGTTGAGAACCGAAGTTTTGCTCAACAACTGAGACATTTTTTCTGTGAACAACTTGGTCAGGAACCAAACTGTTGAAGATGGGAGATAATCAAGGCCGAGGCTTGACAGTATCCGATTGTATGCCAACTGTGCTAATCAAGTGGCAGAGCAGACCCAAACTCAGAGGGGCGATGCAGTTCATCATGGCAGACAAACTCCTGTCCTGCGTTCAAGTCACACAATGTGACGGTCAGCATGTTCTCAATATTTTTGAATCATGAGAAAGAAAACATTTGCATTCTCAATATTTCTAATGTTTTGAATTACAGCATACTAAGTAAATATTAGTTTCACTATTTTGTCATTTCCTATCTATTGTAACTGATAGTTGTTAATATTTTCACAAATGTTTTTAAAGCTCATATAATGATTTTATTTTGCCCCACTGATTAAGACCACTTTGCAGTTTCAGTCTGCATTTTACTTTTTAACATTCCTGCATTAGTGTGCAAAGTTATGGCCCCAAAACCTTGATCCCCGCTCTTTGCTCTGCCCGACAGTCCAAGGCCAGGGAGCATGTGGCTGACTCCTTCACGCTCTTTGGCGTCTGGTGAGATGAGCCTTTCTGTAAGACGGCATCTCTTCCTCCATCAGTTTATGTTCCCTTTACATTTTCTTTTTATTATTTCTTTACACTCACTAGAAAGTAATTTTAGTCACTCTTATATAATTCCAGATTTTAAAACGACACTTGGCACATATTAGGCATTCATAATTATTTGGAATGAAGTAGATCTAAAAATATTAACATGGTAAGCTAATAGCGATAAGTAGAAAAAAGTAAGATACAGAAAAATCAATCAGTAAGATCTTGTTTTTGAGGAAGGATCTGTCAATCTATCTATTTGTGTATGTAGAAAAAGACATGGAAAGATACTTAACCAATCAATAATATTCTGAGGAATGGGATGGACAAGGTGGGTGAAGAATAAAACAGTGATTTTGACTTTATACTTTAAATGTCTTTATATTGTCTCATTTTTATCCAAAATAATTCCTCTTCTGGAACTAAGGTGACAAAAAATAAAGAAAAAAGGGTGAATAAACTATTGTCATAATGCCATTGATGATAGCAGAAATAACTGGGTATTTACTATGTCACAGGTTCTAAGTACTTTCAATGAGTCATTTTATTTAAAAAGTTAAGTATCCCCCTAGCTGGTTTGGCCCTGTGGATAGAGTGCTGGCCTGCGGACTGATTCTAGTCAAGGGCACAGGCCCGGGTTGCCGGCTTTATCCCCAGTAGGGGGCCGTGCAGGAGGCAGCCAATCAATGATTATCTCTCATCACTGATATTTTTATCTTTCTCTCCCTCTTCCTGCCTCTCTGAAATCAATAAAAATATATTTAAAAAAAACCTCATTACAAAAAATAAAAAGATAAGTATCTGATGAGCTCAATGTTATATATATATGCCCATTTCATAAGCGAAGCAAATGAGGGTTAGAGAGGTGGAAAACTGTGTGCCGACCACAGAGCTAGAAAGAGCACATTAACAATGCACACAAGCACATGATGTGAAATCTGTCACATGTGTGAGACCCTTTGCTTCCCAATTACAGTGGGGCCTTGACTTACGAGTGTCCCGACGAACGAGTTTTTCAAGATACCAGCCATCTCTTGGCCGATTTTTTGCTTTGAGTTGCGAGCTAAACTTCGGGTTACGAGCCAGCTTCAGATACCCCACTGCGAGTTGGCGCAGCGAACGTCACAGTAAACGCCACAACATCAGCCCAGCACTTCAATTCATTGTAATGGTGAAAACTGATTTGACATATGAGTAATCTGAGTTACGAGCTCCATCACGGAACGAATTAAACTCATAAGTCAAGGCCCCACTGTATGTGCTGTTGGAGGCCCGAGTGGAAGTTGGAGGCCTGAGTGACGTGCTCACCCTGCAGGCCTCGGGGACCCGGATGTGCTCCGCACAGAGCCCTCCACTCGAGGACTGGCTACTTCAGGAGGCTGAGGAGGAATGAGGGTTTTCCGAACTGCAATTCTGAAAGAGACAAACACAAAAAACAGCAGTTCAAGGGAATTAAAAGACGTACCAGGCACATTTCCCAGGCTATGGACAGCAAAATAAAAGCACTACATTGGCTAAGTACTTTTCATGGATTTTAAAGAATTTTATCAAAGTAACATAGGCACGATATTATGAGAATAGTCAAACAGTACTACAAGACAGAATACAGCAAGTCCCTTCCCTGCCCTCCTCACTTCTGACCCAGCATGCTCTAGGAAGCAGGCACCGTGACTCTTCTAGCTGTTTTTCTAGCACGCCTTATCTCCTTTCTACTTCACATTATAATTTAAATCCATGGTAAGTATTTATGATCATTATTGTGTCTGTGTATCTGTGCTGACCTAGCAAGTTCCTGGAAGATAAGTAACATACATGGATCAAGGCGATCAAAGACCAATACTTTTCAGACTGAGAACTAACCACTGGATTTAACAATGTGGAGTCCAGAGGGAGCTCGACACGTTCAGTTTCGCAGAGTGGGAGCAAATGTTAGACAAGAGTGGATCTGAGAGAAGGTGGCGACAACCAGAGTGTCTCGTGTTACAACGCCTAATAATCATCCAGACGCTGGTCCTCAAACCCACAAGCACCGTGTCTCCTGGTCGCGATGAACGCAGTGACTCGCACAGCTGGTGAGGGTGTAAGTGGATATAAACACTTGGAAACACTATTGGCATGAGCTACTAGAGCTGAACACAAGCACAGCCTACACCCCAATCACACCAATTATGTAAGTGACACCAGAACCAGAGGGGTTACTGCACTACTGGGTTCACTCACCCATCTGTGGCAGGCTTCTTCCGAAGGATGCTTGGCCGGGGGGAGGAGCCCTGGGCGGGGGCGCTGGTGCTGGCGCTCTGGCTGTGGGTCTGCACCACAGTGGTTGCTGCTGGAGTAGCACTGAATGGGCTGCTAATAGGATTGGCTACGATTGTGGCTCCATCTGCCAACACCATTGCTGGGAGACAGGCAGGGGCGGGGCAGACAAGAACAATGAGGAGAGGGAAATGAAATAACATTACTAAAGTATCACATAAGATAAGTAGAAACAATCAGACCACCAGACTTAGTGTCTCTATGTTCTGACCATCCAATTTCAAGACGATAAGAAATAGGAACATCATGCTCATGAGCCTAAAAGCAAAAGGCAAGTAGGAGGTTACTCACCTACTGATGCATGATCAATAATCATTTTCATTGGTTTACAATCGTAATTATTAATAAAATGAGAAAAATACATAATTGTATAGTATATTTCAGGAAATCTCCCAGTTTTGGTAAAATACAACCACGTTCAATCCTAAAAATGGTGCCAAACATTCCAGTCTATCTTAATTTTACAGCGTTACATAAACTCTCCTAAAAAACCTCCTGCAAGGAATGAGAGTCCTCCTATTACAAGGTGAATCTGTTCTCTCAACTTAGAACTCTTTCCACGGAGTGCTCCTCACCTGTGCCAACAGCTATAAGGCTGCTCATGCATTTCTAAAGCAACAATGACCCTGACAGATAGGTTCTAAGCATCTCATGTTACAAAGTGAAAACGAAAGCTTAGAGAAATGATGAGACCACAAGCCAGCAAGTGGCAGATCAGAATTGAAACCCAGGGTCTCTCTTTTCTCCACACCAAAGTTCACCCCAACATGACAATTACCTGAAGTTTTGCCTTCAGGCGGAGGCTGCTGAGTCCCCACTGCTGCAGGCTGAAGTCCTTGAGTGCTGAGTGGGGTTGCTGAGTGAATGCCCTGTGTGCCAATTGGTGCTGGCTGTATTCCTGGGGTCCCAATGGGGGCTGGCTGGATCCCCTGTGTACTGATGGGTGCAGGCTGGATCCCCTGAATATGTCGAGCATGAGATGCATCCACTGTCATCAACTGCATGGGGTTTAGGTGAACTGTAGATGCCACCCCAACACCAGTCGGAGCTGTTATGGCAGAGTTTGGAGCCTGAGCTGAAACTGAAAAAGATGCAAAAACTGACTACAATAGCAGCTTTGATTAGACACAGTCCACATAAGAAGAAAAACACCAAAGTGAAAACTGCACAACATCTAAATCCTCAAAAAAAAAAGCCCGGCCGGTTGAGCTTTGACCTATGAACCAGGAGGTCACAGTTTGATTCCCAGTCAGGGCACATGTGGGATTTCGGGCTCTGTCTCCAGTGTGGGTTGTGCAGGAGTGAGTGAGTGACTCTCTCATCACTGATGTTTCTATCTTTCTCTCCCTCTCCCTTACTCTCTGAAAAAAATAAAAATAACTACAGCCCCAGCTGGTGTGCTTAGTGGTTAGAGCAGCCGTGGGAAAACTACGGCCCGTGGGCCGGATCCGGCCCGTTTGAAATGAATAAAACTATTGAAATAAAAGACCGTACCCTTTTATGTAATGATGTTTACTTTGAATTTATATTAGTTCACACAAACACTCCATCCATGCTTTTGTTCCGGCCCTCCAGTCCAGTTTAAGAACCCATTGTGGCCCTCGAGTCAAAAAGTTTGCCCACCCCTGGGTTAGAGCATCTGGTCCAATTCTCAGTCAAGGGCACAGACCTGGGTTGTAGATTTGATCCTGACTAGGCGCCAGTCAGGGCCCATGTGGGAAGCAACTAAATGGATGTTTTCTCTTTCCCTCTTTTCCTCCCTTCCACTCTCTCTAAAAATCAATGAAAAATATCCTTGAGTGAGGATTAACAAATAAACAAAAGAAAAATCACTACATAAACCATATATTAGCACGTTAAGTGCCAGGCCCGTTTTGTCTTCCTTTCCATTTAGCCCGCGATATCTGATTTCACCGATATGCTGGCGGCCGGAGATCTGTGTAAGGTTGCGATAAGACTGCATGTACATCTTCAGGCATATTCCTGTATGTATTTATCGCAATCTGTACTCTGTATTCTTTTAGAAATGCTTTCTCTTCGGTCAGTTGTCTGTGGTTCGTGTTCCAGTGCAGTTTAAAAATTTTTCTTTACCCGTAACGGTGACAATGTCAGTAGAAGAAGCACGTGAAAGCGATTCAAGTGAAATTAGTTTTTCTAAGTAATGTCGTAAAGTCGTTCTTTTTCTTCATCAGAGGATGAGGATAAGGATTTTGAAGAATGGCATGATCCGAGAGGTCATTAACCAAGGACTATGCCTTTCACCTATCCGTTTGGCTTTAGGATTGAAGACTTGAATGTAAAGTCATGTGCAACAGTAGAGAATTCTTATGAACTATTTGTGCCTGATGAATTGTTTGAGGATATTGCCAAACGAACTTATATGCATCGCAAAAATTAGGGGCTGAAAACTCGCAGCGTTTGTGCAGGTGGACTGTGACAAACAGAAATGAAATGAAATGAAATGATTTTTTGGTTGATGCTATGGATGGACTAGTTAGACTACCATCTTTACATTTATACTGGTCCCATGATCCTGCATAAATGCAAACTTTCCCGAAAAAAATGTCAAGAAATAGATTTGAAATATTACAAATGCTGAATTTTTCAGACAATAGGGAGACAGATGTTTCCAATCGTTTATGCAAAATACAACTAATAGATAACATGAAATGTCAAAAAATATTATCCATGTGAAGCTGTATGTATCGATGAATCTTTGATACCATTTCGTGGCCACATAATATTTAGGCAATATTTAAAACAAAAATGCCATAAATATGGTATTAAATTATTTAAGTTGTACTGAGGATCTGGGTACACGTATGCTTTTTGTGTATATGCAGGGAAAAGTTTAGAAAAAGAAAATATGACACCAACTAATGTTGTAATGTCTCTTTGTAGAGATGTATTCAATAAGGGACACACGTTGTACACACAACTGGTACACGAGTTTAGAGTTAGCATATAAATTACTCGATAATAATACTCATTTAGTAGGAACATTACATTCAAATTGATGGGGAAATCCTCATGATGTAACGTCAAAGAAATTAAAACGGGGAGAAATTATAGCAAAAGAGAACAAAAAAGGAATAACCATTTTGAAATGGAAAGATAAGCGGGACATCTTACTTCTTTCAACAAAACACACGTCAGAGATGGTGATTGCTGAAAATAGATCAGGTCACTACTTGAAACCAAAAATTGTAGTGGATTATAATGCAGGAAAAGCAGTTGACATATCTGATCAAATGAGTGCCTATAATAATCCGTTATGAAAACCCATGAAATGGTATAAAAGCTAGCCTTTGAGCTCCTACTAAATACTGCTGTTCTCAATGCTCATATTTTATTTAAAAATATTAGCAAGAAGAATATGAGTATCACAGAATTTCAGAAAAAATTAGCTGTCCATCTAACAAATTGTCGGGATGAAGAAATTCCAAGTGGCAGTGCTGTAAATATACCTCAAATATCTCATCACAAACTGCAACAAAAAACTAGAAGAGTGGCTAAAGTTCAAAGATATTGTAAGAAATGCTACGAAGATAATGCAGCACGATTTGGATGAACTATTGCCATAAAGTTCACAAAACAAGTTATAACAGTCTGTGAAACCTGCACAGGACAACCATTTCTATGTAGACTATGTTTTAATAATATTCATTAAAATTTTTTTTGGTAACAAGTAATATTTAAGTACATTCTTTTATGATCTTCAAGTTATTTAAAATTTATGAATAGAAGAATATAATTTTTTAAATTGTATATCATCAGCCAACAGTGACTGACCGGCCTGAACCAGTAACTGATGAGGTCCGGATGGAAAGTAGAGTGTCAGTCACCGGTGACTGACATGGCACTTAATGCGTTAAGGTGTTCTTCTCCACTCACTTCCTACCAATCTGATATGAATTTTTTGCAGATTAATAGAAATGGCATTAAAAAAAAGCAAAAAAGCACTCTATTAAACTCCAAATGTGAGCCAGGCAACTGTGCTAAATAAGTAATTTAAAACTTCTGAGACACACCCATAGCTCCCAAGTCAGTAATTTTTGTTTTAATCTATAGAATCACTATATAGGCATTTCTGAAATACAATAATTATGAATTTTAAGTTCCATATACCCATTAAAAAGAGAGAACACGCAAGTTTCCTTTTTCCTATCAGGCAAACACATCATCTATGTGTACATTAAAAAAAACCTCAAAAACAACAAAACTGAAAATAAAAGCACTCCCAGGAAGCAACAACAAAAAAAACTTTCTCACTACTGTGGAAAGAAAACAAACACAACCCTTCTCCCCAGTTAACAAAAAAAATCCAGAGGAAGGTATCTCACCCTCATCCTTTACAACAGCTGAGATACAGAAACAACCTCAGTGTCTGCTGACAGTTAAGTGGATAAAGAAAACGGGACACACACACGAATACTACTCAGCCATAAAGAGGAAGGGAATCTTGCCATCTGCAACATGGACAGACCTTGGGGTATTATGCTACGTGAGTAATCCAGGAAGAGAAAGACAGATAATGGATGAACTTACCTATCTGTGGCATGTAGAAAAAAAAATACCAGTACACCAACTTGACAGACACAGACAACAGATTAACTGTTGCCAGAGGCTGGGCTGGGGGAAGTAGGAGGGCTGGAAGGGGTAGGTAAAATGGATGAAGGGGTCAAAAGGTACAAACTTCCAGTTACAAAATAAGTCACAGGGATGTAAAATATAGCAGGGTGACTAAATTGCATATTTGAAAGCTATCAAGAGAGATCTTAAAAGTTACTGCCCAGCTGGCATGGCTCAGTGGTTGAGCGTTGACTTATGAACCTGGAGGCCACAGTTTCATTCCCAGTCAGGGCATATGCTCGGGTTTCGGGCTCGATCCCGTGTGGGGCGTGCAGGAGGCAGCCAATCAATGATTCTCTCTCATCATTGATGTTTCTATCTCTCTTCCTCTCTCTGAAATCAATAAAAATATATTTTAAAAGCTATCACAGAAATTATCAAATCATTATATTGTACACCTGACACTAATGTCATATGTCAATTACACCTCAATTTAAAAAAAGATATAATTAAAAGTTTTATGAACCAGAGAAAAAAAGATAAATTTTTATTATGAAAGAGAAAAGTATAGTGAAGTTAGTACACGTGTGAATTTCCAGCCATTGCTATGTCATTCTTCCCTGCTGTAAAATAAATAACCCACAGAGCATTATTCGTGTCTCTGAGAAGTGAGCTTTGTTGTCTCTGTTCAGTGGTAGTTGGGCTGTCTGCCTGGAGAGCATGCAATCAGTCACCGTTCCTCTCCAGGTCACTCCCTGTGCTCAGCCAATACTGAACTGCCATGCCTCTGTCCTCTCCATTCTGAGCGATGCTTTCCACATATTACTTCCCCGAGGAAGGTCACTCCTGACTTCCAGCCCTACTGTCTCATGTAGAAATCACATCTCGAACGGCAGAAGCAGCACGGTTTTGCTCAAGCCTCTCTTCTGGGACCCCATACGTTTGTCTACTGTAATATCTCTTTAAGTCCTACTCTTCTTACTAGACTCTAAGCTCGCTGACAGCAATATCTGTTTAAGAGTCAGCTTTACGTAGGTCTGTGAACTGAAGGGTCCTGGGTTCAATTCTGATTAAGGGCACATGCCCAGGTTGTGGGCTTGATCCCCAGCAGGGGGCGTGCACGAGGCAGCTGATCAGTGATTCTCTCTCATCATTGATATTTCTAACTCTCTCCCTCGCCCTTCCTCTCTGAAATCAATAAAAATATTTTTTTTAAAAAAAATAATATTTCTTTAAACAAAAAAAGTGAGCTTTAAAAAGAAAGCCTGGCATAGGACCTTACATATAGTAGAGTGTCAATAAATATTTGTGGAATTAATAAATGCATGAACAAATAACTAAATGAATGAGATACACCTCTGAAACAAGTGAAATTTCAGGAACAATCTGAGAGGGATCAATCACTTACAAACTATATAGATTATGTATATATATTTATAATTATATAGTCATATAAATATTCTACTAATATCTTGTTGGCCCAACAAGATTCCATCTTTATAAGCAACTAGAGACCTTGAACAATCCTATATAATAAAAGGCTAATATGCAAATTGTCCCCTCGGGAGTTTGACCGAATGGGAGTTGGACTGCTTGCTATGATGTCAGAGAAAGACATACCCCTCCCTCTCGCCTGCAGCACACTGGTGCACAGACTGGGATGGGAAGAAGCCCTGTGGCTTGTGCTACTCGTTTTCAGGTCTGCTGCAGCGGTAAGAGAAGATACTTGGAATAATAATGTGGAAACACAGGTGACTGGCAGGATGCACAACACTACTGACAGTGCTAGTATCATGGGTTTTGACAATAAATATTTATATACAATGACAATGTCAGCTTAAGAGATACTCTGCACATCCTTTACAGTTGGCTACTATCAGAGAAATACATGTCGCTCACACGCTACCTTCTGGAGACAGGCACAATGACTGCACTGTGAGAGAGGGCCAAGGTGGTAGGAGGAGGTAAGTGCTGCCACTGAGAAAAAGACTTAAGACTTTGCATCAATAATCTTAATACTTCTGGCAGCAATTAAGCATGACTTTATCTCTGTAAGATTGTTAATAAAGAACATGGATATGAATGTCCTTTAAAAAGATATTAATTTGATGAACAGCAAAAAATGATAGAATATTCAGGAAAATTCAGCTACTTTTTCACATTAGAGATAAAAATTAGAATAAAATTTGGAGAAATTTTTATTAAAAATAAAACCAACCAATATACAAAAACCAATGCAGAGATGAAGGAACCGGTTTTTAAAGAGATTTAAATACCATGTTTTCAAAGTTTTAGACCAGCATTCCAATTGAAATATACCATACGTGCAGTTTAAACATTTTCTGTAGCCAAATTCATAAAGTAAAAAGATGCAGGCCAGATTAATATTAGTATATGTTTAAGATATATTTTGTTAAAAAAAAAAAGATATATTTTGTTTAACCTAATGTATCCAAAATATTATCATTTCAAAATGTAATCACTATAAAATTTTTATTAAGTTATTTTACATTTTATTTCTATAGTATGTCCTCAAAATTCAGGGCATATTTTGCTATGACAGCACATTCTCAATTCAGATAAAAAATTTTTATTAGAAATATTGGATTTATATTTTGATTCCATAAAATCTACATTTTGAGAAAGTAGTTTCATATCAGTAAGTTTCTCCAAACATATTTGAAGTTTGTCTAGTTTTAATTAAGTAAAACAAAAAATTCAGTTCTTCATCTGCGCTGAGTCCCCCACCTCCCCCTTCAAATGCTCAATGGCCACCTGTGGCCCTGGCTGCAGGCCTCGTTGGCACAACAGAAGGCCATGTCCACAGAGAGACAACCTGGCTTTCTCATACCTAAAGTGAGCTGAGTCCCAAGGAACATATTATACAAACACTGACGTCTAAGAATTGTTTTCTGGATAAAGAAAACATGCCATTTACAAGAAAGAATAGTGAGTGTTGAGCATAATTGGACCAACGTTAAAAACACAACAAACACCCCATAAAACGAAAGAAGCCCTGTAAGAGTGCAGCTTTATTCGTTTTAACTGCACTACCATTTTAAGGTGTAACAAAAATTGTTAACATAATTCTCCTCAGGTGGGACAAAAATCATGCAAATGTCACTAACAATACTAACAACTTTTTATTGAACAAAGAGATGGTAATTTAAAACATTAAAGCTTCACATTTTAGCCTGAAATGAAGTTGAACATAGAAGCTAGAGTAGTTAAAGCCATAGTAAATACCCAGTGATCAATTTCGATCTCATTGCTTGAAAAAATGAAAATGTGAAGTCATCTTCACAGTGGGAATCATACCTGGATACTGTCGGATGGTGGACACAGAGCTGGTGATTGGGGTGTATGTGTGTGCCGTCAGTGGGTATGCAGAAGGTGGGTATGTTGGCAGAAAGTACTGGAACTGGACGGGAACAGACGGTCTATGGGTGGAACACAAATAATAATGAACCAGAGCGGCCTGGTGTCTTCTTTACCTGCAAATGATCCTGTCCCCAGACCCTTCCCACACCCTTACGGCCATACCAACATCTCCCACTGGGTCTCAAACATGTCAGATCGAAGGACACAGATCTACAGAGTAGTATCTGTATTTCTTGCACCAGAGGCCTGGTGCACAAAATTCATGCATGAGTGCGGTCCCTAGGGCTGGCCAGTGATCAGGGCTTATTAGGGCGTCTCGCATAGTCCTGATTGGGGCCAGGCCGGCTGGGGTAAATCTCCTGGCTGGTCGGCCCCCCATCAGCCCTGATCAGGGGCAGGCTGATCAACCTCCTGGGGTTTCTCACCCTGGTCGTATGGCCTCCACAATAGGCCTCAATCGCTGGCCAGGCTGAGGGATCCTATCTTTGCATGAATTTGTTTTAGGCCTCTATTTTTAAAATAAATGAATATTATAAATAACTGTATCAATAAATGTAAATATACATGGAACAATACTCGGCAAAACTGACTAAAAAGCCCCTGCATTAATAAAAGGTCTTCCCTGTTCAATTCCACTTGAAAGACGCTAAGCTCATACTGTTTTTACTGGCAAATTTTATCAAATATACGTAAAACAGATAATCTAAACTTATACAAACTGATTCAGAGACCAGAAAAAGAAGAAAAGTGGCCTTAGCTTACTTTTTTTTAAAAAAAAATATATTTTATTGATTTTTACAGAGAGGAAGAGAGAGGGACAGAGAGTTTGAAACATCGATGAGAGAGAAACATCAATCAGCTGCCTCCTGCATACCCCCCACTGGAGATGTTCCCGCAACCACAGTACATGCCCTTGACCAGAATCGAACCTGGGACCCTTTAGTCCGCAGGCCGACGCTCTATCCACTGAGCCAAACCGGTTAGGGCCTTAGCTTACTTTTTGAGGTTAAGATAGCCTTGATATCAAAACTGGACAGGGACAGTATCAGAAAGGATTATAAACAAATCTCACTCTCTACACTGACACAAAAGTTCCTAAACAAAACTGAACCAATCTATCCTACATAGTTCTATATAGTAAAAGGCTAATATGCAAATCGACTGAACAGCAGAACGACCGGTCGTTATGACGTGCGTTGACCAGCAGGGGCCAGAAGCTCCTGGTGGTCAGTGAGCTCCCACAGGGGGAGCGCCGCTCAGCCAGAAGCCCTGAGCTGAGCTCACAGTTGGTGAGCACAGCAGCGATGGTGGGAGCCTCTCCCACTTCCAAGGCAGTCGGACATCCCCCGAGGGCTGCTGGACTGAGAGAGGGTGCAAGCCAGGCTGAGGGAATCCCCAAGTGCATGAATTTTGTACACCGAGCTTCGAGTCCTATATAATAAAATAGAAACATGCAAATCAACCGTTCCTCTGCTATACTCAAGCCACGCCCACAAACCACACCCACCAGCCAGACTGACTATGCAAATTAACCCGAAAAAGATGGAACTGGAGAGCATTACGCTAAGTGAAATAAGCCAGTCAATGAAAGAAAAATACCACATGATCTCACTCATTTATAAGCATAACCAATGGACATAAGACACTGGGTGGTAAGGGAGGCCGGGGGCATGTCAAGGGGGGGGGAGGGAGGGAAAGGAGACATATGTAATACTCTCTGTAATACTTTAAGTGATAAAACAAAATTAAAAAAAAACAACAAAAAACGAAAAACAAAAAAAGATGGCAGTTAATTTGCATACACAGGTGTCAAGCGCCCCAGGAGGTGACAGTGGCAACGCCCGCAGGCTCCCGGGACCTTGCCGCCAGAGAGCGGGAGGTTGGGAGGTTTGGAGGACTTGGCAGAGCAGGAGACCGCTGGACATAGAGCAGAGCGAGAGAGGGCGTGGCTCCCTCTGTCACCCCAGCTTCCTCATCACAGCTGTGGAAACTGACAGCAGGGAGGAGGAAGTCCCACCCCCACAGAATGAGCCAGAATCAGCCATTGGTCAGATAGCTCTCAGCGGCCCGACAGCCAGGACTCTCATTCACCTGCATCTCAGACCGTGACAGTAGAGAGGTGGGACTCTGTCTAAAGAACACCTGTTGACACAACGTAGCTCTGCAGCCGAAAGATGCCGGCGTTATAGACAGAAAGTGTCTGCAGAGCAGCGTGCGTCTGATCTTGAAAGAAGGCGGCACCTGTGACAGAATGTATCTGAACACCAGCTACTGGAAAAACGTCGCTCTGATGCCAAAAAACACTGGTGTCATCGACAGAAAATGTAAGACCAACGTGCCTTTGAAGCTGAAAGAAGGCGGTGGCGACGACAGAATATGTCGAGAGAACAGTCATCAACAAGTACGACCAATACCGGTAGGAACTGCCTTCTCAGCGAAAATGGAGTACACGAGGATGCAATCCTCAAACATAGTTGTGGTGGAATGACTGTTCGATGTGAATTTTGCCTATTACTAAATTTCTTGGATGAAAAACCAACCGATGGGAAATTTACTGGATATTGTAGCAAAGGGAAAGTCTGTCCAAATCATATACATTTTCCAGATTACCCGGCATATTTAAAAAGATTAATGACAAACAAAGATTCTGACAGTAAAAATTTCATGGAAAATATTCATTCCATAATTAGTTCTTTTGCTTTTGCTTCCATGGGTGCAAATATTGCATTGCCATCAGGATATGGGCCATACTGTTTTAGAATACACGGACAAGTTTATCACCATACTGGAACTTTAAATCCTTTGGATGGTGTTTCTCGGAAGTTTGCTTAACTCTATATTTTGGATACAGCCAAAGCCAAAAGTAAAAGATTAGCAATGCCAGAAAACCAGGGCTGCTCAGAAAGACTCATGATCAACATCAACAACCTCATGCATGAAATAAATGAATTAACAAAATCGTACAAGATGCTACATGAGGTAGAAAAGGAAGCCCAATCTGAAGCAGCAGCAAAGGGTATTTTGCTCCCACAGAGGTAACAATGGCGATTAAATATGAGCGTAACAGTGATCTGGGTTGATATAATTCTCCCCATGTAACTGAGGTTGCTGTCCTTTCAGAAACGAAGATGGAGAACCTCCTTTTGAAAAGGGACTTGCTCATGCATTGTAAACCAGATCCCATTAATCCAAATGCCACTAAAATCAAACAAATCAATATCCTGTTTCCTACATTAGATGCAATGACATATCCCATTCTTTTTCCACATGGTGAACAAGGCTGGGGAATGGATATTGCATTAAGACTCAGAGACAACAGTGTAATCGACAATAATACTAGACAAAGTATAAGGACACGAGTCACACAAATGCAGTATTATAGATTTCATATCTCTGTGCGGGACACATTCAATCCTACTTTAAATGCAGGAAAATTAACTCAACAGTTTATTGTGGATTAATATTAAAAAATGGAGGCCAATCGGATAAACTTCATCAAAGCAAACCAATCTAAGTTGAGAGTTGAAAAATATAGTGGTTTGATGGATTATCTCAAATCTAGATCTGAAAATGACAATGTGCCGATTGGTAAAATGATAATACTTCCATCATCTTCGGAGGGTCGTCCCAGAAATATGCAGCAGTGATATCAGGATGCTATGGCAATTGTAACAAAGTATGGCAAGCCTGATTTATTCATAACCATGACATGCAACCCCAAATGGGCAAATGTTGCAAACAATTTACAACTCTGGCAAAAAGTTGAAAACAGACCTGACTTGGTAGCCAGAGTTTGTAATATTAAGCTGAATGCTCTTTTAAATGATATATGTAAATTCCATTTCTTTGGCAAAGTAATAGCTAAAATTCATGTCATTGAATTTCAGAAATGCAGACTGCCTCACGCTCACATATTATTGATATTAGATAGTGAGTCCAAATTACGTTCTTCTAATTAATTCCCTTTCAATGCGCACGAATTTCGTGCACCGGGCTACTAGTCTAATCTAATAAAAGATAAACATGCAATTTGACCATACCTTCGCTACACCTTAAGCAACGCCCACCAGCCAATCAGAGCGACTATATGCAAATTGACCCAACCAAGATGGCGGCCGGCAGCCAAGGAGCTGGAGCGATCAGGAGGCTTCGTTGCTCCAGTGATGGAGGAAGCCAAGCTTCCCTCCCGCCCGTCCTGGCTGGCTCTGAGCTCCACTAAAGGCAACAAACTTTCAATTATAGAAGGTAAATAAATCCCAGAACCAAAAAAAGAGAAAATAAGGAGAGGTTGGGAGCTTCTGTCGCTGGGGGGCTTGGCCAGCCTGAAAACGGCCCTCAGCCCCTCACCCAGATGGGCCAGGCACCCTAGTGGGGACCCACCACCCTAAAGGGGGTTCAGCCAGCCTGAAAATAGCTATCAGCCCCTCACCCAGGCTGGCCAAACCTCCATGGGGTGAGGGTCCCCACTGTGTGGGGGGGCTTGACCAGCTGGCAAACAGCCATCAGCTCCTCACCCAGGCTGGCCAGGCACCCCAGTGGGGACCCCCACCCTGAAGGGGGTGTGACCAGCTGCAAACAGCCATCAGCCCCTCACCCAGGCTGGCCAGGCACCCCAGCGGGACCCCCACCCTGATCCGGGACACCCTTCAGGGCAAACCAGCTGGCTCCCACCCGAGCACCAGGCCTCTATCCTATATAATAGAAGGGTAATATGCAAACTGACCCTAACAGCAGAAAGACTGGGAATGGCTGGTCACTATGACACACACTGACCACCAGGGGGCAGACGCTCAATGCAGGAGCTGCCCCCTGGTGGTCAGTGCGCTCCCACAGGAGGAGCTCTGCTCAGCCACAAGGCAGGCTGATGGCTGCCAGTACAGTAGTGATGGTGGGAGCCTCTCCTGCCTCCTCAGCAGCACTAAGGATGTCCGACTGCAGCTTAGGCCTGCTCCCCGCTGGCAAGTGGACATCCCCTGAGGGCTCCCGGGCTGCCAGAGGGATTTCTGATTGCCAGCTTAGGCCCAATCCCCCCAGGGAGCAGGCCTAAGCCAGCAGGTGGTCATCCCCCGAAGGGTCCCAGACTGTGAGAGGGCACAGGCTGAGCTGAGAGACCCCCACCAAGTGCACAAATTTTTGTGCACCGGGCCTATAGTATATATATATATAAGGCTAAGTTCCCATCTGACCAGTACCTATGACAAGCACTGACCACCAGGGGGAAGATGCTCAATGCATAAACTGACCAGGTGCAGTGACTTGGCAGTGGTGGTTCTTGGGTGATGCACCCTGGAACCAGAAAGGAGGGAGCCCGATTCCTCATGGGGCCAGGCGATTCCACCTTCGGCCATGGGTTATGTAGCTGCTGGGGCACTGCCAGCCCCGAATCTGGTTTACTGCACACTTGCGTTTGTGTTCCACACCCTGCACGACAGCAACTTTGCAGAGTGCCCTCTTACACTCGGGGACCCCTTGGTGGATGTTGGAGAGCCGGTTTCGGCCAGATCCCTGCAGGCCAGGCTGAGGGACCCCACCTGGCAGAGGGACCCACTCATTCCACAGAAGCCCTTTGAGCCACAGCACCACCTCTGGTGTGGCCGGCTGGGGAGGGACGGTGAGAGGTTGGCTCCAGGGTGTGCCTGGCCCGTCTCACCCAGTCCCGCCCTGTGGCCAACTTCTAATTAATTTCCTTTCAATGTGCACGAATCCGTGCACTGGGTCACTAGTTATTATATAAAATTAAATACATCATGATCAAATAAGATTCATCACAGGGAAGTAGGAATGATTCAATATCAGAATTTCTATTAATGTTTTAGATCATATTAAAAATGTACAAAAGAACAATCACTTGAAACTTTGCAAAAGATATAAAAATTGCTATTAAATTAGCATTCAATACTTATTTTTGACATAAATGTCTAAGAAAGTGGGACAGAAACAAAACTTTGTTCCTCAAACTGAAAACAGTATCTACAAAAATTGATTATGACATTTCAGAGACTTCCCATTTCAGTCAGGAACAAGACAAGGATGCCCACTATCTCTGCTACATTCAACATCACATTGGAAGTTTAGCCAACAAGAAAAACATAAGTATACAAAACAGAAATGAAAAAACTCCCTTATCCCTCAAAAACTTGTCCTTATTTGTAGATGAGATAAACATCTAAGTAGGAAATCCAAAAGGACTTCCAACCTTTCAGAGCTAAGTCATGCTCAGCAGAAAGGATGGACATGGGATACAGGAAAAGCTAGGAGCACCCCTATGCACCATAATGGGACAGGACAACTGAAAAGTGACCCGATGCTAAAGTGAGTTCCTGTGCACGTACGCAATGGGGGAGGGGATGGGGTGGAATTAGACGTATAACCATGTGCTAAGTAAAGAGTTTTTAAAATGTTACATACTTCTTGCCTGCTGAAAGAGCCTAGAGAAAACGACAATAAACAGCTAATGACTACATCTTGGTTTCTAAATGATGAAAGGGCCCTGGCCGGTTTGGCTCACTGGATAGAGCATCGGCCTGGGGACTGAAGAGTCCCAGGTTCGATTCGGGTCAAGGGCATGTACCTTGGTTGCGGGCACATCCCCAGTAGGGGGTGTGCAGGAGGCAGCTGATCGATGCTTCTCTCTCATTGATGTTTCTAACTCTCTATCTCCCTTCCTCTATGTAAAAAATCATTAAAATATATTTAAAAATAAATAAATAAATAAATAAATAAATGATGAAAGGTACCAGGCTCCTTGGAGAAATGGCGGACTCCAAGATGCTGACAAAGTTCAGGAGGGGCCTGATAACCTTATGGTGGTGGGAAGGGCTGGAATGACCAGGCCATGGCAAAACCACAGGAACTAGTCTGAAGGGGCTCCCATGGACCAACCCAGAGAGAATTTGAACATCAAAATAGATGATACTGAGACTGTAGTAATGAATAAAAACAAATCTATGAGCCTATTCTGTTTCTAAAAAAAAAAAAAAAAAAAAATACACAAAATAAATAAATGGGAGAAATAACTTTATATCAAAATGTCAACTGATAAATGTGAAACAATAGTTAGAAAAAGTCACTATTTTGCAACCAACATATTTCAACAAACCTCAACTGATTTAGCCAGGAATCATCGGTAAACAAACTATTTCGTGAAAGTTTATTGGGGGAAAGGATATTTATAGCCTCAAAGTATTTCCACACAGATTACTTAATTAAAAGAAAAACATCCCTTTATAGTAGGAAAATCTGGCAAACATCACATCTTCACTAAATAACTAATGTTGACCTAACTAATAATGAGACAAAAAAATAGCATGAGCTCTCTAATGTAATAGTAGTGATAAGAGCACATCAACCACGTGGTATTCACTCCAAAAATGCATAGCTTGAATCTAACTACGAGAAAACAATCTGATAAGCCCAAACTGAGTATTCTACAAAAACTGGTCTATCCATATCCTTAAAAAATGTCAATGTATGAAAGAGGATAGAAAGCTAAAAAATTGTTTCAGGAGTAACTATATTTTCAAGATTAAGTAAGAATGCCTTTGTTCTTCAGCGATGAAAATGGAAATATTCAGAGCCATAATACTGCAACCTTTACTCTTAAAATAAATTATACAGAGAAACACACAAAACAAAACAATGGATCCTAAGAGATCAGCCATCAAAAGGAGAATGGCTGAATACAGACATTTTCATAAAACTAAAAGAGAAATAATACAATGTATTATTTTCAGGGAGAAAATCTATATAAATAAAAGGCTAATATGCTAAGTATCTGACTGTTGGACTGGTACCTATGATGTGCACTGACCACCATGGAGCAGATACTCAATGCACAGGCATGGAAACATGGAGCAGACTGATGAATCTAAGGGGGAAGGGAGGAGGGCGGGAAGAGAGTAACCAAAGATCTTCTATGCATACTAGAGGCCCAGTGCACATATTTGTGCACTGGTGGGGTTCCTCGGCCTGGCCTGTGGTGATTGCGTTGAAACCGGCAGTCCCACATCCCCTGAAGGGTCACAGATTGTGAGAGGGCACAGGCCAGCCGAGGGACCCCACTGGTGCATAAATCCGTGCACCGGGCCTCTAGTTTAAAAATAAGAATAAGTACATGCATGCCATATTTGTGGGACATTTTATAATATTGAAAAATCAAAACAATGAATGACACACTGAGGCAGTGTAACTGGCACGTTGCCTCCTACCTATTGTCACTGCGAGTCTCCATGGCCACAGGATTTGGAGAGGCCCGATGTCCTGAGATGGGAATCAGGCTGCTCCTCTCCGTGGGGTAATCAGGCTGGATCCTAGGAGAAGTGTGTGTGATCTGCTGAGGCACCACCTTAGCTACAAAAAGGAAAACCAATGACATCACTGTTCATATGCTTTCACTGTCAAGACAAATCATTCTTGCCCAACAATCTTAATGCAAATAGTAATAAGAAGTCTGGATTTTAGTTTTAATCAAAATAAAAAATGAAAGATAAGTACACAAGGTTCAACTAAATTATTTCAATCTAATCTATAATAATAAAAGCGAAACATGCTTATTAGACCAGATAGCGGAACAACCTTCCAAACATCATTCCGGACATCCTTCCAGACAAAGCTGCGGCAGCGGGGGCGGAGGCAGAGGCGGTTAGGGGCGATGAGGCAGGCAGGCCGGCCAGCAGCCCCGGATTGTGAGAGGGATGTCCGACTGCATCCCCCAAGGGGTCCCAGATTGTAAGAGGGTGCAGGCCGGGCTGAGGGACCCTGCCCCTGTGCACAAATTTTGGCAATTTAGATGATGTAAATATGTATCTCATCTAAGCCTAAGCGACCGTTAAAACCAGATGGTTGCTATGATGCGCACTGACCACCAGAGGGCAGATGTCAATGCAGGAGCTGCCCCCTGGTGGTCAGTGTGCTCCCACAGACAGCCAACCTCCTGTGACCCCTCCCCCTGGCCGGCTGGCCCCGATCAGGACTGGGCGAGATGGCCCCGATCGCCGTCCAGGCAGAAGGATCCCACCTGTGCACGAATTCATGCAACAGGCCTCTAGTCCACTAATATATTCACACTGTCAAAGCAGGGTTCAGCATTATTCCTTTAACAAAAATATCAGCAACCAGGCCCCATTCCCCTGACCTGGCTTCTTCGATATCCTTTTTTTGAGGAGAAAACTTTTTATTAAAAATATCAAACAGACCATAAACAAATGAAAATATAGCTATAGAAATGACAAAGACCTTAGATTCTACTCCATAAGTAATTGGGTCCATAAGGAAGTAGCAATGTGGCTAATTAGTACTGAGTAGATCATTTTAATTTCTAAGTCCCAGCTTCCTCATCTCTTAGGCTTTCTCTAGATAATCATTTAATTTTGAATATCCTATGACTTTATCTAAAACCTTACAGCAAAGTCAAAATAAACAACAGAGTTTTCAAATTTAATATCAGGCTCAAAATTTGCTTTCCTCTACAATTTACAATCAAATTTTGTGCCGAAGGTATAGCTGAACTGGGACATACTTTATGGTTCTTAAGAGACCTATTAACTCTATGCCTTGAAATTTGCAAATAAAAGCTGTGACCTCAGAGATACAGAGCAAGGGCCATTTGGATAGTTATAACATCATTCTCAGGCCACACACAATTATCAACTTAAAAATCAGCCTGCTAGGCTGGCTGGTGTGGCTCACGGGTTGAGCATTGACCTATGAACCAGGAGGTCGCGATTTGATCCCCAGTGGGTGGGGTGTACAGGAGGCAGTTGATCAATAATTGATCTCTATCTCCCTTTCCCTTCTTCTCTGAAATCAATAAAAATATATTTAAAAAATTAGTCTGCTATACTTGGTCAAACATAAACTCACCCCTAATGCTTTGGTAGGGCCAGACCAAATGATTTCTCCGGCCTATATGGCCCACGGGCGGGACGCTCCCCACCCGCTCCAGAGGGACAAAGGTTCCATCTGTGTAAAGACGCAGGTTACACCAGTGACAGGCACATAACCACTAGAGACTAGGATGATGCCCCACATTACCCACAGTGCAATGCATCAAACACCAAAGGTAAGCAGCACAAACCACCATGGATGCCCAGCCGTTTCCTGAGGGAGATAGCCGGAGAAGTTTCTGCAGGATGCCCTGGGTGCCCAATTGGAGCACTGATGATGGCATCTGCTGGCTAAGGCAGAGAGGCACTGTAATGGCACATTTTCCATCAGTTGGAGATAGAGTATTGAGTGGAAAGCAACGAAGCCTTGTTTTTCACTCTTCCCATGAAAGGCAGGAAAAATAATACTTCCAAAGAATGCAGTTATCATTTGTAGGATAACTAAACAGTGGTTCATAAACGTAAACACATCCCAAATTTTAAATCTTTACTTTTTTCTAATTAAAAAAGCCATATTCTCTATTATTAAAAATAAATAAAATTTAAGGAAAAATATAATGCAGAAATCATAACTTGGCCATACTGCTACCTCCAAAGATAATTTCATTTTCTGAATGCTGTGACTGACTCTGCTTTGTATATTCTAAGACAGTATGGTCATCTACTGGAGATGAGCATTCATCAGAGGAGAAAACCCTATGTTCATTGTTTATCATTTTTATTCCTGACCCAATATATTTTTATTAGAAACAATGGCTGAATTCAATATTTAATCTCACCTGGAAAAAACCACTTAGGTGATTTAATATATCCCCTAGACCTAAACTTGAAGATCAATGCTCTAGGTTCAATGTCAAGTTTTCCTTCTCAACCTTTGTACAAGGATCCTATTATGACATAACAAAAAAGTATTTGGGTTACTATAAAAGAGGAAAACAAAACTAGAGCATAAACCCAACTGAACTTAGATGAAACCAATCACATTAAGGTGGCAGATGTTAAATGTTCTGGTATTTCTGTCAAATGATTTTCATATCTAGAATTCAGTAAATGGTTAAAATTAAAAAATAAATGAGCTGGGTAGATATAGAATATAGTAATACAGTAACTTAGGACAGGTATAAAGTTGCTAGTTTAAGCAAAAATGTATGATCATAGTTCTGTCTCCTGGTACTTTTACTTAAAATTTTTATTTATTGATTTGAGAGAGTGTGGGAAGGAAGGGAGAAGAGAGAAAGGGTGGAAGGGAGATAGAGAAAGAGAGAGAGAAACATCAATTTTGTTGTTCCACTTACTCGTGCATTCATTGGTTGGTTCTTGTATATGCTATGACCAGAGATCAAACCCGCAACCTTGGTGTATTGGGACAATGCTCTAACCACTGAGATTCCAGACCATCTCCTGGTACATTTATGAGGTGACTTCCACTGTGATTTCTTAGGAAGATACAGTGACATTAACAAGAACTAATCTCAAAATAATTTTTCAGAGGGATCAAGAGAAAACCAAAGCGCCCCTATAAGATACACTGCCCCCTCTTTACTGTTCTGATTTTCTTCACAGCTGCAGATTCCTTCGTGAGACTCTGGACTGAAAACATGAAAAGAACGGGCTGGGCTCTGATGTTACAGCTGAGGATAACTGCCGACAATGGCAAGTATAGCCAGACATTGGTTTGACACGAAAATATGGAATTATCAATGATCTTTTCAATAACAGTGCATTACTGCTGAAACCAGACACACATAACAAACTTCTTTTCACAGAAGAGAAGTGAACTCCAGAGGGACATGAGAGAAGTGTGGTGGCAGGCTGGAGTGAGCAGTGATAGGAGAAAGAGCCAGCAGCAGTGTCTTCTCGGTTACCTGTCTTGGGAGGTGGGGGGGTGCTTAGTACCAATTTAGGGTGGGCAAAGCCCAGTTACCTGAAAGAGGAGTAAGGATTTCCTGGGTTACCATTATTCTGAAAAGTGTCCTCAAAGTTTGGTAGGAGGACCGTGCAGCTGCAGTCTGTCTCGCATGTGCAAAAAGCAAGCAAGGAGAAGAGCAGCCAGGTTATTATATATATGGGTGGGCAGCCACATCTCTGATCTGGCCACTAGACCCCGAGGCCTCAGTGCTCAGCATGTGAGCATGCCATCTGATAGAACACAGTCTTATTTTGGGGGCGGTGGGAGGGGGGCGGCGCGCGATGGCATGCTCATCATGCTGGCCGGAGGTGAAGCTAACACTAGAGCTAAAACCTGCAGCCAGAGGACTAGCGAGAGCAGCCTCACAGGCCACAGTCTGTCTGGGAGCCCGTGAAAGTGAGAGCAGCCCCTAGGATAGAGGCTGGCAACCTGCGGCCCAAGAGCCAAATGCTGCCTGTTGCCCGCTTCCGTGAGGCCTGCGCTAAGCAAGGCATATGGATTGAAGCGGCTGAGGGAGAAGAAGCATTTTGTGACACTTAAAAATTATATGAAATGCAAATGTCCATGTCCAGAAAGCCCCTGTGCACACTGGCCACTGGCGAGCAGCTGGGGCAGAGACCTAGGAGGCCTGCATCTACTATCTGGCCCTGCTATACGGGTCGTTGGCCAGGCCCTGCTCTCAGTGACCAACGTCTACTGCCAGAAACCTTTCAAAGATGTTTAAAATATTCAAAGTATACAATATTTAAAAGGGGGAATAATGAAGCCTAGAAGAAACTTTAAAACAGTTATCAAGTGTTTTGAGATAGCACTTCAACGAAAGCCTACATTTAGCTGTCTTCCCACTACTGTCACCCAAAGATTTCTCCTGAACAATCCATCAGTTCTCCTCATTTCAGATCTCTGCTTCTTGCTGGCTTTTCCTGTTGTTTTCGTGTCAGTAAATTTAATTTATTTCTTTAAAAGGTACACATAAAAAGAGTAGTTTGATGCACAAGAAAGTTAAAAGTAGAGTTAAAGTTTACTTTGAGCTCTCAAAGATTATTATTCCTTTCTCCCCACCGTCATGCCAAATCTGTACAACAAATAATGTTAAAAGTTAAATTCACTGCTACTTTGAAAATCAACAACTAAAAAAAAATCAATACTATCCATCTATAAGAAGAGTTGGTCAGAGGGGCTGAAAAATCCCTTTGAAACTCCTGTCTGAAGGGTATACCACACTTACCAACTGGGATGTTTGAGGTGGTCACAGCAGTAGCATGGGATGAATGGGAGGGCACTGTCATGGTAACAATTGTACTCGTGGGGGCTTGTGTGTGTGACACAGATCCTAAAAAGGGAGAAAAAAAGGAAAATTCTTCAACAATTGCCTCTCTGAACATTATAGATTCTCTAAAACCTGAAACAAGCTCTTGGGAAAAGTTAAGATAATTTTCATAGCCTACTCTTTCAGCGAGGAGTGAAAATGAACCGGGCAGAAAGCAAGAGCAGGGCTGCTGACTCACCGGCTGTGGTCGCTGAAGAGATTGTGTTGGTTGCCAAAATAGGTGCCACTGTCGCCGCAGCCACTGGGGTGCCCGTGCTGAAGATTGTTTTCTGTGGGGAGACCCAGAACACAGAGTTACAGACGAGCATCTGCCACTCCATCTAGTTCAGAAGCAACCACTGCCTTCAGTATTGCATGTGCTTCGCAACTTTTGCACAGTCCTCACTTGAACCACAGCAGAAGCACGCAGATGGTTCTCCCCTCTGGTTTACCTGAGCCATGGTGTGAAGCTGCTGCTTTGGTGTCCCTAAGGCAGGGTGTGAGGGCAGTGTGATTCTTGTTGCTGCATCCCGTGACTGGGGGGGGCGCTGAATGCTGATGGCCGCAGATGGTGGGTGCTGGATAGACAAAGCTGGCCGACTGAAAAGACAGACAGACATGATCTTTAACTTGTCTCCAGACACAGCTCAGGCACCGATGCCACTTACTCCCTGGTACTTACTCCCTTGAATTTTAGAGAGAGTGGAAAGGAAGGGGGAGGAAGGAAAAAGAGTGGGGGGGGGAGGAAGAGAGAGGGAGAAAGAGAGAGACAAACATCGACCCAAGAGACACATGGACTGTTAGCCCCCCACGTTGTGTCACGACCAGGGCTGGGGATTGAACCTGCAACCCAGGTGTGCACCCTTGACAGGGAATCAAACCCACGACCTTTTGGACAGTGGGCCAATGCTCTAACCACTCAAACACTAGCCAGAGAGAGTTGTATTTTTTCAGAAGTCTGTGAGGTCCATTGTCGAACCAGTAAAGTAAATGGCCCATCAAGTTTCTCTTCTGAAACTGTGAGCCCCATTTCAAAAGCAATCAACATGTAACATGACCTGAAGAAGTTAAACCTAGGTCATTCTCAGCACCCTCCATATAGTTAAATCAAAGCTCTATGACAATCTCAAGGAAGCATCTATATATATAATAGGCTAATATGCTGTGTCCCTCCACCCGTCTGACCGGTTGCTATGGCGCACACGGACACCAGGGGCAGACACTCAACACAGGAGCTGCCGTGACACGCACTTGCCATTTACAGAAACGGCAATGTGGACCCGGCGCTGACAAAGCAACACTTGGTTTCCTCTAAGTAGGACAGAGGCCCAGCCACCACCTTGGAGTAAAACCCACCAAGTCGCAGCCTATGCTGCCGAGACCCACAAATTGTGGCCCACAGCGCAGCCCAGCCCGGAAACGGTCACTGTGGGCCCCACGTAGCAACGCCCGGCTTCCTCTCCCTAGCAATTAGCCACCTTGCAGTTTCTTCAGCCCAGGAACACGATTTGCTATATAGCCAGGTGGAAACGTTTTACACTGTAACCAAATGTCTGTGAAGCGTTTTCCCGTGCCTCATCTCATTTGACCCTCACAGAATTCCTGGAGTAGGTAGATAGGAGACTCGGCAGAATCCTATTTTCTTTTCATTCGCCGGAAAAGAGAGATTTAGAAAGCTTAGAAACTTGACCTGACTGAAAAGAAATGGTGGACCTTGAAAATGACTTCAGGTTTTCTCACTGCACAGATTATAGTCAAACACTGTTGCAGTTAAATATTTTACCCTTTGTTCTCCCTGCGTGATCTACAATAATAATCTGCTTCATGTTGATTATTTACTGCTGTGTTGCTGACAACTACCTGAAAGAGAAGTTGGGGTGCTTCACTGGGCTGGAAGAAGTTTAGCTACATCGGGAAGCAGGTCTAATTAAGCAAGTTCGTTCTATATCTATAAAAGGCTAAGCTAAATCGCACATGCACAATACATATAACCCTTTGCGGTCGTATTAAATTTGGACATGGGTGTCGTACTGGTCGGAATTAATTTCCATTGAAAGAGCAGTGATACATAACATGCAAGATTATGAAGGATAAACAAGATTTATTAATTCTTTTTTGGAACTACATCACTACTAGTAGAATCACTACAAACGTTATCACTTTCTACGTCAGAGTCAGTATTCAAGGTGCCAAAATAAAACTCTTCATTGTTACTTTCAGATTCGCAGTACATTTCTTTCGGTAACTTTATTTTTGCCCTTTTGGAGTAATATTTTGAAATAACAAGCGAGAATGCCTAATTACAGTTAAACGTAATTTGTAAAGCTTTATTTGAAATTCTGCGAAGTATCTCCGAAGCTTGTCGATTTCTTCACTCTCAAAAGGCGACTGACTTGCCACGGTGTTTTGTATTGCGAGTGTGGAACGACCGCGTTTGTTTATATTGAGTTTCGATATCTCCGATTTGTCGGGGCAGTGTTTTGGTTCGTGACAAGGTCGCTTAGACACTTAAGAACTTTCAGAGAAATTATGAACTGATAAATGAATGAATAGAGTTAAGATTCGTACAGTTCCTTGCTGTGGTGGCTGAGAGCAGACATACGACCAGAACGGTACAAAAGCTTTGGTGGCGGAGAGTAGACAAACGACCACAAAGGGTTAAAGCTCTCGCTGGCATCAATTGCATGCGTGTGTTTCCATCTGTCATTGTCAATCATGAATTTGGTTGACACTTCAATTATAGAGAAAGGGTGAAGAGCAATATTAAAACATTTCTTCTAATTAATTTCCTTTCAATGTGCACAAATTCGTGCACCAGGCCACAAGTTACTGTGATAAACACACTGTGCTCTATGGAGAAAACTAAAGATACACAGCAAGGTTTTCACTGTTATCAGGGAAGATAACAGACAACCTTGATTCAGAGCAGCTTAACCTGTGACACCTGAAGTACTGAAACCCCTGCCCCACAATTTTACACCATTTCTTACCAAATAATAAAAAATTATTTGTGACTGTCTAATGATTTAAAAGGTTACCAATGCAAATGTCAAATTAACTGGCAACAAGTGACTGAAACTCAACAACAGCAAGAACACTTAACAGGATACCAAAGTCAGCAGAAAGAGAGAGCAAAAATGGGGAGACAAAAAAACAAACACACCCAAAGGAAAGAAAAGGAGAAATCGCCAGAAAAGTACTAAATGAAACAGAGGCATACCAATATGTCAGAAAAAGAATTCAGGTAAGGGTCATATAATTCATGAACCAGATGGATGAGAAAATCAACAACCTATGCAAGAACCAGGAAGAAATAAAGAATGATAGCTACAATAAAAACCTCCATGGAAGCATTCAACAGTAGACTAGAAGAAGCAGAGGGCAGAATTAGCAAATTAGAAGACAGGGAAGCAAAATCCTCCCAATCTGAACTGAAATTGGAGAAAAAAAATCAAAAGACAGGAGAGCCTGAGGGAGCTTTGGGACAACATGAAACAAATCAACAGATGTACAAGAGGAGTGCCAGACCGACGGGAAGAGGAACAAGGGTTAGAAAACCTATTTGAAGAAATAATGTCAGAAAATTTCCCTGATGTGGGGAAGAAAAAAATTATACAAGTGCAGAGTCCCAAACAACATGAACCTCAAAAGACCCACATCGAGACACGTAATTACAATGGCCAACGTTAATGATAAAGAGAGAATCTTAAAGGCTGCAAGAGAAAGACAGAAAGTTACATACAAGGGATCTCTCATTAGATTATCAAATGATTTCACAACAGAAACACATCAGGCCACAAAGGAATGAAAGGAAGTATACAAAGTGATGCAACACAAGGGACTGAATACAAAATACTTTATCCAGCAAGGCTATCATTCAAAATTGAAGGAGAAATAAGGAGCTTCACAGACAAAAAAAGGCTAAGGGAATTTATCACTACCAAGCCAGAAATACAAGAAATGCTAGAGGGACTGTTGTAAATAGAAGGAAAAAAGGAGAAAGAAAGAACAAAAAATAAAAATGGCTACAAACAAATACCTATCACTATTAACTTTAAATGTAAACGGACTAAATGCTCCAATCTAAAGGCATAGAGTGGCTGAATGGATAAAAAAAAACATGACCCATATATATGCTGTCTACAAGAGACCCACCTCAGAACAAGAGACTTACACAGAACGAAAGTGAAGAGATGCAAAAATATATTTCAGGCAAATGGAAATGAAAACAAAGCAGGGGTAGCAATACTTATATTTGACAAAATAGACCTCAAAGTGAAGGCCATAACAACAGATAAAGAAGGGCACTTCATAATACTAAAGGGATCAATACAACAAGAGGATATAACCCTGGTAAACATATATGCACCTAATGCAGGAGCACTCAAATATATAAAACTTCTAGAAGATATCAAGGGAGAGAGCAACAGTAATATAATCATAGTACGGGACTTTAATACCCCACTGACATCACTAGATAAATCCTATAGACAAAAAAAAAAAAAAGTAAAGAAACAGCAATCCCAAATGACTCACTAGATCAGATGGACTTAATTGACATCTTCAGAACATTTCATCCCAAAGCTACAGAATATACATTTTTCTCGAGTGCACATGGGGCAATTTCAAAGATAGACCACATATTGGGTCACAGGCAAAGACTCTCCAAATTCTGGAAGACTGAAATCATATCAAGCATCTTCTCAGATCACAGTGGCATAATATTAGAAATCAACTACAAAAAAAAACCAACCACAAAGATTCAAACACTAACATGCTATTAAACAATGACTGGGTTACCAAAGAGAACAAAGAAGAAATTAAAAACATCCTGGAAACGAATGACAATGAAAACACAACAATCCAAAACCTATGGGACACAGTGAAAGCAGTCCTGAGAGGGAAGTTCAACAGCATTACAGGCCTACCTCAAAAAACAAGAAAAAATGGTAATAAATTATCTAACCCTACAACTCAAAGAATTAGAAAGAGAGCAACAAGAAAAGCCCAGAGTGAGCAGAAGGAAGGAGATAATAAAGATTAGAGCAGAAATAAATGACATAGAGACCAAAAAAAAACACAATACATAAAATCAATGAAACCAAGAGCTGGTTCTTTGAAAGGATAATCAAGATTGATGAACCTCTAGCCAGGCTCACCAAGAAACATAGAGCGAGGCCCCAAATAAACAAAATCAGAAATAAAAGAGGTGAAATAACACACCCAACAGAAATACAAAGGATTATAAAAAAAAAAATACTATGAACAACTCTACTCCAACAAACTAAATAACCTAGAGGAAATATTCCTAGAAAAATACGACCTTCCAAAACTCAATGAAGAATAGAAAAATCTCAATAGGCAGATAAAGAGGAAATCGAAGCAGTCATCAAAAAGCTCCCAGCAAACAAAACTCCGGGGCCAGAGGGCTTCACAGGGGAGTTTTACCAAACATTCAAAGAGGAACTAAAACCTATTCTCCTTAGACTATTCCAAAAAATTCAAGAGGAAGGATACTTCCAAGCTCTTTCTATGAAGCCAGCACTACCCTGATCCCCAAACCAGACAGACGCTACAAAGAAAGAGAATTACAGGCCAATCCCCCCGATGAACATAGATCCTAAAATCCTCAACAAAATTCTAGCAAATGGGATCCAGCATTATATTAGAAAGATCATACACCATGACCAAATGGGATTTATTCCAGGGATGCAAGGCTGGTACAATATCTGCAAAACAATAAATGTGATAAATCACATAAACTAACTGAGAGACAAAAATCACATAATCATATCAATTGATGCAGAAAAGGCATTTGACAAAATTCAACACCCTTTCCTGATACTTTCAGCAAAATGTGAATAGAGGGATCATACCTCAACATAATAAAAACCTCCTATGACAAACCTTCAGCCAACATCATACTTAGTGGGCAAAAACTAAAACCATTTCCCCTAAGAACAGGAACAAGACAGGGATGTCCCCTCTCACCACTCCTGTTCGACATAGTACTGAAGTGCTAGCCAGAGCAATCAGACAAGAAGAAGAAATAAAAGGCACCCAAATTGGAAAAGAAGTAAAATTGTCATTATCCACAGATGACGTGATATTGTACATAGAAAACTCTAAAGACTCCATCAAAAAGCTACTAAAACTAATAAATGAATTCGGCAATGTAACAAGATACAAAATTAACACCCAGAACCTATGGCTTTTTTATACATCAATAATGAACTCTACATAAAGAGAAACTAAAAAAACAATCCTATTTACCATTGCAACAAAAAAATTAGGATACCTAGGAATAAATTTAACCAAGGAGGTAAAGGACCTGTACTCAGAAAATTACAGGACACTGAAAAAAGAGATAGGGCAAGACATGAACAAATGGAAGAATATACCATGTTCATGGATTGGCAGAATCCACATCATTAAAATGTCCATACTACCCAAAGCAATCTATAGGTTCAATGCAATCCCATTAAAATACCAACGGCATACTTCAAAGACTTAGAACAAATTCTCCAAAAGTTTACATGGAATAAAAAAGACCCCCAATAGCCACAGCAATCTTGGGAAAGAAGGACAAAGTTGGAGGGATCACAATACCAGACATCAAGCTATAATATAAAGCCGATGTTCTAAAAACTGCCTGGTACTGGCACAAGAACAGACATATAGACCAATGGAACACAACAGAAAACCCAGAAATTGATCCTTTGGTTGATCTCTTACCCCCTCAACCACCGCCTTCCCATGCAGATGCTGAAGAAAAATTTCACACACCAAAAGGTCAGTCTGGAACCAGCTTTTGCCCCCCAGGCAGGGTAGAACAAGAACCCCAACCTGCTCCAAATTAGCTGTGGCTATCCCTGTTCAACTCCACAGGATCCTATAAGCCCCTCTTTTTAAAAAAAAAAAAAAATTATTGTTGAAAGCATTATATATATCTATCCCGTTTTCCCCCACTGGTCCCCTCTTGCCTGCCCAGGCCCTCACAGGCCCATTGTCTGTGTCCATGGGCCATACATATATGCAAACAAGGTCCTTGGTTGATTATCTCCCCTCTCCGCCCTTCCCAACTTCCCTCTGAGATGACACACTCTATTCCATGCCCATAAGCCCTTCTCAAAGAAAGTAAGAGAATTTCATTCCACCAAATAATGAAAAACAACAAAATAATCAAATACTGATAGAAAAGACTGAATCATTTAACAGCCACCTACTACTTAAATTTTTATTTTAACTTTCCTTCTTTTTCTGTCTTGAATCAGTTTAATCATCATTGGCTTATCTGCTCTTTGGGAATTTGGTAGAATTCAGTGAAATAATCTGGGCCTGTTGCTTTTCTGGGAGATACTACTTTAAAATTTTATTCTATTCAGTCTATGGAAAATGGTCTGCTTAAATTTTCTATCTCCAGAATTCAAAGGAAGTTAGATACTAGAAATTTATCACATTTATGTAAGTAGAAAAATCATCTGATCATTAGGGTTTTTGTCTGTTTCACTAATGTATTTCCAGTGTCTAGAGCACTGACTGGTACACAAATATTTGTTGTATGAATGAATGCTGAAACAATCTGACAAAATTCAATGTCCATTTTTTATTAAAAACTCAATATATTAGAAAAAATAGATGCTCCAATAACACGGGGAAAAAACCCCACTTTAGCCCTAGTTTTCATTGTATACATATTTATGCCTTTGAGTTTCAACATACCATCGGAATCTATTAACTTTTTAAAGGTAATATAAAGTTAAAATGATTACACAGAGTCTATTTTACGTTGGGTAGTTGTGTCTCTTTGTACCTCAGGCAATATATTAAATTACTAAAGAAGTAACGTGTCCTCATTTTATTGAAGAGGGGACTAAAGATGAGGGAAGCTGAGAAGCCTGCCTTATGTCACACAGCTAGTAATGACAGAGCTAATAGGCACTATCACTTACTAGCTGAGTTCTAGGCACTATTCTGTATTGAAATGTTATTTTCTTCAGTTTGGTTCTAGGCCCCATCACTCTATTGATTTCTCCTGAATAGACTCAGATACCTCACACATTTAATTGTAGGTCAATGACTTCCAAATCCATTCTCTCTTCAACCACCTGTTCACCATAGCCATTTGATAGTCCCCGAGAAACCCAGTAACCTAAAATACAACCTTCTTTCTAAATGTGCTTTCTTGTCCTTGCTTCCTCTCAATGTACTTGGTCCGGCAAGAAGAAATTCACGCAGAGTCCCAGACTCCCCGCTGTTCTAGTCTCTCCTGCCTCCACCTGGTAATGGAGTTTTATGGAGAGTCTCTAGTTTTTGACAGCTCTATTCCTGATACCTACTACTCCTTCTTTCCTTTAGTGAATCACTTTGTGTTTCTACTGCCAAAGGTTTTCCCTGGCATCCACAGAAGCAATGACAAATCAAGAAAGACCACCAGAACTTCATCTTTAGTAAAATCACATGTATCCTCCACCTCATCTCTGAATATATAGCCTTACCTTCCTGCTCTAATGAATCTTGGTTCTCCTGTGAACACTTCTGCCCCTACAGCTCTCTCAACTGGGAGCTATTTTTCCCGCATAAACCTCTTGCCAAACTATATTGTCACCCTAAATTTTCTACTCCAGAACTCCTCCCTGGCTCCAAAGTCGTATATTATCCTATCTCAGTATCTCCACTTGGATGCTCAGAAGTCAGTACAACCTTAAAATACCCAGCACCAAAGTCTGGACTTCCTCCCCAAAACTTATCCCCCCACTGTTCTCCATTTGAAGTTAATGCAACTCCACCCTCCTAGCTGCAAGCCCAACTAGTGCTGGCATAATCCTAACTCTTTTCTTTCTTCCACAGTTCTCTATGCAATTCCTCCAAAATCCTCTTGACTATCTTAAAAAATTCTATTCAGAATCTAAACCATGCCTTTTTACACCCAACAATCATCTCTTGGATTTCTGCCATGCCCTTCTAAACAATTCCTGTTTCCAACTTTGCCTCTCTAAAGCCTCCTCTATCCAGTAACCAGGCTGATCCTACTAAAACTTCAGATCACACTCCACTAAGGCTCTCCACTGACGCCCAGCAAAGTCCAAACTGCAGTGTGGGCCATAATGCCCTACGTGGTTTGGGAACCCTGTAAACTACTAAAATAATCTCCTGCTGCTCCTTTTATGGGCAAACATATCCTGTCTCAGGGCCCCACCATAGAATGCTCTCAGCCCAACAGCCATATGGTTTACTTCATCACATCTTCTCAAATGTATTCAACAAAGCCCTCCCTGGTCACCTTACGAAAAATTAAGGCCCCTGTAGTGCTCACTCTATCACTCCTAATGTCATTCACCCTACCTTATTTTCCCCAAAAACGTTTTTCATCATCTAAAGAAGTATACGTATATATATATTTATTGTGTCTCCAAACCCTAGAAATAGAAACTCTGAGGCAGGAATTTGTTTTATCCTCAGTAATTAGAGCACCAAATAGCTCATTTTAAAAAGGACTCAATAAGTATTGAGTCAGAAAAAGGCATTAAGGATGGAAAGGAAAAACGGAGAGAAGGAGAAGGAAGAATGGCTTGATCATCAAACCCCCAAACATACCTAAGTGCTGAATCAGTAGCATGTGCTGCTGTTGTAGTAATGACTGGAGACTGAGCTCTGGTGGCTGAGACAGTTGCTACCACAGCAGGAGGGATGGTATTAGAAGTCGTCACAGGTGGACGAGACTACCAAGGTAGAGAAAAAAATATTTCACTTAAAACAAAAATCAAAATAAAATATAGTAAGCCAAACACTAAAAGTACACTTTGAAACTTGGGCCTTCAAGTAAGTATGTTTATGTCCCATTCTTATTAAGGAATTCTCTTTTTAGATACGCTGTTATACAAGAGTCAGAATTATAAAAAACAAATCCAATTCTGGTTGGATAAAACATAAGTCCCTTCTTTCTAAGTACAACTGGATTAAAAATTCTGTCCTACTATCAGTGTCAGTACAAATTGGACTGAACCTTTCAGATCCAGATTTCCCACAGGTCTGCTGTTGGCCCAGGTGCAGACATTTTACACGACCATGCAACCAGAGCTGTCCACAGAGGGCCTCCTCAGCCACTGGACAGAGCGGCTGACCCTCAGGGCATCCACGTCAGCGTACTAAAGGCAAACATACAGTGGCGGCATTCTTGCTGGCCCAAATTCAGTGCCCAGATGCTCTCTGGAGGTGTTCACATGGACACACTCCCCTTACTGCTACGTGTGTGTAAGGCCTTCCATCTGACAACTGAGCTCCACACGGGCTTCCCCTGCTTGTCCACTGTCAATTCTTGCATTGTCTGCACATCGGCATTACCTCTTTTTTTGACCTTGTTACATATACTAAAATCTGAAAACTCTGCCCATTCTTTTTTTTAAAAAAAGTCACAATATTTTTTATTGATTTCAGAGAGAGGAAGGGAGATGGGAGAGAGAGAGAGAAAAACATCATGATGAGAGAAAATCACTGATCGGCTGCCTCCTGCATGCCACCTCCTGGGGTTTGAGCCTGCAACCTAGGCATGTGCCCGTGACCGGAATCGAACCGTGACCTCCTGGCTCATGGGTCAATGCTCAACCACTGAGCGGCACAGCCAGGCAAACTCTGGCCATTCTTGATCTCTGTGCTTCACCTTCCAACCTCTTCCCTATGTGCCTATGGTTACAGCTTGTTGTCTTACACGAGAGCTGCTTCACTGTCTTTCCCGTTTGGTTCTCCTCCTTCTCCAATCCTCCCTCTATGCCACATATCCTCCTGGGGGGCCTAATCAGTTTCCAAATGTTTTGTTAACCAGCAAGGTCTTCTATTTGTTTTAATTAGAAAGCTCTAGGCTGGACATGTATTACCCAGTGTCCTAATCAGCACGTTTCCTTATTGTTTTAAACCTGTTTTGATACATATTACCAATCTGGTCCCCAAAAGCATTTCAATTTCTACCTCCTACATGTAATTCAGCTATGTTAATCTTTCACAGATACTTGTCTGACCATACATTACTCTATTCAAAAAACTTTAAGTAGCACTCTGCAGCGTACAAAATCAAGTTTTCACTCCATATCTTAAGAGTTCTGATTTGAGACACCACAATATCACTTAATCATGCATTATACTTCAGTAGTACTGAGACTGCAAATTTCCTTGAAAAGAAGCTGAAAAGCATACATAGACTGTTTTCCTAAAAAAGTACACATATGTGCATAAAACATTCAGGGGTTCAAATGAGAGCCGCTCAGTTCTAACTGCCTTTACTAATAAGCATTGTCTATAATCTTCCCTGTCTTCCCTGCCACTGTTCATTGTATTGCCCCCTCACTTCTCTGAATCCCCATGACCACACCCATCCTAACAGAAAGCCGTGCCCTGGCCAGTGTGGCTCAGCTGGTTGGAGTGTCATCTCGTGCACCAAAAGGTTTCAGGTTTGATCCTGGTCAGGCATATACGGGAGGCAACTGATGCATGTCTCTCTCACACTGATGTTTCTCTCTCTTTCTCCCTTCCTTTCTCTAAAATCAATAAAAACATAAATCCTCGGGTGATGATTTAAAAAAAAAAAAAGCGAATTTTCTTTACTACCTCTTCTAAATTCTTATAGAGGATGAGACACTGTATACAATTCAACCTTCCCTACATCTTCCCAAGTAGACTGAAAGTCACTAAGGTCCAAGGACGCTCACTGCCGAGCAGAAGGAGTGACTCCGAGTAGGCATTCACACGTCCTGGCTGACTCCCCACACCCTACACGCACCTGGATTGGCTGGTGAATGATGTGCTGGACTGCTGATGGAGCTGCTGCAGCATTTGGCAACTGGGAAGTGGGCCTCAGGACTGTGGTTACTTTAGAACTAGACATCACAGCAGCAGCTGCTGCACCTGGAGAAAGTTTTTTCTCATTAGTAGACTCAAAATTTAAATAGTTCTCATTATATTCCTTGGGAATATAATCAGAATTTCTAAAACTCAATGTCAGTATTCAGTGGAAATTCTTCCTATTTCATCACATAGAAAACTAAGAAAATGTGCACTCAAGGGCTAAGATTTAACAAGTTTATTGATCTGTATTGCTTCTTGAAAGACATTCTTAAATGAAATTGGCTGTTTTTTTGTTATTTTTTAGCTGCAAGTATGTAGCAATGAAGCAGTGGGTAGCCTGGTTGGTGCCACTGCTGATGCAGGCCAACACTCCGACAGTCTGAGCACCAGAACGACAGGGAGAGTTCACTGGGTCCGCCACTGCCTTTGCCCCATCAGTGCAAATGCCAACGCCGCGACAGGCGGACGATGTCTTAGTATGTTCCTGAAAACAGCTTCCATCTTACACAGACGCCTTGCCATCTGTGAGCCTCACCCTGTAACTTACTAAGTTACGTTAAGACAGAGTAAACCTGATTTTGTATTTGTTGATCTAATTTTGCAAACAATGATTTTATACTCTCCATTAGAAGGTAATAACTTTTGACCAAGTAGTTGAGAAAACTCATTAAATTTAGTAACTCATCACCGATTTGAACTTAACTGTAAGAATAAATTCATCTTACTGCTAAGGGAGTAGAAAATTTTGGTTAACTGTTATCACTAAACTTTAAACATATAGGAATTAGTATTAGCAACTAATCAGTATTTGTATTTGCAATTTAGTAAAAATAAGACCATATTTAGGCTATCATAGCCTTGATGAGTTCATTAAAAAGGACATTTTTTAGACATTAAAAACCTCAATTGCTTTAAGTTTACACACACGTACACATACTTGTTGTATCTATAACATGCACATACTGGACGATGCCAAAAACATGTACTGCACTAATTTCTGCTGTCTTGTAATGCGATTAAACTGATTCCGGATATGTTTTGTGTCTCCTACCAAATGTATATTGTATTTCGAGAATTTGAACAAAATGTGCAGACTTTACCTCGAGGTAAGTGAGAAGCTCCAATGTGTAGAGGGGGCCCAGGAGCACTGCTGCGGATAATGGACATCTGCACGTTGGTGGTCATGATGTGATGCAGGTTACTGGGATGGCCCTGCAACGGACAGGCTGCAATGTCATCTACCTGCTTAGTCGTAGCACCTGTTGCTTAGACGTTGCTTCTGGGAAGTCAGCTGTCTCCAAATGTGGACCAGGCTGCTCCTTTCAGACAGGGTATCGCCCAGGGAAAGGACAGTGAGCTCTCCCCATAGCCCACTGCACGGTGGCCTGTGCTGGCAGGCATGGTGAGTGACTGCAAGAACACACCCACTAGCTAGACCCTGGGACAGATGACACAACAGACTGGCCACTTTTGGACACTCTCATCTTCAGTATTAGTCTTTCAGGCTTGTTTTCTGTCTTGGCCAAAAGCTTATTTTTCCTGTTCTCACCATATCCTTCGCATGCCACTGCAGTCATCCATTCTTTATGCTCTGTTTCTAAGTAAATGTCAATTAGCATCAAGCAAGCCCTTCCCTACCAGTTCTCCAGCTCACCCTCAAACACCCCTTCCTCAAATCCTCCCACCCAATGCCAGTGCTTCTCAGGGGTGTGTGTGTGTGTGTGTGTGTGTGTGTGTGCGCGCGCGCGCAGCGGGGGGAGGGCTGTGCGGGGGGTGGAAGGGGTAACTTCTGGGTTCTGGGAGTACTCAGCAATGGGACAAAAGTAAAACACAATGCATCTTTTTGGAATACCAATTTTGTTTCTTAAAAACTTAAAAGGGATAGTTTTGAGATTTAGTTTTTCTCCATTGGTAATTTAAAATATTTAAGTAAATCAAATACTGTATATATTATGTATAAGGATTACCTTTTCAAAAAAAATTTTTAAGTTAAAACATAAGACTTCAAGCCCTGGCCGGTTTGGCTCAGTGGATAGAGAGTTCACCTGCAGACCAAAGGGTCCCAGGTTCGATTCTAGTCAAGGGCATGTACCTGGGTTGCAGGCTCCTCCCTGGCCCAGGCCCTGGTCAGGGCACATGCAGGAGGCAACAAATCGATGTGTTTCTCTCACATCAATATTTCTCTCTGTCTTTCCCTCTCTCTTCCATGCTCTCTAAAATCAATGGAAAAATATCCTTGGGTGAGGATTAAAAAAAAACAAAAACACACACATACCAAAAACCCCCACAAGACTTAACCCCTCGAGTGCCAGGGAGCGTGATCCGCGCTCCTCCGGTCTTCCGCCAAAAGTGCCGGGAGCGCTATCAAAGCTTCGAAATGGTGTCCAGTTTTAAGTCTGCTTTTATTAGTGATGATGATATTGCTAAATATGTCAATGTAGTAAAGGTTTCCTTAAGTTTTTTAATATGTAACTTCATTTGCTTGCCATTCATAATTTTTTTCCTAAACTGCTATAAAATCAGCAAAAATGCCTTGGCAATTTTAGCATAGTTCCTAGGATATTGGTTGGCACTCAAAGGGTTAAAAATAAATAACTGTTCGTGATAGGTGGGCTCCTTGCGAGAACCCGCCAGTCACTCAAGAGATACACATTTGCTGTCCTCAGAGCAAAACCCAGAAAAGCACGACTGCTGTGGGAGTTGTCAACCCACCCAGATTCTGAGCTACAACCAAGCACAAGGGGCTCTGGGCGCAAGGACATGGGCTGTCTTATCTAGATTTGTACCTCAGGGAAGGTAGTGCTTCACACACAGCAGATCTCAGTATCTACTGGCTAAATGACAAAGACCACTGTGCATACTGGTTTTATTCACTGTAGCTACTTCTCTCTCAAATCTACCGTCATCCTCTTGCAGATATAAATGACTTTATTGTTTACTTAGTACCGTGCCTAATATACTGCTGGCATCCAATAAATAATGATAAACAGTTGGGCATCTCAGTTTGAAAATCAGTAGATTAAGAAGGAAAAAACCTGTTGTCCACTGATGGTTGCCACGGGAATGGCTGAGGCCTGCGGGAGGCTGCTCTCCATGGTAACCGTGACCTGCCCTGGGGCCTTGGGGGGCAGTGACAGGGTAGAAGGTGGAGCAGGAGCAATGGGGCGGCTGGGCATCGTGGGCTTCGGAGGCGGCTGCCAACAGAAAAGCACACGAAACATGATCAGTGACATCTGACTAGCAATGTGTTTCCTTCTCAAGTTCAAAGTACACAAGTCCACCCTGGAGAGTGCCAGGAAAGATGCCAGAAGCCTTATATGTTTTCTCTCGCATCATCATAGCGTTTCCACTGTACAGATGAGGAAACATGCAAAACAAGTCTAAGTCATTTGCTCAAAGCCACACACAGAGCAACAACTGGAACGGGGAATAAAGCCCAGATCTGTATGGCTCACAGCCTACATTCTTCCATACAATGCTGCCTCCCCCAAGGTTGAGCAGAAGTAAACAACTCACAGTAACGGAAACATAACTACAAGGCAATATACAAGGCAATATTCTCCTATATCTTCAAATTAGCAAGCTATTAAAATAAAACCTTAGGCCCTAGCTGATTTGGCTCAGTGAATAGAGCATCGGCCTGCGAACTGAGGGGTCCCAGGGTTGATTCCAGTCAGGGCACATCCCCGAGTTGCGGGCTCGATCCCCAGTGTGGGGCGTGCAGAAGGCAGCTGATCAATAATTCTCTCTCATCACTGATGTTTCTCTCTCTGTCCCCCTCTCTCTCTTCCTCTCTGAAATCAATAAAAATATATTTTAAAAACAAACAAAAAAACCCCTCACACACAAAAAATAAAAGCTTGGCCCTGGCAGGTGGCTCAGTTGGCTTGGAGTGCCCTCCCGTCCACTGAAAGGGTGTGGGTCCAACTCTCCATCAGAACGCACAACTAGGTTGTGGGTTTAATCCCCCATCAGGACATGTATGGAAGGCAACCAATTGATGTTCCCTCTCACATGGATGTTTCTCTCTCTCTTTCTCTAAAAAAGATCAGTAACCATATCCTTGGGTGAGGAATAAAACCAAACCAAACCTTGGAGAAGAGTGCTACTCCAAGATAAAAACTGAGTTAGCATGTCGGTAACTTGAATAAAATCAATGTCAAATGAGCACTGGAAAAGTTCCTGTGACGCCAACTGCTCAGCCGCACAAGACTAGACACTGCAGAACAGCAGAACTCGGAGTTCCAGAGAAGAGCTGAACTGATAGGTCAAAACAAACTATGATACTAGGATACAGCCTAAAACTTTGTAAAAACTGTCAGCAATATTACAGCCAGTCTTTAGCTGTGGTTCAAATTTTAAACCTCTCCATTACCTTCATGAGTCCCTCCGAAAATGAGAGTGGCACTGCAGGCGTCAAATGTGCTGGCGGGGCTGTCACAGTGACAGGGGTGCCCGATGCGACAGCATGGTGTGTCGACAGCATCTGCACCTGTGGGTAGGGCCTCACCACAACGGGCTCTTGCTTCTCTTCACGGGCCTGGAGGGAGCTGCTGGAACCCACGTGCTCCCTGGCAGTGACTTCAGCATCTCGAGTAGATTCATCGTTGACTAGTAAAGACATAAGGTAACACAGCATGTCACACCTTTCCAATATTAGTTAACTTAACAGCATATACAAGACTGGAACTTGCAGTTAATTTCAGTTGATAAACTGACAATTTCCTTGCAAGGTTTTCTTAAGAGAATTTGGGCATTAAGTTCCCCTGATGGAGAGCAAACCAAAAGTCACAGCTGGGAGACACGGGACTTGTTTTGGTTCCTGTGGCTTTCCCTTTCCTATGAACAAAGGACTTGACAACTACTAAAATGAGCTCAACTTATTGAACGTGCAATACATGATATAATTTCATTTGAAATGTTTATTTAAAGTATTATAAAAACTAACATTAAAAAGATAATCTAAGCCCTGGCCAGTGTGGCTCAATTGGTTGGAGCATTGTCCTAGACCTAGACACTGAAGGGTCGAGGGTTCAATCCCGGTCAGGCACAAACCTAGGTTGTGGGTCTGATCCCTGGTCTGGGGCAAATTATTATTACTTTGTTTTGTTTTTTAATGAAGGCTTTTTTTTTTTTTTTCACTCAGATTCTTTTTCTTTTAATCCTTACCAAAGGATATGTTTTCATTGATCTTAAGAGATGGATAGAGAGAGAGAAACATAGATGTGAGAGAGAGACATTGATTGGTTGCTTCCTGCATAAACCCCAACTGGGGCCAGGGATGGAGCCTGCAACCGAGATACATGCCCTTGACCGGAATTGAACCCAAGACCTTCAGTCTGCAGGCCAATGCTTTATCCACTGAGCCAAATTGGCCAGGGCTATTTAACTGAAATAAAACCCTCATAAAGACTTGTGTTCAATGAACTTTCACAAACTGAATACACCTGAGTAACCAGCACCCCAAATCAAGAAACACAACAGCCCAGCCAGAGTTGCTCAGTGGTTGGGCGTCAACCTATGAACCAGGAGGTCGCGGTTCGGTTCACAGTTAGGGCACATGCCTGGGTTGTGGGATCTGTCCAGAGTGGGGCATATAGGATGCAGCTGATCAATGATTCTCTCTCATCACTGATGTTTCTATCTCCCTTTCCCTCTCCCTTCCTCTCTGAAATTAATAAATATATATGTACTAGAGGCCCTGGTGCACGAAATTTTAATAAATATAATAAATATGTATGTATCAGAGGTCCCCCCTCAGCCCTGCCGCGCCCTCTTGCAGTCCAGGACCCGTCACTCCTTACTGCCTACCTGCAGCAAAGATGGAGGCGGGAGAGTCTCCCACCACCGTGGCTGCACTCGCCAGCCTAAAGCTGGGCTCGCTGCTCCTTAGCAATGCCTTGGAGGCTTCTGGCTGAGCAGTGCTCCCCTCTGTGGGAGCACACTGACCACCAGGGGCAGCTCCTGTAGTGAGCATCTGCCCCCTGGTGGTCAGTGCGCATCATAGCGACCAGTCAGTCCACTTTTCGGTTGATTTGCAAATTAGATTTTTAAAAAGCAAAGCATTCCTGGTTTCCCAGAACCCCTATATCCAGCCCAATTCCAGTTCTTATTCCTCCAAGCATATTCATCAACTTCTAACACAATAGATTAATATTGTCTGTTTTTGGACTTTATATAGGATCAGAATCTATGTTATCCCACTGTGGTGTCTTGCTCCTTTCACTCACAGGTATGAGATTCACCCATGCTATTACACGTAGTTATAGATCTTTCAAACTCAGTATAGTGTGCCATTGCATGAATAAACAAAAATTATCCATTTTACTGTTAATAGGCATTTAGCTAGATTTGTTTCCGCTATTGTGAATAATAGTGTTAGTTATATTCCTGCATGTCTTTTGGTGAACATGTGATCCATTTCTATTGGATATATACCTAGGAATGAAACTGCTGAGTGATAGAAAAAAATATTCTGCATCATCTTATTTTATTATTATTGTTACTGTTATTTTATCCTCACCTGAGGATATGTTTATTGGTTTTAGGAGAGGAAAAGGGAGAAACATTGACGTGAAAGAGAAACATCAATTGGTTGCCTCATATACACACACCAGGGGATCAAACCTGAAACCTAGGTATGTGCCCTGACTAGGAATCAAACCTTCAACCTTTTGGTGTACTGGACAATGCTCCAACCAACAGAGCCAGCCAGCCAGGGCTCTGCATCATTTTTAAAATGCTACATGGAATTCCATTATATACATTTTCTATAGCTTTTTTAACCATTATATCAATGATGGGTTTTTGTGTTATTTCCAAATTTTTGCTGTTAACAAATCTCTGGGATGAATATACATATGTACTTTTAAAAATATATTTTTATTGATTTCAGAGAGGAACGGAGAGGGAAAGGGAGATACAAACATCAATGATGAGAGAGAATCATTGATTGGCTGCCTCTTTGCACACCCACACTGGGGATCTAGCCCGCAACCAGGTTTGTGTACTGACCGGGAATAGAACTCTTGGTTCGTGGGTGGATGCTCAACCACTGAGCCACACTGGCTGGGCTACATATGTACTTTGAGTCCTTATTCAATCATTTTAGGAAAAATTTTCCAAAAGTACAAGTGTTAGATGAAAAGATGGATATATATTTAATATTTTGCCATATATTGATTTTCCCCCCAGATCATTCAGATTTTTCTAAATTTTGATATTTAGAACTTTACTAAAGTGCAATCCTATCCTATATAATAAAAGCCTAATACGCTAAGTGTCCAGTCGTCCATTCAACCAACCAAAGCATAGTATGCTAATGATATGCTAAGGCTGCTCAACCGCTCGCTATGAAGTGCACTGACCACCAGGGGGCAGAAAGTCTACTGGTTGACCAGTTGCTATTTTGTTCCCACCAGCAGTCTGCTCTCATCCTTACCAATTCTTGATACAGACATTTTACTGGACATGCAGTGGGTATCTCACTGTGGTTTTGGAGCATTTCTATGGCGATTAGTAATGTTGAATTTTTATGTGATCATAGGCCATTCATATATATCTTCCTTTGTCAAGGATATGCTTGTATCTTTTTTCAATTGTTTAATGTTTTTATTGATTTTTTGAGAGGGAGAGGGAGAGGGATAGACAGAAACATCATCAATTGGCTGCCCCCTGCATGCCCCCTATAGGGGATCAAGCCTGCAACCTGGGCATGTGCCCTGACCAGGAATAGAACCAGCGACTTCTTGGTTCATGGGTTGACACTCAATCACTGAGCCACACCAGCCAGACTTTTCCCCCATTTTTTAAATCAGCCTTACTGAAGTACAATTTACACATAAAATCCACTAATTCCTTGTTTAAAATTAGGTACATTTTTACAAGAGTACACATTACTGGAACACACCATAATCATGATATAGAACACTTCCCACCACTCTAACAAGTTCAACCATGGCCCTTTGCAGGGAATTCTCTTCCTCCCATTTATTCCTTAACCCCTAGAGTGCCAGGGAGTGTGATCGCGCTCCTCCTGTCTTTCGCCAAGAGCACTATCGCGCTCCTCCTGCAGTGTTCAGTTCTAAGTCTGCTTTTATTAGTGATGATGATATTGCTAAATGTCAATTCTTGCTGTGAAGATGACGATTTTGTGGAAGATATTGAATATGTAACTTCATTTACTTGCGATTCATAGTTTTTTTCCTAAACTGCAGTAAAATCAGCAAAAATGCCTTGGCAATTTTAGCATAGTTCCTAGGATATTGGTTGGCACTCAAAGGGTTAAAAGCCACTGATGTGTTTTCTATCACTACAGCTTTGTCTTTTCTGGAATTTCATATAAACAGAAATCATACAACACACGTGGTCCCTTGTGTCTAGATTTTCTATTATGTTTTTGAGGCTCATTCATGTTGTATATTCCAGTAAGTTTATTTATTTTTATTGCTTAGTATTCCATTAAATGGGTAAAGCAAACTTTGCTTATCTAGTCACCAGGTGAGAAAATTTGGGTTGTTTCCAGTTTTTGGCTATCCCATATAATAAAAGCCTAATATGCTAAGTGTCTGACTGGTCAACCAGTCGCTGTGACGTGCACTGACCACCGGGGGGTGGGGGGGTCTGGCAGATTGGGACTGGGAAAGAGAGGTTGGACACACCCTGGAGCCCTCCCAGTCTCTTCCCAGTCAGCCAATCTCCTGCAGTCCCTCCCCAGCCCACTGGCCCTGATTGGGACTAGGCGAGACAGGCTGGACACGAGCCGGACACGCCCTGGACAAACCCATGCATGGGGCTGGTGTCAGCCCGATCCCTGCAGGCCAGGCCAAGGGACCCTACCAGTGCATGAATCCCTGCACTAGGCCTCTAGTTATGAATAATGCTTTGATAAATATTGAAGGGTAAGTCTTTGTATGTATGATATGTTTTCACTTGTCTTGGGTAAATACCTATGAATGGGACTGCTGGGTTGTATAGAAATGCGTTTATGTAATTTTATAAGATACAAACTGTTTCCTAAAGTGGCTAAATTATTTTGCATTTCTACCAACAATGTATGAGTTCTACTTGCTCCGTAGACACATCAAAGCTTGGTACTGGTGGTCTTTTCATTTTAGTGACTTCAGTGGATGGCTGTGTTTCCCACTGGGGTTTTAATTTGCACTGCCCTGAGGGTTAATTCTGTTGAGTATCTTTTTTGTGCTTATTTGACATTAAAAAAGAGTCTTTGGTAAAGTTTCCATTCAAATATTTGCCCATTAAAAAACAATCAGCGGAGCCCTGGGCACAGCCCAGCAGGATTCAGTGATTGTGGAAAAAGTGCAATAAAATGTGAAATGTGGGCCCTGAAAAAAAAAAAAAAAAAAAACACAAAAAACAAACAATCAGGATGTTTGTCTTTTTACTACTGAGTTACAAGAGTTCTTTATGAATTTAGAATGTAAGTCCTTTGTAGATACATTTATTGCAAATTTTCTCTCAATCTGTGGCTTACCTTTTTATTTTATTAAGTGTCTTGACAAGCAGTCATCTGTAATGTATTAGTTCCTTCTTTATACAGAGTTTTTTTTCGTGATGCAGGGCCATTTTTGCTTACTCTACGGTTGCAAAGTTTCTTTAATGTTTTGTTTTAGAAAATTTAAGTTTTATATTAGATTCATGATGACACATTTGGTGTTACCTTTTGTGTACGGTGAAGGTAAAGGTCAAGGTTCATTTTTTTCCATGTGTATTTTGGTGTTCTGGCATTATTTTGTTGAAAAAATCTATCACTTCCCTATTTTTTTTTTATCACTTCCCTCTTGAATTACCTATGTACTTTTGTTAAAAATCAAGTGACCATTATGTGTGGATTTATTTCTACTTTGTTCCAATGATACATATTTCTATCTTTATGCCAAAACTACACTGTCTTGATTAGTGTAGCTATAACAAGTCTTAGTAAGGTAGCAGAATCCTCCAAATTTCTCTTTTTAGTCAAAACTGCTTTGCCTATTTTATTTTAGGTCCTTAGGTTTCCACACAAATTTTACAGTTAGGCTGTCAATTTTTACACTGAGCCTGATGAAATTTTGATTAGAATTTCTTTGAATCTATAGATCCCTCTGGTAGAAGTGATCTCTTAGAAATACTGAGTTTTTTGCCCTAGCCAGACTGAAGGGTCCTGAGTTCAATTCCAGTCAAGGGCACTTAACGGTTGCAGCTTGATTCCCGGCCCTGGTCAGGGCACATGTGGGAGGCAACCAATCGGAAGTGTCTCTCTCACATACATGTTTCTGTCTCTCCCGCTCCTTTCCACTCTCTATAAAAATCAATGAAAAAAATATCCTCGGGTGAGGATTAACGAAAAAAAATAAAATCCTGAGTTTTCCACCCTTGCTGGTGTGGCTCAGTTGGTTGTCCCATGCACTGAAAGGTTGCTAGCTTGATCTTGGGGGCGGGAGGGACGGACATTGTAGGAGACAGCCTCCAATCGATGTTTCTCTCCCCGCCCCGCCCCCCCCCCCCAAACATACTATTAAAAAAAATACTGAGTTTTCCAATCTACGAACATGACAGATCTTTACATTTATCTAGATCTTTAATTTCTCTCAGCAATGTTTTACGTATCTTTCTAATCTTAGGTCTTACACATATTTTGTTAGCATGTCCCTAACTTTTCTGTGGTCTTTTTTTTTTTTTTATACCACTGTAACTGAGATTTAAAAAATTTCATTGGTCATTGCTAGTAAATAGAATTGCTTTTTGTATATTAAACATTTATCCTGAAACCATTACTAATTTCATTTATTAGTTCTAACAGCTTGTTACAAACATTCTTTAGGATTTTTTGCATAGACGATCATGTTGTTTGTGAATAAAAGCAGTTTTACTTCTGTCTCTCATTATCAATTTTTAACCTTCCCCACTGTCTAGGCAGATTTTTTCCCCTAATTAGAATTTTAAGGGAAATGGACAATTTCATAACTTTCTCCCAAATCTATTTGTTCAGGAAGACTTTGATTGTTGACAATTGCATTAAGATATAACGTACTGCCCGGCCAGCGTGGCCCGATGGTTGAGCATCGACCTATGAGCCAGGAGGTCACGGTTTGATTTCAGGTTGGGGGGCATATTCCCAGATTATGGGTTTGATCCCTAGTGTGGAGCATACAGGAGGCAGCCAATCAATGATTCTCTCTCATCATTGATGTTTCCATCTCTCCCTCCCTCTCTGAAATCAATAAAAATATATATTTTTAAAAAGATATAATGTACTGATCATCTACCATTAAGCTCTTTTTGGAACCATTTATCATTTCCTTCCAGACATCTGGAGTTCTCGATTTCCGGTTTTTTTTTTTTTTACCAGAAAAGAATCTTGAAGCAATAGAGAATTGTTGTAATCTATACGTCTGAACTTTGAAATTATAGACAACTTTGGTCTGAGTCAATGATTTCCTTCTCAACAAAATCTGAGTGCAATTATTGCTGACAGCTTTTAAAATGAGCAATATTATTCCATGTAAAGAAGAGATGTTCAAAAATATTCTTAGCTATGCTCTTTTAAATTATTCGGTTTGAACTTACACCAAAGACAAAATAGTGTAACAATATTGAAGGAGTACAGCACTTCTCGTTGCTCTACAATAACTTGCTGAATACTACTGTGTGCCCTACACCGGTCAGCAAAACTGCAGGAGACAGACATGGTCCTAAATCAACTGTTGTGGATCAAGGGAGTCAGCAAAGGCTTCCTAGAGAAAGTGACATCTGACTCAAAGCCTTAAGAACAGGAATTAGCCAGACAAATAAGTGTGGAAAGGAAGAAGCAAGATTGTGGCAAAAGGAACAGAATGTTCAAATTCTCAAGGTCAAGAAAGCCTAGAATTTGTTATCATGAGTCAGAAAATGTGATAGATATTATTATGCAGGAGGCATAGAGTTGCTCTGAGTTACTTCAAGAATAAACAGAACTAAAATAAATTTGTAACAAAAACTAAGCTGGCAGAGGGAAGCCAAGCAATGGAAAAGGAGGCTGAAACGTTAGACAAAAGGCCAGAGCTCATAGGCAAGAGACAAAGACAGAGCAATTAAAGATGATGCCTGAGTTCCTGGTTTGAGCAATGAGTAGACAGTGGTACCATTTACCATGATAAAGAACATAGCAATCAGGTAGCAAAGAAAAATAAACAGAAAAAGTGCTTCATTTCCCTTTGCAGCACCATCTTTTTACTTGATATCTAAAGAGAACTAGACTGTTTGGAGTTCTTCATCTTCAGCCCTGTTAATTCAACTGAATTCTTTGCTGTGGGGGACTGTCCTGCATATTGTAGAATGTTTAGCAGCATCTCTGACCTCTAAAACAAGGCCTATGCCCGACCTACCTTTGGGCTCTTATTACCGTATCTCTGGGCCTTAGGAAAATGAGAAGGCATCAATACATCTATAAAAATAGTTCTTGCAGGCATGCTTTACTATAACTTTCATGTATACACTAGAACATGATGTGATTAAAACAGGAAAAAAAAAGACTTGCTTAAATTTAAATTAGAATTGTAACATATCCTTTCTTTAAATTTGATAACCTAGTCTTTACTAAAATCCCAGAAGAAATTTGCTAATTTTTAATGAGAAAACTGGCAATATTCTTAAAACAGAAGCAATATAGAATATCACAGGTCTCACCTGTAGCTGCTGGGTTTATCAGTCCTGCAGAACCACTGCTGGCGATCTGCGAAGGAGCCTGGCTTAGCCCAGTGGAAGGAGTTCCTAACCGAGGAAACTGTTGAGAACTCATTTCCACCTGCAGTGCATACAGTCATATGGTTATTACTGGATTCTGAGATTAGAATCTATAATGAAAAATTAAAGTACCTTTAGTATCTATATCTCCCCTCAGAAACAATTACTGCAGCATCATTCATCTATGACAACTACTTGTGATCAATATACAGTGCGGAAATGAACTACAGTCTGTAATTTTGGATGTACGGAAGTTTAATATGGTGTTGGGGGATGCTGGCCCTCCACAAATATTTTTGAGGGTTGCCACACTAAAACGTCAACACTGAGCCCTGCACAACAGCCACAACACGTTAACACAGCGGGTGTGCATCTGTGACCCTCACGGCAAGGGGAGCCGCAGGAGGCGGGGGGAGATGCCCTGTCCTAAGAACCAGAAGCCTCCCGGGAGGCCCTGATCCGAGCCGAATTCCCAAGAGCTTTCTTCTGCCCGGCTCCCCGGCCGGATTTCCGCTGCTCGCTTTCACAGACCCCCTCAGAGCCAGAGGGACCGGAGGCCTTCACGCCTTCTCTAAAATGCACCCCCTTTTCCTCCAAGCCCCGCTCTACGGACATGCCTGTTCGCCCTCAGCCCCCTCCCAGCCCCAAGCCCCCCGCTGAGACGGGAGAACAGTTTCCAGACACCGCGGGCCTCCGAGGCTACGTGGAGCGGGAGCGGGCGTCCGGGAGCCCAGGACCGCCGTGGGTCTCTACCTGCGGCCGCCGCCCGCCGCCCCCGCCTGCATCTCGCCGGCCTGGGGGGGCCGCGGAGGGCCCATCTCGGCGGCAGCGCTAATCTCCGAGCCGCGGACCGGACTCCACGGAGTGCGCTTCGGCCCCGACGACGTCCAGCCCCTCCGCTCGCTCAGCCCGGCGCCCGGCCGCTCCGGGCGGCAGGGTTCCAGCCCTCTCCCCGAACCCGCCCCCAACAGCCCTGCCGGTCCATTGGCCCCCGAAGCGCGTCACCGAGGCTGGCACCAATCCGCCGCGCCCTGCGCGTTCCGGTCCCTCCCGCCCTCCCGCCGACTGCCAGCCAATCAGGCGCGAGCCTGGCCGTGGCCGTCCCAGCCCTGCGAGGCGGAGCCAATGACAGGGGAAGACGGGCGCTCCGGAGCGGGGGGCGGAGAGCCGGAGGCCTCGCCTCCGCCGGGGTCTAAAAGCGGCGGGCGCAGGGCCCGGATGTGGAGAGTCACTTTAAACTGCTCCGGGAGCCAAACTCCCAGGCTGCCTGCCCGCCCGCCAGCCGCTCGCTTCCCCGCCAAAGCCCAGGCCCACCCGAAGCAACGCAGCGCCTCTCCCCTTCTGGCTGCAGGACGCCGGGTCCGCCCGCTGAGCCCAGCTCGCCACACAGCCTGGGTCCGAGCCACTGGGGACACGGCACCACTGCCCTTCCCCGGGGACGCGCAGCGGGACGGACGTTGCAGCCCGACTCGACCGCCCCGCCCCCTCGTCTCCTCCCCTCTTCGCCCCTCCATTCCCGGGCGCCCGTCCCGCCATTACTTGGGCGCTGCACCGAGTGGTCACCACGCCGCCTCGAGCTCGTTCCCGTGCGCTCGCAGCTCGGGGGCCCACGTCCTCGGCTCCGGACCCTCCGCTGCAGCCGCCGCCCCCGCCGCCGCCGGGGCGCAAGCACTCTGTCCCCCACCACTTAGCCCAGCGCCGCTGCTTCCGCCGCCGTAACGAGCCCCTCATCTATTGGCTGGGGCAAGCCCCGCCCTCCTCCGGGGAGCCAGTCACCGCCAGTGTGAGCGGGAGAGAGGGCGGGTCTGCCCCTCGGGGCCGCGAAGGCCGGCGGGAAATGTAGTCCCCGGCGCTGGGAGGCGGGCTTGGGCGGGGCCTCCGGACGGTTCAGCAGAGGCAAAAGGCCCTCCTCGATGTTCAGGGTGGTTCTGGCCCTTCCCTTTGCGCGTTAAGAAGAGTGGGTCCCGCCCTTTTGCTTCTGCTGAGGGCGCTAGCTTTCACGTTCCCCAGGGGAGAGCGGCGCGGGAACCGGGTGAGGGAGGCCTGCCGCAGCGGAGCAGGGGCCGGGGGGGGTTCCCGAAGAGGCTGCCTTCCCCGCGCTGATAGTGGCACTGGACGCCGCCACCGGAGGCCACGGACGGCCGCGCCGATCGGGGCACAGTGCCGGGTTGAAGCCGCCGGCTCCGACAGCGCTTCCGGCAGCGGCTCGGCGCTGCGCCTGCTGTCTTTCCCGATTCCGGGGAAGCGCAGGGGGATAGCACTGTTTTGCGGGGCGGTGAGGGGGTGCAGGTGGGCGTTGATCCCGTGGGCAGGTCTGCGCCCGAGCTGCCGGGGCACAGCTGGGGCTGGCAATAACCGGGACGGCCCGCCTTCCCGGGTGGAAGTGGAGGCTGGAGCTTTGTGCCCGCCTCCTACCCGCACGCGCCGCCCGATGAGTCTCAGCGTCCCGCCTCCTTCCTCAGGCCTTCCCCCGCTCGCACCTTCTTCCCTTACCACGTTTCTTCTGAAATAACTGCTGCAACACACTTTAGCCGCCTCTCCTTAGGCAGGCTCCACCCTTGATGGGTTCTGCTCCTGCCACCCGTCTTTAAATGCGCCCCCAAACTCGCAGGCGCCTTGCTCGACTTCTCCTTGTCCGGCTCAGGATAATGCTGCTTAAAACCTCCTCCCCTCGGCCTCTGTGGCCACCCTTTTCCTGGTTCTCCGCTTACCCCTGTCCATCTCCACTGTGCCTTCTTCACAAAAACCAGCCTTCCCAGCCCCTTTACAATACATGGCAGTGAGTTTTACACCTACAGTTCCACCTGCTGCACCAATCAATGCATGTGTCTTACAAGCGCCTGCAATTTAGCATATCAGTCACCTTTATTAATGCGCTTCATCCCTACTCCTCGTGATTCTGGATTTGGTTAATGGCATCACCAGTCTTGCTGCCTTTAGTTTTATCTTGTTTCTACTCTTTCATCTTCCAGAGTCACCATATGTACCTCTTTACCCGCTTTCCATCCCTTCCATAAGCCTTGGGTCACACTTTCTTTTCTTTTTTGTTTTTTAAAAAAATATACTTTTATTGATTTCAGAGAGGAAGGGAGAGGAAAAGAGAGATAGAAACATCAATGATGAGAGAGAATCATTGATCGGCTACCTCCTGCACAACCCCAGGCATGTGCCCTTGACCTGACTCGAACCTGGGACCCTTTGGTCTGCAGGTCGACACTCTATCCACTGAGCCAAACCAGCTAGGGCTTGGATCACACTTTCATTATTGCTTGTGTGGATTACAGGAGTGCTGCCTCTACTCCCTCTCTTCCTACCCACAATCTGCTCTCCACAGAGTTTTTTCTAAAGCATTAATCTGAGTCCTTTTCATCCACGATATGCTAATTTAGAATATATTCCAAATTTTGAATCCCAGTATTCAAAGGCTTAATAATTTAGTTTCTCTGACCTCTCCAAACATTGGATCTCAACAATAGTTCCACCAGTTCTCCACAGTTTGGCTCCAGGGTTTTGCCCAAGCCTGAAGTGCCTTTTCTAGACCTCAGCCTTCGGCAGTCACCTGGTAGAGCGCTTCCAACTCCACAGTGCCTACCTAGAAAGTGTCAAGCAATGGTTGTTAGCGCCATTTCCAGGCCAAAAGGAATCCCCAATTGGGGGTGCAGTGAAGAAGGAAACTAGTGCAAAGCAGGTCAATGTGATACAGCACAGCTGTGAGGCCACCCTGGGGCCAGGCCCCGCTCCAGCTAGAGAGCTCTGCTCCGTGCCAGCCTGCTCCGTGCTGTCTGGTCTGCTCTCCTTGGGGCTGGTTTGCCTCACCAAGCCAGGGAGTCATAGTCTTCAGTGGTTTTTTTAAGTCCAGACACCCCCCTTGGCCAACTCACTAGCCAGGGAAATACTAGTCTCTTCCTGATCACTTACTCATAAATTGAGAATACCGTTACTTACCTCAATTTGATTGTATCGGTTAAATGAGCGACACATATAAAGGATATGAAACTTTTGAACTTGCTTCCGTCTGCTGTGTTTATAACCTCCATCTGTTTATACCCAGGACAAACTCAGCATCTGTCCCCTCCAAGCACCACATTCTGCCCCACCGTCCCTATCCCAAATGTACATATGCGAGTTGTGGCAACAGACCCTAGGATGACCTCCCATGATTCCTCTCCTGGCGGTCCTGCCTTTGTATAATTCCTCTGCCTTGAATATAGGCAGGACCTGTAATTTTATCTAACCAATAGACGGTGGCAAAAATGATGGGCTGTCACTGCCTGGACCATGTTATATTACATAAGACGGCCTTGCTGCCAGACCAGAGGCGCTCCTGCTTGGCCTGACGAAGCAGCTGTATGGCTCACATGGCAAGGACTGCAGGTGGCCTGTAGGAACTACAAGAAACCTCCACGAGTTAGAGTGGCTGGACCCTAAGTTTTACACACCAAGGAAATGAATTCTGCCAACAATCTGAGTGAACTTGGAAGCCGATTCTTTCATAGTTGAACTTCCAGAGGAAAACCTAGTCTAGCTGACACCTTAACTATAGCCTGTGATACCTGGGCAGAGGACTGAGCTAAGATAGGCCTGAACTCCTGAACACAGATATTGTGAGATAAGAAATGTGTGTGTTGCCCTAGCCAGCTTGGTTCAGTGGATAGAGCGTCGGCCTGAGGACTGAAGGGTCCCAGGTTCGATTCCGGCCAAGGGCACAGGCCTGGGTTGCGGGCTCAATCCCCAGTGCGGGTGTGCAGGAGGCAGCCGATCAATGATTCTCTCTCATCATTGATGTTTCTATCTCTCTCTCCTTCTCCTTTCCTCTCTGAAACCAATAAAGAAGTATATATTTAAAAAAAGAAAAAGAAATGTGTGTGGTTTTAAGATGCTAATTTTGTGGTTATTGTTACACAGCAATAGCTAACAGATACACCAAGTGTGGGATGCCATCTGATGCTAGGGCAGCTATTCTGTAGTCTGACTGAAAGGAAAGGTCTGTGCACACTAAAAAGCATACAGCTAAGCAACCTCACTTCTCTCCAGAACGTGAACGTGATGTAGCGAGATTTGAGGCTAGCAAGCCTGCGCCCATGACAGCCACGAGAAAGCTGAACCAGGAATAAGCTGAAGCCATGACAGAAAAGTGTAGCACGGAGTCCCCAGGGTCAGTGAGCAATCGGGGACAGCTGTAGAAGCTGGAAATGTGGAGGGACCGATTCACTAGGCAGTGGGTGGGAGAGGAACAAACACCTCTTAAGCCAGACTGACCAGCTACTCAGTCTCTAAACTTATCAGGAACCTCATGGGTCTTAACCTGTGGCCTGCTCCTTATGACAGAACAAGCACCCATTTTTAAAGCCATGCATAATTCTTTGATAAATTCACATTAACCTGAGTGAGTCTGGTTGTGGTGGCCAAAAGCTGAGAAGGTAAAGCGTAGCATCTGAAGGTAGAGAGTGCAGCGTTGGTAAGGTGGCTGCACAACCTAGAAGGGTCCAGATGACTACCTTCTGCATTGCCAGATTTCATTCTCTGGCTCACGATCCAAGCTGGCAGCATCAGCTCTAACCTTCTGGTCTAACACTGAGTGAACTACAGTTCAACTCTGACACTAACCACCCATTCGGCACAGGGTCCACAGGTTGAGGGCAGAGTTTCTCACAAAGCTGCTCTTACTTCAGACGCCAGCCATAAGTCTCAGGTGATCCCCCGGCCACTTGCACTTCTGTCTGCTATAAATGTGGGGGCTCTCACAGATTTGTTCAATAATTAACTAGGATGACTCAGAACTCAGAAAGCACTCTACTTATGATTACAGTTTTATTTCAAAGGATACACACAGAGTGAGGTCTGAGAGGGACCACAGAGCTTTCATGCCCTCCTCATAGAATTGGGGCAGGTCACCCTACCCGCATATCAGTATGTTCACCAGCTAGGAAACCCCTCTGAACTCCAATGTCCGAATCTTTATTGGGGTTTAACTATGTAGGCATGATAAAGTAAATCATTGGCCGCACAATTGAGCTCAATCTCCAGCCCCACTCCCAGCCCCCTTCTCATTCCCACATCTAAACGTCCCTACGCGCCACCTCTACACTAAAATAAAGCAATTTAGAGGCTCACAAGGAGTTACCCCCCCCCCCTCAGTGAATAGCATGTACCTTTATTTATAATGGCAGGGGACAGACATGAATAAAGCTTCAACTTGATGTGTTCACACTAATATCATTCCTTAAGGACCTGAGAACATAGAAGAGAATTGGACAAAAAAAGTCAAGTCATCTATGACTGCTTTTTATTACCAAAATATATTAACCTTTCACCCTAGAGACTGCAAAAGGAAGTTAAGTTAATCTTGTAATTCTAGAACAAACTTCATAATGAGGGATTCTAAAGTTTTCATAGAGTATGGAATAAAAGGTGATAAAATCACGTAAGACAGTGTTTCTCAAATAGAGCTACTTTCACAGACATTCTTGGGAGGGGGGTTGCAAGATTTTTATGATAATGTTTTAAATTTAACTTTTGTTCATCATCGAAACAAATTCATACACACTTGTGCAGGAGTACCTGGCCGATCATCTCACAAAACAGTGTTGCCACATGATCACAGCATCTGCACATGTACCTCTGAGCCCTGCAGACCAAGTAAAGACCCACTTTGCTTAACATTTCATGTGGCCCTTCTCACATCGGCCCTCAGACCCTTCCCAGAATTGTTGAGCATTTCCTATGACCTCCGTGAGTTGTCAAGGTTAAGAACACAAGTTCAGAGCAGTGATCAAGATAGGATGGGGGAGACACATGGAGTTTGGAAAAGCACATTCAAAATACCTATTGATTTCAAAATACAAACTATAAATTCAAACGCCACAAAATAATTTTTGGGCAGTAGCGTAAAGTTAACTATCAATTCATCCTAGGGAGCCTGGGATACACTGGTTGGGAAACACTGGCTGAGCGGCAGGAATCCTGGCACACGAACAATAGTAAGAGCCACGTGTAAGAGAAAGAACTTTTGTGGGTCAGTGAGGGAGCCCTGAGCCACAACTTGTTACGGTCTATGGCAGTGGTTCTCAACCTTCTGGCCCTTTAAATACAGCTCCTCATGTTGTGGCCCAACCATAACATTATTTTCATCGCTACTTCATAACTGTCATGTTGCTACTGTGATGAATCGTCATGTACATATCTGATAGGCAGGATGGTCTGAGGCGACCCCTGTGAAAGGGTCGTTCGACCGCCAAAGGGGTCGCGACCCACAGGTTGAGAACCGCTGGTCTATTGAAACCCAAGGGCCAATCCGGGAGAAACCCAAGGTGTCCATCCACCATCTCAGACCTGTGGTTTGTGGCAAGTGGCTCCACTTTCAATAGCGTTGAAAGAAGAAAAGCCGGTTTTTGCTGAGAATGCTCCCATTTTTTTGGTTTAGATATTTCAGAAGATTGAGTAATCGGTTGCTGGGTAATGGTCGCCCCAGATCCACCCACCAGAAGTGTTGCCGCTGTCCAGTGCTCTCAAGGGAGACATCAGCCTGGGTCAGTAATTACGGCTGTGGAGCCCCCATTTCTATTAGCCGCACCGTCAGTTCCCCATGTCTGTCCGTCTCCACTGGACCACTGTATCCACCTATACACTCGTACTGATAAAGATTCCAGGTACTGTTCTGGCTTCTGGGAGGTGTTGCAAATAATCTTGAACCCTCTCTGTGTTCCTGGTGACTGTGATATCCACAAATACCAACGACTCTTTTTTGAAGGGGCAGGTGGGCTGCATGACCACCACCATCCTCCCAGGCTTGAGGTGGCTGTCCACAGACTCCTGGGCCGGGCAGGTGGGCTGCATGACCACCACCATCCTCCCAGGCTTGAGGTGGCTGTCCCCAGACTCCTGGGCCGGGCAGGTGGGCTGCATGACCACCACCATCCTCCCAGGCTTGAGGTGGCTGTCCCCAGACTCCTGGGCCGGGCAGGTGGGCTGCATCCTGGCGGGGAGCCTCCACGGCAGGTATCCCTCAGGAGTAAGAACCGCAAGGAGTTACCTTATTAGCACAACAAAGATGGATCTATCAGCCAGGAAGTTCCTGAAGCTGGATGCCAGGAACCCAGCCCAAAGACTAGACAAATTATTTACTACACCACGCCTTTACTCCTTCATCTCGTCAGGAGCAAGCGGCAAAGAAGGCCCTGTTCTGTCTCCTTAAAGACACTTCCTGGAAGCTGCATGGGGCGTCTCACTCACAGCTCAATGACCAGAACACAGCTGTGCTGCCAGGGAGGCTGGAAATGTCGTTTTGTTTACCTTGAAGGCAATGTGGCAATGTATCTAGCTAAAAATTGAAGAGACAATTTTTAAGAAAGAAGGGAAGCCTGGCTATTCAGTAACAATGAATGGTATTTGTATAGAACTCATGCAAAGGATAAAGAGAAACACAAAAGGTAGAAAGTTCTTTCACTTCAGCCTCTTTGGAAAGTTGAAATTTAAGGAACCAATAACATAGTTGTGAGCAGTTTCCAAGGTAACAAATGCCAGGGTTGTGTCCTGAGATCCTGGGGTCTGGCTATTGCTGCCAGCAGCAGAGCTGAGCGTGCCCACATCAGAGCTTCCTGTCTGTCTGTGGGATCAGCAGAGACAGGGACGATCATCCCGCAGCTGTAACTGTGCAGAAACACTGCACAGAAACTTCATTTCTTTCATTTGAAATTTTCTCCTTCTTTCCCTTTGGTTCAAATTGGCCTTGTCCATCCTCAGCCACTTCCCTCACCCTTGCACAACCAGTCCCTTAATCATCAAGACTTCAGGACAATAAGGTTTTGGTCAGTATCAAATAATCTTCTGAACAAAACCTCAGATCTGTTGACCACAGAAATTGAGTTTTAGTCAAGTTAAATATAATATGTAGGCATTGGTTGTGTTTCAGCTCCACACCCAGAAAAGCAGACTGGCCTCACTGACCACACCCATGTGAAACCCAACAGAGCATTGCCATGGCTGATATCAGGACCTCCCACACTAGCACCAACCAATCAATAGAGACCATGAGCCTAACTCCCTTAGTCACCGTGATTAATGATTCCCCCTACATAGCCCATCCCCTGGAAGCCATAGGGAGCCAGGTCTTAGAGCAACAACTCATCTGTGACCCCAGGTTTGGCATCATTTTCTTAAAAAGAAACCGTTACTTTCTTTGCTGCAAACTCCCATTCTCATTTGATTGGGCTCTGATGAGTGCAGGTGAACAAAATTCTTTAGTTTGGTAGCATAGCCAGAGAAGACAATGGCGCACATCCTATGGAGCCAACAGGAGGAATGGACTACTCACTTCAACAGTAGACTGAGTGACAGGCACGCCACAGAGGCTAAGCATGCAGGGAGTATTATGTAAATACAATAAAACTTCCCTACAGAGGAGTGGAGGCAGAGTCGAAGGACTAATAATTTGCTCTCATTATTATGACAATATTTTTATGGTGAGGCCTATGTGGCGATGGAAGTCTCATTTAAGAACAGTTGTTCAAATGTCTTTAATAGGAGAACCACGATTGAACATTGTAGTGAGCAAATGCCCTTCCTTTTAGGAATCCGTATCTTCCCACCCCTCTGTGAAATGATGACAATCCCAAGGCCTCTCCCCTGGCCGCAGGTTGGGTGTGGGCCCCACGGGAAGGTGAATCCTCTCCCATGAACTGGACACTTGTATGGAGACACGCGGAGACATGCGGAGACACGCGGTGCATGGAGCCCCGTCACTGTGACAGACAGTCCCTCAGAGTTCTGATAACCCCTGGGCTCCTGCCCTTCTGAGATCTGCCCCTTCAGCTCTGCCTTTGGTTCTGTGTGTTCTCTAGTATATATCTGGCGGGGGGGACCCACAAACTTTTTTTTTTTTAATATATTTTATTGATTTTTTACAGAGAGGAAGGGAGAGAGATAGAGAGCTAGAAACATCGATGGGAGAGAAACATCAATCAGCCGCCTCCTGCACATCTCCCACTGGGGATGTGCCCGCAACCCAGGCACATGCCCGTGACCGGAATCGAACCTGGGACCCCTCAGTCCGCAGGCCGACGCTCTATTCACTGAGCCAAACCGGTTTTGGCAAACTTTTTAAAATTGATTTCATAAATGAAGGGAAAGAGAGAGAGGAAGAAACATCAATGATGAGTGAAAATCATTGATTGGCTGCCTCCCACATGTCCTCCCACTGGGGATTAAGCCCACAACCTGGGCATGTGCCCTGACCGAGAATCCAACCGTGACCTCCTGGTTCATAGGTCAATGCTCAAACACGGAGCCACACCGGCAAAACCCACCATTATTATGTTACTGTTCTGCAGGTATCCATCTGATGTGATGAAGTGTGGTAGCAGTCATCTCAGGTAGAAACTGTAGTTTAACTTTAGCCCTGATGTTTGGCTTCTGCACCTATTTGCTTTGTTTAACAATAGGAAAGTTATTTTCATTTTCTGAATTGTATAAATCATCCCATTTGATTGAATGCCTTATTGACTGTGATGTGAATATCCCATTGATTGTGATCTTACTGGTTTTAGAAAGCAAATTCCTCTGTACCTGGAAAACAGGACAGCACAATTATCCCAAGACCCGAGGGTTCCAGATAATGTTTCCCTGTCAACTCAGTGGTCCCAAGACCAGGACAGCACAATTACTCTAAATTGCCTCGATGGCTCTAGATAATATGTTCCTGGCAACTCAGTGGTCTCAAGACGCGAGGGCTCTAGATAATGTGTTCATGTCAACCCATCGGTCCCAGATAATGTGTTTAAGTGATCCGGAGACCCAAAACTGTAATTAACATGCTTAATTCTGCTTCTGTAAACTGCTTTTTTTGCAAACCAGGTTCCTCATTCCAAACCCTGGGATGTAATCAATACCTTTGTGATTTTTGCCTATATAAACCTGGAGTTGCGACCATCTTATTACTATGAGATTTGGGAATGACTCCTCATAGTCATGGATTGCAATACATATGACTCCTTAATTCGACTTCTTGAGGCATCCTTCTGTGATTCGCGGGGTACATTACAACAGTGAAACTTACCAGGTATCAAGTCAGCTGCTTTCTTTTCCGGAGAATCTAGGGGAGAACCCATTTCCTTGCTTATTTGGGCTATTGGCAGAATTCAGTTCCTTGCGGCTGTAGGACTGAGATGTGTGTTTTCCTGTTGATCTCAGCTGAGAGTTGTTTCTAGCTTCTAGAGGCCACCCACATTTCTTGGTCTTGTCCCCTTTCTCCACCTTTAAAGCCACCAATGCAAGTTAAGTCCCTCTCATATTTCAAATCTCCTCTCCTCCTTCTACCTCATCTCTCTGACCAACCCGGGAAAACGTCTATGCTTTTAGGATAATCCAGAATAATCTACTGAAGGTTCATAACCTTAATTACATCAACAAATTCCTTTTTCCATGTTAAGTCCGGGGATTAGGTTGAGGTCATCTGTGTTAAGCTGTTGAACTACATCGGATTAATGTCTGGGGACAGGGGATCTGATTTCTGTCCCAACTTTGCTTCTAGTCAGCTGTCTGACTCTAGGTCAGAAATTTATATATATACTGAGTATATATTATGTATATAATTGATTTTTAAATATATTTTATTGATTATTTACAGAGAGAAAGGGAGAGCGATAGAGTCAGAAACATTGATGAGAGAGAAACATCAATTCAGCCGCCTCCCGCACGCTCCCCACTGGGTATGTGCCCACAACCAAGGTATATGCCCTTGACCGGAATCGAACCCGGGACTCTTCAGTCCGCAGGCCGACGCTCTATCCACTGAGCCAAACCAGCCAGGGCTATAATTGATTTTTTACAGAGGGTAAGGGCGAGGGAGAGAGATAGAGAGCTAGAAACATCAATGAGAGAGAAACATCAATCACCTGCCTCCTGCACACCTCCCACTGGGGATGTGCCCGCAACCAAGGTACATGCCCTTGACCGGAATCGAACCTGGACCCTTCAGTTCGCAGGCAGATGCTCTATCCACTGAGCCAAATCAGGTAGGGTGGACCTAGAACTTTTTCTTTTAATCCTCACCAAGATAAAATTGCCAGATGTCCTCATAAACTCTGGGAAAAGCCGCAACAATGTAAAAGGGGAACCTTGAAATCTAGTCTGTTGCCCAAGATATCCGGCAGGGGATCCTTGAAACCTATAGGGGGAAATCCCCGCCCACTGGGTCGCTCAGACTAGCTGTTGCCTGCTTGTGCTTATGCCAAGTGCATTCTTAATAAATTTGCTTGATTTGCTTCAATACTGCTTTCTGTCCTTGTCTGGATTCTTTCTCATGAGCGTGTCAAGAACCGAAGAGGGTTAAGGGATAAATATATTATTTTTATTTCTGAACTTGGAAGACATAAAATGGTTCCAGAAAATAAAACATGAAATCAGCGTTGAAAAAAAAGAACTGAGCAGGGGAGAGTCCCTCCGACACAGGTAGCTTTCTGGTATCAGACATACATGTGGAGGTGCCATGAGAATATGAGACCCAAAGACACTTTGGACAATTGAGGCTTCTATGCTATTTTGGACGAAGGAGAAGAAAGGCAGGGGTCTGAGATTTCAAAGGGAAAGCAGGCAATACGCAGGTAGACAAGACACAGCAAATGCGGTAAACAACATGCTGAGCCACCCAAAACAACAGGACAGAGAGGGCAGCTCCAGAAATAGCCTTTGCTAGATTTCTCCCTGTCTGCTATATTTAGTTTATATTATGATGCTAAGGTGGTAGCCCCTTCCTTTAAGCAGGTTTTTCTACCTAAATTCCTTTGGGCAGGTAAGGGGGGAGGGTCAAAGATTCTTCATGAGTCTTTTGTTTCTTTTTTTTCTTTTTTAAAAAAATTAAATCTTTATTGTTCAGATTATTACAGTTGTTCCTCTTTTTTCCCCACATAGCTCTCCTCCACCCAGTTCCCACCCCACCCCATGCCCTTACCCCTCCCACTGTCCTCATACATAGGTGTACGATTTTTGTCCAGTCTCTGCCTGCACCCCGAAACCCCTTTTCCCCCAAGAATTGTCAGTCCACTCCCTTTCTATGCCCTTGGTTCTATTATATTCACCAGTTTACTCTGTTTATCAGAATTTTTATTCACTTGATTTTTAGATTCGCTTGTTGATAGATATGTATTTGTTGTTCATAATTTGTATCTTTACCTTTTTCTTCTTCTTCCTCTTCTTAAAGGATACCTTTCAGCATTTCATATAATCCTGGTTTGGTGGTGATGAACTCCTTTAGCTTTTTCTTATCTGTGAAGCTCTTTATCTGACCTTCAATTCTGAATGATAGCTTTGCTGGATAAAGTAATCTTGGTTGTAAGTTCTTGCTATTCATCACTTTGAATATTTCTTCCCACTTCCTTCTGGCCTGCATAGTTTCTGTTGAGAAATCAGCTGATAGCCGTACCAGTACTCCCTTGTAGGTAACTGACTGTTTTTCTCTTGCTGCTTTTAAGATTCTCTCTTTGTCTTTTGCTCTTGGCATTTTAATTATGATGTGTCTTGGTGTGGTCCTCTTTGGATTCCTTTTGTTTGGGGTTCTCTGCACTTCCTGGACTTGTAAGTCTATTTCTTTCACCAGGTAGGGGAAGTTTTCTGTCATTATTTCTTCAAATAGGTTTTCTATATCTTGCTCTCTCTCTTCTTCTGGCACCCCTATAATTTGGATGTTGGTACGCTTGAAGCTGTCCCAGAGTCTTCTTACACTATCTTCATGTTTTTGGATTCTTTTTTCTTTTTGCTTTTCCAGTTGGGTGTTTTTTGCTTCTTCGTATTTCAAATCTTTGACTTGATTCTTGCGCTCCTCTTGTCTGCTGTTGGATCTCTGTATATTATTCTTTATTTCAGTCAGTGTATGCTTAATTTCTAGTTGGTCTTTTTTTCATATCCTCCAGGGTCTCACTAAATTTATCGGCGGTTTCTAGAAAATTCTTGAAAAACCTTATAACCGTGGTTTTGAACTCTATATCCTGTAGTTTGCTTTCCTCCATTTCTGTCATTTGTGTCCTGTTTCTTTGTCTCCGCATTTTTTTATGCTTCCCTGTGTTGGTAGAGTGGCTTTGTGTGCTAGGTGTCCTATAGGGCCCAGTGGCTCAGCCTCCCCAATTACCTGAGGTGGACACTCTAGGTGCACCCCCTTTGTGGGCTTTGTGCACAGTCTTGTTGTAGTTAAGCCTTGATTGTTGTAGGTATCACTGGGAGGAATTGACCTCCAGGCCAATTGGCTGTGAGAATCAGCTGTGTCTAAGGTGGGAGAACTTCTGTGCTGAAGACACCCTTATGGGGCAAGACATGCTTCAGTGAGGCTTTGGTGCTCACTGAGTTTGCCCCCTGAGTGTGTCCCTTATGGATCTGAGGAGTTGTAATCTGGATGGTCCCACTCTGACCACTGGGTACACTGGCTCTTGGATCTAAGGAGGTGCTAATTTAGCCTCTGCCTGAGGCTACCCAGCAGGAGCTACGAAAAGATCTGCAGATTCCCCTTCCTTGTTTGGGTTTTGGAGGTGCCCATATGAGGCCCAGCTGTGAAGCAATGCAAGCTGCTGTGGGGTCTTGGGCCTTCTCTTGGAAGTTCTTGGTCTGTCTGGTTCAGCTGCAGTTTGTTAGGTAATTTTCAGATTGCAAAGGGCCAGGGCATTCATATGCAAAAGTCTCTGCCACAGCCTGGGTGGGGTGGGGTCTCAGGGAATCAACAGGGTGGAGCAAACAGCTATGGCTGATCCTACCCTAAGAGGCCCCATGTCTCAGTGTCCCGCTAATCGCTGCAAGCACCTCTGAGAGAAAGCCGCCCTCAAGTTCCGCCTGCTGCCAGACAATCCAGTTTCTCCCCGTATGAGTCTGGGTCCCCAGAGACTCGCCCAGAACTGGAGATCAGAGCAGTTAGGAGCTTGTCGCCCTCCAGATTGCAAAAGACAGCCACGTCCTCAGTTGCCAGCCCTTTCCACGTTCACCTCCGTACCTCTGCACTTTACTTCTGCACCTCCTCTGAGTCTCAGTGTGCTTTTCTCATTCCTTCTAGTTGTAGAATGTCCACTCAGCCAGCCTTCCTGTGGTTCTGGATGATGTCTGTTTTGTCTTTTAGTTGTATTTTTGAAGTTGTTGTTGGAGGCAGCAATTTCCGGTGTTTACCTATGCCGCCATCTTGGTTTCTCCCCAAGTACTCTCTTAATAGGCACTCCAGTCTTTGGCATCAGGTGCAGTGGGTACATCTAGAAAGCGACCAGTCTAGGACAAATGTATGTATTTATAGCACATAGGCTACTATCTAGGAATAAACAAGGCTCTACATAATTTTTTTTTCTTTAAGCTGATTTTTTTAGAAACACTTTATCTTTTTATTTTATCTTTTATATATTTTTATTGCTTTTAGAAAAGAAGGGAGAGGGAGAGAGAAACCTCATGAGAGAGAATCATTGATTGGCTGTCTCCTGCATGCCCCCAACTGGGGATTGTGCCCTTGACCAGAATCAAACCTGGGACCCTTTAGTCCACAGGATGATGCTCTATCCACTGAGCCAAACTGGCTAGGGCTAGAAACACTTTAATATATTATTTCTTTTCTCAACTTTTTTAAAAAATATATTTTATTGATTTTCTACAGAGAGGAAGGGAGAGAGATAGAGAGTTAGAAACATCGATGAGAGAGAAACATCGATCAGCCGCCTCCTGCACATCTCCTATTGGGGATGTGCCCGCAGGCCAGGCACATGCCCCCGACCGGAATCGAACCTGGGGCCCTTCAGTCCGCAGGCTGACGCTCTATCCACTGAGCCAAACAGGTTTCGGCACTTTTCTCAACTTTTAATTTAGAAATATTTAATCTTCCCCAAGATTTGGAAGCGCTGTGCAATGAACAGCTATAGCTCACCACCAGACTTAACACATTTTAACACCATGTTCTTTGTGCCCTCACAGCCCTCCTAGGTGTGAGATTGTGTTTGTGTATACCCATTTTCTCCCTGACCATTGGAAAGTAAGTTCAGGCATCAAGATGCTTCGTCCTAAAACACTTCAGTGTGTGTCCCTTGAGAACAAGAACTTCCTCCTAAAAATTTCAATCCATAACCATAGCTCTGATTTGCTCTATGTCCCCAAGGTCCCTGGGCCTCTGCTGTGAAGGGGGGAGCTGGCCTTCTCAGCTGCGGCAACAGCGGCAGGCCAGGTGCGAGGCTGCTCCTGCAGGCTGTTCCCAAGGGCCAGGTGCTGGGCCTGCCTTCTGTGGCTCAGCGGGGCCGATTTCTGATGGTGATGACAAAGCCTGACATTCAGGGTTTGGGCTTCCCGGCACAATAACCATGAGTCCTTTCATTTTATGTTTTAAATATTGTTCTTTTGAATAGGATGTACAGTGTGTGTACAAAAGGGGCCACATGCTAACCTGACAAGCTCAGGGTGGTCTGCGTGGCAGCCTTGCAAACTCAGAGACCTAAAGTAACAACAAAGGATGGTCTGCAATGAAAACTTTTTAAACTAAAAAGCAGTTTATGGCGGGTAGTCATGTCCTAGGCCAGTATCTTCCCTGACAAGGTCGATCTTTACCTTAACTGGGCCTGTCTATTGTCCTTTTGCATCCACCATAACATATACTAATAGCTGGAATGTCAACGTGATTTTCCTTTTCCCGGACCCCTCAAAGCTCAGGCACCGCTCTGTGGAGACCACAAACCCCCTCATGGTTAGTGAGTTCATTGCTGGCTGTTAACTATCCTGCACCCACTCATGTAAAGGAAGTATGTGTCCATCATTTTACTTTTTATCCAATCCCAGAGGTTCTCCCCCTCTTTGCTTTCTCCCGCCTCCCTAATCTGTCACCAATGGAGTTCATGTAACCCACTTACGTCTCCTCTTTTGATTGAAATGTATAAAGCAAGGTGAGAAACTGCCATTACAGAATTACTAGCACATTATACACACGGTTTTTCACCGATTTCCATCAATACTTTAAGTATAGAACTAAAATATAAGCAAAATCTTATATTTGAAACTGATGCTTACATTCAAACTGCTCTGCTGTAACCAAGCTTTGATCGCCAGCTTTATATCCAAGGGCTAGAAGGTTCCTTTTCTTTAGGAAACAGTCTGGTGGCTACAGAAACGGGTGTTTCCCGAGGGCACCTCTGCTCTTGCAAAGGGTTTCTCCAGAGACTCCTGCCATGAACTGCCCACTCTGTCTACCATGAAAGACCAACATATTCTCAACTCATCCGGCAGCGCCGCGGCCTGATCCCAGCACTCTAATATGTAACTTAACATCCAAAAAGTAGTAGGTGGCCCCTGCACCTTCACCTGCTGAAATTATTTCCATTTCCCAATCCTTAGCCTGCTTAGCCTCTGTCAGGGCCAGTAGCAAGAGCACCGCCCAGCGGGCTGCCTGGTCCGAGTGGCTGTGCGTCCACGTATCCTCCCAACCCTCCCCTCCGACTGTTCCGGGCATGTCCTGCTCCAACCGGCCCACTGTGCTGACTGTGGGAACTCAGTCCAAGAGCCAAGTTCCTGCTCTGTCCTTTGCTCACAGTCACAGGTGTCGGGTCTGAGCCCCTCTGCCTGGGGCTGGACTTCCTAGGATGCTGGGTCTTAGTCAGAGAAGCCACAAGAGGCTGTGGGTGTATAAGGATGAGTCCTTATTGCAGGAGCCAGTGGCCAAACAGCCCTCAGACAGAACAGTCCCCACAGCCAAGTCCATGCAGGCAGGCAGCGGACACTGGCTGGTGAGCATTTCTCTTGCCCATGAAGCACCTTCCTTCCCTGAACCCACACCTTCAGCTGAGCAGCCACATGCTGCCTCCTAGATTCACCGCCTCACATCGTACCGGCACCTGAGCTCCAACTGAGCAGCTTCTCCCATCTCTCCGTCCCAGATGCTCTCTCCAGCAGTCTTCTTCTCCCTCCATCCCAGCTGCTCTCTCCAGCAGTCTTCTTCTCCCTCCATCCCAGCTGCTCTCTCCAGCAGACTTCTTCTCCCTCCATCCCAGCTGCTCTCTCCAGCAGACTTCTTCTCCCTCCATCCCAGCTGCTCTCTCCAACAGACTTCTTCTCCCTTCATCCCAGCTGCTCTGTCCAGCAGACTTCTTCTCCCTCCATCCCAGCTGCTCTCTCCAGCAGACTTCTTCTCCCTCCATCCCACCTGCTCTGTCCAGCAGACTTCTTCTCCCTCCATCCCAGCTGCTCTGTCCAGCAGACTTCTTCTCCCCCATCCCAGCTGCTCTGTCCAGCAGACTTCTTCTCCCTCCATCCCAGTTGCCTTCTCTCCAGCAGACTTCTTCTCCCTCCATCCCAGTTGCCTTCTCTCCAGCAGACTTCTTCTCCCTCCATCCCAGCTGCTCAGTCCAGCAGATTTCTTCACCCTCCATCCCAGCTGCTCTCTCCAGCAGACTTCTTCTCCCTCCATCCCAGCTGCTCTCTCCAACAGACTTCTTCTCCCTTCATCCCAGCTGCTCTGTCCAGCAGACTTCTTCTCCCTCCATCCCAGCTGCTCTCTCCAGCAGACTTCTTCTCCCTCCATCCCACCTGCTCTGTCCAGCAGACTTCTTCTCCCTCCATCCCAGCTGCTCTGTCCAGCAGACTTCTTCTCCCCCATCCCAGCTGCTCTGTCCAGCAGACTTCTTCTCCCTCCATCCCAGTTGCCTTCTCTCCAGCAGACTTCTTCTCCCTCCATCCCAGTTGCCTTCTCTCCAGCAGACTTCTTCTCCCTCCATCCCAGCTGCTCAGTCCAGCAGATTTCTTCACCCTCCATCCCAGCTGCTCTCTCCAGCAGACTTCTTCTCCCTTCATCCCAGCTGCTCTGTCCAGCAGACTTCTTCTCCCTCCATCCCAGCTGCTCTGTCCAGCAGACTTCTTCTCCCTCCATCCCACCTGCTCTGTCCAGCAGACTTCTTCTCCCTCCATCCCAGCTGCTCTCTCCAGCAGACTTCTTCTCCCTCCATCCCACCTGCTCTGTCCAGCAGACTTCTTCTCCCTCCATCCCAGCTGCTCTGTCCAGCAGACTTCTTCTCCCCCATCCCAGCTGCTCTGTCCAGCAGACTTCTTCTCCCTCCATCCCAGTTGCCTTCTCTCCAGCAGACTTCTTCTCCCTCCATCCCAGTTGCCTTCTCTCCAGCAGACTTCTTCTCCCTCCATCCCAGCTGCTCTCTCCAGCAGACTTCTTCTCCCTCCATCCCAGCTGCTCTGTCCAGCAGTCTTCTTCTCCTCATCCCAGCTGCTCTCTCCAGCAGACTTCTTCCTCCATCCCAGCTGCTCTGTCTACAGACTTCTCCCTCCATCCCAGCTGCTCTGTCCAGCAGACTTCTCCCTCCATCCCAGCTGCTCTGTCCAGCAGACTTCTTCCTCCATCCCAGCTACTCTGTCCAGCAGACTTCTTCTCCCTCCATCCCAGCTGCTCTCTCCAGCAGACTTCTTCTCCCTCCATCCCAGCTGCTCTGTCTGGCAGACTTCTTCTCCCTCCATCCCAGCTGCTCTCTCCAGCAGACTTCTTCCTCCATCCCAGCTGCTCTGTCCAGCAGACTTCTTCTCCCTCCATCCCAGCTGCTCTCTCCAGCAGACTTCTTCTCCCTCCATCCCAGCTGCTCTCTCCAGCAGACTTCTTCTCCCTCCATCCCAGCTGCTCTCTCCAGCAGACTTCTCCCTCCATCCAAGCTGCTCTCTCCAACAGACTTCTTCTCCCTCCATCCCAGCTGCTCTGTCCAGCAGACTTTTTCTCCCTCCAGCCGACTCCAGCCAACTAGCTGGTCAGTAACCTACTTTTACACCATTTGCACAAAGAAGTCTTCGTGCCAACAGTGACAGCAATCACACTGGCGGCAGAAGGGCACAGTGTGCCGTGTGTCCTTGCATTTGCTCCCGGTATGTTGGCCTGGTGAGGATTCCCAGGCTCAGTGTCCTTGGACATTCCAATGAGGCTCCTCCCTGCTCGGCCTGTGGCCATTCTGGTGTGTTGACAACAAGGCCCCTGTGCTCCCACCAGCCTTGACTACCCGGAGACCTGGCTGGTTCCCGCAGCCTCTCTTCCTGCCTCACCCTGGAGGTCACAATCCCGTCTCTTGCCTGGTCTCCCTCCTGAGCCCTTGGCGGGTCCTGGGTCTCCGCGCGGCCTCCTGGTCACTGAGAAACCAACTATCTTGTCAATGGCAGTTGTTTCCTGAGCTGCTGGCCCGGCCCTTTCACAGCAATCACGCAGCCTCTCCAGGAAGGCTAACCGTGGGAGCTAGGCGGGGGGCGGGGGTGGGGGGCGCGACGGCCGGCCGGCACCAGGGCACAGTCCCAGCCCAAATGGCGAAATGAGCTCTGAAGTCAATGGCGGGCGGTGAGCGGGGCTAGAAGCCGGAGCGTTTTCAACGGCGCCGCGTGGCCTCTCCCGCATCTGGGGCCGCAGCGCGTCCGCCCAGGAGGCCGTGGCGGGACGCGGGACGCGGGGCGCGGGGCGGCTCCGAGGCGCACGGCCGCGCCTGAGGTTTCTGAACAGAAATTGACAGCAGACGCTCCGCCTCGGCCGCGGTTCAGAGGCGAGGAGGGCGGGCTCGGCCGGGGCGGGGGAGGCCCTCGCGCTGATGCCGGGGCGGCGGCCGGTGCCCTCCCGCCGCTGACCGCCCGGGCCGTGGTCTCGGGTGCGTGCTGTCCGCGCTCGCGGCCGCCGGGCCAGCAGCCGGCCACCCGGACGCCCGGCCCGCGCGGACGGACGGGGTTACAGGCGCAGCGGAAGAGGAGTCCGCGGTCCAGCCCGCGGGGTCCGAAAAGGTGGCGCATCCGCTAAAGACGCGCAAAATGAAAGCATGGGGAACAGAGAACAACGTCGTGAACGTAACACATTTTAACATTCTGCCCATCAAGGCAAAACGCATTTTCTGTTATGGCAAAATCATGACGTTTGCACAGAGAAAAGGTATAAAATCAGATGTAACTTTACTTAGCCAGAGCGCAATCTATAAGATAAAGAACCCTGCAGAGCTTACGGCAGTAAACAAATTTCTAAAAATGTGTTGTTGCTCTAGCTGCTGTGGCTCAGTGACAAGAGCGCCGCCCTGTGGACTGAAGGGTCCCAAGTTCGATTCTGGTCAAGGGCCTGGACCTCGGTGGCGGGCTGGATCCCCAGCTCTGCTCCGGATCCATGCCTGTGGGAGGCAACCAATCGTGTGTCTCTCTCACATCCATGTTTCTCTCTTTCTGTCTCTCCCTCTCCCTTCCACTCTCTCTAAAAACCAATGGAAAAATATCCTTGGGTGGAAATTAACAAAAAGATTCTTTTTTTTAAATTAAATCTTTATTGTTCAGATTATTACATTTGTTCCTCTTTTTTCTCCCCATAACTCCCCTCCTCCCAGTTCCCACCCCACCCTCCGCCCTCACTCCCCACCCACTGTCCTCATCCATAGGTGCACGATTTTTGTCCAGTCTCTTCCCGCATCTCCCACACCCCTTTCCCCACCAAGAATAGTCAGTCCATTCCCTTTCTATGTCCCTGATTCTATTATGCTCACCAGATTATTTATTCACTTGATTCTTAGATTCACTTGTTGATAGATGCATGTTTGTTGTTCATAATTTGTATCTTTACCTTTTTCTTCTTCTTCCTCTTCTTAAAGGATATCTTTCAGCATTTCATATAATACTGGTTTGGTGGTAATGAACTCCTTTAGCTTTTCCTTATCTGTGAAGCTCTTTATCTGACCTTCAGTTCTGAATGATAGCTTTGCTGGATAAAGTAATCTTGGTTGTAAGTTCTTGGTATTCATCACTTTGAATATTTCTTGCCACTCCCTTCTGGCCTGCAAAGTTTCTGTTGAGAAATCAGCCGACAGTCATATGGGTACTCCCTTGTAGGTAACTGAGTTTCTTTCTCTTGCTGCTTTTAAGATTCTCTCTTTGTCTTTTGCTCTTGGCATTTTAATTATGATGTGTCTTGGTGTGGTCCTCTTTGGATTCCTTTTGTTTGGGGTTCTCTGCACTTCCTGAACTTGTAAGTCTATTTCTCTCACCAGGTGGGGGAAGTTTTCTGTCAGTATTTCTTCAAATAGGTTTTCAATATCTTGCTCTCTCTCATCTTCTGGCACCCCTATAATTCTGATGTTGGTGTGCTTGAAGCTGTCCCAGAGGCTCCTTACACTATCTTCGTATTTTCGGATTCTTTTTTCGTTTTGCTTTTCTGGTTGGGTGTTTTTTGCTTCTTCGCATTTCAAATCTTTGCCTTGATTCTTGCGCTCCTCTGGTCTGCTGTTGGGTGTCTGTATAATATTCTTTTTCAGTCAGTGTATGCTTAATTTCTAGTTGGTTCTTTATCACAACATCGAGGGTCTCATTAGATTTCTTGAGGATCTCACTACGTTTATCGGCAGCTTCTAGACAGTTCTTGAGAGACCTTGAAAGTGTGGTTCTGAACTGTATATCCTCCATGGACAATTTTGTCCTGTTTCTTTGTCTCCACATTTTTTATGCTTTCTTGGTGCACCCCCTAGTGGTCTTTGTGCGCAGTCTTGTTGTAGTTAAGCCTTGATTGTTGTCGGCAATAGTGGGGGTGATTTGACCGCCAGGCTAACTGGCTATGAGAGTCCGCTGTGTCTAACAAAAAGATTCTTGCTGACAGTGTTACAGGTGTCCCCGGGTGCCACCTCTTTTCTCCCCTCCACACAGCCCCTACTGGCCCAGTCCTTTCCCACTGTTGTCTGTGTTCACGGGCTACACATACATGAATATACGTCCTTTGGTTAGTCTCTTCCCTTCGCCACACCCCTCCCTCTGAGATTCGTCAGTCTCTTCCATGTTTCCATGCTTCTGGTCCTATTTCATTTGTCAGTTTACTTTGTTCATTAGAGTCCACATGTGAGATCATATGATTTTTTTTAAAATATATTTTATTGATTTTTTACAGAGAGGAAGGGAGAGGGATAGACAGTTAGAAACATCGATGAGAGAGAAACATCGATCAGCTGCCTCCTGCACACTCCCTACTGGGGATGTGCCCGCAACCCAGGTACATGCCCTTGACCGGAATCGAACCTGGGACCTTTCAGTCCGCAGGCTGACGCTCTATCCACTGAGCCAAACCGGTTTCGGCTTCTTTTTTAAAATTTATCTTTATCATTGAAAGTATTATAGATGTCCCTTTTGTCCCTCCATGGACCCCTTCCATGCACTATTGTCTATGTCCATGGGTTATGCATATACGCTTATAAGTCCACCAGAGGCCTGTTGCAGGAAGATTCCTGCAAGAATAGGGCTTCCTGTGGCCGGAGCGAAGCTTCCCTCCTGCCTCGCCCGCCCGCTTGCTTCTCCGCAGGGGTTAATTTTTATATTTTAAAAGATTTGGGAACATCACTGTTATAGATGCAATATAATCTTCTTCTAGGCCTAAATATCTGGGGAGATGGGGCTTAATTTCATTTCTTAGTAAGATACTGCTCTTCACTTCTTCGGTTTTGTAGTGTCTGTTTTTTGCATCTTTATGCATAAATACACAATCATTTTATAATACATATAAATGTAAGGAAACAGCTTTATTAGACTATTAGCAGTTGTGTCAATTTTATCTTATGTTTTTATGTGGAAAGATAAAAGGAGAGTTACTGTCAGAAATTATGTTGATTCTTTGTAATGAAAAAACATATCTATATATATTTAATATGTTTTTATTGATTTCAGAAAGAGGTATGTGGGGGGGGAGAGAGAGAGAAAGAGAGAGAGAAACATCGATGAGGGACATCAACATTGATTAGCTGCCTCTTGTACATGCCTTTCTGCTGGGGATCAAGCCCAAAACCTAGGTATGTGCCCTGATCAGGAATCAAACTGTTGACCTCTTGGTGCATGGGTCAACACTCAACCACTGAGCCACACTGGCCGGTCTGGAATATATTTTTATATGCAAGTCAGTAGGACTTAGTCTCTCTTTTTTTAAAATATATTTCTTTATTGATTTCAGAGAGAAAGGGAGAAGGAGAGAGAGAGATAGAAACATCAATGATGAGAGAGAATCATTGATTGGCTGCCTCCTGCACACCCCCCCACTGGGGATCGAGCCTGCAACCCAGGCATGTGCCCTTGGCCAGAATCGAACCTGGGACTGTTCAGTCCGCAGGCCGACGCTCTATCTACTGAGCCAAGCCAGGTAGGGCAGGACTTAGTCTTAAGCAAACAAAGTATTTCATTAGTGGTCTTGGTGATTTTTAGAAGTGATTGAGTTCATCAATTCAAATATTTATTAAATATAAAATGCCTGGTGCATGGATTTGTGCACTGGTAGCGTCCCTTGGTGTGGCCTGTGGGGATCGGGCCGAACCCAGCAGCCCAACGCCGCCTGCCACTCCTGCTCATCCTGGCCCCGCTGTGCCAGCTGCCACTGCTGCTCGGTAGGCTCATTGCCTCTCCGCTGTGGTCCCCGGGCTAAGGTGGCCAGACATAAGCCCTGCGTCTGGCACCCATTGGTCAGCTGAGCAGCGCTTCTGCTGTGGGAGCACACTGGTCAAAAGCACACTCCTGCATTGAGCGTCTGCCCCCTGGTGGTCAGCGTGCATCATAGTGACTGGTTGACCGGTTGACCAGTCGACTGGTCCAATGGCCGCTTAGGCTTTTATATATATAGTTAATATTCCATTGTGTAAATGTATCACCAATTTTTTATCCACTCATCTGCTGATGGGCACTTACTTGGGCTGTTTCCAGATCTTAGCTATTGTAAGCAACTCTGCTTTGAACATAGAGGTGTGTATGTTTTTTCTGATTGGTATTACAGGGTTCCTAGGATATATTCCCAGAAGTGGGACAAACGGCAGTTCATTTTTAAGTTGTTTTTTGTTGTTGTTATTGTTGTTGTAATTTCAGGGAGAGGAAGAGAGTGGGAAACAGAGAAAGAAACATCAATGATGAGAAAGAGTCATCAATCACCTGCCTCCAACTAACCCCCTACTGGGGATTGAGCCTGAAACCCATCATGTGCCCTGACTAGGTAATCAAACTGTGACCTCCTGGTTCATGGGTCAATGCTCAACCACTGAACTGGCTGTGCCAATTTTAAGGTTTTGAAAAAACTCTATACTGTTTCCACAGTGGCTGCACCAGTCTGCATTCCCACCAACGGTGTACTAAGGTTCCCTTTTCTCCACATCCTCAACAGTACTTGTTTGTTGATTTGTTGCCAGTAGCCATTCTGACAGGTGTTCGCTTATACCTCCTTGTCGTTTTAATTTGCATCTATCTGATGATTAGTGACTTTGAGCATTTTCCCATGTCTCTTGGCCTTCTGTGTGTCCTCTTTGGAAAGTGTCTATTCATGCCCTTTACCCATTTTTTATTTTTTTTTAAAAAATATATTTCTTTATTGATTTCAGAGAGGAAGTGAGAAGGAGAGAGAGATAGAAACATCAATGATGAGAGAGAATCATTGATCAGCTGCCTCCTGCACACACCCCCTATTGAGGATTGAGCCCGCAACCAGGCATGTGCCCTTGGCCGGAATCAAACCTGGGACCCTTCAATTCGCAGGCTGACGCTCTATCCACTGAGCCAAGCTGGATAGGGCCCTTTACCCATTTTTTAATTGGGTTGTTTGTCTTCCTAATGCTGAGTTGTATGAGTTCTTTGTATATTTTGTAATTAAACCATTCACCAAATGTATCATTAGCGAATATGTTCTCCTATACAGTGGGCTCCCATTTTTTTGTTGTTGGTGGTGGTTTCCTTCACTGTGCAGAAGCTTTTGAGTTTGATGTCATTCCATTTGTTTATTGTTCCTTTGTTCCTCTTGCCCTATGAAATGTATGGATGAATATACTGCTACATGAGATGTCTGAGATTTTACTGCCTATAGTTTCTTATAGGATTTTTATGGTTTTGTGAGTTACATTTAAATCTTTTATTATTGTGTATAGTGTCAATTGGTGGTCTACTTTCATTTTTTTTGCATGTACCTGTCCAATTTTCACACCACCATTTAATTTTTATTTTTTAAAAGACTTTTATTTTTTTAATTCTCAAACAAAGATATCTTTTTCCATTGATTTTTAGAGAGAGTGGAAGGGAGAGAGAGACACAGAGAGAAACACCGATGTGAGAGACACATCGATTGGTTTCCTCCCCCATGCCCCCAACCAGGGCTGGTAGACTGCAACTGAGGTATGTGCCCTTGACCAGAATCGAACCTGGGACCCTTCAGTCTGCAGGCGGACACTCTGTCCACTGTACCAAACTGGCTAGGCACAACACCATTTACTGAAGAGACTGTCTTTACTCCTTTGTATGCTCTTGCCTCCTTTGTCAAATATTAATTGAGCATAATGGCTTGGGTTGATTTCTGGGTTCTCTGTTCTGTTCCATTGATCTATATGCCTGTTCTTGTGCCAATTCCAGGCTATCTTGTTTACAATGGCTTTGTAGTATAACTTGAAATCTGGTATTGTGGTCCCTCCAACTTTGTTTTTCTTTCTCGAGATTGCTGAGGCTATTGGGATCTTTTTTGGTTCCATATACATTTTTGGAGTATTTGTTATTGATGTATGAAATATGCCATTGGTATTTTAATAGGGACTGTGTTAAATTTGTAGCTTACTTTGTGTAGTATGAACATTTTAATGCTATTAATTCTTCCAATCCATGAACATGGTATATGCTTCCACTTGTTTTCATCTTCCTCTAGTTCCTTTTTCAATGTCCTGCAGTTTTCTGAGTATAAGTCTTTTACCTCCTTGGGTAAGTTTTTTCCCAGTTTATTATCTTATTTGTTGTTGTTGTTGCAATGGTAAATGGAATTGTTTATTTAGTTTCTCTTCCTGAGAGTTCTTATTGGCTTATAAAAATGCCATTGATTTCTGATGTTAATGTTGTATCCTGCTACTTTGCCAAATTTATTTATCAGATCTAGCAGTTTTGTGGTGGAGTCCTTAGAATTTTCTTTGTACAATATCATGTCATCTGTGAATGATGAATTTATTTCCTCCTATCCAATTTGGATGCCTTTTATTTCTTCTTCATTTCTGATTGCTGTGGCCAGGACTTCCAGTACTATGTTGAATAAGAGTGGTGGGGGGAAAAAAGTGAGAGTGGTAAAAGCAGAAATTCCTGTCTTGTTCTGATCCTAAGCGAAATGCTTTTAATTTCTTCCCATTGAGTATTATCTCGCCTGTAGGTTTTCATATATGGCCTTTATAATGTTAAGTTATGATCCCCTTTTTCCTACTTTTCTCAGTGTTTTCATCACAAATGATGCTGAATTTTGTCAAATGATTTATCTGCATCCATTGATAGCATTATGTGATTTTTTTAATCCTTCATTTTCTTTATGTGATGTATCACATTTATTGATTTGCAAATATTGTACCAGCCTTGCATTCCTGGAATAAGTCCCATTTGTTCATGGTGTATGGTTTTCTAATGTATTGCTGGATGTGATTTGCTAATGTTTTGTTGAGAATTTAAGCATCCATGTTTATCGGGATATGGACCTACAATTTTCTTTCTTGGTAGTGTCTTTATCTGGTTTTGGAATTAGAATAATGCTGGCCTCATAAAAAGAATGTAGAAGTCTTCTCTCCTCTTAAATTTTTTAAAAAATAGTTTGAGTAGGATAGGTATTAGTTCTTCTTTGAATATTTGTTAAAACTCACTGTGAAGCCATCTAATCTTGTACTTTTGTTTGATGGGAGTTTTTTGTTGTGTGTTTGTTTTATTAGTGCTTTTACTTCATTAGTTGTTATTGGTCTATTCAGGTTTTCTGATTCTTCTTGATTGAGTTTTTGGAAGATTGTATGTCCATTTCACCCAGGTTGTCCAGTTTGTTGGCATAGAATTCTTCACAGTATTGTCTTAAAATCCTTTGTATTTCTGTGAGTTCAGTTGTTACTTCACCTCTATCATTTCTGATTTTATTTATTTGGTCTTTGCTCTTTTTTTCTTGATAAGTTTGGCTAAAGGTTCACTAATTTAATTTATAGTTTCAATGAACCAGCTCTTGGTTTTATTGATCTTTTGTATTGTTATTTTAGTCTCTATGTCATTTATTTCCAATCTGACCTTTATTATTTCCTTCTTTCTAATTATTCTGGGCTTTTATAGTTGTTCTCTTTCTAATTCTTTTAGTTGTAGTGTTAGATTGTTTATTAGATTGTTTACTACTTGTTTCTTGAGGTAGGCCTGTAATGCTATGAACTCCTCCCCTCATAGATTTTTTGGATTGTTTTGTATTCATTTTAGTTTATTTCCAGGATGTATTATATTTCTTCATTGATCTCATTGTTTAATAACATGCTATTTAGCCTCCACCTGTTTGAATGTTTTTTTAAGATTTTTTAAAATTAAATCTTTATTGTTCAGATTATTACAGTTGTTCCTCTTTTCCCCCCCATAGCTCCCCTCAACCCGGTTCCCACCCCTGCCCTCACTCCCCCTCCCACTGTCCTCATCGATAGGTGCACGATTTTTGTTCAGTCTCTTCCCGAATCCCCCACACCCATTTCCCCCCCAAGAATAGTCAGTTCACTCCCTTTCTATGCCCCTGATTCTATTATAATCACCAGTTTATTCTGTTCATCAGATTATTTATTCACTTGGTTTTTTTAAAAATTAAATCTTTATTGTTCAGATTATTACATTTGTTCCTCTTTTTTCCTGCTATAACTCCCCTCCTCCCAGTTCCCACCCCACCCTCCGCCCTCACTCCCCACCCATTGTCCTCATCCATAGGTGCATGATTTTTGTCCAGTCTCTTCCCGCATCTCCCACACCCCTTTCCCCCCCCAAAATAGTCAGTCCATTCCCTTTCTATGTCCCTGATTCTATTATAATCACCAGTTCATTCTGTACATCATATTATTTATTCACTTGATTCTTAGATTCACTTGTTGATAGATGCATATTTGTTGTTCATAATTTGTATCTTTACCTTTTTCTTCTTCTTCCTCTTCTTAAAGGATATCTTTCAGCATTTCATATAATCCTGGTTTGGTGGTGATGAACTCCTTTAGCTTTTCCTTATCTGTGAAGCTCTTTATCTGACCTTCAGTTCTGAATGATAGCTTTGCTGGATAAAGTAATCTTGGTTGTAAGTTCTTGGTATTCATCACTTTGAATATTTCTTGCCACTCCCTTCTGGCCTGCAAAGTTTCTGTTGAGAAATCAGCCGACAGTCATATGGGTACTCCCTTGTAGGTAACTGAGTTTCTTTCTCTTGCTGCTTTTTAAGATTCTCTCTTTGTCTTTTGCTCTTGGCATTTTAATTATGATGTGTCTTGGTGTGGTCCTCTTTGGATTCCTTTTGTTTGGGGTTCTCTGCACTTCCTGGACTTGTAAGTCTATTTCTTTCACCAGGTAGGGGAAGTTTTCTGTCATTATTTCTTCAAATAGGTTTTCAATATCTTGCTCTCTCTCTTCTTCTGGAACCCCTATAATTTGGATGTTGGTACGCTTGAAGCTGTCCCAGGGGCTCCTTACACTATCTTCGTATTTTTGGATTCTTTTTTCTTTTTGCTTTTCCGGTTGGGTGTTTTTTGCTTCTTCGTATTTCAAATCTTTGACTTGATTCTTGCGATCCTCTTGTCTACTGTTGGGAGTCTGTATAATATTCTTTATTTCAGTCAGTGTATGCTTAATTTCTAGTTGGTTCTTTATCACAACCTCGAGGGTCTCATTAGATTTCTTGAGGGTCTCATTAAGTTTATCGGCAGTTTCTAGAAAATTCTTGAAAAACCTTCAAAGTGTGGTTTTGAACTCTATATCCAGTAGTTTGCTTTCCTCCATTTCTGTCATTTGTGTCCTGTTTCTTTGTCTCCGCATTTTTTATGCTTCCCTGTGTTGATAGAGTTGCGTTCTGTGCTAGGTGTCCTATAGGGTCCAGTGACTCAGCCTCCCCAATTACCTGAGGTAGACACTCTTGGTGCACACCCTTTTGGGCTTTGTGCACAGTCTTGTTGTAGTTAAGCCTTGATTGTTGTAGGTAACTCTGGGAGGGATTGAGCTCTAGGCCAATTGGCTGCGAGAATCAGCTGTGTCTGCAGTGGGAGAACTTCTGTGCTGGAGACATCCCTCCGGGGCAAGATTTGCTTCAATGGGGCTTTGGTGCTCAGTGAGTCTGCCCCCTGAGTGTGTCCTTTATGGATCAGAGGAGCTGCAATCTGGATGGTCCCACTCTGACCACCGGGCACTGTCTCCTGGATCTCAAAGGAGGTGCTAATCTAGCCTCTGCCTGAGGCTATCCAGCAGAAGCCAGCTGTGACGCAATGCAAGTTGTCCTGGGGCCTTGGGCCAGCTGCAGTTTGTTAGGTAATTATCAGATTGCAAAGGGCCAGGCCTTTCATATGCAAAGCCTTCATGCACAGCTCGGGCGAGGCGGGTCCCAGGGGATCAACAGGGCCGAGCGAGGGAGCAGTTATGGCTGCCCTCGGTGGCCCTGCTTCTCAGTGTCCTGACAATCGCTGTGAGCACCCCCGAGAGAAAGCTGCCTTTGAGTTCCAACTGATGCCAGACAGTCCAGTTTATCCCATATGAGTCTGGGTCCCCAGACTTGCCTGGAACTGGAGCTCAGAGCTTGAGACTCCTTCCCGATTGAAAAAGACAACCATGTCCTCAGCCGCCAGTCCTCTCCGCATGCGCCTCTGTACCTCTGTACTTTACTTCCACACCGCACCTCCTCTGAGTCTTGGTATGCTTTTCTCTTTCCTTCTAGTTGTAGAATTTCCACTCAGCCAGCCTTCGTGTGGTTCTGGATGATGTCCGTTCCGTCTTTTAGTTGTATTTTTGAAGTGGTTGTGTGAGGCAGCAATCTCCAGTGTTTACCTATGCCGCCCATCTTGGTGTCTCTGAATGTTTTTAAGATTATTTTTATTGTAGTTGATTTCTAGTTTCATGCCATTGTGATCTGAAAGGATGCTTGATATGATTTTAATGTTCTTGAATTTGTTGATACTTATTTTGTGTCCTAACATATGATCTATCTTTGAGAATGTTCCATGTATACTTGAGAAGAATGTATATGTTGCCATTTTGTTATGAAATGTTCTGTAAATATCAATCAAATCCATCTGATCTAGTGTGTCATTTAAGGTCACTGTTTCCTTGAATATTTGTCTGGAAGATCTATCCAGTTATGACAATGGGGTGTCAAAGTCCCTTAATATGACTGTGTTGTTATTGATCTCTCCCCTTAAATCCTCCAAAAGTTTAAAACATATATTTAGCTGCCCCATGCTGGGTTTGTATATGTTTATAAGGGTTATATTTTCTTGTTGGATCTATCCTTTTAGTATTATTTTGTGATCTTCTTTGCACCCTCTCGCAATCCGGAACCCCTCGGGGGATATAGTAGTGCTCAAAGCGGCAGGCGGCTAGGGAGGAACCCAAGCCCAGGCTTGGCGTCGTGCTGCTCCCACTCATCCCAGCCCTCTGTGCCTGCCGTGGGCTTGTGCCCAGTCAGTCCTGATCATGAGAGGCTTGTGCCACCATCGTGGTGCTTGCCAGCCGTGAGCCCGGTGTCTGGCACCCGTCAGCTGTGCGGTGCTCCCACTGTGGGTGGGTAAAGTTTTAAAGAACTTGTATGCATACATGCATAACCCATAGACACAGACAATAGGTTGATGAAGGCCTGGGATGCGGGTGGGGAAGTGGTAGGCTAGAAGGGGTCAATGGAGGAGAAAGAGGGACATATGTAATTCTTTCAAAAATAAAGATTTAATTTTGTAAAATAAATCCTATATAATAAAAGGGTAATATACAAATTGACCTTAACTGAGGAACACTGGGAATGACAGGTTGCTATCACATGCACTGAGCACCAGGGGGCAGACGTTCAATGCAGGAGCTGCCCCCTGGTGGTCAGTGCACTCCCACAGGGGGAGCTCTGCTCAGCCACAAGCCGGGCTGATGGCTGCAAGTGCAGCGGCAGTGGCAGGAGCCTCTCCCACCTCCTCAGCAGAACTAAGGATGTCCGACTGTGGCTTAGGCCTGCTCCCTATTCCCTTGGGGACATCACCCGAGGGCTCCTGGGCTTCCAGAGGGATGTCTGACTGCCAGCTTAGGCCTGATCCCCTGGGGATGGAAAAGATAGTCATGAGTATGTCAAGTACAGCCTAGGGCAGTGGTCAGCAAACTCATTAGTCAACAGAGCCATTCAGTTCGCAGGCTGATGCTCTATCCACTGAGCCAAACCAAACAGAGCCAATATAAACAGTACGATTGAAATTTCTTTTGAGAGCCAAATTTTTTAAACTTAAACTATATAGGCAGGTACATTGTTATTAACTTAATTAGGGTCCTCCTAAGCTGGCCTTCACTAAAATGTCCTCAATCTGATTGAGGTACGTTCGCTGAGGTCAACCCCTTCCAACTCTCCCATCCACACTTGTCTTGTATACTTGTTTCATCTATCTCCTTTCGTTCATCCTCTCTATACGTCCACCCCCCACTTCTTCTAACGCCACTTCTTCAAAATAGACTCACCCAGGCCAAAAACTGACTTCTGTGCATGGGCCATGAAGTTTCAATCGCACTGTATGTGCGCGCCCGCACGTGGTATTTTGTGGAAGAGCCACACTCAAGGGGCCAAAGAGCTGCATGTGGCTCGCGAGCTGCGGTTTGCCGACCACTGCCCTACGGAATATAGTGAATACTATTGTAATATATATGTATGGTGTCAGATTGATACTAGATTTATGGAGGGAGGTGGTCACTTTGTAAGATACATAAATGTCTAACCACTAGGTTGTACGCCTGAAACAAATATAACATTAAATGTCAACTGTAAATGAAAATAAAAAATACATCAGAATATAATGCAGGAGAGAAACCCTTTATATACAGTGAATGTGGGAGAGACTTCATCCAGAAGGGAAATCTCATGGTACATGTGGACTCATATTGGAAACCAGTGTACATATGCAACAAATGTGGAGAAGGCTTCAGTCAAAAGACATTTCTCAACATTCACCTTCTTCCAGGACCGAACTGGAATTCCCACCAAATTATAGAACAATCATGCTGAATGAGCTGAAGAAGGATTTAAAGAAGCCTCATTGATACTTTAGGAAGGATGGGGGTGCAAAAAGATTTCCCGCATGCACAGGTGCTGGTTTAGGCTCTGGAAGTATATCTGAGCAGTGGGGGGGGGGGGGGTTCCCCCCAGAAGCAAGTGGCCTCAACGCCAAAGCTGGGCTCCCCAACCCAGACCACCAGAGCTGGAAAGAGTCACCCATATGACAACTGACTGTAAAAAACAGTGGGGTTTTTGCCTGCCAGGGAGAGACAGGAGTCTGCTAGAGATACAGTTTCACTCTTAAAGGGCTAACACACACAATTTCATTCTCAGCCCCTTTCCCTGGGCCCCGTCAGGAGGGCAGAGTGGACTGGAGTCATGTGAGGAGAGTCTGGGGTTTGTGACTCTGGGAGAGGGCTGAAGGAACAGCCACCAGGATCCCAATCTTCCATACCACAGATACCATTTTTGGGGGTGAAGCACTCCTTTTGTGCAACATAAGCCCAGGGGAAAGCTATAGCCCCACCTCTGGACTCCTTTCCCTCCACCGCCCCCCACCCCGCCCCCCGAAAGCTTACACCTTGCTGGGAAGTCGGCTGCCTTGGCCAAGATGTAGAGTTCTGGGAAGACTCAGAGGGTGTCAGTGACTGAGTTGTGTGCCTTTGGTATGAGTACTATTTTCCCAATTTCCAGTGAACTTGACTGGCACGTTCCCCTCAGTGGAGATCCGCTAGCCCCACCCTCTGGCCTTCTGGTGGACTCACCCACTCGACTGGCAGTGGCTCCACCCTGCCAAGGTTGGAGCAAAATTTAGAACAGACCAAGTTGTGTGGCTCTTGGGCAAAAGGGAGGCCACACCCCTACCTTTCCCAAAGCCTGACTGGCACCTCCCTCACATGGGAGATTCACTAGCCTCAACCTCCCAACTCCCAGTGGCCCCACCCTGTTGAGCTCCATTTCCTTTCAGCAGAATCAGGCAGCCTGACTTGAGTGATTCTAGGACTGGGGCAGAGCCCTCCCTTTACATGGCCAAATCTTGGTCTGTTTGGGCCTGATAAACTCTGCTGCCCTCATCCAGACTCCCTGGGACCCCCCACTCCCCAAAAAGGTGTGAGAGCATGCAATGGGCAGCAGCAAGACTTGTTATACCTGGGACATTTGCTGAGTGGCACTGACATTTAGTTTGAACCTGTATCTATCTGGTGAAAATTGATCACCTGTACCTGGTGACTCACCGAGAACCTAAGTCATGCAACTCAAGTACTGGAGAAGCTCTTTCTGTGACTGAGCCTAACAGGCAGCTGGCAGTCAAAGGCAGGTGGAGGCAGATCTCAGGGTCCCTTGGGACTTTTTCTAACCTGCCCTGGGCCCAGTGCTGGTAAAGGCCAGCCTTGGTACACATCTTGGTCCTTCCTGTGTAGAAACAGGCCCAGCAAGGAAACCACACATTGTGGATCACTGATAGCTCCAAATTGGTTGCCCATGGCCTGCATCAGAATCCTTCTGAGAGGCCCAGAACCAACAGACCCAGTGGCCAGCTTCAGACAACATCAGAGCAGGATCATACACTTCACAAGAGATCTCGGCAAGCACCAGACCATGGAGAGGCGAATTCTACCTCATGTGGTTAGGACCTGCACAGCAGCCTGAATGCCATGTTCAGAGTTGAGCCTTATAGTCAGCAAGCCTGAGGGTTGATCCCATGTGCAAATGGGACAATAGCAATCAGTACTCAATTAAAACAGGAGGGCCCACATAACCCACACAAGGGGCATTGCTGGAGCACCTAGCTCCAGGGATTAAGGAGTCTGCACCACCGGAAACCACAGAATATCTATTACATAAGAATACCCTACCATGCCTGGGAGTCATAGCAGATATTCTATATAATAAAAGCCTAATATACTAAGTGTCCAGTCATCTAGTCGGCTGTTCAACCAATCAAAGCATAATGTGCTAATGATATGCTAAGGATGCTCAACCATTCGCTATAACGTGCACTGACCACCAGGGGGCAGATGCTTCAACCAGTAGGTTAGCTTGCTGCTGGGGTCCAGCTGATCAGAACTGAGCGAGAAGGGCCAGACACGCCCTGAAGCCCTCCTGCGTCCCTCCCCAGCCCCGATCATGCACCAATGGGGTCCCTTGGCCTGGCCTGTGCCTTCTCACAATCTGGGACCCCTCGGGGGACGTTGGAGAGCCAGTTTCAGCCTGACGTCAGAACGACTGGTCGCTATGACGTGCATTGACCACCAGTGGACAGCTCCTGTGTTGAGTGTCAGCCCCCTGGTGGTCAGTGCACTCCCACAGGGGGAATGCCACTCAGCCAGAAGCTGGGCTCACAGCTGGAGAGCGCAGCAGCGGTGGCAGGAGCCTCTGCCGCCTCCACAGCAGTGCTAAGGATGTCTGACTGCCAGCTTAGGCCCACTCCCTATGGGCAGCAGGCCTAAGCCATCAGTTGCACATCCCCCAAGAGCTCCCAGACTGTGAGAGGGTACAGGCCGAGCTGAGGGATCCCTACCCTCTCCCGCCCCCCGCAGAGTGCATGAATTTCGTTCACCAGGCCTCCTGTATCTAATAAATAGAAATGAACACAAAGATGCAGTCAAAATTGGGAGACAAAGAAACAAGCCCCAAATGAAAGAACAGGAGAAATCTCCAGAAAATAAGCTAAGTGAAAGGGAGGCAAGCAATTTGTCAGATATAAAGTCAAAGTTCAAGGATTCTCAGCACCATGAAAGAGGACATAGAAACCATAAAACAACCCAACTAGTTAGAAATGAAGAATACAATGTCTAAAATGAAGAATACACTGGAAGGAATAAATAGTAGTCTGACTAGAGCAGAGGATCGAATCAGCAATTTGGAAGACAAAGTAAAAAAATACCCAATCAGAGCAGCAAAATGAAAAAAGAATTTTAAAAAAGGATGTTTTATGGGACCTTTGGGACAACATGAAGCATAAAAACACTCACATCATAGGGGTACCAAAAGGAGAACAGAAAGAGAGAGCAAAGAATTGGCAACATATTTGAAGATATAATGGTTGAAAACTTCCATAACCTAGTGAAGGAAATAAACACACAAGTCCAGGAAGCTCAGAGAGTCCCAAACAAGATGACCCCAAAGAGATCCACACTAAGACACATCATAATTAAAATGGCAAAGCTTAAAGACAAACAGAAAATCTTAAAGCAGTAAGAGAAAGACAGTTAACAACAAAGGAGCTCTCATAAGACTGGTTTTCCAATAGAAACATTTCAGGCCAGAAGGGATTGGCATGAAATATTCAAAGTGATGAAAAGCAAGGACCTACAACCAAGATTACTTTACCTAGCAAAGCTTTCATTTAAAATTGAAGGAGAAATAAAGAGGCTTCCTGAAAAGAAAAAACTAAAGGATTTTGTTACCAGTTTTACAAAAAATGTTAAAGTGCCTTTAAAAACATTTTTTTTTTATTGATTTCAGAGAAGAAGGGAGTGGGAGAGAGATCAAAACATTAATGATGAGAAAGAATCATTGATTGTCTGACTCCTGCACTCTCCACATTGGGGATTAAGCCCACAACCTGGGCATATGTCCTGACTGGGAATTGAACTGTGACCTCCTGGTTCATAGGGCGATGCTCAACCACTGAGCCACACCACTGGGCTGACTTTTTCCTTTCTAATTTGGATGCTTTTTCTTTGCCTAATTTCTTTGGCTAGAACTCTCAATCCTATCCTATCCTATATAATAAAAGCCTAGCAACCAAACGGTGGAATGACCAGGACGACCAGTTGACTAGTCGCTATGACATGCACTGACCACCAGGGGCAGACCCTTAATGCAGCAGCTGCCCCCCGGTGGTCAGTGCGCTCCCACAGTGGGAGCACTCCTCGGTGGGGAGCCCCGCAGGCCATCCACCAGTGCAGGAAAACAGCACTAAAGGCTGGCGGTTACTAAGCACCGTCCTTGTGGCAGAGAACACCACCGCTCTCCACAGAACCTCAGATAATCCCAGAACTCGCCTCACAGGGTTGATCTAAAGGTTTCTATTCACAGCTTTCAGAATGGAAGGAGATCGTCAGCTTTTAAGTAGTTGAGGGAAAACACACACTGTTCCTTTTCCATTCTCTTCATCCTGCCTTCTCGTGAGAAAACAAACACCTGGCTCCCACGCCCCACCCCGAGCGCTGGCCCAGAGCTCAGGGCCCTGGGCCCCCAGTGAGTCTGCCTTCCCATGGCCTTCACAACCAACCGTCTCACTGCTGAGCCCCGCCTGTGCCAGGCGGTGCCCGGTGCTCGCAGAGCAGCAGGGAGCCAGCTGCCCTGTCCTACAGAGCGTGCGTTCAGCCAGGAGAGGACGGGGTGCGGGGAGGAAACAGCCTCAGACAGACGTGAGGTGCAGCCGTCAGAGGATCAGACACCATGAACACATGGGAATGAAGCCACATAGGGGTGAAAGGGTGAGGGCTACGCCCTCCATCTTGCCCTGAATCCTCCATTTTGGGGCAGCAGCCATCAGCCATGTGCTCGGCAAGGAGCTTCTTCCCGGAAGCCCAAGCCTCTGCTCTTTAAACTAACCAATGACAATCAAGGGACGTGTGCGCCATAGACACAACCACATCCTGTGTAACAAGACCCCCACTTGCACCTGGCCAATCGGCAGGGCCCACAGTCCTCTCTCCTCCCCTTACTCCAACCCCCCATAAAACCCCTCTTCCCACAGGGCTCTGTCTCTCTGCCCACCCCGCCGCTGCGTTGGGGAGTGTGGTTGGGGAGCCCGAGCTAGCCCGAATAAAGACTCTTTCTGCTTTTGCATTGGACTGGGCTGGCTCCCTGGTGGTCTATTGGGGATCCTGAAATCTGGGCTTAACAGGGGCTCCAGAGGGCAGGGCGCAGGGAGGCTCACGGAGGGGAAGTGGCCGGAGGGAGGAGGGAGGAGAGCAGCGGACGCCTGGAGAAGGGCATCTGGCGGAGGGTCAGTGCTCGGAGGGGCAGCGGGACAAGCAAGAGGCCGAATGGAAGGGGGTCGAGGCTGGGCCGGGGCACATCCTGCAGGGATGGAGGGCCTGTGAGACCCTGGTGTCCCCCGACTGTGTCAGGAGCAGACTGAGGGCCAGAGGAAGCGGGGAGACAGCAGGAGGCGACAGCACCCCCCCCCCCCCCCAGCGATGCGGAGACCGTGGAAACAGTGGGAGCCGAGGTGGCGGCTCTGGGGTGCGCTGGAGGGAAACCAGAGCGTGAGGGACAATGTGGGGCGCGGGGGGAGGAGGCCCCATGTCCGCTCCCCCTGGGAAGGCAGGGTCTCTGGCAGCTGCCCCGGGGCCTGGGTCAGATCCCTTCGTTTGGAGGGCCTGGCCGTCAACCCAGCCCTTAGTGTGACTCCACGCGAGGGACGGGGCGTGTTTACGACCGGCCTCCCACCCTGAGGTCCAGGCAGCGGGTCATTCCCGGCGGCGGCCCTCATCCCTCCACGCCCGTCCCCCTGCCCCCCCCCCCCCCCCCCAAGCTCTCTTCAGTGGTGACAAGTACTTATGGGAAACAAGCAAATGGTTTTATTTTTGGTACAAAAAACAACAAAACAGAAAGTACAGTATTATTTAAAGCAAACGTTGAAAACTAGGAAAATGAAGCCCCCTGTGGACACACAGATCAGCTGTGCCCAGATCCCGGGTCACGCGTGACACAAAAGGGCTCAGGGTCCAATGCAACGGGCTTGCCCAGGGCGTCCGGCTCCAGTTCCCGGACAGAGAGGGTCCCGCACACAGAACGGAGCGGCCGAGACCAGCCCAAGCCCCGCGGCCGAAGGCAATGCTTTTGGTGTTTCCAGAGAAAGAAACGCTCCTGAGATGCTGGGACAGGCGGTCAGCTTCCAGGTCAGGGCCTCTACCTCCCACCGGGGGCCTGTGGTGCTCCCAGCTCTGCCCCTCCCTCCCCCTCCCACGCCCCTCCCGGCTGAGCCCCTCCCGGCTGAGCCGTGGATGCCTTCCCATCCTCCACCCTCCTCAGCTCCCAGGGCAGGTAGGGCAGGTGGGGTCATGCAGGGAATCTGAGGGCCTGGAGGGGGTGCTGCTTGGAGAGTCAAAGAGAGTGTCTGTCCACCCGCCCGCCTGGCTGAACTGACATCAAGGAGGAGAGCAGGGAGAGATAGTTTTTTGTTGATTTTTACTTATCTGCTGGACTCAAGGCCGCAAGCTGCTAAGCACAGTAAGTTTTTCTCTGCCCCGTTTTGTTTTCTTTAACCCCTCCAATACTTGAAATTGCATAGGGAAGGAAGCACCTGCTCTTAGTAATCTAAGAAATACTGGCTGTTTACTTTATAATAATCATTAAAGGATTGAGGTTTCTAAGAATAAGGAATTACTGAGTAGAAGGTCTGAGGCATGGTTATGCGTTTTTAAAGGACATAGAAAGAAGGTTTAAAGGCTAATTTGAAAGTATGAAATTTAGAAAGGTTGTGTATGTGATAAGAAGGAGAAGAGAAATGTTGAAAGGAAATTAATCAAATGGTACAGGCCAGTAAGTCAGAAAGAGTAAATAATCTATATTCTGCCTCCTAAACAGAGGGTGAATAATTATGCCAAAGTACTTAGGGGGGAATGATGAAAGAAATCCAACAGTTACTGTTTTGTTATAACTCTGGAAAGTCCTTAAAAAGGACTGGCAAGGAAAATCAGAAGATCTTAAGGCAGGTCAGCGGCTTTTTCTCCTTATGTAATTCCTCCGAAATTTGGCAATGCTTAATAAATCATGGCAATACATTTCTTTGCATAAATTCAATAAGACCTGTTTCCAATAGTGGTTTTATTGAATGAAAACTTTGACTGGAGTATCATGTTTTAGAGAGCCCTGTCTGAGCTCTGAAGACTTGAAGCCAATAAGAGTGCCACGGAGAAAGCCTGGTATCTTGCTTGGTAGCCCTGAAAATAGCTGGCGCTGGAGCGTCAGGCCCATGCCCTACCATCACTGGCGGGTGGTCAGAGTAGAAGGGGAGCACGGAACCCCCATGCACTCTGGGCCACGACGAGTAGGAAGGCTGCTGAGAAGGGCCTTGAAGCAAGGACAATGGGCAGCAGATACTGCAGGCAGGCCTGATGGCAGCTGGATGGCTTGGCTTCCTGGCCCTATGAGGCACATTAAGATTCAATCATGAGATTCCAGCAAAGGTAGTCGGTTACCATTCTTGTTGTGTTTATGCAAACAATCAGGCCAAATTGAATACAGTAAATAAAGTAGTATTTTAATAAACGGAGGGATAATTTTAAGGATTAAAACTCCATTTCAATGGAGGTTATTAAAACTGAAATGTTTTCTTTCCCTCCCACCAGACCATTTGTTACAGTTTGTCTCTGCCAGGTCACAAACCCACCTCCTTCTATGCCCAGGCCTCATCGTCCCTCTGACAGACAGCAAGGTTCCCTTGGCTCTGAGAGAAACTTCTGACCCTCCTCAGCACGAAGCAGTTACAGAAGAAAATTCAACGCCCATTTTCCCTGAAAGAATTCAGAGCCAGGATCCTTGAGGTAATATAGGAGGCAGTTAGACAGACACGGGCAGAGCAAGGACGATGGGCCAACTGGCACTGACTCCCCAGAAGCAGGAGGGAACTAGGCTGCAGACGAAGGAGCCTGGGAGGCTGCCCTAAAGCCAGTGGGGCCTTTACAGATTCTAGTGACTCTTCCAGACCCTGAACTACTCATCTCACCAGTTTACTCACGTTCTTTCAGGCTTTACAGTCTACCCAGAAAGCAGACCAGAAGCACGTCCGAGATGCTCTGCCTGTATCCGGTTCATCCCTTCCAACCTGGTGACTCTGTTTGGGTAAAGAAATTTGCCACCCAAGGACTGACTCCTGCCTGGAAAGGACCACCCCCACGGCAGTCAAGGTCGACGGGATCCCGACATGGCTTCATCACACCCGGCTTAAGACAGCCCAGGCAAAATAGAGAGTCCAGGACTCTTCGGACCCTCTGAAGATTACTCCTGGCCCTTATCTTATAAACAGGCCCACTGACTTTATTCTGCAAAGAATTAATTCTATCAAGCTTATAGTCCTCAGGGGTCAATATAACTCCCTCCCCAACAATGACCCAAAGGAGTCAATGATTTGACTCATGTACATAAAACCAGTGGGGAATGTGCTAGGCTGCATATCTGGCACTTTGGCCAGACGGGTCATGCTGTGCTGTCTATTCCTAAAACACATAGATAGGATGGTACTGACATCAGGCCAGGCCTTGAGATATGGTCTCATGGCCCCTTCCCAGCACGCAGGCCTTCTTTATCAGATGGCCCGGAAGTCTCATTCCAAATTTGGGAGACAAAAGACTGGAAAAAAGTATAAATAAAGAGAGTTTCCTCCATATTGGGGGGCCCAGAATTTGAAAGACACATTTTTCTCTGGGCCTTCACAAAATTTAATAATAAAATGTAACTCCTGTAGTAGTCAGCGCTGCAGTTCAGCCTCTGCTTCGGCAGGGTGCTGTGACTGTGGTCAGCTGGCCAGCTTAATAAAGGCTCTTAAATTTAAATTTGGAGTTGGTGGTCTATCTCGCTGAGTCAACCCATAACATATTGATATGTTAGAATTTTGAGGCTTGCAAAAAGGATTTTAATCGAATTACCCACTTCTTAAGAATCAACATATATTAGTGATAATTTGCATGTACTCTCATAGGTAAAGGCATTCCCATGTCAAAGGGCTACAGCTGCAGCAGTTACTCAAATACTTCTAGAAGGGCCACAGTAACTGGGAAGTCCACATTACCTATACATTTTATGAGAGTTTTGTGAAATTTGGCCAGTACTGCAGCATTACCATTGCAATTATCATCTCTAGCCCTCTGGTATTGTGGACAAACTGATGAGGTAATAAGAATCAAATTGTCAAAATTTGTTGATTCTTTTTTTGTGTGTGTGTACTGACTTTAGAGCGAGAGCAAGGGAGTGGGGGAGAAACATCAATGTAAGAGAGAAATGTCGGTCGGCTGCCTCCCATACCCATATCGACTGGGGATTGGACTCACAGCATGGGTATGTGCCCCAACCAGGAATCACACTGGCGACCTTCTGTGCACAGGATGACCCTATGAGCCATATGAGCCAGAGTGCTGGGAGCCGGACTTATTGATTCTTATTTTTTATTATTTTAAACAACAGAAATTAATTTTCTCACAGTTCTGGAGGCTGGAAGTTCAAGAACAAGGTGTTAGCAGAGTGGGTTTCTCTGAGATCTCTACCCATGACTCGCTGACTGCTGCCTTCCCCTGCCTCCTCACCACGGCCTGTGTGTGTGCACTCCTGGTATCTTTTCCTCTTCTTACAAAACAAAACAAAACAAACACTTTTATTGATTTCAGACAGGAAGAGAGAGAGAGAGAGAGAGAGAGAGAGAGAGAGAGAGAGAGAGAGAGAGAAACATCAATGATGAGAGAGAATCATTAATCAGCTGCCTCCTGCACACCCCCTATTGGGAATTGAGCCCAAAACCCGGGTATGTTCCCTGACCAGGAACTGAACTGTGACCTCCTGGTTCATAGGTCAATGCTCTATGCTGAGCCACACCAGCCGGGCTTTTTCTCTTTCCTTTCTCCCTCCCTCCCTCCCTCCCTCCTTCCTTCCTTCCTTCCCTCCCTCCCGCCTTCCCTCCTTTCCTTCCTTCCTTCTTTCCTTCCTTCCTTCCTTCCTTCCTTCCTTCCTTCCTTCCTTCCTTGTAGAAGAATTATCTTTATTGTTGAAAGTATTACAGATTGTCCCACCTCTCCGCCCCCACTGACCCCCTTATTGAATCTGCCTTTGTTTAAAGCCCTTCCCTTGATATTACTTAATCAAAGACCCACTCCCTTTGGTAAACATTGATTGTCCCCTATAAAAAGTCATTACTAGAAGACCTTTTTAAAAAATATATATATATATATTATTGATTTTTTACAGAGAAGAAGGGAGAGGGATAGAGAGTTAGAAACATTGATGAGAGAGATGGATCAGCTGCCTCCTGCACGCCCCCTACTGGGGATGTGCCCGCAACCAAGGTACATGGCCTTGACCGGAATCGAACCTGGGACCCTTCAGCCCGCAGGCTGACGCTCTATCCACTGAGCAAAACCAGTTTGGCACTAGAAGACCTTTGAGTTCAGATCAGGAATGTATTAACCTGTCTTATTAAGCAGACCGTTTGGCTTATTGTAAAGAATTTATAGAAACTCTTGAAATTAAGACAAGCTTGCAGAGTAATCTTTTCACAGTATGCTCCTGGGACACAAAGACATTGAACATCATAACCGATAACCTGGAGATGTGGTCTGTTGAAAAAGACACCTCTTCAAGGACTCCCTCCAGCCTTGCTGCAGGGACCACACAGGGTAGTTAACTAAGCCTTGCACCACAAAGTTAAAAGGTATTAACTCAGGGATTTATGATTCTCATTTAAATAGCTCCTGCACTTGCAACCCATTTACCTGATTAGACATAACAGCCTATAGGAAAATTCAAATAAAACTATCCCTTTGCCTGAGACAACGACTCAGACAAAAAGGAGATAGAACTAGAAGCACACTGACTTCCCCACCATCGGGGGCCAGCCAGTAGTCAGCTTCTGCGACGCATAATCCTTATGTGTATTTCATTATTGTCGTAATGTTTTTATTCCTGGGCAAATTAATGACCTCAAATCTCCTGTGACAAGCTGGTCACCTCTCCTATGTTTGTGTGTTCTAGTTATTTCATGCCTTGGCTATATAGTACTTACTGATTTTTTCTGTTTCAAACCTTGTAAATGGGAAACCTTGACATTCAAATAATATGATAAAACTAGAGGCCCGGTGCACAAATTTGTGGTGTCCCTCTGGGTGGCCTGCAGGGATCGGGCCAAAACCCGAAGTCCAATGCCGCCTGCAACTCCTACCTGCCTCTCCTGCTCATCCCAGCCCCACTATGCCTGCCTTGGGCTTGCTAGCCCTGTGTCTGGTGCCCTCCCAAGGGGAGTGGCCTGTGGGATTAGGCTGAAACTGGCTCTCTGACATCCCCTGAGGGGTCCCGGATTGCAAGAGGGTGCAGAACAGGCTGAGGGACACCACTGGTGCACGGTCTGGCCGGGGAGGGACCACGGGAGGGCTCCAGGGTGTGTCTGGCCCATCTTGCTAAGCCCTGATCGGCTGGACCCCAGCAGCAAGATAACCTACTGGTCGGAGCTTCTGCCCTCTGGTGGTCAGTGCATGTCATAGCGAGCGGTTGAGCAGCCTTAGCATATCATTAGCATACTAGAGGCCCGGTGCACAAAATTCATGCACGGGGTCAGGGGAATCCCTCAGCCCAGCCTGCACCCTCTCCAATCTGGGATCCCTCTTGCAATCCAGAACCACTGGCTCCTAACTGCTCACTTACCTGCCTTCTTGATGGCCCAAACTGCTCTGCCCTGGTGGCCTATCCCTCTAACTTATCTCCCCTCCTGGCCTGATCACTCTAACTGCCTAACTGCTCCCCTCTGCTGGCCTGATCCCCCTAACTGCCCTCCCCTCCTGGCCTGATCCCCCTAACTGCCTCTCTGCTCTCCCTTCCTCTCCGTGCCCTTTAGACCCCCGGCGCAGGCGTTCTGAGACCTCTCCGCCACGGCTCTGCCCCCGTTCTGATTGGTCGTTATGTAACGGCGTCCTGGACAATTTGCATATTCCTCTATAATTAGTATAGATTACACTTTGGTTGTTCGGTTGTTCTGCCATTTGGTCTATTTGCATATTACCCTTTTGTTATATAGGATGCTTTCAAACCTAAGCCTTCACAGGGAACCTGTCTGAGTGCTTGATTGCCATCTTATGTGTGCCTCTACCGCTGGTAAAACCAATAATTCCATAGTTATTCCTAATAGCAATTTCTTAATCATCCCCAACTTTACTGTTTCACAAAACTTCCTTTTTAAAGCTCCTATGGCAGGATACAGCACTATTCAGCATGCTCCTGACTCTATGCAATAAAAATTAACATTCCAATAATTTTACACACTATTAAGGGGGAAATAATTAGTTATTAAGAAAGAATTGTTGAGAAATCAGTTGACAGTCTTGTAGGAGCTTTTTGTAGGTAACTGTGTTTCTTTTGATGCTTTTAAGACTCTCCCTTTGTCTTTAACTTTACTTGTGGTGTGGGCTACTCTGGGTTCATCTTGTTTGAGATTCTCTGTTCTGTATGGACTTTTGTGTATTTTTTTCCCCACCATATTAGGAACACTTTCAGTCATTATTTTTGTTCTTTTTTCCTTCTGGTACTTATATGATGCAGATGTTATACTTGACTAGAGGCCCAGTACATTAAATTCGTGCATGGGTGGGGTCCCTAGGCCTGACCAGCAATCAGGGCTGATATGTGGGGCAACCAGCAGGGCGGCTGGGGGGCCCCTGCTGGCACCTGCTTTGGCTGACCTGACACCGCCCACTCGCTGGCCCCACCCCCTGCCACCACCACCACCTCCCTCTGCAGGGTGACCAGCAGGGCAAATGGAGGGACCTCCCACTGGCACCGGCCTGGGGCTTGTGGGCAGCTCCTGTGTTGAGTGTCTGCCCCCTGGTGGTCAGTTCGTGTCATAGCAACTGGTTGTTCCACCAGTCGTTCTGCTGTTCAGTCAATTTGCATATTAGGTTTTTATTATATAGGATGTTGTCTCAGAGGCCAGAGATCCCCTAAACTATTCTCATAGTTTATTTTTAAAAAAAATATTTTTATTGATTTCAGAGAGAAAGCGGGAGAGAGAGAGAGGGAGATAGAAACATCAATGCTCAGAGAGAACCATTGATCGGACGCCTTCTGCACACTCCCCACTGGGGGTTAAGCCCGCAACCCAAGCACATGCCCTTGACTGGAATCAAACCTGGGACCCTTCAGCCTGCAGGCCGAGGCTCTATCCACTGAGCCAAATCAGCTAGGGCTATTCTTATAGTTTAAGATTTCTTTTTTTTTTATTGCTCTGCTTTGGTGTTTTCTGCTACATTGTCTTCTACATCATTGATTTAATCCTTTGTTTTATTCAGCCTTCCTCTCTGAAATCAATAAAAACATTGATTTCTTCTAGAGCAGCGGTTCTCAACCTGTGGGTCGCGGCCCCTTTGGCGGTCGAACGACCCTTTCACAGGGGTCGCCTAAGACCATCCTGCATATCAGATATTTACATTACGATTCATAACAGTAGCAACATTACAGTTATGAAGTAGCAACGAAAATAATGTTATGGTTGGGTCACAACATGAGGAACTGTATTTAAAGGGCCAGAAGGTTGAGAACCACTGTTCTAGAGTATTCTTCATTTCAGACTAGTGTATTTTATTTGACTGGTCCTTTTCCGTTTTTGTTTTTTTTTTTAAATATATTTCTTTATTGATTTCAGAGAGGAAGGAAGAGGGAGAGAGAGATAGACACATCAATGATAAGAGAGAATCATCGATTGGCTGCCTCCTGCACGTCCCCTACTGGGGATCGAGCCCGCAACTCAGGCATGTGCCCATGGCCGGAATCGAACCTGGGACTCTTCAGTCCGTAGGCCGACGCTCTATCCACTGAGCCAAACTGGCTAGGGCCCTTTTCTGTTCTGTTTTTATTTTATTTTATTTTTTTCAATTCTTGCTATCTTTCTATTGAAGTACTCACTAAGCTCACTGAACATTTTAATAATCATTTTGAACTCTGTATCTGGTCGATTGCTTGCTCCTATTTAGATTGTTATTTTTAGGGAGGGGGGTTTTCTCATGTTCTTTCATTTGGGGCATTAAATCTTTGTCTCCCCATTTGGTTGCCTCTCAGTATTTATTTCTGTTTATCAGGTAGATCTGCTATGTCTCCCAGTCTTGGTATGGTGGCTTTATATAGTACATGTTCAGTGGGCTCAATGGTGTAGCTTCCCTGTTCATCCAAGCTAGGTGCTCCAGGAATGTTTCTTCCGTGGATTATGCTCTCTCTCCTGTTATAGTTCAGTCTTGAATTCTGTTGGCCCAGCAATGGCTGGGGTTGACCCATAGGTTGACTAAGCACTGACTTTGGCCACAGTGTATAAGCTGCTGTGTGTGGGCTGACCCCAGCTACTGGAATTCACTCCAGCAGGGTCTGGTGCCTGCTGTTCTCTTTTTGGGCATGCTGCTTGTGGAGCTAATTGGGTCATGCTATGATGTGGTTTGAAGCCAGACAATGGGTGTGTTCATGCTGGAGCATGTTGAAAGGGACTCCAATGCATCTCAATCTGACACTGCCAGTGATTGGCCCTTGGCTACCTATTAGATGCTACAAGGCAATCCACATTTTTTGGCTTCCTTTACTGAACCTGTGTACTGAGGCTGGCTTTCACCAGTACTGAGCTTGGGAAAGGCCAGCAAGAAGCCCAAGGCACCTCAAGAGCCACCTCCACCTGCCTGCTGCTTCTTAGGCTCGGCCATGGAAAGATCCTCTGGTGGTAGGAGAGTTGCATGAGACAGTTTCTGAGTCACAAGGTAAGTGTAAGTGTTGTTTACCGGGTTGGTACAGATTTAAACTCTGCACCAGTGCTGGGTCTGAGGCCACTCAATGAAAGCCTCAGGCTACACCAAGGCCAGCCACTACCAGCCATGGGTCTGTAGATTCTTTTTCATTGGGGTGGGGTCTCAGGGAGTCATCAGGAGCCAGTTGAGTTCATCAGTTGCCGGAAGCCAATTCCAGCATGTCATAATTTCAAGAGTTTCATCAAAAGGTTGAATTAAAAAAAAAAAAAGGTTGATGAACTTGGGGACTCAACAGGGTTGAGTCACACATGTAGTCACCTGTTGGAATGGCTAAAGGCATTTCCCCAAACCTGAATAGGATACATTAAATTGATTCTTGGCTGCCAGACAGCTAAAGGGCATCTTAATCTACATGTTATTGCCTCCTACTGGCCAAACACCTGAACAGCCATAGGCTAATTCCCCCATTCTGACAATGGACTCTGCATGAAACCCTGACCTTTGAAGTGTGTATCTCCACCTCGCCTCAGGACAAATTGTGTTAGTAAAAAGCATGGTGTCCTGAGACGAGGAGACCTGAGACCTTAGAACAGGGGTCCTCAAACTTTTTAAACAGGGGGCCAGTTCACTGTCCCTCAGACCATTGGAGGGCCGGACTATAGTTTAAAAAAAACTATGAACAAATTCCTATGCACACTGCACATATCCTATTTTGAAGTAAAAAAACAAAATGGGAACAAATACAATATTTGTATTTGCATGTGGCCTGCGGGCCATAGTTTGAGGACCCCTGCCTTGGAACTTAGATCTTAGTTTCCTTCAAACTAGGCTCCTCTGACCTCCAAATGCCTTTCAAAATTATGCTTCATCTCTGGATTCTTATTTAATCTATGCACAGCCTTCTCCAGATTGCTGAATCCTTCTAGATGCTGGGACAAGAACCCCGGCAATCAGGCTAAAGCATATTAAAGTTTGGCCATTTGGATAAAGGCCATGTAGTGCCCACAGGGAGGCAATTTTATTTTTAATGTTGGCAATTCGAGAATGAGTTATTAACAGTGAAATTTTTTGCATTTCTTATGATTCTAGGGGCCTCATATACAGTAAATAAATATATAGTGACATATTTATGCATTTCAGTTCTCTATTATGTTTTGAAACTTTATTTGCTATATTTCCATATCACTTCATATTATTTTTTAAAACAATTTCTTAGTGATTTCTTCCTCAGTACTTCAACTGTCCTTTCATTCTTATTTTTCTCATTCCTGGATGCCATGTTCTTTGGAAGCTTGTTTAGTCCAAGTGAATGGCCTTTCAGGCTTCCTCCCCGAGAATAGGAGCTCACTTTCTGAATAATAAGAACTGTGTGTCACAGGGGGCATCAGGAGTTCAGAGCGGCTCAGGCGGGGCGAGGCCAATAGAAGGCTGGGAACCACGCTGTAGGGGTGACATCAGCCAGGAGCACAGGGACGGTGGCTCGCCCTGAAGCCCCTTCACTCAGTCTGCCCTTGTCTTTGAAACCTCCTGAGTCTGCCCGATCTCCTCGAGACCCTGCCACGGTCTGCAAGCTACAGCCAGCTAATTCCTCCACAGGGCAAGAGCTTGACAGGGTGGGACCACAGAAGTCAGGAAATATGTCTAGTGTATCTCCCCAAGTTAATGCCCTATAACGGGTATGCTTGACTCAGGAAAGATGGTGCCTGTGGGTGGTGTGGGAGAGGGACTCGGCACAGGAACCTTGACAGCTGTTTCTTCAACTCTTTCCCTGAAGCCAAATAACCCAATCTCTCCCTGTATGACTCCACTGTGCTCTGAGGTGCCATTTTCTACTGGAATTGAGAGTGAGTGGCACAAAGAAAATTTTGTGTGTTGTCTCTTTCAGAGGGTGCCAGGGTTTTTAGCAGTCTTCCATCCATGTCACCCTGGCAGACTGAATCCTCACTGATGTTCATAGCCAGATGTTACGTGGGTGCCTCTTCCTGGCACTGGTGCTCTGGGCTGGAAAGCCAAGCATGGTATTGAGACCCTTTCTTTTTAGGGGTATCGCTCCAGCTGAGATAGTTGAGATGGATTCTCAACGGAAGCACATGGGTTCAGGGCCATCTCCTTTCACATTTCTGCCTTTCCTACCAGTCTTGGTGTGACTTCTGTGCATCCTTAGTTATAAGATCTGTTAAACTAGTCTTCAGATGGTTGACCTGGTTGATTGTTGTATAATCCTCACCCAAGGATATTTTTCTTGGCTTTTAGAGAGAATGGAAGGGAGGGGGAGAGACAGAGAGAAACATCCATGTGAGAGAGACACATCGATTGGCTGCCTCTCACATGTGCCCGACCAGAGCCAGGATGCACCCGAGGCGCGTGCCCTTGACTGGAATGGAACCCAGGATCTTTCATTCCACAAGCCAACGCTTTATCCACTGGAGCCAACCTGGCTAGGGTGATTGTTGTATAATTTCGTTGTGATTTTTATTTAGTCCTGAAAGGAGGTAAATACAACATAATTTTAAAAGTTGGTGATTTTGTAAATTGTATTATTAGAATTGAAGTGCCATGTGATGGATGTGTTTCCTCTGAGCCAGATTATCACCCACTAAATGGTACTTATGCCCACAAATCTTCAGTAGGTGCTATAGAGGATACAGGAAAAGAATAAGACCTACTCAAAAAAAAAAAAAAGAAAAAGAATAAGACCAACTCTTATTCACTAATATTATTTTAATTTAATATAGAATATCAAACTGCTATCTGACAATTAGGGGAAAAATCTGTCTTTATTGGCGGTTGGTCTTAACCCCTCAATTACTGATCCAGGAATACAGTTGTACCACAGACATGCTTTTTGTGGTGCATAAGGGAGGCAACCAATTGATTTCTCTCTCTCTCTGTCTCTCTCTCTCTCTCTCTCCCTTCATTGCTCTCAAAAAAATCAATAGAAAAACTTTATTTTTTTATTTTTTTAAAAAATATATTTTATTGAGTTTTTACAGAGAGGAAAGGAGAGAGATAGAGAGCTAGAAACATCGATGAGAGAGAAACATCGACCAGCTGCCTCCTGCACACTCCCCACTGGGGATGTGCCCGCAACCAAGGTACATGCCCTTGACCGGAATTGAACCTGGGACCTTTCAGTCCGCAGGCCGACGCTCTAGCCACTGAGCCAAACCGGTTTCGGCAAAAAAATCAATAGAAAAACTTTAAATAATAAAAAAGAACTCTTATGATATGAGAGGACATAAAATGGAATTATATTAAATGCTCAATCCACAAAAGAGATGGCAGCCCTGGCCTGGGTGGCTCAGTTGGTTGGAGGATCACCCTATACAAAAAGGTATCAGATTTGATTCCTGGTTAAGGTACACATCTAGGTTGCATGTTTAATCCCTGGTCAGAGGCGCACGGGAGGCAACCAAGTAATGTTTCTTTCTTGCATAAATGTTACTCTCTCTCTCTCTTCCCCCCTTCTTCTCTTTCTAAAATCAATAAATATATCCTTGGATGAGGATTTAAAAAAAAGAGATGGCAGAAAAGAGGGAATGATTATAAAAAAACAAAACAGAGAGCAAACATAGTGAACAAGGAATCATACAAACATGAAAGAATAAACAAGGATAAACTGTGGTAGATCCATACAATAAAATATTCAGAAATAAAGATAAATGAGTATTCACACTGCAAAAGAAACGAAGAAAACTTAAATGAATATGCTAAATGAAACAGGCCAATCTGAAGGCTACATACTGTTTAATTTCAACTATGTGACATTTTGGAAAATGCAAAACTATACAGATTTCTTAGTCCTTTCTGGCTGCTCGAAAGAATAGCAGAATCTGGGTAGTTCATAGACAAAATAAACTTATTTGTCAGAGTTCTGGAGGCTGGAAAGTCTAAGATCAAGTCCCTGACAGATTTGGTGTCTGCTGAGGGCCCACTTCCTGCTTTATAGTCAGTCGGCTATCTTCTCCCTATGTCCTCGTATGGTAGAAGGGCTAGGGAACTCTCTGGAGTTTTTAAAATACGGACACTTAATCCCACTCACAAGGGCTTTACTCTCATGGCCTAAGGTGCCTCCCAAAGATCCTGCCTCCAAATATCACCACTTTGGGGATTAGGTTTCACATATGAATTTTGGGGAGGGACACAAACATTCAGTCTCTACAGATGGCGAAAAGGCCAGTGGTTGCCAGGGATTTGGGGGGAGGCAAATTGGTGAAGCACAGAGTTTTTAAGAGTGGTGAAACTATTCTGTATAAATCTGTATGGTGGATGCATGTTTTTATACATTTGTGAAAATCCATAAAACTGCAATGCTAAGAGTATACATTGATGTAAACTACAAAGTTAAATTAATAGTGAAAACATTATTTCTATAATATTGAATTTTGAGGGTCCTTTATATATTTTATTTTATTATTATTATTTTTAAAATATATTTTATTGATCTTTTACAGAGAGGAAGGGAGAGGGATAGAGAGCCAGAAACATCGATGAGAGAGAAACATCGATCAGCTGCCTCCTGCACACTTCCTACTGGGGATGTGCCCACAACCAAGGTACATGCCCTTGACTGGAATTGAACCTGGGACCCTTGAATCTGCAGGCTGACGCTCTATCCACTGAGCCAAACCAGTTAGGGCTATTTATTATTTTTTAAATAAATTTTTATTGTTCATATTATTACAGTTGTTCCTCTTTTTCCCCCCATAGCTCCCCTCCACCTGGTTCCCACCCACCCCACCCCATGCCCTTACCCCTCCCCACACTGTCCTCGTCCATAGGTGTATCATTTTTGTCCAGTCTCTTCCCACACCCCCACACCCTCTTCCCCCTGAAAATTGTCAGTCCACTCCCTTTCTATGCCCCTGATTCTATTCTATTCACCAGTTTATTCAGTTCATCAGATTTTTTTATTCAATTTTTAGATTCACTTGTTGATAGATATGTATTTGTTGTCACTTTGTTGTTCATAATTTTTATCTTTACCTTTTTCTTCTTCTTCTTCCTCTTCCTAAAGAATACCTTTCAGCATTTCATATAATGCTGGTTTGGTGGTGATGAACTCCTTTAGCTTTTTCTTATCTGTGAAGCTCTTTCTCTGACCTTCAATTCTAAATGATAGCTTTGCTGGGTAGAGTAATCTTGGTTGTAGGTTCTTGGCATTCATCACTTTGAATATTTCTTGCCACTCCCTTCTGGCCTGCAAAGTTTCTGTTGAGAAATCAGCTGACAGTCGTATGGGTATTCCCTTGTAGGTAACTGAGTTTCTTTCTCTTGCTGCTTTTAAGATTCTCTCTTTGTCTTTTGCTCTTGGCATTTTAATGATGATGTGTCTTGGTGTGGTCCTCTTTGGATTCCTTTTGTTTGGGGTTCTCTGCACTTCCTGAACTTGTAAGTCTATTTCTTTCACCAGGTAGGGGAAGTTTTCTGTCATTGTTTCTTCAAATAGGTTTTCAATATCTTGCTGTCTCTCTTCTTCTGGCACCTCCATAATTTGGATGTTGGTACGCTTGAAGTTGTCCCAGAGGCTCCTTACACTATCTTCATATTTTTGGATTCTTTTTTCCTTTTGCTTCGATGGTTTGGTGTTTTTCACTTCTTCGTATTTCAAATCTTTGACTTGATTCCTGGGATCCTCTAGTCTGCTGTTGGATCTCTGTATATTATTCTTTATTTCAGCCAGTGTATGCTTAATTTCTAATTGGTCCTTTTTTATGTCCTTGAGGTTCTCACTAAATTTCTCGGAGGTTTCTAGAAGATTCTTCAGTAACCTTATAACCGTAGTTTTGAACTCTATATCCATTACTTTGCTTTCCTCCATTTCTTTAATTTGTGACCTGTTTGTTTGTCTCCACATTTTGGCTACCTCCCTATGTTGATAGAGTGGCTTTGTGTGCTAGGTGACCTACACTGAGTGGCCATATTATTATGACCGGCCTGATTATTATGATCGCCCCATCAGTACTTCGTTGGGCCACCTTTTGCCTTCAATATTGCAGTGATTCTTTTTGGCATTGACTCCACGAGATGTTGAAAGGTGATGCAAGGAATCTGACACCATGCCTGATGAATAGCACTGTCCAGTTCTGTGAGATTTGATGGTTGTGGAACCAGCTGCCTGATGGCTCTTTTAACTTTGTCCCACAAATGATCAATTGGATTGAGATCTGGTGATTGTGGGGGCCACCTAAGCAAAGTCTCCCTCATGTTCTTGAAACCACTCCTGCACAATAAGAGCACCTTGGCATGGCACATTATGTTGTTGGAAGAAGCCATCTTCATTGGGATACGCCATCAACATGATAGGATGAACTTGATCAGCAACAATACTTAGGTATGTTGTGCTATTCAGACGTTTATAATGGTCTGGCCCTCTAGCAACTTCAGCGCGAAATTATAGCTAATTTGCCTACAAACGTCAGGTGGTCATAATAATCTGGCCACTGTATAGGGCCCAGAGACTCAGCCTCCCTAATTACCTGAGGTGGACTCTCTTGGTGCACTCCTTTGTGGGCTGGGTGCACAGTCTTGTTGTAGTTAAGCCTTGATTGCTGTTGGTATCACTGGGAGGAATTGACCTCCAGGCCAATTGGCTGTGAGGATCAGTTGTGTCTACACTGGAAGAACTGCTGTGCTGGAAACACCCTTAGGGGGCAGGACTTGCTTCAGTGGGGCTTTGTCGCTCACTGAGTCTGCCCCCTGAGTGTGTCTCTTATGGATGTGAAGAGTTGTAATCTGGTATGGTCTCACTCTGATCACTGGGTATTCTGGCTCTTGTATCTCCAAGAAGTTGCAAAGTCAGCCATTGCCTGAGGCCACCCAGCAGGAGCTACAGAGAGATATACAGATTCCTCCTCTTTGAGGTTTGGAGGTGCCCAGATGAGGTGCAGCTGTGAAGCAATGCAGGCTGCTGATGAGCCTTAGGCCTTCTTTTGGAAGCTCTGGGGTTCTCTGACCCAGTTGCAGTTTGACAGGTTTTTAGGTGGAGAAAGGCCAGGCCATTCATATGCAAAAGCCTCTGAGTGCAGCTTGGGTGGGGTTGTAAATTGGGTGGGGTGTGGTCTCAGGGAATCACCAGGGTGGAGCAAACAGCAATGGTTGCCCTTTGGCCCTGCCCTGGATAGGTCCCTGGGTCTCTGTGTCCTGAGGCCCCGTACAGGAACAATGACCGCTGCAAGCACCTCTGTGAGAAAGCCGCGCTCATGTTCCGGGGCCGGATGCCAGACCATCCAGTTTCTCTCCATATGGATCTGAGTCCCCAGATTCTCGCCCGGAACTGAAGTTCAGAGCAATCGGGAGATTGTATCTCCCTCCTGATTGAAAAAGACCACAGTGGACCCAGTTGCCAGCCCCGTTCTCATGCCTCTGTACCTCCACACTTCCACACCTCTGCACCTCCTACTGGACTCAATGTGCTTTTCTCTTTCCTTCTAGTTGTAGAATTTCCACTCAGCCAGCCTTCCCGTGGTTCTGGATGATATTCATTTTATCTTTTAGTTGTAGTTTTAATGTAGTTGTGCACGGCAGCAAGTTCAGGTGTTTACCTATGGTGCCATCTTGGTTGTCTCTCTCAGATTTGTCCTTTATTTATTTATTTTTTCTTTTTTCTTAAATCTTTATTGTTCAGATTATTACATTTGTTCCTCTTTTTTCCTGCTATAACTCCCCTCCTCCCAGTTCCCGCCCCACCCTCTGCCCTCACTCCCCACCCACTGTCCTCATCCATAGGTGCAAGATTTTTGTCCAGTCTCTTCCCGAATCTCCCACACCCTTTTCCCCCCCAAGAATAGTCAGTCCATTCCCTTTCTATGTCCCTGATTCTATTATAATCACCAGTTCATTCTGTTCATCAGATTATTTATTCACTTGATTCTTAGATTCACTTGTTGATAGATGCATATTTGTTGTTCATAATTTGTATCTTTAGCTTTTTCTTCCTCTTCCTCTTCTTAAAAGATACCTTTCAGCATTTCATATAATCCTGGTTGGTGGTGATGAACTCCTTTAGCTTTTCCTTATCTGTGAAGCTCTTTATCTGACCTTCAATTCTGAATGATAGCTTTGCTGGATAAAGTAATCTTGGTTGTAGGTTCTTGGTATTCATCACTTTGAATATTTCTTGCCATTCCCTTCTGGCCTGCAAAGTTTCTGTTGAGAAATCAGCTGACAATCGTATGGGTATTCCCTTGTAGGTAACTCTGTTTCTTTCTCTTGCTGCTTTTAAGATTCTCTCTTTGTCTTTTGCTCTTGGCATTTTAATTATGATGTGTCTTGGTGTGGTCCTCTTTGGATTCCTTTTGTTTGGGGTTCTCCGCGCTTCTTGGACCTGTAAGTCCATTTCTTTCACCAGGTGGGGGAAGTTTTCTGTCATTATTTCTTCAAATAGGTTTTCAATATCTTGCTCTCTCTCATCTTCTGGAACCCCTATAATTCTGATGTTGGTACGCTTGAAGCTGTCCCAGAGGCTCCTTACACTATCCTCGCATTTTTGGATTCTTTTTTCATTTTGCTTTTCCAGTTGGGTGTTTTTTGCTTCCTCGCATTTCAAATCATTGACTTGATTCTTGCGCTCCTCTGGTCTGCTGTCGGGCGTCTGTATAATATTCGTTATTTCAGTCCGTGTATGCTTAATTTCTAGTTGGTTCCCCAATATAAGATCGAGGGTCTTATTAGTTTTCGTGTAGATCTCATTAAGTTTATCGGCAGCTTCTAAACAGTTCTTGAGAGACCTTAAAAGTGTGGTTCTGAACTCTATATCTTCCTTTGACAATTTTGTCCTGTTTCTTTGTCTCCGCATTTTGTTATGCTTCCTTGGTGCTCCCCCTAGTGGTCTTTGTTCGCAGTCTTATAGTTAAATCTTGATTGTTGTAGCTAATTCCAGGGAGGGTTTGACCTCCAGGCCAAGTGGCTATGAGAATCAGCTGTGTCAGCAGTGAGAGAACTTCTGTCCTCTAGGGAGGTGCTAATCTAGCCTTTGCCTGAGGCTATCCGGCAAATGCCTCTGTGCAGGGCTTGGGCGGGGCGGGTCGCACAGGATCAACAGGGTGGGCCAGAGAGAGCAGTTATGGCGGCTCTCAGTCCTGTCCCCAGGGGCTCTGCCTCTCTGAGTCCCAGCACCCGCTGCAAAGCTGGGAGAGAAAGCTGCACTCGCTCTGACTGAAGCCAGACAGTCCCGCTTCTCCTGTTTGAGTCTGGGTCCCTAAAGACTCGCCCGGATCTGGTGCTCAGAGTCTGCGACTCCCTCCCGATTGAAAACAACAACCGCGCCCTCCGCCGTCAGCCCGCTCCGTGCACTCCGCACCTCAGAATTTGACTTCAGCACTGCGCCTCCTCTGAGTGTCCGTGTGCGTTTCTCTTTCCTCCTAGTTGTAGGACTTCCACTCAGCCAGCGTTCCTGTGGTTCTGGGTGATGTCCCTTCCGTTTTTTGGTTTCACTTTTGAAGTAGTTGTTCAAAGCAGCAAACTCCGGCGTTAACCTATGCCGCCATCTTGGTTCTCCCTCTTTCTTCTTAAAAGAAATATTTCTCAGATTTGTCCTTTATATACTTTAGATATGTGGTTTGGAAATTATTCCACTTGAAAATAATTTCCAATACTCCATCATATTTATGTAATTCGAATGTGCCACAATGATGCAAGATGGTAAAAATATCAGAAACTCTGGACTGGGTGTTGGGGTGGGTGGGCATATGGAACCATATGAATTATTTGTTCAATTCTGTAAAATTAAAACTGTACTAAAAATAAAGCATATTACTTATTTTTAAAGTCTGGGTCTCCTTCATCCTCATTTTACAATGAGCACAAGGAGTTAGGTTATCTTTTTATATATTTTCCATGTTTAAAATTTATGATTTCTCTATTTTAAATGTACTGTACTGCTCACTTTTACCGTACACTAAAAATTGGAATGCTGCAGAGATTAGTATGTTCTCTGAGCAAAATGACACAAATTCATGAAGTATTCCATTTCAAAAATATATCTATACTTTACTTTTTAGAGCAGTTTTAGATTCATAGTAAAATGAGCAAAAGTGCAGAGTTCTTCTACATCCTGCTTTGCATGGCTTCCCCCACTAACAACCTGCAACAGAGTGGTAGATTTGTTACAACTGATGAACCTACATTGACACATCATCACCCAAAGTCCATAGTTTACATTAGGGTTCACTTCTGGACCCTATGGTTCTATAGGTTCAACAAATGTATAATGTATGCAGTACTAGAATATCATAGAATAGTTTCACTACCCTAAAATTCCTCTGTGCTCCCCTTACTTGTCTCTTTTCCCCCTGACCAATCAGAGATCTTTGTGGTGCTGAAACAGTTCTGCATCTGGATTTTGGTGGTGGCTACACAAATCTATACATGTGATAAAATGACAGAACTATACACACACATTATACTAATTTCAATTTTCAGATTTTGATGTACAATTTAGATATAATCATTAGGGGAAACCACTGAAGGTACTCTCTGGCCTTTGTTTACAACTTCTTGTAATTTGATTATCCTATCTTATATAATAAAAGGCTACTATGCAAATCGACCGAATGGCGGAATGATGTGCACTGACCACCACAGGGCAGATGCTCAATGCAGGAGTTGCCCCCTGGTGGTCAGTGCACTCCCACAGTGGGAGCGCCGCTCAGCCAGAAGCCCTGAGCCGGGCTCATGGTGAGCACAGTGGCAGTGGCAGGAACCTCTCTTGCCTCTGTGGCAGCACCAAGGATGTCTGTCAGACATCCCCCGAGGGCTCCTGGACTGTGAGAGGGCGCAGCTTGGGCTGAGGAGCCTCCTCCCCTGAGTGCACAAATTTTGTGCACTGGGCCTCTAGTTTCAAAATAAAAAGTTTAAAAAAATAAATGTCTTCATGCAAAGAAAATAGCACTGAATTGTCTGAGGTTTAGAAAAAAGGAAACCCAACTTTCTTCAGAGCTCCCACTTACTAGTAGTTGTATCTAATAACTAAGCAAACATTGGTGATGTCAACTAACAGTCTCTGCCACCTATTCAATGCAATCAGGAGTTCCCATTGTGGGGTTTAGTGAAGTGGGAGACTTTAAGCAGCTCAAATGCTGCAGCTAGTGTTGCTGCTCTGATGATACAGCAGAAACTGGGGCAACTCAGCAGAACATGTGCTCTACTGATACAAAGGGGAGGCTGGCTTATTTAGAGAGAAGTTACTGGCCCCAGGTCCTGATTGGTCTATTTCTATGCAAAGGACTCCAAAGGCACACAGATTGATCCAAATAGCACTGCCTTGATTGGCCAGCTCCACGTATTCTGATTGGTCGTTGTGGAGCTGTTCTGATTGGTCAGTAAAGGTGCAAATGAGGCCAAAGCTCTACAGCTCCAATTGGAGGAGGCGGCGCCACTCAGCCCCATTGGTCAAAATAGTATCCCAGGAACTCCTTTATAAGGATCAGCTCAGTGCAGGAGGTGGCCGCCCAGCCTGGGGGCTTTCCCTGAAATGCAGTCCCTCATAAACAGTGGCTGCTAGGCTCTGGTTATGGTTTTGGGCCCGGTCAACCACAACCAGGTACATTCTTTCTTGGGGTCAACAGTGGTGTTCCTGAATCATAGAGAAGACAAACTCAAATAAAAAAAATAAGTAAAAAAATCAGCTCTGTAATGTGAATTAAAAAACTGTTGTTTTTTGTTTTGTTTTTTATTGGAAGCATCACCTCAAGTAATTTAAAGAGCGGCAAAAACACCCAGCAGAAAGCTACTAACAATAAGTTTCACTCAAGAATTTTACAACACTCATTTTCATTCCTTAAAATCATTTTTACCTCCTTTGTCCTAGCAAGGCACAGAAAAACCAATAGCCAGCCCTTAGGTTCTGAAACAGTCCAGACACACACCTGTCAGGTGAAGCAAGTGCTTCTGCTCATCCGGCATTCTCAGGGGAAGGGTTGTCTCACCTTTTGGTACTTTTCTTTGTTAATCGCACAGGGGGATTTTGAGAGAGTGGGAGGGTGGGGAGGAGGGGGGAGAGACAGATGTTGGTGTGAGAGATGGAGGACCAGGCCCCCTTGCCCCCCAACCATGAACCTGCAACCCAGGCTGGTGTCCAGACCAGGAACCCAACCTGGGACCCTGCGTGTGCGGGCGAAGCTCTAACCACTGAGCCGCCGGCCAGGCACCTTTTAAGTACTTTAAACCTAATTTTGGTTTTTAGTTCACTTTGACTTAATAGTTAAAAATATATCTTCTAAAGACATAGTCATTATTGGGTGGGTAAAATAATCTGCCCAGTTTCACATATTCGAAAACAACTTTACATAGTGATTTATACTATCAAATAAATAAATAATTCAACGGACAAAGTAATCCCTGTGGATGAAGTTGCTACTGCCAGTATACAATTAAATTTTATAAAATTCTCCATAAAACTTAAGAAGTCTTCCTTTCCCTGAAACGGGAGCTACCAAAATCTGTGGTTTCAAATAATGTCGAAGATAGTCTGAAATATTATCATTGTTTCCTTTATTGTGATTTTAAAAAATTTGTTTTTAATCCTCACTAGAGGATATGTCTTTAGAGAAACCCTGCGCGACTGCTTCCCGCAGGGCTGGGATGGAACCCTCCCTAGGTCTGTGCCAAGGCCGGGCATTCGGCCAAAGCGCTGCAGGCGACCACCACCCCGAACCCAGGGCGGGCAGAGGTGCTTCTCACAGACTGTCTCTCTCACACAGACGGTCGCTCTCTCATACAGACGGTCTCCCTCTCTACACAGACGGTCTATCTCTCACACACACACGGTCTCTCTCTCACACACACACACGATCTCTCTCTCTCTCTCTCACAGACGGTCTCTCTCTCACACAGACGGTCTCTCTCTCACACAGACCGTCTCTCTCTCACACAGACCGTCTCTCTCTCACACAGACCGTCTCTCTCTCACACAGACCGACTCTCTCTCACACAGACGGTCTCTCTCTCACACAGACCGTCTCTCTCTCACACAGACGGTCTCTCTCACACAGACCGTCTCTCTCTCACAGACGGTCTCCCTCTCACACAGACGGTCTCTCTCTCACACAGACGGTCTCTCTCTCACACAGACGGTCTCTCTCACACAGACCGTCTCTCTCACACACAGACGGTCTCTCTCACACAGACCGTCTCTCTCTCACACAGACGGTCTCTCTCTCACACAGACCGTCTCTCTCTCACACAGACGGTCTCTCTCACACAGACCGTCTCTCTCTCACAGACGGTCTCCCTCTCACACAGACGGTCTCTCTCTCACACAGACCGTCTCTCTCTCACACAGACGGTCTCTCTCTCACACAGACCGTCTCTCTCTCACACAGACGGTCTCTCTCACACAGACCGTCTCTCTCTCACAGACGGTCTCCCTCTCACACAGACGGTCTCCCTCTCACACAGACGGTCTCTCTCTCACACAGACGGTCTCTCTCTCACACAGACCGTCTCTCTCTCACACAGACGGTCTCTCTCACACAGACCGTCTCTCTCTCACAGACGGTCTCCCTCTCACACAGACGGTCTCTCTCTCACACAGACGGTCTCTCTCTCACACAGACGGTCTCTCTCTCACACAGACCGTCTCTCTCACACACAGACGATCTCTCTCTCACACAGACCGTCTCTCTCTCACACAGACCGACTCTCTCTCACACAGACGGTCTCTCACACAGACGGTCTCTCACACAGACGGTCTCTCTCTCACACAGACCGTCTCTCTCTCACACAGACGGTCTCTCTCACACAGACCGTCTCTCTCTCACAGACGGTCTCCCTCTCACACAGACGGTCTCTCTCTCACACAGACGGTCTCTCTCTCACACAGACCGTCTCTCTCACACACAGACGATCTCTCTCTCACACAGACCGTCTCTCTCTCACACAGACCGTCTCTCTCTCACACAGACCGACTCTCTCTCACACAGACGGTCTCTCTCTCACACAGACCGTCTCTCTCTCACACAGACGGTCTCTCTCACACAGACCGTCTCTCTCTCACAGACGGTCTCCCTCTCACACAGACGGTCTCTCTCTCACACAGACGGTCTCTCTCTCACACAGACGGTCTCTCTCACACAGACCGTCTCTCTCTCACACAGACGGTCTCTCTCTCACACAGACCATCTCTCTCTCACACAGACGGTCTCTCTCTCACACAGACGGTCTCTCTCTCACACAGGCGGTCTCTCTCTCACACAGACCGTCTCTCTCTCACACAGACCGTCTCCCTCTCACACAGACGGTCTCCCTCTCACACAGACCGTCTCTCTCTCACACAGACCGTCTCTCTCTCACACAGACGGTCTCTCTCTCACACAGACCGTCTCTCTCTCACACAGACCGTCTCTCTCTCACACAGACGGTCTCTCTCTCACACAGACCGTCTCTCTCTCACACAGACGGTCTCCCTCTCACACAGACGGTCTCTCACACAGACGGTCTCTCTCTCACACAGACCGTCTCCCTCTCACACAGACGGTCTCTCACACAGACCGTCTCCCTCTCACACAGACCGTCTCTCTCTCACACAGACCGTCTCTCTCTCACACAGACCGTCTCTCTCTCACACAGACCGTCTCTCACACACAGACCGTCTCTCTCTCACACAGACGGTCTCTCTCTCACACAGACGGTCTCTCTCTCACACAGACCGTCTCTCTCTCACACAGACGGTCTCTCTCTCACACAGACGGTCTCTCTCTCACACAGACCGTCTCCCTCTCACACAGACGGTCTCTCTCTCACACAGACCGTCTCCCTCTCACACAGACGGTCTCTCACACAGACCGTCTCTCTCTCACACAGACGGTCTCTCTCTCACACAGACCGTCTCTCTCTCACACAGACCGTCTCTCTCTCACACAGACCGTCTCTCACACACAGACCGTCTCCCTCTCACACAGACGGTCTCTCACACAGACGGTCTCTCTCTCACACAGACGGTCTCTCTCTCACACAGACCGTCTCTCTCTCTCACACAGACCGTCTCTCTCTCACACAGACGGTCTCTCTCTCACACAGACCGTCTCTCTCTCACACAGACGGTCTCTCTCTCACACAGACCGTCTCTCTCTCTCACACAGACCGTCTCTCTCTCACACAGACCGACTCTCTCTCACACAGACGGTCTCTCTCTCACACAGACCGTCTCCCTCTCACACAGACGGTCTCTCTCACACAGACCGTCTCTCTCTCACAGACGGTCTCCCTCTCACACAGACGGTCTCTCTCACACAGACCGTCTCTCTCTCACACAGACGGTCTCTCTCTCACACAGACGGTCTCTCTCACACAGACCGTCTCTCTCTCACACAGACGGTCTCTCTCTCACACAGACGGTCTCTCTCTCACACAGACGGTCTCTCTCTCACACAGACGGTCTCCCTCTCACACAGACCGTCTCTCTCTCACACAGACGGTCTCTCTCTCACACAGACCGTCTCTCTCTCACACAGACGGTCTCTCTCTCACACAGACCGTCTCTCTCTCACACAGACGGTCTCTCTCTACACAGAAGGTCTGCGGAGGGGATCGGCACCGCCCCGGAGTCCATGAGGAAAGAGCGCTGAACTCATTTCTATGGGCCTCACCGGCCGAGTCTCGGGTCTCCGCGCCCACCCCTTCCCTTCGCGGAGCCCGGAGGAAGGCGGGGCCGCCTCGGGACAAGATGGCGGCCACGGGACGCTCTGGGCCTCCCCGCCACGTCTCGGTAGCCGGAAGTCCTGTGCGTCTCGCCAATCGGAAGCGGAAGTAAAGGGCAGTCGGCTGTCGGGCTCGGGCTCAGCGAGGCCGGCCGGTGAGCGGAACCGCGGGAAGGCGCGTGTCGGCCGCTCACTGGCGCCGGCGCCGTCCCCGCCCCCAGCCCCGCCCCGGCGCCGTCCCCTGCCGCCGCGGACGGAGCGCGGTCCCCGCCTGGCCGGAAGGGCACGCGAGCTGTGTGGTGTCGCGGCTGCGCGGCAGTGACAGGTACCCGGGCTGGCGCGGGCGGTCTCGCGGACGGGAGGCGTGTGGGGCGAGGGGTCCCCTCTGCCCTGTCAGCCGAGCTTCCGCCTCTCCCTCTCCCCCGACTCAGTTTCCCCTCGGTGTCCCAGCGCTCACCCTTTGCGGGTGCCCCACCGTCGCGGGCTTCTGTGCCGTCCGTCCTGCGCGCGCGGCCGCGGCCCCGAGACCCACGTGCCCGGCAGAAGCGCCCCGCGCCCGCCCGGCCGAGCGGAGGGCGCCTGGTCGGCCGCCGCTGCTGGCGGGTGATGCGCGTCGGCGGCTGTCGCGGCTGGAGACTGGGTGGTCGGTTCCGCTGCTAGTGCGTGAGCCGCGGGGACACCAGGCCTGTGCTAGGGCCGCAGGTGGAGGATGTGACCTGTTCTTGGTCCTGGGCCAGACTCTAGATTGCTTTGCATTTCGTGCCAGATTGGAGAACTAGCATATTTTGTGCTACACTATTTTGGCAACATCCGTCATGCACTTGCTGGCTAGTTTTAGTGCGGGGTTTGAAGGCATTTTAAAAAGCGATTTAGCAACATTACAAAATTTGGGATGATTGTAACCTTTCTTTTTAGCTTGCTTTTGATAAACTTAGCTGAAACTCATTTTTTATTAAAGGAAATGAACATTGCGTTGTGCAGTAGCATGTCACCTTTACAATGCACATTTAACATCAGGGGAATAAATGGAACGAGAAAATTCTATTAGGCTTTTTTTCTGCAGCTACCTGTGATCATTTTCATATCAGATGGATAGATTTATATGGTTCACAATAAATGGTTTGTAGTAGGTACACACGTATATTAAGTTTAATTATTTGAGAAGTCAAGTCATTTTTAGGGAAAGGTACGCCCTAATATTTTTCTTATTAGGATATATGTTGAAACACAGATGGCCATCTCTACACTTGCAGGGTGTGAGTTGTTTAAGAGTTTATTAGCTATTATTTCCGTTTAACAATGGAAGAAGAAAAAGTTGGCAATGACTTATAATTTTATGCCTTTTTTGTTTTCCAAAAAGTGAAAAGCATTCTCATATTATAAATCTTAATGTTTCCAATATCTTACTGTATATCCAGAGATAGTGTCTTTAATTTAAACTGAGAAAAACAGGCCACAGAGTAGATTTTACAGATGATACATTTGGACCTAGAAGTTTAAAAAAATATATTTTCTTTATTGATTTCAGAGAGGAAGGGAGAGGGGGAGAGAGAGAGAAACATCAATGATGAGAGAGAATCATTGTTCGGCTGCCCCCTGCATGCCCCCTACTGGGGATCAAGCCCACAACCCAGGCATGTGCCCTTGACCAGAATTGAACCTGGGACCCTTCAGTCCACAGGCCAAGGCTCTATCCACTGAGCCAAATCAGGTAGGGCGGACCTAGAACTTTTTCTTTTAATCCTCACCTGATATTTCTATTGATGAGAGAGAATCGGGGGGAGAGAGAGAATCAGTTGTCCCCTGAACACACCCCAAATGGGGATGGAACCTGTAACCTCTGGTGTACAGAACAGCGCTCCAGCCGACTGAGCACCGGCCAGGGCTGGGCCTAGGACTTTCTAAAGAGTGTTTTTTATTTACCCATCATGCCACATTGCAGCTGCTGACAGCTGTTGTTTCTCAGACTATTCATCTTTATAAACAACATTTAAAGACCAGTAAGGTCAGAGTGATAAGGGATCTTGTAAAATGAAGGCATCCTCAAACAAAAGTCCACTTCAGTGAGGTTCTTACCTTTGCTTCTCTAGACCAGCGGTCGCCAACCGGTGATCCGCGGACCACTGGCCCACAAGGTCCGAAAGGTTGGTGACTGCTGCTAGACAGCCATTTCCTCTGGTATTCTGTGGAACCAAGGAAGTGGGGCCAAAGTTGGAAGGCTCTTTAATGAGTACCTTTCCTCCCTTTCTCATCTATAAGGGTGTATATGTTGCCCAAGAACTTCTGCTGCTCTTTTTTATTAAAAAAAATTTTTTTGTCTTTGCTCTTGGTGCCACTCTTCTTTCTTTCCAGTTTCTTTCATTTAACCGTTAATAATGAAGCCTGCATTTATTTATTTTGTTTTGATAGTTCCCCGTGTTCTGAGCAGTCAGCTGGGCATATGACAGTGATAGGCAATGCTGCCAGCTGTCGAGGGGCCCAGCCTCAGGACGGGTCTGTTAGGCTGGTTGGATGGTTTACTTTGGTCCCAACTTCAGACCCACGCCCTTGGTTTCAGTTAAAACTGCTCCTCTCTCAGCCTCCTGTGTCCCACGGCCTCTTTCCCTAGAAAATCCTTGTGCTTGCCCTTGGTCTCACAAGAAAGCACCTTGCTCAGTCTGGCTTTGCACAGTTTGAATTCTTACCCCTTGTAAAACAGAGAACCAGGAGAGATAGCATGGTAGAGAACTTGTAAAAGCTGGCAGATGTGGGTTCAAAGCATTGCTGTAGATTACTCAGCCTCTCTGAGCTTCCATTTTCTTATTTTTAAGCAGGAATGGTAGTGCGGATGCAGCATATTCATGGCGTATCTACTGTTTGCCAGGCGCTGTTGCTGTGGTGAACAGGGTAGACATGGCTGCTCCCACCCTCAAGGAACTGCAGTGTTTGCAAAGCACCTGCCCTGCTCCACCCTGAGTGATCGCTCATTAAAGGCTAATGCTTCCTCAGTTCCTGTAACGGCCACTGTGCAGTGTTGTCCAGTTTCTCATCTGGAATCACCTGCCTTTGGGGGATGACACATCTGGACCCCTTCCGGAAAAGCCATACATACGGGCATCATGTGCTATTGTTCAGTAGTTCAGATGCTCTTGCCAGTTTATAAATTTAGTGACTTTGGGGAGGATTTATTTTTATTTTTTCCCTAGCCACAGAGTTTAGGTTTTCAAGGCATATTTTTGAGGCCATGTAATAATGGTGATATATTATTCTGTAATTAAAAGGTAGTTTTTCGTTTTTTTCCATGATGATGTATTTTATTAGAACAGTCTGGCATAGTATTTGGCACTTTATGCAGTGATGTTCATATTGCCTTTTCATTTTCACAGGGACCTGGTGTGGCAGATACTGTTACTCCTGTTTTAGAGACTGGGAGACTAAGGGCCAAAGAAGTTATTAGGTAACATGCTTGTGGTTAAACTGCTAGTAAGTAGCAAACTCAGGAATTGATCTAAAATGTTTTCTCTTTTCCATGATGTTGTTTTTTTCTATCAGGCAGGCTTGTGGGGGAGGGTGTCTATTAATACCCTGAGTTGGGGTGGCCTGAAATTGTGAAAGTTGGTGTCCTCCTTTGCACTTCTGTGGGAACTGTTGGTAGCTTCTGCCAGATTCAGAAAGGGCCCTACGTTATCCTCTCTGCAACCTCCCTCCAGCAGCTCCCTCCCCCACTGCTAGTAGGTTTCATTGTCAAAAGTCTAGTTTGGTTAGCTCTAGTCTGAAAATACTGATTGCTTAAAAATACTGATTTATAAATGGGATGTTCGTATTTTTTGTTTCCAAAGAAGCTGGCAGAGCCTGAACTTAAAACCCACGTAAAAGCAACTTTTCTATTTGGTAGAATTTATTTTGCTTTTGACCTTTACCCTTTAGCCCCTTTAGCGATATTGTGTGTTATATGAACAGAATGATGTCATAAGTGATAATGCTTTTTCTAAAAGAAAGATACTAAATGGTGGCCTGCAATATGGACTGTCTTCCCCAACAATAGACTTTATTGTTGTTTTGTTTCTTGTTAATCCTCACCCGAGGATACTTTCCCATTGATCTTTTAGAGAGAGGAAAAGACAGAGAGAGAAACATTGATGTGAGAGAAACACATCATTGGTTGCCTCCTGCTTGTAGCCTGGGCCAGGCGGGGAGGAGCCTGCAACCAAGATACGTGCCCTCGACCAGAATCGAACCTGCGGACCCACACTTTGGTCCACAGGCCGATGTTCTAGCTCTTTCCACTGAGCCAAGCAGGTCAGGATACAGGTGGAACTTGGATGTTGACTTAGAGAGAGCTCAGACGGAAGTCTGATTAGGAATGAAAAATCAGATCAAAGAAGTCTGAAGCTGGAGACCTTTCTCTGAGGCTCTGGGTGTGCTGGAGGAGGCTGCTGCTGAGAGTCCAAGTGGCCTGCATTTTATGGCTGAGCCAATTTACCAGTGACCTCAGCTTCCTTATTTTGTGTTTGAGTTCTTACATTTCCTTGTTTCAGAACCTACCTTTGAGTTTACTTTGAGACCCATCACATTAGCTTCCTAGGGCTCCCATACCAAAATACCACAACCAGGTAGCTTAGAACAACAACAATTTATTGTCTTACAGTTTTGGAGGCTAGAAGTTATAATTGTGGAAGAAAAGGGGCCATATACTACACCTGACAAGCTCAGGGAAGGTCTGCATGGCAGCTTTACAAACTCAAGTGACCTAAAATAACCACAAAGGATAGTCTGAAATTAAAACTCTTTTAGCTGAAAGCAGTTTATGGTGGGTAGTCATGTTGTGTCCATTACTCAGCAAATATCTGTTGAACTATGTACATCAAGCATGTCAGACTTGCGGCTGACAGGCCACACACCTCACGAGTTTGACATGCTTGATGTAGATAGTAGGGCCATTATATTTAGGAAGCATTTCTATTTCTGTAATATTCATGTTATTTTATGTCTCTAAGTATTAAGATTGAGGTTTAAACAGTTCCTTGTAGCAAAACATTTTTTTTCTCTTTTAGGGGTTTGCTGTAAAATGGGACTTCTGATTGTATTCACTGGACTGTGGCTGTTTTCCTTAGTAAAGGCAGATTCAAAAGCCATTACAACCTCTCTTACGACAAAATGGTTTTCTGCTCCATTGCTGTTAGAAGCCAGGTAAGAAGACATTTTTCCCTTTCACATGTTTGAGCAAAGTACAGACTCTACTAGTGAATTCTCATGAGCTTTTTAGGAAGTGAGTGAGAAAGCCTCTTTCCCTGTGCACTGTGCTGTTAGAACACAGAATCTGTCCTTTACAGGGGTGGGCAAACTTTTTGACTCGAGGGCCACAATGCGTTCTTAAACTGGACTGGAGGGCCGGAACAAAAGCATGGATGGAGTGTTTGTGTGAACTAATATAAATTCAAAGTAAACATCATTACATAAAAGGGTACGGTCTTTTTTTTTTTTTAGTTTTATTCATTTCAAACGGGCCAGATCCGGCCCGCGGGCTGTAGTTTGCCCACGGCTACTTAGAGACTTCTTTAGACAAATATGTTGAGTTGGTTAGATTATTATGCTATCTTCCAGGAAGAGTGTATGTGGTAATAAGGGAAGAGAGAATCATACTTAAAGGAAATTTTCTATTTATTTATTTAAAAGGAAGAGAAGAGAGCTTGGCAAGATTGGGAAAATAATACATGCTCCTCTAAGAACTTGGAGAAGACAGAATAAGACAGTGCAGGGGGAAGCTGAGGAAATGGCCACGCTTTATCTGTTCTAAGATATGCTTGTTCGACATTTGAACATTGCCCCCAAAATCATCAGTGGCAGGGAGAGGGGACAGAATCTACACACATACAGGCTCTCTACATCTGGCCTTAGGGACAAAAGCTATTCCCAGGTATATATTAAGATTGGGCCTGATGCTTTGTAGTTATCCGTGAAGTGGTATGTATTTAACTGAAGTCAAACACTGGATATGTTTTCAACAGCTATAGTTACTAACAAATATTATGTAAATGAAGTGCTGTTGAAAATGAAAACATAATCATTTATTGAATGCTAGATAGTATAATGGTCAAGAATACAGCATGATGGAGATATAAATCAAGGGTATTGGAACTTACATTCCAGATTTTCCATTTACTAACTCTGTGCCTTTAAGCAATTCAGTAACCTTTCTGAATTGTAGGGTTGCTGTTAGGATTTGGAGATGTGGATAAATATGCTGAGCATAGTGTCTGTCACACAGTAGAACCACTTAAATACTCATTTCCCTTTCCTTTCTAGCTCTGTATCAAAGAGAGTCCTACTCTGATCTCCTACAATAACTTTAGAAATCGAAGAAAACAAGTTTATTGCCAGACTTAGGCTGATTGGTAGACATTTGGTTTTTTCTAGTTTTTTGTTTTCTTTTGCCAAAGATTAAAATCATCTTATTAATGGCATTCCGAAAACTATTAAAATAGGAGAGAATGGTATAATGTGCCCTTCCTCTACTTTTTTTTTCCTGTTTATTTTTTAATTTTTATTTTTGCTTAAAATATTACAAAGAGTAGTACATTTGTCTCGTTCCCTCCCCGCCCCCCCCCCATCGACCTTCCCCCAGCCTCCCCTACCACCCAATGTCTTGTGTCCATTGGTTATGCTTATATGCATGCATACAAGTCCTTTGGTTGATCTCTTACCACGCCCTCCCCTCCACCCCCCAATCCTCCTCAGCCTTCCTACTGTAGTTTAACAGTCTGTTTAATGCTGCTCTGCCTCTGTATCTATTTTTGTTCATCAGTTTATAATGGTCTTTATTATCCATATATGAGTGAGATCATGTGGTATTTTTCTTTCACTGACTGGCTTATTTCACTTAGCATAATGCTCTCCAGTTCCATCCATGCTGTTGCAAATGGTAAGAATTCCTTCTTTTTTACAGCAGCATAGTATTCCATTGTGTAGATGTACCACAATTTTCTAATCCATTCATCTGCTGATGGGCACTTAGGCTGTTTCCAGATCTTAGCTATGGTAAGTTGTGCTGCTATGAACATAGGGATGCATATATCCTTCTGATTGGTGTTTCTGGTTTCTTGGGATATATTCCTAGCAGTGGGATCAATGGGTCAAATGGGAGTTCCATTTTTAATTTTTTGAGGAAACTCCATACTGTTTTCCACAGTGGCTGCACCAGTCTGCATTCCCATCAGCAGTGCACGAGTGTTCCTTTTTCTCTGCATCCTCTCTAGCACTTGTCATTTTTTTGATTTGTTGATGATAGCCATTCTGACAGGTGTGAGGTGGTACCTCGTTGTTTTGATTTGCATCTCTCGGATGATTAGTGACTTTGAGCATGTTTTCATGTATCTCTTGGCCTTCTTTATGTCCTCTTTTGAAAAGTGTCTATTTAGGTCCTTTGCCCATTTTTTGATTGGATTGTTTATCTTCCTTTTGTTAAGTTGTATGAGTTCCCTATAAATGTTGGAGATTAAACCCTTATTGGTGATAACATTGGCAAATATGTTCTCCCATGCAGTGGGCTTTCTTGTTGTTTTGTTTTGCTGTGCAGACGCTTTTTATTTTGATGTAGTCCCATTTGTTTATTTTCTCTTTAGTTTCCAATGCCCTCGAGATGTATCGGTGCTTCGGCATATGTCGGAGATTTTGTTGCCTTTGGATTCCTCTAGTATTTTTATGGTTTCCTGTCTTACATTTAAGTCCTTTATCCATTTTGAGTTTATTTTTGTGTATGGTGTAAGTTGGTGGTCTAGCTTCATTTTTTTGCATGTATCTGTCCTATTTTCCCAGCACCATTTATTGAAGAGACTGTCTTGGCTCCATTGTATGTTCTTGCCTCCTTTGTCCAATTGAGTATATTGGTTCGGGTCGATTTCTGGGCTCTCTATTCTATACCATTGATCTATATGTCTGTGCTTGTGCCAGTACCAGGCTGTTTTGAGAACAGTGGCTTTGTAATACAGCTTGATATCTGGTATTGAGATCCCACCTACTTAGTTCTTTCTTAGGATCCCTGGAGCTATTTGGGGTCTTTTTTTATTCCAGACGAATTTTTGGAGAGTTTGTTCTAGGCCTGTGAAATATGCTGTTGGTATTTTAATGGGAAGTGCGTTGAATTTATAGATTGCTTTGGGTAGTATGGACATTTGAATGATGTTGATTCTACCAATCCAAGAACATGGTATGTCCTTCCATCTGTTTATGTCTTCCTCTATCTCTTTTTTCAACGTCCTGTAGTTTTCTGAGTAGAGGTCTTTTACCTCTTTAGTTAAGTTTATTCCTAGGGATCTTAATTTTTTTGGTGTGATGGTAAATGGGATTGCTTTTTTAGTCTCTCTTTCTGTAAGTTCAGTTTGGTGTATAGAAATGCCATAGATTTCTTGGCATTAATTTTGTATCCTGCTATATTGCCAAATTCATTTATTAATAGTTTTTTGATGGAGTCTTTAGGGTTTTTCATGTACAATATCATGTCATCTGAGAATAAGGACAGTTTTGCTCCTTCGTTTCCAATTTGGATGCCTTTTATTTCTTCTTCTTGTCTAATCGCAATGGCTAATACTTCCAGTACTATGTCGAACAGAAGTGGTGAGAGTGGGCATCCCTGTCTTGTTCCTGTTCTTAGGGGAAATGGTTTTAGTTTTTGCCCATTGCGGATGAATGATGTTGGCTGTGGGTTTGTCATATATGGCTTTTATTATGTTGAGGTACGATCCTTCTATTCCCACTTTGCTGAGAGTTTTTATCAAAAATGGGTGTTGGATTTTGTCATGCTTTTTCTGCATCAATTGATATGACTGTGGTTTTTATCTCTCAATTTGTTTATGTGATGTATTACGTTTATTGATTTGCGGATACTGTACCATCCTTGCATCCCTGGGATAAATCCTACTTGGTCATGGTGTATGATCTTTCTGATGTACTGCTGGATCCGATTTGCTAGGATTTTGTTGAGGATTTTGGCATCTATGTTTATGAGGGATATTGGCCTGTAATTCTCTTTCATTGTGTTGTCTTTATCTGGTTTTGGTATTAGGGTGATGCTGGCTTCATGGAATGAACTTGGAAGTGTGCCTTCCTCTTGAATTTTTTGGAATAGTCTGAGGAGGATAGGTTTTAGTTCTTCCTTGAATGTTTGGTAAAACTCCCCTGTGAAGCTGTCTGGCCCCAGGCTTTTGTTTGCTGGAAGCTTTTTGATGACTGCTTCAATTTCTTCCATAGTTATTGGCCTATTGAGATTTTTAGATTCTTCCTGATTGAGTTTTGGAAGGTTGTATTTTTCTAGGAATTTGTCCATTTCCTCCAGGTTGTCTAGATTGTTGGAGCAGAGTTGTTCATAGTATTTTTTTTAACAATCCTTTGTATTTCTGTGGGGTCTGTTGTTATTTCTCCTCTTTCATTTCTGATTTTGTTGATTTGGGTCCTCTCTCTTTGCTTCTTGGTGAACCTGGCTAGAGGTTCATCAATCTTGTTTATCCTTTCAAAGAACCAGCTCTTGGTTTTGTTGTTCTTTTGTATTGTTTTTTTGGTCTCTATGTCATTTATCTCCGCTCTGATCTTTATTATTTCCTTCCTTCTGCTTACACTGGGCTTTTCTTGTTGCTCTCTTTCTAACTCTTTGAGTTGTAGGGTTAGGTCATTTATTATCATTGTTTCTTGTTTTTTGCATTTGGCTTGTAGAGCTATGAACTTCCCTCTCAAAACTGCTTTCGCTGTGTCCCATAGGTTTTGGATTGTTGTGTTTTTATTGTCGCTTGTTGCCATGATGTTTTTTATTTCTTCTTTGATCTCTCTGGTAACCCAGTCATTGTCTAATAGCATGCTATTTAGTCTCCATGTGTTTGATTTTTTTGGATGGTTTTTATTGTAGTTGATTTCCATTTTTATGCCATTGTGATCTGAGGAGATGCTTGATATGATTTCTATCTTCTTGAATTTGAAGATACTTTGCCTGTGACCCAATATATGGTCTATCTTTGAAAATGACCTTTGTGCACTTGAGAAGAATGTATATTCTGTGACTTTGGGGTGAAATGTTCTGAAGATGTCAATTAATTCCACCTGATCTAGTCAGTCATTTAGGATTGATGTTTCTTTGCTGATTTTTGTTTAGAGGATTTGTCCAATGGTGATAGTGGGGTATTAAAGTCACCTACTATGATTGTATTGCTGTGAATCTCTCCCGTGATCTCCTCCAGAAGTTTGTTTATGTATTTGGGTGCTCCTATCTTGGGTGCGTATATGTTTACCAGAGTTATTTCTTCTTGTTGGATTGTTCCCTTTAGTATTATGTAGTGGCCTTCCTTACCTCTTTTTATGTCCTTCACTTTGAGATCTTATTTGTCAGATATAAGTATTGCTACCCCAGCTTTTTTTTTCATTTCCATTCACCTGAAAAATCTTTTTCCATCCCTTTACCATTAGTCTGTGTGCGTCTTTTTTTCTTTCTTTCTTTTTTTTTTTTAATTAAATCTTTATTGTTCAGATTATTACATTTGTTCCTCTTTTTTCCCCCCCATAACTCCCCTCCTCCCAGTTCCCGCCCCACCCTCCGCCCTCACTCCCCACCCACTGTCCTCATCCATAGGTGCACGATTTTTGTCCAGTCTCTTCCCACATCTCCCACACCCCTTTCCCCCCCAAGAATAGTCAGTCCATTCCCTTTCTATGTCCCTGATTCTATTATAATCAACAGTTCATTCTGTTCATCAGATTATTTATTCACTTGATTCTTAGATTCACTTGTTGATAGATGCATATTTGTTGTTCATAATTTGTATCTTTATCTTTTTCTTCCTCTTCCTCTTCTTAAAGGATACCTTTCAGCATTTCATATAATCCTGGTTTGGTGGTGATGAACTCCTTTAGCTTTTCCTTATCTGTGAAGCTCTTTATCTGACCTTCAATTCTGAATGATAGCTTTGCTGGATAAAGTAATCTTGGTTGTAGGTTCTTGGTATTCATCACTTTGAATATTTCTTGCCACTCCCTTCTGGCCTGCAAAGTTTCTGTTGAGAAATCAGCTGACAATCGTATGGGTATTCCCTTGTAGGTAACTGAGTTTCTTTCTCTTGCTGTTTTTAAGATTCTCTATCTTTTGCTCTTGGCATTTTAATTATGATGTGTCTTGGTGTGGTCCTCTTTGGATTCCTTTTGTTTGGGGTTCTCCGCGCTTCTTGGACCTGTAAGTCCATTTCTTTCACCAGGTGGGGGAAGTTTTCTGTCATTATTTCTTCAAATAGGTTTTCAATATCTTGCTCTCTCTCATCTTCTGGCACCCCTATAATTCTGATGTTGGTACGCTTGAAGCTGTCCCAGAGGCTCCTTACACTATCCTCGCATTTTTGGATTCTTTTTAAATTTTTCTTTTCCGGTTGGATGTTTTTTGCTTCCTCGCATTTCAAATCATTGACTTGATTCTTGTGCTCCTCTGGTCTGCTGTCGGGCGTCTGTATAATATTCGTTATTTCAGTCCGTGTATGCTTAATTTCTAGTTGGTTCCCCAATATAAGATCGAGGGTCTTATTAGTTTTCGTGTAGATCTCATTAAGTTTATCGGCAGCTTCTAAACAGTTCTTGAGAGACCTTAAAAGTGTGGTTCTGAACTCTATATCTTCCATTGACAATTTTGTCCTGTTTCTTTGTCTCCGCATTTTGTTATGCTTCCTTGGTGCACCCCCTAGTGGTCTTTGTTCGCAGTCTTATAGTTAAATCTTGATTGTTGTAGCTAATTCCAGGGAGGGTTTGACCTCCAGGCCAAGTGGCTATGAGAATCAGCTGTGTCAGCAGTGAGAGAACTTCTGTCCTCTAGGGAGGTGCTAATCTAGCCTTTGCCTGAGGCTATCCGGCAAATGCCTCTGTGCAGGGCTTGGGCGGGGCGGGTCGCACAGGATCAACAGGGTGGGCCGGAGAGAGCAGTTATGGCGGCTCTCAGTCCTGTCCCCAGGGGCTCTGCCTCTCTGAGTCCCAGCACCCGCTGCAAAGCTGGGAGAGAAAGCTGCACTCGCTCTGACCGAAGCCAGACAGTCCCGCTTCTCCCGTTTGAGTCTGGGTCCCTAAAGACTTGCCGGTATCTGGAGCTCAGAGTCTGCGACTCCCTCCCGATTGAAAACGCCAACCGCGCCCTCCGCCGCCAGCCCGCTCCGCGCACTCCGCACACTCCGCACCTCAGAATTTGACTTCAGCACTGCGCCTCCTCTGAGTGTCCGTGTGCGTTTCTCTTTCCTCCTAGTTGTAGGACTTCCACTCAGCCAGCGTTCCTGTGGTTCTGGGTGATGTCCGTTCCGTGTTTTAGTTTCACTTTTGAAGTAGTTGTTCAAAGCAGCAAACTCCGGAGTTAACCTATGCCGCCATCTTGGTTCTCCGTCTTTTTTTCTGAGGTGGGTTTCCTGTAGACAGCAGATATATGGGTCTTCTTATCCACTCAGTTACCCTATGTCAGTGGTTGGCAAACTCATTAGTCAACAGAGTCAAATATCAACAGTACAACAATTGAAATTTCTTTTGAGAGCCAAATTTTTTAAACTTTAACTATATAGGTAGGTACATTGTTATTAACTTAATTAGGGTGCTCCTAAGCTGGCCTTTGCTAAAAACATCCTCAGCCTGAGCTGGTTCCTTGATTGTACTGCCCGCTTTGATTCCCAGGTTCCACAAAAACAACTTTCCCCTGCAGTCTCTGTGAGTGACCCCAATTGGGCGATCCTATGTATTGTGTTTAATAATCAAGCAAAGATTTAAGGAGAAAAAAAAGAAAAGCCAGAGTAAGAGCGCGAGCTTGCAACCCTCCACCGTCCAGCTCTGTGCGCAATTCTCCCAAAGTCTCTTCCACATGTCCTCTCTCCCCTGGCACTAAGCAGCCGGCACACTGGCAAAATCCGAAGCTGCCTTTTTGCACCCAGTCCAGCTATGGGCTGATTTTAGAGTTCCCTTTTGCCAGCAGCCCTGCGGGACCCCTTCCACACTCACGGATTACGCTGGACCCAACGGCCGCGTACTTTGTGGGGCGCAGACTTCCCCCACACGCGTTGCTCTCTCCAACCTGAATTACAAACCACACCTTTATCTAGGCAAAATCTGGCCTTTCCGTGAGGAGGAGCAGGGTTCGTCTGAGTCCACGTATTCGTGCTGCTTGAGATCCGGTGTTTTTGGGTTTGTAGCTGGTCCCTGGGTGCCGTGGTTGCAGGGTCTCTGGATGTGTACGCTTCCGATATCAGCCATTCACGATGGCGCTGTCTCTGTGGATGAGCCGGTTGCTCCGGGAGGGATTTCAGCAGCAGTGGAGGCTGCCCGGTTAGGGGAGCCAGATCCAGCAGTCTCCAGTAGTCCCCTGGAGTATAGCTATCGCTCACCCACAAATTTACACTCTCGGTACGTCCACATACTGTCCTTTCGCTCTCTCACTCTCACACTGTCTTTAAGTCTGCCTTCCCGTCAGCAGCCATCCTCCAGCCCCTCCCTTCCTCTGCTTATCATCAGGTTTTTACAATTATCAACTCAAGTCCAATAACCATCACTAGCACCATTCTCCTCCCTTCCCCTGATGCAATTTTATTTTTATTTTTTTATGTTTCTGTTGATTTTTAGAGAGAAAGGAAGAGAGACAGAGAGATAGAAACATTGATGAGACAGAAACATCATCGATCGGCTGCCTCCTGCACACCCCCTGCTGGGGATTGAGCCCACAACCCGGGCATGTGCTCTGACCAGGAATCGAACCAAGACCTCTTGGTTGCTAGGTCGACACTCAACCACTGAGCCCCGCTATAATGTTTTAAAGCAAATCCCAAATAGCATATAATTTCATCTGTAAAACTATAGATTTTTTTCTTTTTACTCAGTGGAATAGATATAAGAAGCTAACAAACGATTTAAAACAAAAAGCATACAAACTTAAGTGTACCGTAAACAAATGTCAGCATGCCTTTGAATAGTATCTTGTGTTCTTATTTTTCTTGAGTTATTTCAGTGGATCTAGTAATTTTTCTTAAGACAAATTTAGATGCAATGGGATGAAAAAGAATATATGGTTTAAGAAGTTTTCCTGTAATTACCTGAAAAGCATATATTTACTTACAGTAACCCTTTATAGGGGGGCCTTAGCCTCACTGAATCCTTGTTCTCATCATACAGTTGATCAGTGTATTCCCTCCCCCTTCTGCTCACTCATTTGTGAGTGAAGCTTTAATTTAGGAATTTGGTGTTTGTCTGCATATCATAATCTATCTGTCTTAGTGTCTGCCTTCTTCACTGTAAGCCACTGTCAGGTTGGTATGAAGTCTTTGTCAGTTATTAGAAAGCCTAGAAAAATGCCACACTTAGGGAGGCACCAAATACTTCCATACATAATGATCATGCTATTTTCAGAAACCTGTTTTTAGAGCAACTGTGCATTACCAGGAAATGTTTCCTATTTCCCCCATATACCTGTATTGAACTGTGAAGTAGGGTGAGAGTTGTACACCTGAGTGTGACAAGTAATGGGAAAGTCTTCCTTTGGCTAGGTAAGCTGAGATCCACTGTCGCTCACTTACAGACAGTGAAAGATCACCCCTGGAGGAGAAGAGAACCAGTTTATGTGAATCTTTCACTTAATACATGCATTTTCTTTTAGGGACAACTGACTGTTGAATGAATGAAAATTTAATGTAGTCATTGTTTTAGATCAATAGTGTTAAGTAAAAAAAAAAAGAAAAGAAAATTAAAATGGCATTGAGTTCTAAGACCTGATTTCATTAGGTCAGTGTTATCTTTAAACTAAAGTTTGGTGATTTTGAGAATGTGGATTTGTGGCTATTAAAAGACTAGAGGCCTGATGCACAAAAATTTGTGCCCTTGGGGGGGGGCAGTCCCTCAGCTTGGCCTGTGCCCTCTCGCAGTCTGGGACCCCTCAGGAGATGTCCACCTGCTGGCTTAGGCCCACTCCCCGGGGGGGATCAGGCCTAAGCTGGCAGTCAGACATCCCTCTGGCAGCCCGGGAGCCCTCGAGGGATGGCCACTTCCCAGCAGGGAGCAGGCCTAAGTTGCAGTTGGACATCCTTAGTGCTGCTAAGGAGGTGGAAGAGGCTCCCGCCACCACCGCTGTGCTGGCAGCCATCAGCCTGGCTTGTGGCTGAGCAGAGCTTCCCCTGTAGGAGCGCACTGACCACCAGGGGGCAGCTCCTGCATTGAGCGTCTGTCCCCTGGTGGTCCGTGTGTGTCATAGTGACCAGTCATTCCCAGTCATTCTGCTGTTAGGGTCAATTTGCATATTACCCTTTTATTATATAGGATAGAGGCCTGGTGCACGGGTGGGTGCCGGCTGGTTTGCCCTGAAGGGTGTCCCAGATCAGGGTGGGGGTCCTGCTGGTGTGCCTGGCTAGCCTGAGTGAGGGGCTGAGGGCCGTTTTCAGGCTGCCCACAGCCCCTTCAGGGTGGGGGAGTCCTGCTGGGATGCCTGGCCAGCCTGAGTGAGGGGCTGATGGCTGTTTTCAGGCTGGCCATGCCCCCCGGCAACCCAAGCTCCCAGCCTCTCCTTTTTTTCCTGGGATTTATTTATCTTCTATAATTGAAACTTTGTAGCCTTGGTAGGAGCTGAGGGCCGGCCCCGGGCAGGCGGGCAGGAGGGAAGCTTGGCTTTATCACCGGGGGCAACCGAAGCCTCCTGCTCTTTCCAGCTCTGTTGCCGCCATCTTATTTGGGTTAATTTGCATATTTGCTCCTGATTGGCTGGTGGGTGTGGCTTGTGGGCATGGCTTGAATGTAGCGGATGGACGGTTAATTCGTATGTTTCTCTTTTATTATATAGGACTAGAGGCCCGCTGCATAAAAATTTGTGCATTCGGGGCAGAGAGGGGTTCCCTCAGCCTGGCCTGTGCCCTCTCAAAGTCTGGGACCCCTCGGGAGATAATGACCTGCTGGCTCTGGCCTGCTCCCGGGTGGCAGAAGGCAGGCCCAATCCCTGGGTGCAGCCCCTGGTCGGGCTCAGAGCAGGGCCCATTGGGGAGTTGGGGTGCTGCCCCCTGTCATGCACAGAGCAGGGCGGATCGGGAGGTTGTGATGCCACCCTCAGTCACACTCAGGGTAGGGCCGATTGGGGGGGTTGGGGCACCGCCCCCTGTCACACTCAAGGCAGGGTCGATAGGGAGGTTGCGGCACCACCCCCTGTCACGCACAGAGCAGGGTCTATCAGGGGGTTGGGGCGCTGCCCCCTGTCACTCGCAGAGCAGGGCCCATCAGGGGGGTTGGGGCTCCGTACCCTGTCACACACAGAGCAGAGCCGATCAGGGGGTTGAGGAGCTCCCCTGTCACTCACAGAGTAGGGCCGATAGGAAAGTTGGGGCACCGCCCCCTGTCACACACAGAACAGGGTGGATCAGGGGGTTGGGGCGCCGCCACTGTCGTACTCAGGGCACGGCCGATGGGGAGGTTATGGCTCTACCCCGTCACACACAGAGCAGGGCCCTTGGGGGAGGGGGGGTTGGGGTGCCGCACCCTGTCACACACAGAGCCGCAGGGCGATCAGGGGGTTGGGGCGCCTTCCCCGGTCACGAACAGAGCAGGGCGAATAGGGAGGTTGTGGTCCCGCCCCCTGTCACACACAGAGCCGCAGGGTGATCAGGGGGTTTGGGCGCTGCCCCCTGTCACGCTGATCCCGGCACCGGGAGGCCTCGCGGCTCTGCTGATCCCGGTGCTGGGAGGCATATTACCCTTTTACTATATAGGATAGAAGCCTGGTGCACGTGTGGGGGCCGGCTGGTTTGCCCTGAAGGGTCTCCTGGATCAGGGTGGGGGTCCTGCTTGAGTGCCTGGCCAGTCTGGATGAGGGGATGATGGCTGTTTGCAGCTGGTCACACCCCCTTCAGGTTGGGAGTCCCCACTGGGGTGCCTGGCCAGTCTGGGTGAGGGGCTGAGGGCTGTTTTCAGGCTGGCGGGTGACTGAAGCTCCCAACTGCTCCTTTTTTCCTTTTTTTTTTATTCTGGGCCAGCTTTAGCTCTGAGGCTCGGCTCCAGCTCTTAGGCCTCGGCTGTTGAAAGCAGGTATCTGGTTTGTTTGGGTTCTATAATCGATACACCGTTTCAACTCCAGCTCTGAGATCCCAGCTGTCTGAAAGCAGGTTTCTGGGGTTTTGTTTAGCTTCTATATTTGTAACAATGTTTCAAACTGCAAGCTCAGAGGCCGGCAAGGCAGGCGGGGAACATTGGAGTCCTCCGTCACTGAAACAAGCAAGCCTCATGTTCGCTTCAAGCTGCCTGGCTTCTGGCTGCCATCTTTGCTGGCAGTTGATTTGCATATTGCCTTGATTAGCCAATGGGAAGGGTAGCGGAGGTACGGCTAATTACCATGTTTCTCTTTTATTGGATAGGATTATAAAATGCTGCCTTTAGTTCTAGAAAAATTTCTGAGGTTTTTGTTTTTCTTGGGAGATCCTTAGATAAAACATATTTTTTTTGTTCTTTGTAAGGTCTTCGAGAAAATAAGTGAGCAGAACTAGTGCTAGAAAAATAAATTTATTTCTTTAAAATTTTTTAAAATTGATTTTAGAGAGAGGAAGTGAGAGAGAGAAAGAGAGAAACATCAGTTGGTTGCCTCTGGCTCTTTCCCAGATCTGGGGTCAAACCCGCCTCATGAGTGTGTGCCATGATTGGGAATAGAAGGCTTTGGTGCACAAGAAGATGTGCCAGTCAAGCCACCCGGCCAGGATGAATTACCAGCTTCTAACTCTGTTTCTACCGCTGATAGCATGTTCACAATTAGCCTTCTTTATTGTTTCTCTGTTGTTTCTTTTTATTCTAGTTTTTTTCTAAGGAATATCCATTAAACTATTAAATTATTAATAGCTAGTTAGCTAGTAAGATTTGCTTATCATTAAATATATATATATATTATGCATGTTTACATAATCCTATATAATCAAAGGATAATATGCAAATCGACGAACGGCAAAATGACCAGTCACTATGACGTGCACTGACCACCAGGGGACAGACGCTCAATGCAGGACCTGCCCCCAGCCGGCCAATCTCTTGGTCCCTCCCCCAATCCAGTAGGCTCAGATCCCCCAATGGCGAACAAGGAACTGGGGGTGGGTGGCGGCAGGGAGTGGGGCCGGCTGCTGGTAGCCAGGGAATATGGCTCTGCTTGCGGCCAGGCCTAGGGACCGTACCCATGCACGAATTTCGTGCTCCGAGCTTCTAGTCTGTATTATAAATTAAAAGATAAACTGAACATTTGGAAACTCATAAAAACTTAATTTCCTTTCTTTAGTATTAGAGCTTATATTCAAAGATTTTTATTTTAAAGTTATTTTATTTTATTTTTCTTGCAGTGAGTTTTTAGCAGAAGACAGTCAAGAGAAGTTTTGGAATTTTGTAGAAGCCAGTGAAAATATTGGATCATCAGATCATCACGGTAAATTGAAGCTAATGCTGCTTTGACTTCGTTGTCTGGGAAAATATTGGAAAAACGCTCTTTCAGAGCACGTGTGGCATGGCAGTTAATAGGACCCACTTTCAACTTAATGACGAGTTATGATGGCAGCCAGCAGAGCCAACACAGACTAATAATTACTTTTGAAGTTTATAACTTTGGTTTTAAGCACTATCCTTGACTTTCACCTTCTTGTTTTTGTGTTGTTTTATTAAAAATGTGTGACTATTTTGTGGAAGTCAAAATCATTTAGTATTAAGTTAATACCCATCAGATTTGACTCACTTTGTTTGTTATGAACCAATTACATAACCAATCTATTATCTGTTAAGTCTAACTTGTTTATTTATTTGTTTGTTTATTTATTGGTTAATCCTCAGGATACTTTTTCCATTAATTGTTAGAGAGAGTGGAAGGGAGAGAGGGAGGGGGACACAGAGAAAAATGTCAGTGTGAGAGGGACACATCAATTGGTTGCCTCCCACATGTACCCCAGCTTGGGCTTGGGATCCAATCTGCAACCCAGATATAAGCCCTTGACTGGGAATTGAACCCGAGACCCTTCAGTGCGTGGGCCGATGCTCTAACCTCTGCACAACACTGGCCAGGGCAAGTTTGTTATTACTAAGTTAGTGCCACCAAAAATGTTTTCTATTATGTCTGCCAACATCCACAGCTTGAGTGTCAAGGTATCAAGTAATTGCAGTGTAAATTTTCTCATTTGTTTACAGATTATGATGTGCTTTTATATACATTTTCTAATTCAATATAAGTTATATAGAGTATAAACATTAATAGTTAAAGACATATGAGTAGCTAAAACCTTGGTATTACATTGACAGGCACATACGCCTTTTTTGAAGAGAAAATATGTAAAAATTTTGTGACTGCTGCCGCTGCTAACAGTAAACTAAATTGATTTTAACTTCGATTTTTATTCAAACAATATGTATTAAAAAAGTTATGTCTGATTGTTCTGTGGTATAAATGCAGAACAATTTTGAACAAGCATCTGTAAGTTTTAGTTATGTAATTCAGAGTCAACTAGAATTGAGTTATCAGAAAAATCATTTTACATTTAGTTTATAATTTCATGAAACAAATTATAAAGTGGGCTTTATAATGAATTTGATCTCTGACATATAAATGACATGTCTTCAATATAAATGGTAGTGTTCTTGGTTAGAATTATGTGAGTATGAATTCTTGGAAGTGATCATAAAAGTATGTTAAACATTTTATTTGAATTATTATCTGTAGTCTGCCACCCAAAGATATTCATCATTAACATTCTGACACAACTTTGAGATAGTCCTTTGTGATCTGTTTTTCTACTTAGATGCTAATGCAGAATGACCTTTTATATTTTGATTTTTAAAATGTTAATATTTTCTAAAGAAAAGCTATGAGAAAGGTTATACTTACACAGAAAAATCTTGTTGCCTCCCTCTTTTTGTTTCTCTTCCATTTTTAAAAAATATATATTTTATTGATTTTTTTACAGAGAGGACGGGAGAGGGATAGGGAGTTAGAAATATTGATGAGAGAGAAACATCGATCAGCTGCCTCCTGCACACCCCCTACTGGGGATGTGCCCGCAGCCAAGGTACGTGCCCGTGATCGGAATCGAACCTGGGACCCTTCAGTCCGCAGGCTGACACTCTATCCACTAAGCCAAACCAGTTAGGGCTCTCTTCCATTTTTTATAACCATTTAATTTAATTTGTTTAGCCTTTAATTTTTTTTTGCAACAAATACATATGTATTCTTATTTCTCATTCTTTCTTAGAAAAATGATAGCTTATGGTATATATTGTTTTATATGTTGCGCTTTTCATTTAGCAACATATCCTTGGGATTTTTTCATATTGGTTCATGTACTTTTTTCTTCCTAGATAATTTGTTCCAATTGTTTGTTTAAATGCTTTATCTCAAACTGTAGTTTTAGCAGTATCCTTTAATACCTTGTACTTCCTCATCACCTGGCTCAGGAGTGTTGGGTTATTTGAGTAGATTACATATAGTAGGCACTAGGGATACAAAGACAAATAAGTTATAGTTTCTGCCTGTGGGGACTCAGACTATATGGGGAGGGGTAGATAGTGAATAATTTAGTAAATAATGTGAATGAAAGTGGTAAGCAAAGAAATATGAGAGTAAAGAAAAGATGTATGTGATCCAGTGAAGCATGGGTGGTATTGGGGGTGTCTTCTTGGAGTAGGTAACTAGCAATCCCATGGGGAAGGAAGACTGAACAAAAGGTAGGAGGGAGGAAAAGTCCACTTGCGTTGTGTACTCCAGGGAATTCGACGCATCTGACAATAGTTCAAGACAGTATATTGGTAAAATGCTGCTTTCATATGTCTTTGTATCCCATACCTCTATACCTTACAAACTATCTTACTTGGATATCTCTAGTCATATGATTATTTTCGTTCATATTTTTCCTTGGCAGGCACTGATTACTCCTATTATCATGCAATATTGGGAGCTGCATTTCCATTTCTGTCACCTCTGCAGCAGAATTTGCTGAAATTTTCTCTGTCTCTCCATTCCTACTCTGCTACAATTCAAGCCTTCCAACAGGTGAGTTCAGTGCTTACACATAACAGTATTTGTTAAGGGTTGCATAGCATGATAATCGGATATATTGTAGTTGCATTGCAAAGCTGTAACTTTTCTGCCTAAAATTTTCTAGGATTTGTTTGTAAATAAGCAAAGTTGTTAAATCTTCAAACCACATATTATAAGAAATATAATTGCACTTATTTTCATTTAAGAATGAAAAAAAGAATATGTACACAAAAAAGAGACTACGAGACTTCATTTGTACAACAGAGCCTGGGAGGTAGTCTTTGTTTTGTTAATCATCACATAAGGATATTTTTTTTTTATTGCTTTTTCAGAGAGTGGAAGGAAGGGAAAGGGGGAAGAGAAAGAGAGAGAGAAACATTGATGTGAAAGAGACACATCGACTGGTTGCCTCCTGCATGAACCTTGATCGACCAGGGTTGGGGAGCGAACCCAGAACCCAGGTGCATGCCCTTTGACTGGGAATTGAACCTGAGACCCTTCTGTGTGTGGGCTGATGCTCTAACCACTTAGAACACTCGCCAGGGCAGGAGGTAGGGTCTTGCTAATCCAGTGGACCTTGACTTTGATCACAGCCTATAGATCTCAAAGCAGTTCACAGGAAATACGGAAATAGGAAATGTGAGGCAGTATCACAGGGTGGTGCAGCCAGGAAAATGGAGCATGCGGGAGACTTTAGGGTAACATGATTTGATATCTTCAACAAATAATTTAAATGGAAAGGGAAAGTGGGAAGGAGACACTTCAAAAGAGACTAAACATGTGTCAACTTAATGCAATTTGCAGATCTTGTTCGATTTTTCTAAAAATATATTTTTATTATTGACTAGTGGCCTGGTGCAGGGATTTGTGCACATTGAAAGGAAATTAATTAGAAGAAATATTTTAATATCACTATTTGCTCTTTCTCTATAATAGAAGTGTCAGATGAAAGAAAATTAGTAAAATGTATATAAAAATAACATATAAATTGATTAGTAAATAAACAACATGACAACAAAGATATATAAAAACAAAAACATGATATAAAAACAACAAAAACATGTTATAAAAACATTGATAAAAACAATGACTGATGAATTGATTAAATTCATTCTAATATCTCCTTGTATACCACATTAAGAGTAAAAACACTTTCAGGGTGCTTGACTTATGTCAACAAAAACAATCAAATTCATGATCGACAATGACAGATTGAAACATGCATGTGATTGGTGCCAGCGAGAGTTTTATATGTATCGCACATATGCGAGTCAACATTTATTTTTAAATTGCCAGTGTGCGTCATATGTACTGGCCCTGGTCAGTCATTCGGACGAACGGATGGACGGTCTGTCGGTCGGTTACTTAGCCATTTATATATATAGATAGTATTACAGATATCTCCCATTTCTCCTCTTTTACTCCGCTCCTCTGAGCCCAGGTCTTCACTACCCTACTGCCTGTGTCCATGTGCTATGCCTATAAGTATATAAGTTCTTGGTTTATTTCTTCTCAAACCCCACCCCCACATTGAGGTATATCAGATTCATTTTTGTTCATTAGATCCCACAAATAAGTGAAATCATGTGATATTTATCTTTCTCAGATTGGCTTATTTCACATAGCATAATAGTCTTCAGATTCATCCATGCTGTCACAAATGGTAAAAGACCCTACTTTCTTACAGTTGCATGTGCTCCATGGTGTAAATGTTTGACAGCTTTTTTATCCACTCATCTACTGGTGGGCACTTGGGCTGTTTCCAAATCTTAGCTATTGTAAGCACTGCTATGAACATAGGGGTGCATATACTCTTTCTGATTGGTGATTCAGGTTTTTAGGATATATTCCTAGAAGTGGAATAACTGGATAAAACAGGAGTTCCATTTTTAAATTTTTAAGGAAATCCATACTGTTTTTCATAATAGTTGTACTAATCTGCATTCCCACCAGCAGTGAACTAGTATTCTCTTTTCTCTACATCCTTGCCAGCACTTCTTGTTTGTTGAGTTTTTTATGTTAGCCATTCTGACAGGTGTGAGGTGATACCTCATTGTGGTTTTATTCATTTTTTAATATTTTAAAATAGTTCTTTATTTTTAAAACTATTACATATGTCCCCTTCCCCCCCCATTGCGCCCCTCCAGCCTGCCCCCGCCCACCGCCCCAGGCCTTCACTACCCTATTGTCTGTGTCCATGGGTTATTCATATATTCATACAAAGTCTTTGACTGATCACCTCCCACCCACCCTCCCCCACCTTCCCTCTGAGATTCTGCACTCTGTTCCATGCTTCCATGTATCTGGATCTATTTGGTTCATCAGTTTATTTTGTTCATTAAATTCCACCTATGAGTGAGATTATGTGATGTTTGTCTTTCTTGCTTAGGATAATACTCTCCAGGTCCCTCCATGCTGTCACAAAGCGTAAGGGATACTTCTTTTTTTACTGCTGCATAGTAAAGACAGTTTCTTCAATAAATGGTGTTGGGAGACTTGGATAGATACATGCAAAAAAGTGAAACTAGACCACCAACTTACACCATACACAAGAGTAAACTCAAAATGTGTAAAAAGACTTAAATGTAAGTTGTGAAACCATAAAAATCCTAGAAGAAACCACAGGCAGCAAAATCTCAGAGTGATATGTTTACAGATACATCGCCTAGGGCAAAGGAAACTTAAGAAAATATATAAAGCTATGTAAAGATGAAATCATGAGTTCATACTGATATTTTCAATTTAAATTAAGGATTACTTTGTTACATGTATGTTTCTTTTCTTCCACATTGAGAATCTTAGTTCTGAAAGATATAAGGGATGATAGAATTAGACTGTCTCAATATTCCTTGTTTGTCTATGTTACATACACAGTAGCATTAACAATAAGAGTCATAGTATTGCCACAATTACATTTACTGAATACAATAAAATAATTTTCTTTTGGCTTAGTGATCCCTATTCTCCATCCCCCCATTCTACAAAATGAGTATATTCTACCTAGAACATAGATGTTTCATTTCATATACTATCTCCCTTTAATCCTCATTTAGTTGTGCTTATGTAAATAATAATATCTTTAATGTTCACCACCAGTCCTTTTGCCAACTGTCTCTAGTCAGTTGGCTTTCCGGATGCTGCTTGTTGGAAGGGCTCACAGAAATGGTATTTGAGTTTTTGCATGTTTATATAACAGTCTGTATATAAAATAGTTGGTTTATATTTTTCTTTCTTGACTATCTTAAGTGTATTTATTTACTTTTAGTGTATGTCTTTCTTGTAGAAAAATGATAGTATAATTTTTTTCCCTTAAGAGTCTCTTGGTTTTTTGTCTAGAAGCCCAATGGATTTCTTTCTTTAAAGTCATAGTTTACTAGAATATAATATAACAGTGATTGTTCTGGGCCAGTTTTTTTAGGTATATAGTATGTTCTTTTAATGTAGAGTTTCTAATCATTTTTTATTTCCAGAAAGTTTCCTTAAAAACTTAAATTTGTTCTGTACCGTGTTTTGAAATTGGTTATTATCTATATGTTGAATTTTCTTTACCGGCACATGCCCAGGTTGCAGGCTCAATCCCCAGTGTGGTGCATGCAGAAGGCAGCCCGATTAATGATTCTCTCATCATTGGTGTTTCTGGCTCTTTTCCTTTCTCCCTTCCTCTCTGAAATCAATAAAAATATATATTTTTTAAAATTGTAGCTCTTCAGCTGCATATCAGGCAGTGCTAGTGTAGAAGATGTCTGTCACCCTAGAACTTTCCCTTGTGTAACGCTCATCTGTAAGTGCAGAGTGATAGGTTCCCTCTGGGCGGGAGCTGGCGGCAGTGGTATCCCCACCCTAATGCACCACTCCCTGTGTCCAACCCATGCCCTGCCTGGGAACTGCAAGGACCCCTCACAAACTGCGGCCTGGTAAAAAGAAACTCGACTGAGCTACAGTTATCAGGTTCCCCTTGGCCCATTCTGGACCCGCCCTCCTCTGCAGCCTTGCCCTGGGACCAGCCAGGGGCCTCCGTCCTCCTCTCAGAGGTGTGGTTGCGTGGCCCCAGTCTCTCTCTTCATCCAGCGGCTCCAAGGCAAAATTCATGTTGGAGGGAAATATAAACTGTACGAAAATTGGGTCTGGCTCCTTCGGGGACATTTATCTGGTTATCGACATCACCAATGGTGAGGAAGTGGCATCCCTGTGCTGCAGGAGAGCAAACTCTATAAGATTCTTCAAGGTGTGGTTGGCATGCCCTACATAAGGAGGTACGGTCAGTAAAAAGACTTCAGTGTGCTAGTCATGGATTGTGCTGGGCCCAGCCTGGAAGACATGGATCGTATGGGCCCAGCCTGGACACCTTCCCAGTGTCTGTTCAAGGAGGTCCGTAATGAAAACTGTACTGATGTTAGTTGACCTGATGATCAGTAGAATTGAATATGTGCACATAAAGAATGTTATATACAGAGACATTATATCAGATAACTTCCTAATGGGTATTGGGCATCACTGTAATAAGTTATTCCTTATTCATTTTGGTTTGGCCATAAGTACAGAGTCAACAGGATGAGGCAACACATACCATGGATCGTGTTGGCAACACGATTTTCATACCATGGATAAAAATCTTACTAGCACTGCTGATACGCTAGCATCAATGCACATCTTTGTATTGAACAGAGGTGCTCAGATGACATGGAATCAATAGTATCTGTTTTGATGTATTTTAATGGAATCAGTCTGCCATGGCAAGGACTAAAGGCTGCAACAAAGATATTAAAAAAACATGTGAAAAGATTAGTGAAAAGAAGTTTAATGTAAGGGGTTTCCTGCAGAATTTGCCATGCTTAAACTATTGTCGGGGCTGTGTTTGAGGATGCTCTGCATCACGTGTATCTGAGGCAGCCACTTTCAGGACCCTGAGCCACCAATAGGACTGCACGTTTGGACAATGTTAAAGCAGAAAGCAGCACACGAGGCAGCTTCAGGTGGGCAGGATCAGCAGGCCCACCCCCCACAGGTTTCTGAGCATGAATCGATGAACAGAAGCAGCTGTGTTGTGATTGGAGAAGTATTTGTTTCTCCCCAAATGTAGAAGTTTTAGTTCTTATGTACACTAGCCAGTGGTTATGAGGAACCATTTACTTGGTGTAAAGAACTTAATTTCAGTATAAACTGAGTCAGGGCAGCACTGGTAATGCTCTGTCCTGGGTTGTAGACACTCTAATTGTGAATCTTAACACAAAGTGAAGCGTTTTTTTCAAGTGGAAAAGTTACCTAAATGGTTGCTTCACACAAATTGGTGAAGAAGTTGTGCTTATGCCATTTTTTTTGTTGTTAAAATCTTTCACTATACTTTAAGTATACTTTGAACTAAACTGCTTTGAGATCTCATTTCAGAAGAACAGCATGAACAACCTTCAGCCATACCTGTTTTGGTTGTAAATGTGCACAATTGTGCGTTCTTAGAGTTTATCCATGCTGGGGGATTTGCAAGTTGTTCACCTAAAACAGTCTTAAAGTGTTGGCTTCTTGTTGCAAGCCAGCTGATTTGGTAGCAGCCAAAGATTCTGTGTTTGAGCATATGAAAGACTGTCTGCTTACCTGTGCTAGACACAATAGCATTCAAAGCAAGGACTCAACAGTTTAGTGAACACTAGATTATCCTTAGGATTCTGCATTAACTCTATAATGTTATTGGTATCTATATATATAAAAAGGCAGCTACCTAACAGCTGGTCGCTATGACGTCCACTGTGGCCAGCAAACTGGCCCAATCAGGGGGTGGGGCCGACGGCCAACCTTGAGGCCCCTCCCCACTGCTGGCCTGCCTCTGATCCCACTCTCCCACACCGATCAAGAGTGGGACCTCCTGGCCAAACATCCCCAACTTTCTCCCCGCACCCACCTGCCAGCCACGCTCCAGATCAGCCTGCCCCACCACAATAGGTCCACAGCCCCTTCCCCTAGCCAGCCCCACCCCTGACCGCCCCCCCATCCCAATAGGGGGCAGAGCCAGCTGGCCAACCACCCATGGCCCTTCCCCCAGGCTGCTGGCCCTCTATTGGAACCCCCCACCTACCCCGTTTGGGGGTGGGGCCTTCTGGCCCACTGCCCACAGCCCCTCCGCATGGCTGGCCCTGCCCCCAATCGGCCCCCCAACCCCAGTTGGGGTTGGGGCCCAACAGCCAATAGCCCGCAGCCGCTTTCCCCAGCCGGCCGGCCCTGATCCGGGGCCCTGATCAGGCCCCAGTCCGGGTGGGCGGGCTGGCCGGCCAACCTCCTACCATCTCCTCCTGACAGGCCCAGCCCCGATCCACCCCGATTGGGGCCAGGCCAGCTGGACCCCATCCATGCACGAATTTGTGCACTGGGCCTCTGGTTAATAATAAAAAAAGCAGTCCTGGCCTGGTAGCTCAGTTGGTTAGAGTGATGTCCCTATACGCCAAGGTTTTGGTTCCATCCTGGGTCAGGGCACATACGCGAATTAACCAGTGAATGCATAAATAAGTGGAACAACAAATCAATATTTCTTTCTCTCTCTTTTTGTCTTTCTCATTTTCTCTCACTCTCTCTGAAATCAATAAATTAAAAGCATGTTTGTCACAGAAATTTAGTTAACATCTTAAAACTGAAAACGTATGTATGTTGTTTAGATAAACACTGTAAGCCCTTATATAGTCTGGAATTTTATTTTTATTTTGAAATGGAGCTTATTGATTTACAAGTTCATTAAAAACTAAAAAATGTTTCTGTAAAAATAAAAGAAAGGTGTATTTCTGTTATCTCTCCACCCCTTTTCTTACAGTAGCTTTGTATGGGATTTGACATTGAGGCTTTTCTACTCATTTTGATGTGAAATTGGTTTTACTTAACTTTTAGAAATGACATGGCTCCCCTTTCTGTTGATTTTATGTAAGTTTTAAAAAATAATGGTGGTTTAAAAAAAATAGTGGCTTGCTTTTTGAAGTTTTCTGACTTTGTTCCTCACCTGCGCTTTTACTTGGACTTTCTCTCTCATTGCCTCTATCTCTCTGTCCAACTGAAGTTTTATTTCACCCTCAGCAGTTTTTCCTTAGAATGGGGCCCTAGAAGGGAGTCCTACTTGTGAGTTTGAGAGTTCTGAGTGGCTTACCTGCCTTAACCTCTTTAAACTTTACCATGAGCCCCTTGGGCACCCTGATACTAGATTGAACAAAACCTGTTGACCTACCACTTTCCAGTGAAATCTCTTGGCCATTGTGGGTTTTCTTGTTCTCAGGGTCATCTGAATATCTTGTTTACCTCTGTGTCCTTTTCCATGGCCTCCTGATAAGTTGGATCTTGTTTGGGTTTTGTATCATGGGGATTTCTTTTCCATCTAGTTTTTTCATAAACGTGTCCATTGGTTTTTGCTTTTTGTTATTTAGTTGCTTTGTTTTTTGGGGGAACTTGGGAAAATTGAAAAATTATGCTGTCAGTTGCCATTTGTGCACAATTTTATTACTTTTTAAAAAATATATTTTTTTATTGATTTCAGAGAGGAAGGGAGAGGGGAGAGAGAAATAGAAACAGCAATGATGAGACAGAGTCATTGATCGGCTGCCTCCTGCATATCCCCTACTGGAGATCGACCTGGGCATGTGCCTGTGACTAGAATCGAACCCGGGATCCTTCAATCCACAGACTGATAATCTATCCACTGAGCCAAACCAGCTAGGGCCAGAATTTTATTACTTTTTAATGATAATGGTAGTATGTTATTTTAAAAAACTCTTATTGTGACATACTAAAACAGTACAAATGAAATGAAATGTTATTTAGAATTTATGTTGTAATGATTCAGTGATGTGTCCTAGAAAGGTAAATGCAATAGATTGGCCATGAGTTGATAATTATTGAATACTAGTGGCCTGGTGCACGAATTCATGCACATCAAAAGGAAATTATTTAGAAGAAATACTTTAATATTGCGATTTGCCCTTTCTATATAATAGAAGTGTCAACCAAATTCATGATCGACAATGATAGATCGAAACACAGGTGTGTGATTGGCGCCAGCAAGAGCTTTATATGTATCGCACACGGGCAAGTCAGCTTACCTTTTAAATATGTAGATTAAACATGCTTAATTAGACTTGCTTTCTGATTTCGCTAAACTTTTCCACCCCAGTGTAGCACCCCAACTTCTCTTTCAGGTAATTGTCAGCAACACAGCAGTAAATATCAACACGGAGCAGATTATTATTGTAGATCACGCAGGGAGAACAAAGGGTGAAATATTTAACTGCAGCAGTGTTTCACTATATTCTGCACAGTGAGAAAACCTGAAGTCATTTTCAAGGTCCACCATTTCTTCTTTTCAGTTGGTCAAGTTTCTAAGCTTTCTAAATCTCTGTTTTCCAGCGAATGAAAAGAAAATATGATTCCACTGAATCTCCTATCTACCTACTCCAGGAATTCTGTGAGGGCCAAATGAAATGAGGCATGGGAAAAAGCTTCACAGACATTTGGTTACCGTGTAAAATGTTTCCACCTGGCTATAAAGCAAGTCAGGTTCCTGGGCTGAAGAAACTGCAAGGGGGCTAGTTGCTAGGGAGAGTAAGCCGGACGTTGCTATGTGACGTCATTGCCCGGTGCCCACAGCTACCGTTTCTGGGCTGGGCTGTGGGCCGCATTTTGCGCCATGGGGTCTTGGCAGCGTCAGCTGTGATTTTGTGGGGCGTCACTCCAGGGTGGTGGTGGGGCCTGTGTCCCACTTGGGGGAAGCCGACTGTTGCTTTGTGGGCACCAGGTGTGCAGTGCCATTTCTCTGTAAATGGCCAGTGTGTGTCACGGCAGCTCCTGTGTTGAGTGTCTGCACCCTGGTGGTCAGTATACATCATAGCGATCGATTGGACGGTTGGACACTTAGCATATTAGCTTTTTCTATATAGAGATGGGTCACAAATACATGGGGGCTTATTATACTATTTGTTCTTGTGTTTCTAAGTTTTATAGTAATTTGCAGAAAAAGAATAATGAAAAAAAAGAATAATGAAAAAGTTTTAATATCAGTTTTTTATAGCAAGCTTTACAATTCCTCCCTTCTTTTCTTAATTCTTTTATCTATAGAAGAAGGTGTCTTAATATGTTACATTAGTGGGATCAGTGCGTACGCCAGTGCTTGTCATTTTATCCTTTCCTTTTCTCTTATTATCATACTCACTCTTCTCAGTGTGCCTCTCAGGAAAGTTGCAGATTGACTGGTCTCATTCTGCACTGGCATTAATGCATTTCACTCTAAGCATAATCACCTAGTGTTCAGCCTTTCTCTTGATTATCTTACTTTTTATCTTTCATTTTATCTTTCTACATCTACAATTTTTTTAAGCTCTGTTTTTCTGGATCTGGGTTATTCCTCTTATTTTGGTGAGGGGCTTCATGTTAATTTGCATATTATACTTAATTAAGACTGCATCCTTATATTTTGGCACTTAAAGTAGACATTTGTAAGCTTAGTTTTCTACAAACTACATACTGCCTTCCCTGGATACCTTTTTATATCTTCTGAGATAGATTTTTAAAGTTCTGTTTTGGGGGTAATAATAACAGCTTTCTCATGGGGCGATATTGGGAGGAACTAGAGGAAATTATACAAAGAAAGCAGCTACGGCCTTGGCGTGCGTGTTGGCCCCATGGACTGTGGACCAGCTTGGCTGCATGCTCTCCCCGAGCAGTTCACTGCATGGTAGAGCGTGGTGCGCCCCCAGCCCTGCTGCTGCCTCCACCTCCACCTCAGGACCGGCTGTAGATTAGGCTACAGTCTTTAAGGAGTAGACATATTCTTCAATTCTGTGGTGTCCTTGGTCACACATTTATGGAGTTTCTGAAGAATAATGGAGATTATTGCCAGGCACAGCACGACCTCTGTGCAGACGAGTGGACTGTAGAAATTCATTACTGCTCCACCAAGAAGCCCCCATGTGAGTGGTTAACCTGGACACAGAAGTGTTGAAAGCTGCAGAGCATTTTGTAAGAGTTCTAACCTGGATGGGGTCACCCTTAGTGCACTTCCTTGCTATCGCCTCAGTATGACTGGGTTGAAGAATTGCTGCTTCATTTCCCATTACTCCCGACGTCACTCGCAGCACTGAGAGTGTCCAGTGGAGTACACTGAAGTAGACTCAGTTTCTTTGCATCATTTCTGCATTCAATTTTTAAATTCTTTCATCACCCTATTGAGTGTTTTTTAACTAAATTATCATAGCTCGCATGAATCGCCTGCTCCTGTGGAAGTCACATACAAGAACATGAGATTTCTTATTACACAGTCCAACCAATGCGACCTTAAGCAAACTCATAGAGGAACTTAGAAGTATGGTGTTACCACAGTCGTGAGCATGTGTGGAGCAACTTCTGGCACTCCTGTTGGGGAAAGAAGACTCCGTGTTCTTGATTGGCCTTCAATGATGGTGCACCACCATCCAACCAGATTGTTGATGACTGGTTAAATCTTGTAACAAAAAAGTTTCATTAAGAGCTGAGCGTTACACCTGTCAGACTGGCTATCATCAACAAATCAACAAACGACAAGTGCTGGAGAGGATGTGGAGAAAAAGGAACACTTGTGCACTGCTGGTGGGAATGCAGACTGGTCCAGCCACTATGGAAGACAGTATGGAGTTTCCTTAAAAAACTGAAAATGGAACTCCCATTTGACCCTGTGATCCCACTTCTAGGAATATATCCCAAGAAACCAGAAACACCAATCAGAAAGGATGTATGCACCCCTATGTTCATAGCAGCACAATTCACCATAGCTAAGATCTGGAAACAGCCTAAGTGCCCATCAGTAGATGAATGGATTAGAAAACAGTGGTACATCTACACGATGGAATACTATGCTGCTATAAAAAGGAAGGAACTCTTACCATTTGCAACGTCATGGATGGAACTGGAGAGCATTATGCTAAGTGAAATAAGCCAGTCAATAAAGGAAAAATACCACATGATCTCACTCATTCGTGGACAATAGAGACCATTATAAACTTTTGAACAATAATAGATACAGAGGCAGAGCTGCCTCAAACAGATTGTCGAGCTGCAGCAGGAAGGCCGGGGAGGGTTGGGGGGCAGGAGGTAGTGGGGTAAGAGATCAACTAAAGGACTTGTATGCATGCATATAAGCATAACCAATGGACATAAGACACTGGGTGATAGGGGAGGCTAGGGGACTGTCTAGGGCGGGGGGATAAAATGGATACATATGTAATACCCTTTGTAATACTTTAAGCAATAAAAAAAAAAAAAAAAAAAGAGCTGAGTGTTGTCCGTCGGCCTGGGGACTGAGAGGTCCCAGGTTCGATTCCGGTCAAGGGCATGTACCTGGGTTGCGGGCATATCCCCAGTAGGAGATGTGCAGGAGGCAGCTGATTGATGATTCTCTCTCATCGATGTTTTTAACTCTCTATCTCTCTCCCTTCCTCTCTGTAAAAAATCAATAAAATATATTAAAAATAAAAAAAAAAAGAGCTGAGTGTTGTATTGCTGCTCATTGTGTTGCAGGCCTTGGAGGAGCTCCGGTGTTTGCTGCCTTAGCATTAGTCGAAGGTGGAGTGAGATAGGAAGAGGCAGTGCAGTTCCTAAGACAAAGCGGTGTGGAGCTTGTAGCCGCAAACAACTTCTGTATTTGGAGAAGTTCCATCCTAAAATGCGGCTGTGCTTCAAAGACTCCGATGGTCATAGAAACCACTGTTGCATTCAGTAAAATGGGGCCTGATGCCATTGTCTTGGAAGTGGAACTTGAGATGGGACCTAATTTGTCTTACATCTGAGCCGACATGTTGACATGGTGCATAAGTCTAATGAGGCTTTCATAGGAGTGTTGAAAAGCAGTTTTACCAGGCCATAAGCTTAACAGAATTGCAATGTCTGTGTTTGGGTTCTGATCAACCTATTTTGACACTTAGCAAAAGATTCTTACTGTTCAGCATTTAAAATGTGCTTATCATTTGCACCAATTTACTTTTCCTGAAATTATGCAGTATTGAGTTATGTCTTTAAATCTATTCCCATGCCAGAATCTTATCGATATACTAGAGGCCCAGTGCACGAATTTGTGCACAGGTGGTGTCCCTCCGCCTGGCTTGTTGGCTGGCAGGGGGAGGGGCCAAAGGAGGTTCTGATCAGTGCCATCAAGGCTGGCTGGCTGGGGGAAGGGGCCATGGGAGGTTGGCCTGCCACCCCATCAGAGGAGATGGGGCCTTCTCGCCGGGGGGAGGGACTTTGGGAGATTGGCTGTGGGAGCGCATTGACCATCAGAGGGCAGCTCCTGCATTGAGCTTCTGCCCCCTGGTGGTCAGTGCGCCTCATAACGACCAGTCGACTGGTTGTTCGATCATTCAGTTGCTTAGGCTTTTATATATATAGTTTGATAAAATGGTGGTGTGTATTGATGTTAGTTCAACCATATATTTATACTGTTTGGGAATGTGTGGTTATTTCTGCGGGAAAAATAATTTGTCAGTGTTTATCAGCTTGTAAAATTTAGTGCGAGAGCTTAAACATCTAAATGAATGAGAAGCATTTATCATCATTGTTTTTGCTTAAAGTTAACTTTAGAACATGTTAAGACTGAATTGCGTTTCACTTAGTACCTAGTACCATTTGAAGTAAAGTGTGTGTGTGTTTTAACGAATGATTAAAGGAAGTTGTCATTTTAGTAAACTCCTTATAGACACAGTTTGTTAGGGTCATGAAAACTATTTGCAGTAGGTCCTTGGGTTGCGTCTGATCCGTTCCTACCATGCGACGTAATGTGATTTTCGCCGTAAGTCGGAACCTACCTACATAAGCACCTACGTCACTCACATGGAGCACATACACAGCAGTAATGAAGTGAAACAGAAAAAAAATTTAAAAGATAGCAATTCCTGACCTTTACTTGTGGTAAATAAATAATAAAAAACAAAAAGCACATATGTACATACGTCGAAATGACGGAACTTTTTTTTTTTTTTTATAAATAAATGGGAGATGGCAGTGTAACCATAAAACAACATATGTCAAGTCCAACGTCACCCGAGGACTACCTGTATCCATTATAAACTGCTTTTTAGAGATTTAGATAATTTTGAACCATTATGTACTATTCTGTACTGAGAAGAAACAGTATATATAGTAGGGGAAGTCTTTGATTTTAATTTCAATTCTACCAAATAATAACTGGTTCTGAGCTTCAGTTTTCTCATTTATAAATTAACTAGAAGCCCGGTGCACAAAAATTTGTGCACTGGCGGGGGAGGGGGGTGTCCCTCAGCCCGGCCTGTGCCCTCTCACAGTCTGGGACCCCTTGGGAGATAACGACCTGCTGGCTTAGGCCCACTCCCGGGTGGCAGAGGGCAGGCCCAATCCCTAGGTGCCGGCCCCGCAGCCCCTGTTCAGGCTCAGAGCAGGGCCGATTGGGGAGTTGGGGTGCCTTCCCCTGTCATGCACAGAGCAGGGCGGATCAGGAGGTTGTGATGCCACCCTCAGTCACGCTCAGGGTAGGGCTGATTGGGGGGTTGGGGCACCGCCCCCTGTCACACTAAAGGCAGGGTCGATGGGGAGGTTGCAGCACCACCCCCTGTCGCGCACAGAGCAGGGTGGATCAGGGGGTTATGGTGCCACCCCTGTCACATACAGAGCCGGCCGATCAGGGGGTTGGGGCGCTGCCCCCTGTCACACACAGAGCAGGGCCCATCAGTGGGGTTGGGGCTCCGTACCCTGTCACACACAGAGCAGGGCCTATCAGGGGGTTGGGGAGCTCTCCCCTGTCACACACAGGGGGTTGGGGCGCCTTCCCCTGTCACGAACAGAGCAGGGCAGATAGGGAGGTTGTGGCCCCGCCCCCTGTCACACACAGAGCCACAGGGCGATCAGGAGTCACGCTGATCCCTGTGCCGGGAGGCCTCGCGGCTCCGCTGATCCCGGTGTTGGGAGGCATATTACCCTTTTACTATATAGGATAGAGGCCTGGTGCACGGGTGGGGGCCGACTGGTTTGCCCTGAAGGGTGTCCTGGATCAGGGTGGGGGTCCCCACTGGGGTGCCTGGCCAGTCTGGGTGAGGGGCTGAGGGCTTGTTTTCAGGCTGGCGGGTGACTGAAGCTCCCAACTGCTTCTTTTTTTCTTTTTTTCTTTTTTTTAATTCTGGGCCAGCTTTAGCTTTGAGGCTTGGCTCCAGCTCTTAGGCCTCCACTGCTGAATGCAGGCTTCTGGCCTTTGTTTACCTTCTGTATTTGAAACAATGTTGTGATCCTGCTGGCTGAATCCTGGCGGACCAAAGTAGGTTTCTGGGGTTTTGTTTAGCTTCTATATTTGTAACATAGTTGCTTAGAGTTGCAGCTCAGAGGCCGGCAGCGGAAGGCGGGGAACGTTGGAGTCCTCTGTCACAGAAGCAAGCAAGCCTTATGTTAGTTTCAAGTTGCCTGGTTGCCGGCCGCCATCTTGGTTGGAAGTTAATTTGCATATCGCCCTGATTAGCCAATGGGAAGGGTAGCGGTTGTACGCTAGTTACCATGTTTCTCTTATTAGATAGGATTATATAACTTTATAGGTTTTTAATTAATTTAAACGTAAGTATTTGGCACAAGAGGGCTTGATAAATGTTAAGTTTCTTTCAGTAATCTGAAATATGCATACATAGCTCATGCTAATCTAAAAGGTCCTTGTCTGTTTCTTTTTTTAAATTACAGTTACATCCAAGTAAAAGACTCAGATTTGAGTGAAAAAAAAAAGAAAGCAGCTACATGTAAAGCTCTTCCCGTCACATAACGGGTCTTCAATGGATGATAATTTTTGCTTTTGCTGATGTTTTGTTATTTTATTATCTATTTAGATTGTGCATGTCTTTAGCTTGTCTTTGGTTAGAAGTTATTTTTAAAAAGACTTGTCTTAAAATGCCAGATAGCGGCAGATGAGCCCCCACCGGAAGGGTGCCGTTCATTTTTCTCAGTGCACGGACGGAAGGCCTGTGATGTCGATGCCCTGGAGACTCTTCTGCTGACCGCACCTGGAAGGTAGCGTGTGTTTCTCTCTGTAAATGCCATGCGTTCATTGTGCTCCTTTTTCGCAAACATCAAGATGACTTCTAGTTTTTCATGAGCTTTGTAGTCTCGAGTATGGAATCTGGAACCAGGCTGATTAGATTTGGCTTCCCGCTCTGTGGCTTAAAATGTTTTGTGAACGCAGGCAGATTACTTAAGCTTTAATTCTCATCTCATTTTAAAATGGAGATAATAAGAGTACTTGCCGTAACTGGTTTGGCTCAGTGGATAGAGCGTCGGCCTGCGGACTGAAAGGTCCCAGGTTCGACTCCGGTCAAGGGCATGTACCTTGGTTGCGGGCACATCCCCAGTGGGAGGTGTGCAGGAGGCAGCTGATTGATGTTTCTCTCTCATTGTGTTTCTAACTCTCTATCCCTCTCCCTTCCTCTCTGTAAAAAATCAGTAAATATATTTAAAAAGCAAAAAGAGTACTTAATATTACTGTTATTATTTAGTAGTGACTGTATCTGAGAAATTACATGTGCTTTGTCATCAGCTCAGTGAGGAATGCTCTGTGCACTAGAGCCAGAGCCTGAAATAACTATAGTCATGATAATGAACTCTCAGGGTCGGATTAGTTTCAGACAAAGAAAACTATTTAATTTGAATATTAAATTGGTATTCAATGGGCTAGCTTCTGCTTAAAGGTTGATTTCCTGTGGTGGACAAACGTAATAATACCTCTTGCTATTGGGCTAGGGCGGTGGTCGGCAAACTCATTAGTCAACAGAGCCAAATATCAACAGTACAACGATTGAAATTTCTTTTGAGAGCCAAATTTTTTAAACTTAAACTATATAGGTAGGTACATTGTTATTAACTTAATTAGGGTACTCCTAAGGCTTAGGAAGAGCCACACTCAAGGGACCAAAGAGCCACATATGGCTCGCGAGCCACAGTTTGCTGACCTCGGGGCTAGGGCAGTAGTTGTGCACCCCTCCACTGGCCTGATGAACTGGATAGCAATGCCCATTTTTTGTGGTGTTGCTCTGCTGGATCAGAAGTGCTGGGGGTGTTGTCAGTGGGGGTAGTTCTTTCCTGAGGTTATCTGCCCAGCACTTGCTCTCTGCCCAGCAGATGACATGAGTGCTTCTCACTCAGGTAACAACTAAAGCCCAGCGGGCCAAGGTGGCTATGTGGTAAAGTGGTGCTCCTTTGGGGAAAACAAAACAGATTAACTTTTTTTTAATTTGTTATAACAATACTGCATACTTTGTAAGGAAAAGAGTGACAGTGTATCCTCTTTTGAGAGGTGGTAACTATTTTTAATGGTTTGGCTTGTATCCTTTTAGACTTTTTTCTGTGGTTATGCATTTGTACAGGAGGTAGGTTTGTTTTTACTGGAGTCATCTTTCTTTAGTACACGTAAGTGTATCTCATTAAGAGAAATTGGTAGGTCATAAAGTCTATGCAGTAATATCTATTGGTGTCCTGATGTTATTTTTAAACAAGTGTTTTTGGAGGGTAAGTTTTAAAATTTAAGGAAAACATAAGTTAGGAAGATCATAGTGAAGATGATAGAGGAAGGAGATGCTCTAATTGGCAAGTTATATGCTTGAAGCTTTCCTCTGCTTTTTTGCCTTATTTGTACTTACGTTTTCAGATAAAAGGATAACTATATTCTATTTATGGTAGAGTCATTTATTTATTTATTATTTTAAAAATATATTTTACTGATTTTTTTTTTTTTTTTTATAGAGAGGAAGGGAGAGGGATAGAGAGTTAGAAACATCGATGAGAGAGAAACATCGATCAGCTGCCTCCTGCACACCCCCTACTGGGGATGTGCCCGCAACCAAGGTACATGCCCTTGACCGGAATCGAACCTGGGACCCTTGAGTCCGCAGGCCGATGCTCTCTCCACTGAGCCAAACCGGTCAGGTCTAGAGTCATTTATTAAAGTTTTAGTACTATGAGATCTAGATATATATATCTTCTGGCTTTCCCCCCTTTTCTAGGAATTGGTAACAATTACTAATCAAAGTCTGCATTTTATAGCTAATATTTTATGTAATGTACTATTATTATTTTTAATGATGATGAAGTAAGACTCGTGTCTGACAGTATTCTTCCTGAAAACTATTTAACATTTTGATACTTTTATATTAAGATGCTCACAATCTTTACTTAAATTATTGTTGCAGCTATATTTTCTTTCAAAACTTTTTAAAGTTTATAATTTTAATCTTTTGCTATTTATTTTCAGACCCAAGCCCTTATTGTTCAAAGGTGATCACAGATACCCCTCATCCAGTCCTGAGAGTCCAGTGGTGATTTTCTACTCTGAGATTGGTGATGAGGCGTTTTATAATTTCCACCGCCAACTTGTATCAAAAAGCAATGCAGGAAAAATCAATTACATATTCAGACATTATGTATCTGTAAGTATTGACTTACTTTACAACTCTTTTAAATATTAATTTGCCCCGCATGATTTTATCACATAAGCTAATAATTTTTCCGTTTATAAAATTTTACTTTTTTGAAAAATTAAGTCCTTTCATAAAATGCTTTTTGCACATAAGAGATTTGCTTACTTTTCTAAAGTTTAAAACAGTTATGCTTAAAAATAGCGTAATAAATTTCATATTCTATTTCAAAATGAACCACATAAATTATATTTAATTTGGCCCAGATTTAATATGCTCGCATAGTATGGAACTAATTTTTTAATTAATTTCCTTTCTAAACTCCTTTTTTAAAAAATCTTTTCATAAGATGGAAAAGGAAGGATTTCTGGAGGTAAAAACCAGGCAGAATCGATTGAAAATGAAGGTTTCGAATCCTTGTATAGCATTTAGCTTTAAATTATTTATGCGTACAGATTGGTAGCCTTAAAGTTTCTATGTTCTAATAAACTCAATAAATATTGGATGCTAAGTCCATGCAAGTAAAATAAAAATTTTAAGTGAAAATTTGTATGAGCAGAAACATTCAAATTAATATTTAATTTTTGACAACTGCCCTCCTTCCCTCTGCCCCCATACTCTGTTGCTGGTCTTAAAGATTAAAATGTCTAAAGGCCCATCCTTATTCAGGGTGGTGGTAAGCCTGTGACACTGGGTCAGCCCAAACCCTGACTGAAGACATTTGAATTCCATCAATGTAAACGTGCCTCCATGTACACACGGCCCCAACACTGCACTGCTGGGCGGAAGTCTCCCTCACTGTTCCCAGCCCTGCTGCCCAGGTTGTGAAACTCCTCCCCTTTCTCCATTTCTTCACATGGCTTGGGTCCTTTTCCTTGCCTTTTCGACTGTTCCCTTCCCTGGTTTGGCTTCCTCCTTGGAGTCCCCATTTTCATACCTGTGGCAGGATATGATCCTGAAGGAGGCTAGGATTTCCTTTGCAGTTTCAGTGTATTCTGAGTGCATAACCCGAGGTGTTAGCTACACGGCATGGACACAGTCACGTTCTGTACATTGTGACATGTGAAGAGCTCAGTGGTGATGGTGGAATTCTTGCTCTACTTGCAGCGCCCCAGGAGAGAGCCTGTGTATCTCTCCGGCTACGGCGTGGAGCTGGCCATTAAGAGCACCGAGTACAAGGCCAAGGATGATACCCAGGTGAAAGGTGAATTTGTAAATTAGACCAATGTGTTTTCTTTTTTAAAAATAGTGAGTTAAAGGAGAACCTTTTTTCCTAATGATAAAGAATAGATTTAGGAATATGATGAACCTGAGTCTTCTGTCCCATGTGAGTTGGGTGATATTAAGCAAATTCCTATCTCCTAATTTTTTCCTGTGTATAGATAATGATATATGCTTCTTAAAGTATTTGTGTGGAGAAAATAAGATGTATAAGTAAGAAATTAACACAGTTCTTTGCACAAAAATATTCAATAAGTACTAGCTATTGTTATTGATGATACGCAGTTCACAAATAGCCATTAATTTGTGGCCCAATGTGAAATCTTAAATTCTCCTATAATTAACAAACGTTTTAATGGTTTATATTATTTTCGGTACTTGGAACAGTTTACTATGGATACTTCTTGTCATACTCTAGAGTTTTTAATTTATTATTTCAACCACAAGTTTTATTTTTATTTTTTCAAATATGTTTCTATTTATTTCAGAGAGGAAGGGAGAAGGAGAGTTGGAAACATCAATGATGAGAGAATCATTGCTTGGCTGCCTCTTGTATGCCCCCTACTGGGGATTGAGCCCACAACCTGGGCGTTTGTCCTGACCAGGATTCGAACTGTGACCTCCTGGTTTATAGGTCAATGCTCAGCCATACTGGCTGGACTCAACCACAAGTTTTATGTACAGTCTTCTTTATTTCTTTTGTTTTAACCTTTAAACTTTTTTTTTAAATGTTTAGTTATTAAGTTGATTGTGGTTCTCTATTTCTTTTGAGCTCATTTTAAAGATAAAAAGGATTGGCTTGGTACATGGAAGATAGCCTAGTAACTCATCATTCTGTTCTCAATAATCTATTTAGGGTTAAGTTGCTGGTTGCATATTCTTTAGAATTTTGATATTGAAAATTCCATTGTTTGTAATTTTAAAGGTATTAATTTAGAAAATTTTAATATGTAATTTTCCAAATTTTAAGGAAAAAAATATATTCGTACTTTATCCAGGAGCATAGGCCATATTAAAAACACATTAATTTTCTCTGTTTGTTTGTTACCATTGCAAAATTAGGTATGAACATTTTAAATGGTATCATAATATTGGGTGTTCTGATTTTTTTTTATATTACTCAGACGTATGAGGTTATAGTATTTTTATTTCTAATCTGAGTGATTAGACATGACTTTGCTGTGCCTTTACAGGAACTGAAGTAAACACCACAGTGATTGGTGAAAATGATCCTATTGATGAAGTTCAAGGATTTCTCTTTGGAAAATTAAGGTATGTATATTCTTTTGGGAAATGGTCTTACTCTATTTAAACCTCCAGGCTTCCTCACACTTTACACCATCTTCCATATTGCTGTCTGAGTTACAGATCTCCCAACAGTATTTTATATGTGTCATCTCATAGGAAGAGATGACCATAATTATAGGACAGTTTATGATCTCTAGTCCTTCTGAGCACATATGACTTACATTGAGTTCCTTTTCTGGGCTTTGTAATCGATGGCATAAAATTGCGTGTCATTTTTTTATTCACATAGTAGGAGAAATATAATTGTTTCAGTCAATATTTTCCCAAGAAATTAAAATGTATTTTAAGTTAGCGAGGTAATAGCTATTTACTCATGCTAAATGTAGTCTACAAAAAATGCAAAAGAGGTGTAGCAGGATGTGTAGTAGATTTTATACATGTTCAGTCAAAATACATTAGTATTTGCTCTATGTGAAAGAGAATAGAATATGGTTTTCTTTTGAAGAAAATTTCATAGCCATCCTATGAAGTATCAAAGGATTTTATAGCTGAAAACAGTCTTCTTAGCTCTTTTTTTATTCATTTTACTAGAGGCCCGGTGCCCAAAAATTTGTGCACTTGGTGGGGGGAGGGAGGGTTCCTCAGCCCAGCCTGTGCCCTCTCGCAGTCTGGGACCCCTCGGGAGATAACGACCTGCTGGCTTAGGCCTGCTCCCGGGTGGCAGAGGGCAGGCCCAGTCCCTAGGTGCAGCCCCTGGTCGGGCTCAGAGCAGGGCCAATTGGGGAGTTGGGGCACCTTCCCCTGTCATGCACAGAGCAGGGCAGATTGGGAGGTTGTGATGCCACCCTCAGTTACACTCAGGGTAGGGCCGATTGGGGGGGTTGGGGCACCGCCCCCTGTCACACTCAAGGCAGGGTCGATGGGGAGGTTGTGGCGCCACCCCCTTTCACACACAGAGCAGGGCCAATCAGGGGGTTGGAGCGCTGCCCCCTGTCACTCACAGAGCAGGGCCCATCAGGGGGGTTGGGGCTCCATACCCTGTCAAGCACAGAGCAGGGTCAATCAGGGGTTTGGGGAGCTCCCCCCTGTCATGCACAGAGCAGGGCCGATCAGGGGATTGAGGAGCTCCCCCCTGTCACTCACAGAGTAGGGCCGATAGGGGAGTTGGGGCACTGCCCCCTGTCACACTCAGGGCAGGGCAGATCAGGGGGTTGGGGCGCCTCCCTCTATCACCTACAGAGCAGGGCCGATCAGGGGGTTGGGGCGCCGCCACTCTCACACTCAGGGCAGGGCCGATGGGGAGGTTATGGCTCTACCCCGTCACACACAGAGCAGGGCCCGTGGCGGTGGGGGATGTTGGAGTGCCGCACACTGTCACACACAGAGCAGGGCCGATCAGGGGGTTGAGGCGCCACACCCTCTCACACACAGAGCCACAGGGCGATCAGGGGGTTGGGGAGCTCCCCCCATCAGGCACAGAGCAGGGCTGATCAGGGGGTTGGGCGCCTTCCCCTGTCACAAACAGAGCAGGGCAGATAGGGAGGTTGTGGCCCTGCCCCCTGTCACACACAGAGCCACAGGGTGATCAGGGAATTTGGGCACTGTCCCCTATCACGCTGATCCCGGTGCCGGGAGGCCTCTTGGCTCCGCTGATCCCGGTGCTGGGAGGCATATAACCCTTTTACTATATAGGATAGAGTCCTGGTGCATGGGTGGGGCTGGCTGGTTTGCCCTGAAGGGTGTCCTGGATCAGGGTGGGGGTCCCCACTGGGGTGCCTGGCCAGCCTGGGTGAGGGGATGATGGCTGTTTGCAGCTGGTCACACACCCTTCAGGGTGGGGGTCCCCACTGGGGTGCCTGGCCAGTCTGGGTGAGGGGCTGGCGGCTGTTTTCAGGCTGGCGGGTGACTGAAGCTCCCAACTGCTCCTTTTTTTCTTTTTTTTTTAAATTCTGGGCCAGCTTTAGCTCTGGCTCCAGCTGTGAGGCCTCTGCTGCTGAAAGCAGGTATCTGGTTTGTTTGGGTTCTATAATCGAAACAATGTATAACTCCAGCTCTGAGATCTTGGCTGGCTGAAAGCAGGTTTCTGGGGTTTTGTTTAGCTTCTATATTTGTTACAATGTTTTTTAAACTGCAAGCTCAGAGGCCGGCAAGGCAGGCGGGAAATGTTGGAGTCCTCCATCACTGAAGCAAGCAAGCCTCATGTTCGCTTCCAGCTGCCTGGCTGCCGGCCGCCATCTTGGCTGGCAGTTAATTTGCATATTGCCCTGATTAGCCAATGGGAAGTGTAGCGGTTGTACGCTAATTACCATGTTTCTCTTTTATTAGATAGGATTATTTTTTTTTTGCTGATAAATTGTTAAAAAAATAATTCTTCGTCGTTGAAAGTCTTACATATGTCCCCCTTTCACCTGCGTCAACTCCCTCCAGCTCGCCCCACCCCCTGCCCCAGGCCCTCACCACCTCACTGTCTGCAGCCATGGATTATGCATATGTGCATACAAGGTCTTTGGTGGATTACCCCTCACCAACCTACCCTCCCCCGCCTTCCCTCCAAGATTCCACACTGTGTTCCATGCTTCCACGTCCCTGGATCCACTCTGTTCATCAGTTTATTTTGTTACTTAGATTCCACATATAAGTGAGATCGTGTGATACTTGTCTTTCTCAGACTGACTTATTTTACTTAGCATGATACTCTCTAGGGTTGCTCCGTGCTGTCTCGAAGGGTAAGAGATTCTTCTTTTTTACCATAGTACTCCATGGTGTAAATGTACCACAGCTTTTTTATCCACTCATATACTGATGGGCACTTGGGCTGTTTCCAGATCTTAGCTATTATAAATTGTGCTGCTATGAGCATAGAAATGTATACGTTCTTTCTGATTGTTATTTTGGGTTTCTTAGGTTATTTTCCTTCAAGTGGGATCACTGGGTCAAATGGCAGTTCTATTTTTAATATTTTGAGGAAACTTCGTACTATTTTCCATAATGGCTGCACCAGTCTGCATTCCTACTGGCAGTGTACTAGGGTTCCCTTTTCTCCACATCCTCACCAGCTCTTGTCATTTGTTGATTTGTTGATGGTAGCCATTCTGACAGGTGTGAGGTGATACCTCAATGTCATTTTGATTTGCATCTCTCAGATGATCAGTGACTTTGAACTTTTTTTTTTAAAATATATTTTATTGATTTTTTACAGAGAGGAAGGGAGAAGGATAGAGAGCCAGAAACATCAGTGAGAGAGAAACATTGATCAGCTGCCTCCTGCACGCCCCCCACTGGGGATGTGCCCGCAACCAAGGTACATGCCCTTGATCAGAATCTAACCCGGGACCCCTGAGTCCGCAGGCCGACGCTCTATCCACTGAGCCAAACTGGTTCTGGCTGAACATTTTTTTATCTGTCTCTTGGCCATCTGTATGTCCTTTTTGAAGAAATGTCAATTTACGTCCTTTGCCCATTTTTAAATTGGATTGTCTGTCTTCCTTTTGTTAAGTTATATGAGTTGCTTATATAGTTTGGATATTAACCCTTTATCAGATGTATCATTGCCAAATATGTTCTCCCATGCAGTGGGCTCCGTTTTCGATTTGTTGATGATTTCTTTTGCTGTAAAGAAGCTTTTTATGTCGCATTTGTTTATTTTCTACTTAGTTTTCTTTGTCCTAGGAGATGTATCCATAAACATATTGCTATGAGAGCTGTCTGAGATTTTGATGTCTAAGGTTTTTTCTAGGATTTTTATGGTTTCCCAACTTGCATTTAGGTCTTTTATCCATTTTGAGTTTATTCTTGTGTATGGTGTAAGTTGGTGGTCTAGTTTCATTTTATTGCATATATCTATCCAATTTTCCCAGCATCATTTATTGAAGAGACTGCCTCGACTCCATCATATGTTCTTGCCTCCTTTGTCCAATATTAATTGAGCATAATTGCCTGGATTGATTTCTGGGGTCTCTGCTATGCTCCATTGATCTATATGCATGTTCTTATGCCAGTACCATGCTGTTTTGATTACAGTGGCTCTGTAGTATATCTTGTAAGCTGATATTGAAAATCCCTCCTACTTTGTTCTTCTTTCTCAAGATTGCTGCAGGTATTCAGGTTCTTTTTTGTTTCCTATAAATTACTGGAGCATTTGTTTCAGATCTGTGAAATATGCTGTTGGTATTTTATCTTTTTTAATTTAAAAAAATATATATTTTATTTATTTTAGAAAGGAAGGTAGAAAGAAAGAGAGACAGAAACATCAATGATGAGAGAGAATCATTGATTGGCTGCCTCCTATACACCCCACACTGGGGTTGGAGCCCGCAACCTGGGCATGTGTCCTCACTGGGAATCGAACTGTAACTTCTTGGTTCTTAGGTTGATGCTCAATCACTGAGCCACACCAGCCGGATGCTGTTGGTATTTTAATAGGGATTGCATTAAATCTGTAGATTGCCTTGGGTAGTATGGACATTTTAATGATGCTGATCCTACCAGTCCATGAACACAATATATTCTTTCACTTGTTCATATCTTCTTCTGTCTCTTTTTTCAACGTCCTGTAGTTTTCTAAATAAAAGTCTTACCTCCTTGGTTAAGTTTATTCCAAAGTATCTTAATTATTTTTGTTGCAATGGTAAATGGGTTTTTTGTTTCGTTTATTTTTCTGAGAATTCATTACTGGCCTCATCGATTTTTGGGTGTTGATTTTGTAGCCTGCTACATTGCCAAATTCATTTATTAAGTCTAGTAGTTTTTTGTTGGAGTCTTTAAGGCTTGCTATGTATAATATCATGTCATCTGCCAATAATGAGAGTTTTATTTCCTCCTTTCCAATTTGGATGCCTTTTATTTCTTCTTGTCCGATTGCTGCGGCTAGGACTTCCAATGCTATCTATAATAGTAAAAGCATAATATGCAAATCGACTGAAAAGCGGAACGACCGTCTGGACAACCTTCCGAACTAAGCCGGGGCTGTGAGGGCCAAGGCAGCCAGGGCTGCGAGGGCCGAGCCAGCTTGGGCTGCTCTTGCACAAATTTCATGCATCGGGCCTCTAATGTTGAATAAGAGTGGTGAAAACCGACATCCTTGTCTTGTTCCTGTTCTTAGGGGAAATGTTTTAGTTTTTGCCCATTGAGTGATGTTGGCTATAGGTTTGTCATATATGGCCTTTATCATTTTGAGATATGCTCCCTCTATTCCCATTTTGCTGAGAGTTTTAATAAAAAATGGGTGCTGGATTTTGTCGAATGCTTTTTCTGTGTCTGTTGATATGATCGTGTTGTTTTATTATTATTTTTTTAAAATTTATTTTATTGATTTTTTACAGAGAGGAGGGAGAAGGATAGAGAGTTAGAAATATCAATGAGAGAGAAACATCGATCAGCTACCTCCTGCACACCCCCTACTGGGGATGTGCCTGCAACCAAGGTATATGCCCTTGGCCAGAATCAAACCTGGGACCCTTCAGTACGCAGGCCGACACTCTATCCACTGAGCCAAAACGGTTAGGGCTGATCGTGTTACTTTTGTCTTTTAATTTGTTTATGTGATGTATCACGTTTATTATTTGCTAATATTGTACTAGCCTTCCATCCCTGGAATAAATCCCACTTGGTCATGGGTGTAATCTTTTTAATATATTGCTGGATGTGATTTGCTAATATTCTGTTGAGGATTTTAGCATCTATGTTCATCAGGGATACTGGCCTGTAAATCTGTCTGTTTTCCTTCCTTCCTTCCTTCCTTCCCTCCCTCCCTCCCTCCCTCCCTCCTTCCCTTATTGATTTCAGAGAGGGAAGGAAAGGGAGACAGAGATAGAAACATCAATGATGAGGGAGAATCATTGACCAGCTGTTTGCTGCATGCTCCCTACTGGGGATCGAGCCAGCAACCCAGGCATGTACCCTTGACCGGAATCCAATCTAGGACCCTTCAGTCTGCAGGCCAACGCTCCATTGACTCAGCCAAACCCGCTAGGGTGCTCAATTGTTTTTTTTTTTGTTTTTTTTTAATTAAATCTTTATTGTTCAGGTTATTACAGTTGTTCCTCTTTTTCCCCCCCATAGCTCCCCTCCACCCAGTTCCCACCCCACCCTCCTCCCTTCCCCCCCCCCCCACTGTCCTCATCCATAGGTGTACGATTTTTGTCCAGTCTCTTCCCGCACCCCCCACACCACTTTCCTCCCCGAGAATAGTCAGTCCACGCCCTTTCTATGTCCCTGATTCTATTATATTCACCAGTTTATTCTGTTCATCAGATTATTTATTCACTTGATTTTTAGATTTACTTGTTGTTAGATGTGTATTTGTTGTTCATAATTTGTATCTTGACCTTTTTCTTCTTCTTCCTCTTCTTAGGGATACCTTTCAGCATTTCATATAATACTGTTTTGGTGGTGATGAACTCCTTTAGCTTTTCCTTATCTGTGAAGCTCTTTATCTGACCTTCAATTCTGAATGGTAGCTTTGCTGGATAGACTAATCTTGGTTGTAGGTTCTTGGTTATTCATTATTTTGAATATTTCTTGCCACTCCCTTCTGGCCTGCAAAGTTTCTTTTGAGAAATCAGCTGACAGTCGTATGGGTACTCCCTTGTAGGTAACTGACTGTTTTTCTCTTGCTGCTTTTAAGATTCTCTCTCTGTCTTTTGCCCTTGAATTTTAATTATGATGTGTCTTGGTGTGGTCCTCTTTGGATTCCTTTTGTTTGGGGTTCTCTGCTCTTCCTGGACTTGTAAGTCTTATTTCTTTCACCAGGTAGGGGAAGTATTCTGTCATTGTTTCTTCAAATAGGTTTTCAATATCTTGCTGTCTCTCTTCTTCTGGCACCCCTATAATTCGGATGTTGGTACGCTTGAAGTTGTCCCAGAGGCTCCTTACACTATCTTCATATTTTTGGATTCTTTTTTCTTTTTGCTTTTCCTGTTGGGTGTTTTTTGCTTCTTTGTATTTCAAATCTCTGACTTGATTCTTGCAATCCTCTAGTCTGCTGTTGGAACTCTGTATAATATCCTTTATTTTAGTCAGTGTATGCTTAATTTCTGATTGGTCCTTTTTCATATCCTCGAGTGTCTCACTAGATTTCTTGAGGGCCTCACTAAATTTATCGGCAGTTTCTAGAAAATTCTTGAAAAACCTTATAACAGTGCTTTTGAACTCTATATCCAGTAGTTTGCTTTCCTCCATTTCTGTCATTTGTGAGCTGTTTCTTTGTCTCCGCATTTTTTATGCTTCCCTGTGTTGGTAGAGTGGCTTTGTGTGCTAGGTGTCCTATAGGGTCCAGTGACTCAGCCTCCCCAATTACCTGAGGTGGACACACTTTTGCACCCCTTTGTGGGCTTTGTGCATAGTCTTGTTGTAGTTAAGCCTTGATTGTTGTAGGTATCACTGGGAGGAATTGATCTCCAGGCCAATTGGCTGTGAGAATGAGCTGTGTCTGCAGTGGGAGAACTTCTGTGCTGGAGACACCCCTCCGGGGCAAGACTTGCTTCAGTGGGGCTTTGGTGCTCACTGAGTGTGTCCCTTATGCATCTGAGGAGTTGTAATCTGGATGCTCCCACTCTGAGCATTGCATGCACTGGCTCTTGGATCTCTACGGAGGTGCTAATTTACCTTCTGCCTGAGGCTACCCAGCAGGAGCCCAGCTGTGAAGCAGTGCAAGCTGCTGTGGGGCCTTGGACCTTCTTTTGGAAGTTCTGGGTCTCTCTGATCCAGCTGCAGTGTGTCAGGTAATTTTCAGATTGCAAAGGGCCAGGCCTTTCATATGCAAAACCCTCTGGGCACAGCTTGGGTGGGGCGGGGTCTCAGGGGATCAACAGGGCAGAGCTCTGTCTGCTCCTTAGTCCTGCCCTAAGAGGCCCCGCTTCTTAGCGTTCCGGTAATCGCTGCAAGCACCTTTGAGAGAAAACCTCCCTCGAGTTCTGACCGATGCCAGAGAATCCAGTGTCTCCCCGTGTGAGTCTGGGTCTCCAGAGCCTCTCCCGGAACTGGAGTTCAGAGCAGTCGGGAGCTTGAGACCCCCTCCCGATTGAAAAAGACAGTCGCGTCCTCAGCTGCCAGACCTTTCCACGTGCGCCTCCGTACCTCTGCACTTTACTTCCACACCTCCTTCGAGTCTCAGTGTGCTTTTGTCTTTCCTTCTAGTTGTAGAATTTCCACTCAGCCAGCCTTCCTGTGGTTCTGGATGATGTCCGTTTTGTCTTTTTCAAATCTCTTTCTTTATAGTGTCTTTATCTGATTTTGGAATTAGGCTAATACTGGCCTCATAAAAAGAGTTTGGAAGTGTCCTTCCTCTTCAATTTTCTGAAATAGTTTGAGGAGTATAGGTGTTAGTTCTTTGAATGTTTGGTAAAACTCCCCTATGAAGCCACCTGGAGCCAGGCTTTTGTTTGCTGGCAGTTTTTTTTTATTTTTTTATTACTGCTTCTATTTCATCTGTCGTTACTGGCCTATTCAGGTTTTCTGATTCTTTTTGATTCAGTTTTGGGAGGTTGTATTTTTCTAGGAATTTGTCCATTTCATACACATTGTTCATGTTGGTGTCATACAGTTGTTCGTAGTATTTTCTGTGGTGTCAATGGTTACTTCTCAATTTTTGTTTCTGATTTTATTTGATTCCTCTCTGTTTTTTCCTGATAAGTCTTGCTAACAGTTCATCAATATTGTTTATCCTTTCAAAGAACCAGCTCTTGGTTTCATTCAACAGCTTTTTGTGTTGTCTTTTTAGTCTCTGTGTCATTTGTTTCTGCTTTAACACGTTAAGCGCCAATCCTGGTTTGTCTTCCTTTCCGCTTAGCCCGCTATCCGATTTCACTGATATGCTGGCAGCACCAGTGACTGACCGGTCCAGACAGAAAGTATAGTATCAGTCACCGGTGACTGACATGGCACTTAATGCACTGAGTCATACCAGGCACACTATGTTTGTTTTTGAATAGCATTATGATTTCATGTATTTACAGCACAATGTATTTTTTTGAGTATTGAATACATTTTTTCTTTTTGGACATTCAGAATAGTTATTTAGCTATCTACAACAATTAGACCATTTTTTGATATTTTTATCATGAAAAAGTTTATAATGACTGATTAGAAGTGGATTCTTTGGAAGGTAAAAGGTGTGAGTAAATATTTAACTTTATGCATGTTGTATTTAAAAAATGTTTATGCTCTACATCTGAAACTGGTGTAGAATAATATTGAATGTAAACTGGTTGAAAAAAGTTAAAAATTACAAACAAGAAATTTTGAGTTTCTAGCATTTAAAAGAGCAGAAGGACTCTATCAGCCATTTGTCTGTCTGTCTAAATGATATATCTCTGCTTCTATCTTTTGTTGTACTAGCTTTAAAAGAATGTACTATCATTCAAGAGAAAACTAAACAGAACCCAATAATCTTTGTTAGCTTGCATTGTATTCATGTGACCAAAGGATTTATGAGCATTTGTGGAAAGAAACTCATTTGGGGATTAGTAGCAATATAGATTCAGTTTTATTTTGAGAAATTATAGACTCACAAAAGTATGGGAAATAGTATAACATACCCATGTATTGTACTTACCGCCTAAAATTGATTGTTGCTATCATACTTGCTTTTCTGTACCAAAGAATTATTTATCAAGTCCCCCACCTCCAACATACATGTGCTTTCACTTAAGCAAAGAGAAACAAGGTGAAAATCAATGAAATAAAAGTGGAGCCTGCCGGGGTCCAACCCCAGCAGATCCAGGGGTCCCCAAAGGTGTGGACGGAGTCGGCGAAGAAGGAATGACACGGAGACAGCGTTCAGTTGATCAGCAGCCTAGCCAGGATCTCTAGCCAGGATCTCCAGCCAAGTTCTGTTCAGGATCTCCAGCGAAGTTCTGTTTAGGATCTCCAGCGAAGTTCTGGTTAGGATCTCCAGCCAGGTTCTGTGTCCATGTTCTCTTGCTAGGTTCTCCAGCCAGGTTCTCCAGCCAGGTTCTGTAGCCAGGTTCTGTCTCTAGGTTCTTCAGCCAGGTTCTCTCGCTAGGTTTTGTCTCTAGGTTCTGTGGCCAGTTTCTGTCCAGGATCTTTTGCCATGTTCTCTCGCTAGGTTCTGTCTCTAGGTTCTGTGGCCAGTTTCTGTCCAGGATCTTTTGCCATGTTCTGTCTCTAGGTTCTGTCTCTAGGTTCTGTCTCCAGTATCTGTCCAGGATCTTTTGCCATGTTCTCTCCAGCGAAGTTCTTCTGTCTCTAGGTTCTGTGTAGGTTCTGTGTCTAGGTTCTGTGCCCTGTTGTCTTGTTACATCTGTATTCCGATCCTATCAATCTCTATTCCAAAGGTTAGGGCGTTTCTTATCTCCATTCCAGGGAGTAAAGATTATGTAGCTTAAGCATGATTGTTCGTACTTAAAGTGATTAATTACCCGCCTGGCACTTAGTTAAGGGGTTTTATTCCCTCCCTAACTTCAGGGGAAAATCCCTACCTGGGGAAACAACCTTTCTCAAAGAGGTGACCTTGGTTAAAACACATAGTGCCAAGAAGGTGAGCAAACATATTAAGAATAGTATGCCATATATGCCAGGTCCCTTGAAACAGCAAGGATGGACCGGCTCCCGGCAAATTCCCCCTTTTTTATTTTTTAGAAGCAGGCATTAAAAAGAAAAACCCCAAATGCTCTCTTGTATCCATTTTAAGAGTAGGATTGGCGCTTTCCGCTATTACCTGAGTCCTGATCTATCACCCAAGGGAGAGCTTGCCAATCCTGCACTTTCCCGGGGTGGAAAGGCTGCAGTGGGGTTAAGGATAAGGCTCCTTGGGCCTACCTCCTCCCATGCCTTTACATTTACCTTTCCTTCCTCAGAAAAGCATGGACATACTTCTTGTATAAAACGTTCTGTCTGACTGGGAGTAACCTTAATTCCTCTGCTAGCAAGCATATGTGTTAAAAGATCAATACAGAGTCTTATTTCTTTAGACTCAGTATGGCACATCTTCTTAATCTAAAGACCAATACAGAGTCTTCTTTCTTTGGACTCAGTATGGCACATCTTCTCAATCTAAGAATCAATACAGAGTCTTCTTTCTTTGGACTCAGTATGGCACATCTTCTCAATCTAAGTTCTGTACTATCCGCCTTCTTACCCTACTTATCCTCTATAGGGGGGTCTGTAGTACCCTGGTGGAGTCCTATCCGTCCCAAGTGTGGGGGTTCTCAATGGGGGGGGGCTTACCCAGGGGAATCCTGTTCCAGGGGTTCCCAAAGGTGTGGACGGAGTCGGCGAAGACTATCCACCCTCTTCCTAAGGTGGAGTCCTATCCATCCCGAGAGTGGGGCTTACCTAGGGGTCCCTGTTTGGGCGCCAGATGCTGGGGTCCAACCCCAGCAAGTCCAGGGTTTCCCAAAGGTGTGGATGGAGTCGGCGAAGAAGGAATGACACAGAGGCAGCATTCAGTTGATCAGCATGATTGGGTTCTCTTGCCTGGTTCTATTGCCAGGTTCTGTAGGTTCTCCATCCACTGCCAACCTTTGAGTGTGCTTTGAGAAAGAGAAGACACATGACAAGGACTGATTTTATGTTTCTTTCAGAGACCTGCACCCTGACCTGAAGGGACAGTTGAAAGAACTTAGAAAGCATCTTGTGGAGAGCACCAATGAAATGGCACCTTTAAAAGTTTGGCAATTGCAAGGTAATAAAAACATACACAATCACTGGCCTACTTTTTTTTTTTTTAAATATATTTTATTGATTTTTTACCGAGAGGAAGGGAGTGAGATAGAGAGTTAGAAACATTGATGGGAGAGAAACATCGATCAGCCGCCTCCTGCACATCTCCTACTGGGGATGTGACTGCAGCCCAGGTACATGCCCTTGACCGGAATCGAACCTGCGACCTTTCAGTCCGCAGGCCAACGCTCTATCCACTGAGCCAAACCGGTTTCGGCAGGCCTACTTTTTGACTCTATTTTGTGATACTACAAAAAGGCAGAATTTGAATGCAATTGTATTGATTCATATGATTGTAAAGGTACCACTTATTTTAAAGATAGTCATTAATTATGATTAATCAGACAAGACAGTCCTTTTGTAGACAGATAACGTTATTCAGAAGTAATGTATGTAAATGAGTGCCAGATCTTTCGTTGTGTGACCAGATGCATAGTTTGTAGTATCCTATATAATAAAGAATTATATGGAAATTGACCCTCACTCCATCATGCCATTACAAGATGGCTGCACCCATAGCGGAGGCAAGGTTCCTGTAACACAAGATGGCTGCGCCCACAGCGGAGGCAGGAACCTGAGGCTGCGTAGTGCCGGGCCAGGGTGGGGGACCTGAAGCTGCACCCCCAACCTGGTAGGGCTTGACAGGGTACTTAAGACCACGCCCCCCACCTGGCAGTTATTGATAGGGTACCTCAGGCCTCACCCCCCCCTGCTCTGCAGGGTTTGATGAGGGACCTGTGGCTGTGCCCCCTGCCTGGTCGGGCTTGATGGAGGTGGGTCTGGCCGGGTCTGGATCTCGCCCAATGGGGTTGGGGCCAACTGGGTCTGGGTCTCGCGTGATTTTTAGGTGCACGCAGGTGGGCGGGGACTTGACTCTGGGTCCCGTGGCGTGTCCCAGACTCCGACAGGAGGAAGATTTTCATATACATTTTACTAATTTTCTTTCATCTCTGACACTTCTATTATAGAGAAAGGCAAATAGCAATATTAAAATATTTCCTCTAATTAATTACCTTTTAATGTCCACAAATTTTGTGAACCAGGCCACTAGTCTATACTAATAAAAGAGTAATATGCTAATTAGACCATATTGACCAGACATTTCCCAGATGTCCAACTTCCTTCCAAACAAAGCCATGGTGCCAAGGACTGAGGCAGAGGCAGTTAGGGGCGATCAGGCTGGTAGGGGAGCAAGCAATTAGGGGCCCGATCAGGCCGGCACAGGGAAGCAAACAGTTAGGGGGCGATCAGGCCGGCAGGGCATGGCAGTTGCAGGTGATCAGGCTGGCACAGGGAGGGCAGTTGGGAATGATCAGGCCAGCAGGGGAGGGCAGTTGGGGGCAATCAGACCGGCAGGGGAGTGGTTAATGGGCTATGAGGCTGGCAAGCAGAGGGGGTTAGGGGCGATCAGGCAGGGAGGCAGGTGAATGGTTAGGAGCCAGCTATCCTTGATTGCGAGAGGGATGTCTGACTGCCAGTTTAGGCCCACAGAGATCAGGCCTAAACTGGCAGTCAGATATCCCCTAAGGGGTTTCAGATTGGAGAGGGTGCAGGCCGGGTTGAAGGACCCCCCTCACCCCCCCGTGCATGAATTTTGTGCACCAGACCTATAGTCTATAATAATAAAAGTATAATATGCTAATTATTCAGGACAAAGCTGGGGTTGTGAGGGAAGCCCTGGTCCCGGTTGCCTGCTGGTGGCCAGAGGGAAGCCTGGGTTCTGGATGCCAGAGGGAAGCCATTGCCAGCAGCCGGGGGAAGGAAGTTCTACTCTTGCATGAATTTCGTGCATCAGGCCTCTAGTAGAAACATATCTGCCTTGGTCTCTGTGTATACATTTATTAAATAGTATATCTATCAAATGTCAGAGGTATGTCAGTATGGGAGAGTGTATGTATACTTTTCTGGTCCAAAAAACTATTCATTAATTTTTCTCCAACATAATTTACTGAAGTCTTATGTTATATCTAGGGGCCCGGTGCACGAAATTCGTGCACTGGGTGTGTGTGTGTGGGTGGGGGAGTGTCCCTTAGCCCAGCCTGCCCCCTCTCACATACTGGGAGCCCTCAGGCATTGACCCCCATCACCCTCCAATCACAGGATCGGCCCCTTGCCCAGGCCTGACGCCTCTGATAGAGGTGTCAGGCCTGGGCAGGGGACCCTCATTTTCCCCCATCACTGGTTCTGCCCCCAGCCCAGGCCTGATGCCTCTGGCCCAGGCGTCAGGCCTGGGCAGGGGACCCCCAGACCCCTCCGATTGCTGGCTCTGCCCCTTGCCCAGGCCTGATGCCTCGGCCAGAGGCGTAGACCCCCATCACCCTCCGATCGCCTGATCGGCCCCTTGCCCAGGCCTGACGCCTCCGCCAGAGGTGTCAGGCTTGGACAGGGGACCCCCATCTCCCCCCGATCACTGGCTCTGACCCCCGCCCAGGCCTGAGGCCTCTGGCCCAGGAATCATACCTGGGCAGGGGACCCCCATCTCCCTCTGATCGCTTGCTCCACCCCCCGCCCAAGCCTGATGCCTCTGACCCAGGCTTCAGGCCTGGGCAAGGGGACCATCATATCCCCCCAATCCCCGGCTCCGCCCCCCAGCCCCCCGCCCAGGCCTGATGCCTCGGCCAGAGGAGTTGACCCTCATCACCCTCCAATCAGCAATCACTGGATCGGCCCCTTGACCAGGCCTGAGGCCTCCGGCAGAGGTGTGAGGCCTGGGCAGGGGACCCCCAGCTCCCCGCGGTTGCAGGCTCCGCCCCTGCTCCCCGCGATCTCCCGCTCTGCCCCTGCCCAGCCCTAACACCTCTGGCCGAGGCATTAGGCCTGGGCAGGGGACCCCCAGCTCCCCGTGGTTGCAGGCTCCGCCCCTGCCCAGGCCTAACGCCTCTGGCCTAGGCGTCCGGCCCGGGCAGCGGGGACCCGCAGTGGCAGCGGGGGGCGCCGCGATTGTGCGGGCTCCGCCCCTGCCCCTGCAGGACGCCTCTGGCTGAGGCGTCCGGCTCGGGCAGCGGGGACCCGCAGCTGCAGCGGCCCCGTGATCGTGGGCTCCGCTTTAGGCCCAGGCAAGGGACCCCTAGCTCCCGGGACTGCCAGCTTCGACCGTGCCCAGCTCCCATCACTGGCTCCACCCCTACTTCCTGCTATCACTGGCCAGGGCGGCAAAGGCGCCTGATTCTCCGATCATGGTTGGGGGGCAGGGCAAAGGCGGCCCTAGGGCCGCCTTTGCCCTGCCCCCCACCTCTTAGCTCTCCCCCCTGGGTTTCCGATCACTGTCAGTGGCAGGGGGCTTGTTCCTGCTTTCCCTTTTGCCTCCCTGCATTGTGCCTACATATGCAAATTAGCCGCCATCTTTGTTGGCAGTTAACTGCCATCTTAGTTGGCAGTTAATTTGCATATAACCCTGATTAGCCAATGAAAAGGGTAGCGCCGTACGCCAATTACCATTTTTCTCTTTTATTAGTGTAGATTTGAGATTTGTTGTAAATTCAGAAGAAGGAAATGTGTTTGGGATGGATTTATCTTCTGCTTAGTGAATTAGTATATGCCCTATTGTTTCATGCAGATAGATAAAGAAACATTTATAATAGAGTAGAGGCCCGGTGCACAAAAATTTGTGCACGGGGGGGGGGGGTCCCTCAGCCAGCCCGGCCTGTGCCCTCTCGCAGTCTGGGACCCCTTGGGAGATAACGATCTGCTGGCTTAGGCCTGCTCCAGGGTGGCAGAGGGCAGGCCCAATCCCTAGGTGCAGCCCCTGGTCGGGCTCAGAGCAGGGCCGATTGGGGAGTTGGGGCGCCGCCCGCTGTCATGCACAGAGCAGGGCGGATCGGGAGGTTGTGATGCCACCCTCAGTCACGCTTAGGGTAGGGCTGATTGGGGGATTGGGGCACCGTCCCCTGTCACGCACAGAGCAGGGCACATCATGGGTTTAGGGAGCTCCTCCCTGTCACTCAGAGAGCAGGGCCCATCAGGGGGATTTGGGCTCTGTACCTTGTCATGCACAGAGCAGGGCCAATCGGGGTTGGGGCGCTGCCCCCTGTCACTCACAGAGCAGGGCCCATCAGGGGGTTGGGGCGCCGCCCTCTATCACCCACAGAGCAGGGCTGATCAGGGGGTTGGGGCGCCGCCACTCTCACACTCAGGGCAGGGCCAATGGGGAGGTTATGGCTCTACCCCGTCACACACACAGTAGGGCCCGTGGGGGTGGGGAGGTTGGGGCGCTGCACCCTGTCACACACAGAGAAGGGCCAATCAGGGGGTTGGGGCGCCGCACCCTGTCACACACAGATCAGGGCCGATCAGGGGGTTGGGGCACCGCACGCTGTCACACACAGAGCCACAGGGCGATCGGGGTTGGCGAGCTCCCCACCCTATCAGGCACAGAGCAGGGCTGATCAGGGGGTTGGCGCGCCTTCCCCTGTCACGAACAGAGCAGGGCGGATAGGGAGGTTGTGGCCCCGCCCCCTGTCACACACAGAGCCGCAGGGCGATCAGGGGGTTTGGGTGCTGCCCCCTGTCACGCTGATCCTGGTGCCGGGAGGCCTCGCGGCTCCGCAGATCCCGGTGCTGGGAGGCATATTACCCTTTCACTATATATGGTAGAGGCCTGGTGCACGGGTGGGTGCCGGCTGGTTTGCCCTGAAGCGTGTCCTGGATCAGGGTGGGGGTCCCCACTGGGGTGCCTGGCCAGCCTGGGTGTTGGGATGATGGCTGTTTGCATCTGGTCACACATCCTTCAGGGTGGGGGTTCCCACTGGGGTGCCTGGCCAACCTGGGTGAGGGGATGATGACTGTTTGCAGCTGGTCACACACCCTTCAGGGTGGGGGTCCCCACTGGGGTGCCTGGCCAGTCTGGGTGAGGGGCTGAGGGCTGTTTTCAGGCTGGGGGTGACTGAAGCTCCCAACCGCTCCTTTTTTTCTTTTTCATTCTGGGTCAGCTTTAGCTTTGAGGCTTGGCTCCAGCTCTTAGGCCTCCGCTGCTGAATGTAGGTTTCTGGCCTTTTCTTACAATGTTGCAATCCTGCTGGCTGAAGCCCAGCGGACTAAAGCAGATTTCTGGCGTTTTGTTTAGCTTCTATATTTGTTACATAGTTGCTTAGAGTTGCAGCTCAGAGGCCTGCAGCGTCAGGCGGGAAAGGTTGGAGTCCTCCATCACTGAAGCAAGCAAGCCTCTTGTTAGTTTCAAGCTGCCTGGCTGTCGGCCGCCATCTTGGCTGGCAGTTAATTTGCATATCGCCCTGATTAGCCAATGGGAAGGGTAGCGGTTGTACACCAATTACCATGTTTCTCTTTTATTAGATAGGATACCGTAGGGATCTAGGAAGTCAATAAAATCTGAAGTTAAATGGCAGGCACTCTCATGGATGTTTGTATTCCAAGGCATTCTTAATTACCAAGAAAATAGTGGGAAATAAATGTGTTTTCTTTCCTATTTTTCATTGCATTAGATTAATACACTTTATATTATATTTTACATTGTTGCAGATCTAAGTTTCCAGACTGCTGCCCGAATCTTGGCTGCTCCTGTTGAATTAGCTTTGGTTGTTATGAAGGATCTTAGTCAAAATTTTCCTACGAAAGCCAGGTAATATAGGGGATTCAGGCTTTGAGGCATTCATCTCCTGAACATATACCTAATTATCTTCACATTTATATGTAATTTGAAGCAATTAAAATACGTAAATGCTTAGAAAATGAAAGTTCTCTTGCTAGCAACACCATTCAGCTAGTGGTGCTCTCTTTCTGAGCAGAGGCAAGACTGCATTGTTTGGTTGAAGAAACCCATATTGGTTGTATTCCTGGCACTGCACTTCCTGGCTGTATGAACTTTGTAAATAAAACTTTCTTCAGCAGTGAAATAGCTGCCTTTCAGGATTGGATGAATTAACAATCTAACCTAAGCAAACATAACCAATCAAGGGTCTCACACGGATGATAGTATTTTTCTTTCTGAAGAGTTTCATATATACCATCTTATTTAATCTTGATGAAGAAAATGAGTTATAGAGGCTGACTGTTCCTAGTGACAGAGTAAGATTCTGAATGCAGCTTTTCCAGTGTCGGGTCCAAGCCCCTTTGCCAGGGGCTGGACCTCCTGGGACCCTGGGTATTTGATGAAGAAGCCATGAGAAATCATGGGTAGATAAGGGAGTCTTCATTGTAGAAGACAGTGGCTATGTGCCACAGCTAACAAAGCCACTAGATAAAACTGTTCTTTAAGCAAAGATCCGCATAGCAGGTAGCCACACGCCAGCTAGATAACAATACATCGTTCCACATAGCAGCAGCAGCCTCACATAGTAGCCACATCTGAACTCACAGCCCCAGTAGCTTCAGTAACATACTTTAATACTACTTAGATAAAAGAGGCTTTCTGCCAAAGAGTGACATCAGTCAGTTGGGTTATAGAAGGTCATGCTTATGCAGTCTAGATTGCTGTATCCTTGCACCTGGGTATAGCATCTTAGCCTTAAACATTCTTTTTAAGATTCCCACCCTCAGAGTGGCCTTGGGCATCTGGCATACTGTGGCATGGTTCCCACATCCGGTATTGCTTTCAATTGTATAGTAGCCCTCCACATCTCATAAATGCATGGCAAAATTGTTTTAAAAGCCAAATTGTTATAAACTAATGACTTAAGTGTCAGTTTTTCTTAAGTCACTGAATGAGGTATTTGAATTCTGATATGAGATGTTTTATTAGTCTTGAAAATATTTCTTAGGACTTATAAATCATATAGTATGTTCTCCTTTAGTCAAGCATACTATTGAAGATGTACATGTAGGATTCCATCTTCACCCACAAGTGCTTAAATAGGATGAGTAGTCTGTCGCCTTAATTTATTTAACATTATCCTTAGCCTGTTAACTATAGAGATCATATACAGGAATGGAGTTACATATAGTTAACTAAGATCTTGGAAATAATTGTACTTGCATTAAAATGCTGTCATTACTGCTACTTTTCCATGATATTGTATCTTTTAATAATGAAAAAAATATGTACACATCTGAGAGGAGAAATATGTTTATCAATTGTAAAGGTTTAAGATTTTTTCCATTAGGTTTTTGTATTTTATCAAGCAATTTGTTGTTTCATATGTAAATATAGGGAAGTTGAAGGCATTTATATAAATATTAAACCAAGTACTGTTAATGTTTTATTTCCTTAGAGCAATAACAAAAACTGCTGTGAGTTCAGAACTTAGAACTGAAGTGGAAGAGAATCAGAAGGTAATAACCAATGGAAAATAGTGGCCTTTCTGTTTTTTATTATAGTTATAAAGTTGAGGAAATCTGAGTTAAATCCGTGACATTAATAGTTTTAATCTTGTTTGATCAAAGATAGTGGCGTTTTAATACATTTCTGTAATCTTTTATATTTTTAGTTTTTAATCAAAGTTGAATATAATTTAAAGCACCAAATGATTCCACCTGTTTATTAACGAAAATAGGACCCCCTCAACATGTCTCACTCCCTGTGGGTCCCTTTTCCCAGAAACATCTGCTTCCAACTCTTAGCTGATTATTTTGATATCTGTCTCCAGACTTGTAACAAGCTTAAATTGGTACTTTATTTTTGAGTTTCAGACCTTATTTATTGACCTCTTATTACAAGGATGAGGTGTAACTTTCTTTCACTATCCCCTCCCACCCTTGTCTACCATGACTCCATATTGGCACTTTCCCCATCTCTTCACTTTCCCTGTATTTTTCTGTCATGATTTTATCCATTTTTGATCTCCACTATGGACAGGTTGTTTTTCATGTCTAGTGCATAGCACTTGTCCTGGGGACCTTCCTTTAACCTCTTTTGTTGGATGTGCTGTTCCTTGAATTCCAGGTCTTTGTTTTTGGTTATTCTCTTATTTTAGTGCAGCAAATCATTCTTCATGAGAAAAGTTGCATGCAAGGTAAATTTCAGACTCTGAGAAATCAATTTTCTATTTTTGTTTTTTATTGATAGTTTGGCTGGGTATAGAATTTTAGATTGGAAATCATTTAGAAGTTTGAAGGCATTACTGCTTTTAATTTTGATTTCCATTGTGGCTATTGAAAAGTCTGAAGTCTTTGAGATCTGGCTTTTCTTTCTAGAATCATCTAGGATCTTTTCTTTGACCCTAAAAATCTGATATTTCACAATGACATGTCATTTAGAAAAATCTGTACTGTTGGGTGATTGATAGGCCTTTTAATTCTGAAAATTATTTTCTCTAGTTTGGGGAAAGTTTTTGAATTATTTATTTGCATCTCCTCCATTGGCTTGATTTTCTGTTTTCCTAGAACTACATATTTTAAGATTTTGCACGTCCTTGGCCTAATTTAAAACAACCACCGCCTTTTCTATTTTTCAATTATTTTGTCTTTTAAACTTTCTGGGAAGGATTTTCCACTCCTTGGTTAAGGTTTATTTGTCGTGGTCTCTTGTCTTTAATGTTAGAGGCTTTCCAGGATGGCTGGCATCTGTGATAAGGAAGAATGAGGCAGTCAGAAGCTGATGGGAAGCCCTAAGGGTGAGGCTTTTTGAGTGTCTAGGGAACCCCAGTGACAGTGTCTTTCAACCTCTCCCCTTGAGCTGTTGAGTCTCAAGAAAAGGATGTTCTATAGTCTTCTGCCTGGAGGGTGAAGTTGGCTGCCCACGTGGAAGAGGCCCAGTAGAGAAGAACAGTCAGGAACTTCCACTCAGTACTGTTTTCAGTGAGGGCTCTCCACCCTCAATTGTGCTTCATTTCCCGTAGTTCCAGATTCTCTGTCTTATTCTTTCCAAGGATGAGCCTCCAGTTTTTTGGAGTGAATCATGACAACGCTCACCTGCTGTGTTAAATTAGGGGAGCCTGGGGCTATCTTCAAAAGGCTTTCAATCAGAACTCATTTTTAGCCTAATAATTGCCCCTCACACATGTATTCTTTGTGCGCTCACTTCCTGGTGTAACTGTTGCCTCTTCCACTGTTAGCCTAGCATTCAGCTTTCTCAGGATGACTAGACACTACTGCTCACACCTCTCTCTAGCTTCCCAAATTAGTTTCTTTTCTGTTCTCTTTTTTGTTGTGGATTTATAACTTTAAGAGAGTCCCTTTTTTAAAAACTGACATTTCCAGAATGTTTCAAAAAAGGGAAAAAATGCTTGTGTTCAATCTACTACCTATACACCAGATTTTTCTAAATCTTTATGTAGATTAGTTACTTGAATAGACCTGAGGAATAAGTAAACCAAATATATCAAATATTTGCTAATTTGAAGAAACTTGACAGTTTTTATTTACTTAATTTTTAATTTCCAGGATAACAGCATCAAATATTACCTTAATTTTAGGTTTCCCCCAGGAAAATAAAGGTTATACATCCTGAATTTTTCATTTTTTTGAGTAAAATATTTTATTAAAGTATAAAAAGCAAAAATATAAAACACATACAAAAACATGCATGGAATGTTAGTGTGATGGATTTTCAGTCAGCAAAGCCAACTGTGTTATCAGCATCCAGATCTGCAAATAGATGTGAGCTGTGTCTTCTTATAGTCAGAGGGCGCTGTGCTTGCTGCCTGGGAGGGAGTGGACGTGCGTTTTTCTCTCCTGCGTAAGAAAATTTAATTTTCATCGATACAACATCTTTCACTGATACAACCCTTAATCTTACTTGCCATTTAATCCTGGAAGAGTATAGAAGCAAAGCCTTGGCTTCCTCATTGTTTTGTTTGTGTTTTTCCCATGCAGCGCTAGATCTTAAAGATTATTTCTCTTAGTCAACTGGCTACAGGAGAAGGCAGGAGCTCCAAGTCCCTGTCCTTCCCCAGCAGTGGGAGCATCTGGGTGGCCACAGCCGCAGGGAGCAGCAGCTGAAGGCGCCCCCTTTCCCCAGGGACGCCAGAGAGCTAGGTTGCATGTAGGTGCAGTCCTTAGCACAGAAATTCAGAGTTTCTTTGTGTGCCTTAGTTTGGAAGTTGAAGGGAGGTATGAGGTTTTGAAACCCTTCTAGATTAATTCCCTGGACTCTATCAAGAAGGCCCAGCTGTTATTGACTGCTGTCACCATCTTGGTTGGCATCACCAACAGGGAAAAGTAACAGAAGTCCTCTTTTATGAAAAGTGGCCCTCAGCACTTGGCTAATTTGACCCCTCCCCCCCCCCTCCATTATAGGCAATAGTGGGAAGGAGCGGGGGAGGGGGTGGGAGGAGAGGAGTAGGCCTCATAAGCCAGCAGTTTGACCAGATAGGGTAGTAAACGCCAGATGGACGTCCGTAAACGGAAATCTTCCCCCAGCCTTGGGGTCTCCTGTGGGACTTTAGAGGATGGCAGCATTAGTACACATAATAAAGCTAGAAACGTGGACGTTTCTGTTGAACATTCTCTTCTTGCTCAATAATTTTTTTTAAATATTTCAGTATTTCAAAGGAACTTTAGGGTTACAGCCCGGAGACTCGGCACTGTTCATCAATGGACTTCATATAGATTTAGATACGCAGGATATATTCAGGTATGGATAATATTTCCCATGCTCTGAAAGTCTTGATCATGTGCAGTTCCTTGCTGTGCATTCACATTGTTCTCCATGGTGGTGGCATGTTAGCAAGCCTGATGGCTCACCAGGCCCAGGGAGAGCACTCGGGAGGGTCTGTGTTCTGACTGGGAGGGTACGATGACATTTTGCCTTTTTTCCTTAATCATAATGTCCATTTAAGGCCTTGGACACGTAAGGCCCAGGTGTCTTTTGAGAATGCCCTTTTAGAAGCTAAGTGTTCCTATTAACTAGGAAAGCAGAAAAGAGCGGCTTTTGCTCTGGGAATAGAGTGAAGGAGGTTATTCAATGTGCTGCTCCTGGTGTCCAGAACACCTCCCTTTCTGTTCTGAAAAATGGGATTTAGGACTAAATTGTTGTAAATTGCCCTCATGAATTTTTGGAGCAGGTTGGTGGACAGTCAGGTGGACTTCCCATTTTATCCTTTGAATTAAAATTGACAGGCGAAACCATGGCTTCTAGCAGCAGAAACAAAAGCTGTTGCTAATGCTTCAGAAGAAGCACTTTCCCCAGTGTGGTGTTTCAACACTGACTGAGCTGTATGTTCACATGCTACTCTACAGAGCTAGTGAAAGTTAATAAGGCACTACAAGATTGCCCATATTTGTCTTTTTAATTAAAAATATATGTCTTTAATTTTCATAGTATTACAGACTGGGTACTTGCTCATAGTAAATTTTAAGTAATTCATCTATATCAGAGAACTAAAGAGTAAAGTCTTCATCCTGTCCTCTTATTTCCTCTCCCCTAGCAAACCTCTCCAGCTGTGGTCATATGTTGTGTGCCTGTGTAAATTGCTACTGATAGTAAAACATGTTAAACACATGTAATCTAGTATTTCTTTTTTTGGTGTTTTTTTAATAAACTCTTTGTTTTGAGATAATAGATTCATGTGCAGTTGTAAGAAATAACACAGAGAGATTACTGTAGCATTTTTTAAGGTGTGCAATGTAAATTCCAGATTTAGGATTATTTTGCTCTGAAATTGTATGTTTATATTAGATCATTCCTATATGCAATGTATATGTTGATAAGTATAAGTAAGCATGAACCAAGAAGTAAGTCCTACTTGCTTTTTTCTACATACTTGACCAGAGGAAACAAAGGGAAGATCACCCTTTTTTGATTTCTCAACTAATTCGATAGGGAATTGAGTTTGAACTGATACATTTTTTTATGGCAAGGGTATTTTTAAAAGCTTTTTCTTCTAAATACCTATTTTTTTTCAGTTTGTTTGATGTATTGAGGAATGAAGCTCTGGTCATGGAGGGTCTACATAGACTGGGAATCGAAGGTCTTTCTCTGCACAATGTTTTAAAACTGAACACCCAGCCCTCCGAGGCTGACTATGCCGTGGACATCAGGAGCCCTGCGATTGCGGTAGGTGTTCTATCAGAGGCCCAGGGACACCTGGCAGGTATTTTGTTACATTTTTTTTTTTTATGGAGGTAAGTTACTTCTGCCGGCTCTTTTGTTGGCGTCAAACAAAGATTTACCACAGCCGCTTATGTGGGATTCTGTGCATGTAACATCAGCACGTAAATGCTCCAGAAAGTTGAGTTATACTTAATATGGTTCAGACAGTTATTTTCCCACTTTTGTATCACCGTGTGATTCAGCGGAGCATGTCTTAGGAAAGAGTGTTTAGTTTGTATTTGCTCTGTTGCATATTTGTCCTTTTTATATGTGAAGGATTCATGTAGATTAATATCTGCTGTAGGATGCCTCTGGGCCTTTGTCTTCACATCCGTAAGAGAGAGTGGAGGGAGTTGAGCTATCTTGAGCAGTCAAGGTGAAGTGAGATCAGTGTTGGAGATATGGCTAGCTCACCCTTGGCACTCTAGTCCTTTATTTCTTGATTTTGTACTGCATTTATTTTAGGGAATATGTTTTTATTGATTTTTAGAGAGAGGGCAGGGAAGAAGAAAGGGGTGGGGGGGCGGGGGAAAGAGAGAAATTGAAATTGATCGGTTGCCTCCCATATGCGTCCCAACCAGGGATCAAACCCAAAACCTAGGTATGTGCCCTGACCCGGAAATTGAATCCGAAACCTTTTGGTGTATAGGACATGGGACAATGCTCCAACCTACTGATCCACACTGGCCAGGGCTTTAGGGACAGTTTTTAAAAAGAAAATAATATAGAACTTAGATGGTCATTATTTGAATTGTTACTTGGTGCTATTTTGGTGAATACTGCTGTTATTTACTTTTCTATTAAAAATGTTTTTAATTACAAAGAGTAAAGAGAGTACCATAATTAACAACTGTGTGACCCACCACTATACTTAGTAAATGTCAGCATTACTTTTGTGTCAGATCTATTATCTCTCGCTGTTCCCTCCTGTATGTACTTCCTCTTCTGCATTTGGTGTGCATCATTTCTGTCCCTGTTTTATCATATTACTCCATACTGTATGTTTTAAAAGTTTGATAAATGCTCTATCAGTGTCCTTCACGAGTTTCCTTCTTATTCAACAATTTTTTCTAGACTTATATAGGTTGGCATGTACCAGTTTTTGCATATGAGGTTTTATCTTTTACTGATTTAAAATTTTTTTTACACAAAGTTTAACATTTAAGACATACAAAAGAGTTTATGTTGAAGTCTCATCTCTCAACTCTTCAGTTGTTCTTCCCAGAAACAACAGGTATTAGCAATTATTTGTGTATCCTTTCAGAAATACTCTATTTAAAGTGACTGTTCCAGATACCAACATACATGAGAATTCTCAGTGCTCTGTGTCCTTGCCCACTTTTAGATCTTGATAAACTTTTACATTTTTTTCAGTTTAATAAGTTTGAAATTTTATTGTGCTTTCAGTTTATATTTCTCAGATGACCAGTGTCAATGTACCTCTTTCCTTATGTTAATTGCTCACATGAGTTTTTAATATAAATTTCTCATTCATGTATTTCACTAATTTCTGTTTCTCATATATTGTTTGCCTTTTATTGATATGTTAGATTTTAATACATATTCATTCTTTAATTGAATTTATTCAGGTAACATTGGTTAATAAAATTATAGTTTTCAGGTATAGAATTCTACAGTACATCATCTGAATATATATATATATATATATATAGTGTGTTTACCACCCCAACTCAAGTCTCCATCTATCACCATTTATCCCCTCTTCATCTTCTACTATACATATTCTCAACACTAGTCCTTTATTGCTTTTGTAGGTTGCAGGTATCTTCTATTCTTGGCTTATGTTTTAGCCACTCATTTTTTACTTGATCTTTATATTTTTGAAAATGGTGTTTTCCTGTGTAATTCTTAAAACAATTTAAAGTCTTACTATTTTGTCTGCAAATTTCATTAATGTTGACTAAAGTGTATGTACCATGTTGCATTTTTTTTTCTAGTGGATCAACAACCTGGAGGTCGATGCCAGATATAATTCATGGCCTTCTAGTCTACAAGAGTTACTTCGACCCACCTTTCCTGGTGTTATCCGGCAGATCAGGAAAAACTTACATAACATGGTAGGTAAAAAAGTTTTGTTAATTAAATCTTTATTGTTCAGATTATTACAGTTGTTCCTGTTTTTTCCCCCCATAGTTCCCCTCCACCTGGTTCCCACCCCATCCTCTGTCCTTACCCCCCCCCCCCCCCGCAATGTCATCATCCATAGGTGTACGATTTTTGTCCAGTCTCTTCCCACACCCCCCACACCCCTTTCCCCCCCCCGAGAATAGTCAGTCCACTCCCTTTCTATACCCCTGATTCTATTATATTCACCAGTTTATTCTGTTCATCAGATTATTTATTCACTTGATTTTTAGATTCACTTGTTGATAAATGTGTATTTGATGTTCATAATTTGTATCTTTGCCTTTTTCTTCTTCTTCCTCTTCTTAAAGGATACCTTTCAGCATTTCATATAATACTGGTTTGGTGGTGATGAACTCCTTTAGCTTTTTCTTATCAGTGAAGCTCTTTCTCTGACCTTCAATTCTGGATAAAGTAATCTTGGTTGTAGGTTCTTGCTGTTCATCACTTTGAATATTTCTTGCCACTCCCTTCTGGCCTGCAAAGTTTCTGTTGAGAAATCAGCTGACAGTCGTATGGGTACTCCCTTGTAGGTAACTGACTGTTTTTCTCTTGCTGCTTTTAAGATTCTCTCTTTGTCTTTTGCCCTTGGCATTTTAATTATGAAGTGTCTTGTTGTGGTCCTCTTTGGATTCCTCTTGTTTGGGGTTCTCTGCGCTTCCTGGAGTTGTAAGTCTATTTCTTTCACCAGGAAGGGGAAGTTTTCTGTCATTATTTCTTCAAATAGGTTTTCAATATCTTGCTCTCTCTCTTCTTCTGGCACCCCCATAATTTGGATGTTGGTACACTTGAAGTTGTCCCAGAGGCTCCTTACAGTATCTTCATATTTTTGGATTCTTTTTTCTTTTCGTTTTTCCAGTTGGGTGTTTTTTTGCTTCTTCGTATTTCAGATCTTTGACTTGATTCTTGCGATCCTCTAGTCTGCTGTTGGAACTCTGCATAATATCCTTTATTTCAGTCAGTGTATGTTTAATTTCTAGTTGGTCCTTTTTCATATCATTAAGGGTCTCACTAAATTTATCGGTGGTTTCTAGAAAATTCTTGAAAAACCTTAGAAGTGTGGTTTTGAACTCTATATCCAGTAGTTTGCTTTCCTCCATTTCTGTCATTTGTGTCCTGTTTCTTTGTCTCCGCATTTTTTATGCTTCCCTGTGTTGGTAGAGTGGCTTTGTGTGCTAGGTGTCCTATAGGGCCCAGTGGCTCAGCCTCCCCAATTACCTGAGGTGGACACTCTTGGTGCACCCCTTTGTGGGCTGTGTGCGCAGTCTTGTTGTAGTTAAGCCTTGATTGTTGTAGGTATCACTGGGAGGAATTGACGTCCAGGCCAATTGGCTGTGAGAATGAGCTGTGTCTGCAGTGGGAGAACTTCTGTGCTGGAGACACCCTTCTGGGGCAAGACTTGCTTCAGTGGGGCTTTGGTGGTCACTGAGTCTGCCCCCTGAGTGTGTCCCTTATGGACCTGAGGAGTTACAATATGGATGTTCCCACTCTGACCACTGGGTCCACTGGCTCTTGGATCTCTCAGGAGGTGCTAATTTAGCCTCTTCCTGAGGCTATCCAGTAGGAGCTATGGAGAATCTGCAGATTTCTCTTCTTTGTTTGGGGTTTGGAGGTGCCCAGACGAGGTCCAGCTGTGAAGCAGTGCAAGCTGCTGTTTGGCCTTGGGCCTTCTTTTGGAAGTTCTGCGTCTCTGTGACCCAGCTGCAGTTTTTTAGGTAATTTTCAGATTGCAAAGGGCTAGGCCTTTCATATGCAAAAGCCTCTGGGCACAGCTTGGGTGGGGCGGGGTCTCAGGGGATCAACAGGGTGGAGCAAGCAGCTGCGGCTGCTCCTCAGTCCTACCCTAAGATGCCCTGCGTCTCAGTGTCCCAGTAATCGCTGCAAGCACCTCTGAGAGAAAGCCACCCTCGAGTTCTGACCGATGCCAGACAGTCCAGTTTCTCCCCGAATGAGTCTGGGTCCCCAGAGACTCGCCTGGAACTGGAGTTCAGAGCCATCGGGAGCTTGAGAATCCCTCCCGATTGAAAAAGACAACTGTGTCCTCAGTTGCTAGCCCTTTCCACATGCACCTCTGTACCTTTGCACTTTACTTCCGTACCTCCTCTGAGTCTCGGTATGCTTTTTTCTTTCCTTCTAGTTGTAGAATTTCCACTCTGCCAGCCTTCCTGTGATTCTGGATGATGTCCGTTTTGTCTTTTAGTTGTATTTTTGAAGTGGTTGTGCGAGGCAGTAATTTCCGGTGTTTACCTATGCCGCCATCTTGGTTTCTCCCAAAATTTTTATTGTCTGATGTGAACTCTGTTTCTGCCTTGCCTGTTCTCCTACCTTTTGTCACATCTAGAATGTCACTTCTCTCCTTACTAGCTGCTGTTGCCCAACACTGCACTGCCAATGTACTCTTGGTCCAGCTCCATATTCACACGAAAAGTGTTTTGAAATGTATTGGTCATTTGTAGGGCTGTGAGATGTCAGTGTATTAGGAAATGATTCTCAATAACCTGAAGATTAGACTATGTTATTTTATTTTTAAGACAGGTCTTTTTTACTACGAAGATGTGTATGTTGCTACTTGTTTTTCTTAAATATCTTAATCCCTAAACTTTAATAGATCAGTTTATTTCCTTAACTAAGTCTTCTGTTCTATTGGCTATTCCATATTTCAGTGCTTCAGGTAGATAGTGGAAGAGGGTTCTTAATTCACCCTCTTTTCCCTCCCATTTTCTTCTCTGCCCTTATTGTCTCCTAAAGAGGTCAGAGGCAGGTGAGTGCCAAAGCTGGCTCCCTCAGCACTTCAAGGAGCACTGTCCTCTGTACTTCCCTCATTCTCGAAAACCAGTTATTTCCTTTCCTGTCAAAATGTCAATGTTTCTTCTTAACCATATGTCTGACTTATTAAGTGAAATATTTTTAAAGCATGTGAAAACTAAATAATGATAGCTTTTATTGCTATCAAAGTTGAATGCTGAATTTTGAAATACTTAGAAATTTAATCTGAATTTTCTAAGGTGGGATAGTTAATAAAACTAGGGTTTTTAAGGTGTAGTAAAAGAGAAGGTTTTAGCAATCTGTACTGTACCCCATGTTAGCATACAAAAGAGTTTATATTGAAGTCTCATCTCTCAACTGAGAAATTGACCCTGAGAAATCCCCGTATCCTTTCAGTGCCATGTTTTTGAACATAAAGGGAGGGTAATTGCTATTTGTGTGACTCCTGTCTTATGTGGTTCGTGAGTAGTTGGAAAAAGATGGCCTTTAGGTAAAAAGCCTGTGGGCATTTTTATAGGCCCAGGGACATCTTAGTGAATGTCATTTCCTGCATTCCTTTCCCTCTGCCCACAGGTTTTCATGGTTGATCCTGCACATGAGACCACAGCAGAGCTGATGAGCATAGCTGAGATGTTCCTCAGTAACCATATACCACTGAGGTAACACTGGTGTTGGTTTGAGGATTCTATCTAATTAAACTGAGATTTTGTTTGTCATTCTTAAGTGGAAGTCTGGTGCTATTGAATTGCAGGATAATTAATAGTGGGGATCATTAATAGCAACATGAAGCCAGCATCTTTTGGGATAAAGAATTTGATTCTCAAGGAATAGAAGCTTACCACCACTGAATTATTAATCAGTGGTTTGTACGCAAGGAATTTGTGGTCTGAGTTTGCTTGCCAGGGAAAGAGTTTTCTTGAGTGTGTGTCTATGTCACAAGCCTCTTCCCTTTCAGTGCAGACAGTCTTGCCAGCAGCTTTTGTTAGACTGTCGGGGACTGCATGTATAGGACAATCATTGTTTAGGTGCACACAGACCCACTTAATTCACTTATGTTGCCTAATATACCAACAGGGTAGTTGAATGGCTAGCTTTCCACTGTGCCTTTAAAGAACAATTTTTTTTTCTTTTTTACAATATACTTTAATTGATTTCAGAAAGGAAGGGAGAGGGAGAGAGAGAGATAGGAACATGAATGATGAGAGAATCATTGATTGGCTGCCTCCTGCATGACCCACACTGGGGATCGAGCCTGCAACCTGGGCATGTGCCCTGACCAGGAATTGAACCGGTGACCTCTTGGTTCCAGGGTTAATGCTCAACCACTGAGCCACACCAGCCAGGTGGAAACAGTTTGCTTTGACAGTTGAAAGTCTCAGCCTCCTTTGGGAACCTGCTTTTGTATTCTGTAAGTGATGAATGCCTTTGCCAACGATATTAGAGTAGGATGTGAACTGTGTTTTTCAATAACGAATAGTTTTCTTCTATTAGCTATAGTGTTTATGTGGGGTACATTCCTTTTAACCACTTGCTTTTTTTTTTCAATCACAGTTTACATTCAGTATTATTTTGTACTAGGGGCCCGGTGCACGAAATTCGTGCACTGGGTGTGTGTGTGGGGGGGAGTGTCCCTCAGCCCAGCCTGCCCCCTCTCACATACTGGGAGCTCTCAGGCGTTGACCCCCATCACCCTCCAATCGCAGGATCGGCCCCTTGCCCAGGCCTGACGCCTCCACCAGAGGTGTCAGGCTTGGACAGGGGACCTCCATCTCCCCCTGATCACTGGCTCTGGCCCCCGCCCAGGCCTGAGGCCTCTGGCCCAGGAATCATGCCTGGGCAGGGGACCCCCATCTCCCTCTGATCGCTTGCTCCACCCCCCGCCCAAGCCTGATGCCTCTGAACCAGGCTTCAGGCCTGGGCAAGGGGACCATCATATCCCCCCAACCCCCGGCTCCGCCCCTCACCCAGGCCTGATGCCTCCGCCAGAGGAGTTGACCCTCATCACCCTCCGATCACCAATCACCGGATCGGCCCCTTGACCAGGCCTGAGGCCTCCGGCAGAGGTGTCAGGCCTGGGCAAGGGACCCCCAGCTCCCCGCGGTTGCAGGCTCCGCCCCTGCCCAGGCCTAACGCCTCTGGCCTAGGCGTCCGGCCCGGGCAGCGGGAACCCGCAGCTGCAGCGGCCCCGCGATCGTGGGCTTCGCTTTAGGCCCAGGCAAGGGACCCCTAGCTCCTGGGACTGCCAGCTTCGACCGTGCCCAGCTCCCATCGCTGGCTCCACCCCTACTTCCTGCTATCACTGGCCAGGGCAGCAAAGGCGCCTGATTCTCCGATCATGGCTGGGGGGCAGGGCAAAGGCGGCCCCAGGGCCACCTTTGCCCTGCCCCCCAGCTCTTAGCTCCCCCCTGGGTTTCCAATCACTGTCAGTGGCAGGGGGCTTCTTCCTGCTTTCCCTTTCGCCTCCCTGCATTGTGCCTACATATGCAAATTAACCGCCATCTTGTTGGCAGTTAACTGCCAATCTTAGTTGGCATTTAATTTGCATATAGCCCTGATTAGCCAATGAAAAGGGTATCGTCGTACGCCAATTACCATTTTTCTCTTTTATTAGATAGGATTAGTTTCAGGTGTACAGCACAGTGGGTAGAAAATCATATACTTTACAAAGTGTTCCCCTTCATATTTCCAGTACCCACCTGGCACCATACATAGTTATTACAATATTATTGACAATATTCCCTATGCTGTACTTTATATTCCCACTAGAGGCCTGGTGCATGAAATTCGTGCTCAGGAGGGGTTGGTTCCTCAGCCTGGCCTGCACCCTCTCCAATCTGGGACCCCTCGGGGGATGTCTTATTGCCTAAACCAGCAGTAAGACATCCCTCTCGCAATCCAGGACCACTGGCTCCTAACCACTCACCTGCCTGCCTGTCTAATGCCCGCAACTGCCCTCCCCTGCCAGCCTGGTCGCCCCAACTGCCCTCCCCTGCCGGCCTGGTCACCTCCAATGGCCCTCCCCTGCTGGCCTAGTCGCCCCCAACTAACCTCCTCTGCCGGCCTGATCTTGCCCCTAACCGCTCTCCCCTGCTGGCCTGATCTTGCCCCTAAGTTCTCTCCCCTGCTGGCCTGATCACCCCTAACTGCCTCTGCCTTGGCCCCCACTACCATGGCTTTGTCTGGAAGGAAGTGGGAAGTCTGGAAGATGGCTGGTTGACCGGTCTAATTAGCACATTACCCTTTTATTAGTATAGATGACTATTCTGTAACTACCAACTTGTACTTATTAATTCCTTCACCTTTTTCACCTCAACCATATTCCTCTCTGGCAACCATTAGTCTGTTCTTTCTATCTATGAGTCTGTTTCAGTGTTGTTTATTCATTTATTTTGTTCTTTAGATTCCACATGTAAATGAAATCCCATGGTATTTGTCTTATTTCACTTAGCTTAATACCCTCTACGTCCAAATGATAATTCATTTTTGTGTGTTTGTCTATTGATGGGCACTTGGGTTGTTCCATATCTTGGCTGTTGTAAATAATGCTGCATTAAATATAGGGGTTCATTAGCCAGTTGTAGTCTTTACGATAAGTCCCCCCGCCCCTTCTTTCTTGCACTCAGACTTGGTTTAATCTTCGTGGTTAATGATTCTGAAGATGTGGATGGGATGCAAGATGCTGGAGTGGCTATTATGAGAGCATATAATTATGCTGCCCAAGAAGTGGATCATTATCACGCCTTCCAAACCCTGACACAGGTATGTTTTCATTCAAAATATTGAATTTTTAAATCTAACTTACTCTAAGAAACAGTATGTGGTAAGAGAATTTGTTATATCTGTAAAGAGAAAAGGTCAGAAATCACTAGTTAGTGTCTTTTGGTAAATGTGATGTTTTCTACTTGTTTTTAAAAAATGTTTGCTTTTCCCCCTCTTTAAGACCATCATGATATTTTCATTAGGACTCAGTTTATTATTCAAGTCACAAAATTCTTAATGTCTGCTTTCTTCATATTAACTGGAAACTTTTAAATGCCCTAATTTTACATATACTTAAAATTCTTGCTCAAGTTCAAATATAAAAAACTTCATATTCAATAAATTTAAAAAATTATTATATTCAGAAGAAGTTCCAATTACTCTGTTTACAGATTAGTGGTAATCATTGAAAACCATCTGAAGCAATTGATTCTCACCACTTTTATTTTACTTGGAAACATGGAGTCAGTCTGCTGTCTATTATGCTTATTATTTGGAGACTAAAGGCCCGGTGCACGGGATTCGTGCACTGGTGGGGGGGGCGTGGCCTGGGGATTGGCCTACTGTGGGAGCGCCACTAGTCCTGGTCAGCAGAGTGGCTGTGGACCCGCCCTCTGAAGGAGCGCACTGACCACCAGGGGGCAGCTCCTGTGTTGAGCATCTGCCCCCTGGTGGTCAGTGCCTGTCATAGCAACTGATCGTTCTGCCATTCAATCGATTTGTATATTAGGCTTTTATTATATAGGATTCAGTCAGGGGTGCTTTTAATTAGTTAAAATTCATGTTTATTTGGCTAACAGTTACCAAAGGCCCTTTTACCAGACCTTGTATTAGCTGTGAGGGATAAAGAAAGGGGGTAGGAAGTCACCTGTGTCCTCAGAGAACTTAGAGTCTAGTGGAGACACCTCCAGACTGTGGGAAGCATAGCTGACTATGGCTACACTAGGGCCTCAGACCACACAGAGTGGAGGTGGGCACTGTTAGGGAGGGGACACTGTCCCAGCTGAGTATAGGAAGAACAACCAGAGTAGTTTGAACAGTGGCTGCAAATCGGAGGTAGTGATTCTAAGTTGTTAATAGGAGTTGAGTATTGTGAGAGCCAAGTGGAGAGGAGAACCTGGTTATTGAAGCCAGGGAGTGCACAGGCGTCCAGATCCCAGAGTTAAGCTGCTATTAAAAACGCCATTCTGATCACATGTGGAGATGGATCTGATGAAGGTCAGGAGAGTGGCAGGGATGCCGGGCGAGCTGTTGCTGTTTCTCAGCGCAGTGAGGGTGGCGGGAGTTAGCAGGGCTGGGAGAACAAGGAAATCCAGAGGATGGTGTGTGAAGTCTGCTTTTTAAAGACTCCCCCCCCATAGCGATGTGAAGGAAAGGGTAATAGGAGTTTTCATTTGTTTTTGTTTATTCTTAATTGCAAAAGTAAAAAAAATTTCATTGTAAATGTTTTCCCCAAATTGTATTAAAGTGTTAATTTAAAATTTAGCTGTCTCCGCCCTCTAATCCTGCTCCTTAAAGTTAACCACCATTAAAAGGTTGCCTTGTATCCTTCTAGATGTTTCACGCACATGTATAGACATCTGTTTTATGTCTGCTTTATAAAAACAGGGATTTTTGCCATATATATTTTGCAATTTATTTCCTGTAAGCATCATGGACATGAGTTCTTATTTCCAGGATCTATGCTAATAAAAGCCTAGGTGGTCCTCCGCACAATGTCATCACAAGATGGCCGCCACAAGATGGCTGATGCACAGTGGAGGCGGGGCCTCTTGGAGGAGGTGGGTCACAGCAGGGGAGGGCAGTTGTGGGTGGTCAGGCCAGCAGGGGAACGGCTAGGGGGCGATCGGGCTGGCAGGCAGAAGCAGTTAGGGACCAATGGTCCCAGATTGTGAGAGGGATGGCCCAGATTGGAGAGGGTGCAGGCCACTAGTTACTTATAAATGTTCAGATTTTGAAAAATTTAACATAGTTTTACATTTGGGGTTTAATGTAAGTACGAACAGATTGGGTCATTTTAGCAATATATAGTTTCTAAGAAGGCATCTTGAAAATACTAGCAAATCGAATACAACAATACATTAAAAAAATAATATATCATGATAGAGTGGGGTTCATTCCAGGGCCACAGGATGGTTTAACACACACAAATCAATCAATACAATACACCACATTATCAAAACAAAGGATAAAAATCGTATGATTTTATTAATAGATGCAGAAAGAGCATTTGATAAGATACAACTTCAGAAAAGAAATGGAGCCCTAACTGGTTTGGCTCAGTGGATAGAGTGTCGGCCTGCAGACTGAAGGGTTCCAGGTTCGATTCTGGTCAAGGGCATGTACCTTGGTTGCTGGCACATTCCCAGTAGGGGTGTGCAGGAGGCAGCTGATCGATGTTTCTCTCTCATTGATGTTTCTAACTCTCTATCCCTCTCCCTTCCTCTCTATAAAAAAAATCAATAAAAATTAAAAAAAGAAAAGAAATGGGAAAAAAAAAATTCGTTTTGCAGTTGTCACCAGAAGAATAAGATACCTAGGAATAAACTTAACAAAGGATGTAAAGGACCTATATACCAAAAACTAGAAAGCATAATTAAGAGATGAAAAATTTTTTAATGAAATAGAGGGAAAAAATAATCAGATTTGTATAGAATCACAAAAGACCCCAAATAGCCAAAGCAGTCCTGAGAAAAAAATCAAAGCCAGAGGTATCACACTACCTGACTTCCAATTATGCCGGGAGCTGGTCCATCCTTGCTGTTTCAAGGGACCTGGCATATATGGCATACGGTTCTTAATATGTTTGCTCACCTTCTTGGCACTGTGTTTTAACCAAGGTCACCTCTCCGAGAAAGGTTGAATCCCCAAGTAGGGATTTTCCCCTGAAGTTAGGGAGGGAATAAAACCCCTCAACTAAGTGCCAGGCGGGTAATTAATCACTTTAACTACGAACAATCATGCTTAAGCTACATAATCTTTACTCCCTGGAATGGAGATAAGAAACGCCCTAACCTTTGTAATAGAGATTGATAGGATTGAATCAACTGGTATAAATACAGATGTAACTAGACAGCAAGACACAGAACTCAGAACACAGAACTTAGAAGAGAACCAAGAAGACAGAACCTACAGACAGAAGAACTTCGCTGGAGAGAACATGGCAAAAGATCCTGGACTGAACCTGACTACAGAAATTGGCGATAGAACCTGACTAGAACCTGGTGACTGAACCTGGCTGGAGAACCTAGCGAGGGAACATGGCCACAGAACCTGGCTGGAGATCCGAAGCAGAACCTCTCTGGAGATCCAGACCAGAACTTGGCTGGAGATCCTGGCTGGAGATCCTGGCTAGGCTGCTGATCGACTGAACGCTGTCTCCGTGTCCTTCCTTCTTCGCCGACTCCGTCCACACCTTTGGGGACCCCTGGACCTGCTGGGGCTGGACCCCGGCACAATTATACTACAGAGGTATGATAATCAGAACAGCATGGTACTGGCAGAAAAACACAGATCAATGGAACAGAATTGAGAGCCCAGAAATAAAACCACATGTAAATGGGCATATAATTCTTGACAAAAGGAAACAAAAACACACCATGTAGAAAAGAAAGCTTCTCCAATAAATGGTGCTGGGAGAATTGGAAAGCCACATGCAAATGAATGAAACTAGATTGCATTTTGTCCCTATGTACAAAAATTAATTCAGAATGCATAAAAAACCTAAATATAAGATCTGAAACAATAAAGTACATAGGAGAAAACATAGGAACTGAACTTAATGGACTGGACCTTGATCTTAGCAAACATTTTATGAATTTGACCCCAAAGGCAAGGGAAGTAAAGGCAAAAATAAATGAATGGACTTTATCAAACTAAAAGGCTTCTGTGCAGCAAAAGAAACTGCCAATAAAACAAAAAGGCAGCTGACCAGATGGGAGATGATATTTGCAAACGACAGCTCCCAAAGGTTTAATATCCAAAATCTCTAAAAAACTCATAAAATTCACCACCAAGCTAACAATCCAATAAAAAATGTGCATTTCTCCAAAAAGACAAGTGCCCAATGGATATATATGAAAATATGCCCAACCTTCGTAGGTAATAGGAAAATGCAAATCAAAACTACAGTGAGATACCACCTCACACCTGTTAGAATGGCTGTTACCAACAAGACAAGTAGTAACATGTTGGAGAGGTTGTGTAGAGAAGGAAACCCTCATTCACTGTTGGTGGGAATGTGGATTGTACAACCACTGTGGAAAACAGTCTGGCAGTTCCTCAAAAAATTAAGAATAGGGTTACCATATGACCCAGCAATCCCTCTCCTGGGTATCTACCTGAAATAAACACAAAAACGTTTATTTGCAAAGATATATGCGCATCTGTGTTCATTGAAGCATTATTCATTTTGGCCAAGACATGGAGACAACTGAAGTGTCCTTCGATTGAGGATGGGATAAAGAAGATATAGTATATACAGTATATATTATGGAATACTACTCAGCCATAAGAAAGGATGAAATACTACCATTTGCGACAACATGGATGAACCTTGAGAATATTATGCTAAGTGAAATAAGTCAGTCAGAAGAAGCTAAGAACCCTATGCTATCGCTAATGTGGATTATAAACTGAAACTTAGATACAGAGAACAGGATGATGATTACCAGAGGGAACGGGTGGGAGGGTGGGAACTAACGGGGCCTAGTGTTTGGTGACTGAAGATGATTTGACTGGATGGTGGCACACTGGAAACCTGTTAATACATTTAATTTTTGAAAAGAAGGCATATTGAGGTATATGGAAAAGAGAGTTGCTATTCCCTATTGACCCCATTTGACCTTTTAAGAAAAATAGTCATGTTTTCCTCCACATTCATTAATCTTTTGTAATAAACACTCTGAAATTTAAAAGTGTAGTTGGTTAACCAGTTATTTTTTTTCCAGATATATAACAAAGTAAGGACTGGAGAAAAGGTGAAAGTTGAACATGTGGTCAGTGTCCTGGAGAAGAAATACCCGTATGTAGAAGTGAACAGCATTGTGGGGATAGATTCTGCTTATGATCAGAATCGGAAGGTAAGGATTCTTCGGCATTTCTCATTTGACTACAACACGGCACTTTTCTTACCTCCCTCTTTTGAGGTTGTTGTTTGTAGTGGTGCTGGTTAACGTATTAGGTACTAGCATTTAAAAATTTAGAAACCAGATGACATCTCTGAGCTTGCAAATGTAGTTTATATTTCAGTTTTGTGAAGATAATGATTTTTTAGCTGGCATGTTAAATTGAAAAGCCTTTTCATTTTCACAATGCAATGATAGTACTTGTATGATATATATTCTGTATAAAATCTATTGTAAGTATGACGTATGACTGATAGCCAGGATATGAGGTATGACAGTGTGTATCATTTATAGTTATTCAGGCTAAAGATGGAAATGCCTTAAGAAATGTAATAAACAGTATGGCAAAATGTGGTAATAAAAATATAGAGAAATATTTGAAAATTTTATTTGAAGCTCGTATGTTCTTTAGGGCAATATTAAGTACAGTAAAGCTCTTACCTATTGCAAGCAGGAATGAGGTGGTCAGTTTTTTGAAAACAAATGTTGTGGCAATGAATCAAAATACATTGCCAGAACATTTTCATTTAAAACTATAAAAGGATATTTGTTTACAAACTGTTTTCTTTTTCTAAAATGAAGAACAAGGCCTTTGGTTCTTCTGTTTGGAAATCTGAGCTAGCATTCCTTTAGAAGTCATACTCATGATTGTTTATTTCTCTTTCATCTGAGTACGGAATCCTTTGATATTTTTATAATCTTCCTCTCCCCTTTTTTAGTTTTCTTACCCACATCTAATTCAGCATCAGCTGTTTTTAGTTTTTCACCTTTTTGAATTTTGCTACTTATTCATTTTCTTTTTCCTTGGGGAGACCAACTTTTTCTTTTGGCAGTCATATTTTATTTGCTGTATAATATTAAATTATGTTTTTTTCATTCACTAAGGAAAATAGTTGGTTTGGAAACAGACACAACTGATTTTTGGTAAACAAACAGCTCAGATAAGGGGAGCAAATATGTGTGCCTCCTAGAGAGTGGCTCACCAGTGTGAGGCTGAACATGGTCTACATCAGGTCATTGTTGTACTACCTTATATTGGTTCAGAGGTCTGCTACTATAAATGTTCCTCGTGCCCTAACCGGTTTGGCTCAGTGGATAGAGCCTGCGGACTGAAGGGTCCCAGGTTCGATTCCAGTCAAGGGCATGTACCTTGGTTGTGGGCACATCCCCAGTAGGGAGTGTGCAGGAGGCAGCTGATCGATGTTTCTCTCTCATCGATGTTTCTAACTCTTTCTGTCTCCCTTCCTCACTGTAAAAAATCAATAAAATATTTTTAAAAAATGTTCCACGTTTTAGAGATTCAACAAAATACTGTTCGGTAAGAACAAAACGTATCAACTAGAGACGTTTCTGAAATACTTTGAAATAAGGAATAATGTTTGACTTTTAAACATGCCTGGTAGTACTGTGTCAGCCCTTATATCATAGAAAGTGGAACAAGAGGTGGTGCCTATTGTGGGGGCGTCACACAGCCTGTTGGGGAGTGACACACAGGAAGAGCATTCAGTTTGGTGGTTGTGATGTTAGTGTTTGCATGTTGTAGGTGGGTGGCCTACAGTGGGCAGCTCTGCCAGTTTGGGGCAGTGATTGATGAAAGCTTCCTAGAGAGGTGGTGACACTTGTCTACCCTGGGAATGAAAGTTTTTAGAGGGATAAGTGAAAACAAAACAAAACACAAACCCACAGGTTTATTGATATTGAGTACAAAACTAATGAAAATACTAGCTCTGTACAAATTCGTTTGAAAAGGTAAATTCATATCAGGAGTTAGAGGGTCTATGAGGATGACAGCTTGTTTTTCCTCTTTACTATTTCTCCTCGTTACTATTTGTATTATGTGCTTTAGTATTGTTGGGCTTACAGCCAATGAAAAATATTTTTTTAATTAAATCTTTATTGTTCAGATTATTACAGTTGTTCCTCTTTTTCCCCCCATAACTCCCCTCCACCCGTTTCTCACGCCACCCTCCGCCGTGACTCCCCTCCCCCCCACTGTCCTCATCCATAGGTGCACGGTTTTTGTTCAGTCTCTTCCTGCATCCCCCACACCCCTTTCCCCCCCAAGAATAGTCAGTCCACTCCATTTCTATGCCCCTGATTCTATTATATTCACCAGTTTATTCTGTTCATCAGATTATTTATTCACTTGATTTTTAGATTTACTTGTTGATAGATGTGTATTTGTTGTTCATAGTTTGTATCTTTAACCATTTTCTACTTCTTCCTCTTCTTAAAGGATACCTTTCAGCATTTCATATATTACTGTTTTGGTGGTGATGAACTCCTTTAGCTTTTCCTTATCTGTGAAGCTCTTTCTCTGACCTTCAGTTCTGAATGATAGCTTTGCTGGATAAAGTAATCTTGGTTATAGGTTCTTGCTGTTCATCACTTTGAATATTACTTGCCACTCCCTTCTGGCCTGCAAAGTTTCTGTTGAGAAATCAGCTAACAGTCATATGGGTACTCCCTTGTAGGTAACTGACTGTTTTTCTCTTGCTGCTTTTAAGATTCTCTCTTTGTCTTTTGCCTTTGGCATTTTAATTATGATGTGTCTTGATGTAGTCCTCTTTGGATTCCTTTTGTTTGGGGTTCTCTGCGCTTCCTGGAGTTGTAAGTCTATTTCTTTCACCAGGTAGGGGAAGTTTTCTGTCATTATTTCTTCAAATAGGTTTTCAATATCTTGCTGTCTCTCTTCTTCTGGCACCCCTATAATTTGGATGTTGGTACGCTTGAAGCTGTCCCAGAGGTTCCTTACACTATCTTCATATTTTTGGATTCTTTTTTCATTTTGCTTTTCCAGTTGGGTGTTTTTTGCTTCTTTGTATTTCAAATCTTTGACTTGATTCTTGGGATCCTCTTGTCTGCTGTTGGGTGTCTGTATAATATTCTTTATTTCAGTCAGTGTATGCTTAATTTCTAGTTGGTCTTTTATCACAACCTCGAGGGTCTCATTAGATTTCTTGAGGGTCTCATTAAGTTTATTGGCGATTCCTAGAAAATTCTTGAAAAACCTCAAAAGTGTGGTTTTGAACTCTATATCCAGTAGTTTGCTTTCCTCCATTTCTGTCATTTGTGTCCTGTTTCTTTGTCTCCGCATTTTTTTATGCTTCACTGTGTCGATAGAGTGGCTTTCTGTGCTAGGTGTCCTATAGGGCCCAGTGGCTCAGCCTCCCCAATTACCTGAGGTAGACACTCTTGGTGCACCCCCTTGTGGGCTTTGTGCACAGTCTTGTTGTAGTTAAGCCTTGATTGTTGTAGGTAACTCTGGGAGGGATTGACGTCCAGGCCAATTGGCTGTGAGAATCAGCTGTGTCTGCAGTGGGAGAACTTCTGTGCTGGAGACACCCCTCCGGGGCATGACTTGCTTCAGTGGGGCTTTGGTGGTCACTGAGTCTGCCCCCTGAGTGTGTCCTTTATGAATCCGAGGAGCTGCAATCTGAATGGTCCACTCTGACCACCGGGCACACTGGCTCCTGGATCTCAAAGGAGGTGCTAATTTAGCTTCTGCCTGTGGTTATCCAGCTGGAGCCTGCTGTGACGCAATGCAAGTTGCCCTGGGGCCTTGGGACAGCTGCAGTTTGTTAGGTAATTATCAGATTGCAAAGGGCCAGGCCTTTCATATGCAAAAGCCTTGTGGCTTGGGCGGGGTGGGGTCCCAGGGGATCAACAGGGCGGAGCGAGCAGTTATGTCTGCTCTCAGTCCTGCCCTCAGAGGCCCTGCTTCTCAGTGTCCCGGCAATTGCTACAAGCACCCCCAAGAGAAAGCTGCCCTCGAGTTCCGACCGATGCCAGAGAGCCCAGTTTCTCCCGTATGAGTCAGGGTCCCCATAGACTCGCCCGGAACTGGAGCTCAGAGCTTGAGACTCCCTCCCGATTGAAAAAGACAACCGTATCCTAAGCCGCCAATCCTCTCCACATGCGCCTCTGTACCTCTGTATTTTACTTCCGCACCTCCTCTGAGTCTCGGTATGCTTTTCTCTTTCCTTCTAGTTGTAGAATTTCCACTCAGCCAGCCTTCCTGTGGTTTTGTATGATGTCCGTTCCGTCTTTTAGGTGTATTTTTGAAGTGGTTGTGTGAGGCAGCAATCTCCGGTGTTTACCTATGCCGCCATCTTGGTTTCTCCTGAAAAATATTTTCTTGCAGCTTTATTGAGGTACTTGGGGCCCAGTGCGTGAATTCGTGTACCTTGAAAGGAACTGTGGGCCGTGAGGCTGCCATGGGCACAGGTGCGGGTCTCAGCCTATCCTCTGCACCCCCACCCAACCTCCCCCTCACCCCCGCTGTGGGCCCTGGCCCCCTCTCTTCCGGCAGCCCTGCTTCTGCCACCGCCGCTCTCATGCGCTGATGGCGCTGAGTCTGCTCGCACACGCCAAGGGTGCGGAGAGATTGGGGCTGGCTCCAGCATCGGGTGGAGGGGATTGTGGAGAAGCCCTCAGGGGTGATTGGGGCTGGCAACCACTGCTCGCACTTGCTGACGGCGCCGAGTGATCGGGACTGGTACCGGGTGCCAGCAGCGGTTGCAAGCGGTGGCCCTGGTGCTGGCAGCAGGTGAGAGCGCTGGGTGGGACTGCGGCACAGAGGAGAAAAGAATTTTCAGTAACCACCAGAGGCTCGCCCTGATGACAGCGACTGGCGTTCTGCCTTGGTCTGGTGCCCCTGCTCAACTGCTCCGCCATCCTGCTGTGGCCAACACCCACCATGTTCCGCACTCTGCTGCCTGCTGCTGACGCCCGCCATGTTCCACACGTGCCCCCTGGTGGTGAGCGCACGTCATAGCAACTGGTTGTTCAGTTGTTCTGCCATTCGGTCTATTTGCATATTAGGGTTTTATGTATATATAGATAATTGGCTTATAATATTGTGTAAGTTTGAGGTGTACAGTTTGTTGATTTGATACATGATTATTCAGTAATGTTAACACCTCTATCACCTCACATAATTACCATTTCTTTTTTGTGGTGAGACTAAGATCTATTCTCTTAGCAATTTTCAAGTTTATAATACAGTATTGTTAAGTGTAATCATCATGCTGTACACTAGATACCCAGAACTTATAACTGGAAGTTTATATATTTTGAACAATATCTTCCCATGTACACCATACCCAGCTCCTGAAAACCACCATTCTAATGTTTCTATGAGTTCAGCTCTTTTAGATTCCACATATAAGTACTTGTCTGTCTCTTTCTGATTTGTTTAGATCCATGTTATTGCAAATGGCAGGACTTATTTATTTCTCATGGCTGAATAATATCTTCTATCCTATCCTATCCTATATAATAAGAGAGAAACATGCAAATTAACCATCCCTCTGCTAGGCTCAAGCCACACCCACAAGCCAATGAGGAGCAAGTATGCAAATTAACCCAACTAAGATGGCCACGGAGCTGGAGCGAGCAGGAGACTTGGGTTGCCCCTGGCAATGGAGGAAGCCAAGCTTCCCACCTGCCCTGGCTGGTCTTGGGCTCCGCTCAAGGCTACAAGTTTCAATTATAGAAGATAAATAATCCCAGAAAGAAAAGAGAAAAAGGAGATGCTGGGAGCTTGGGTCGCCGGGGAGCATGGCCAGCCTGAAAACAGCCATCAGCCCCTCACCCAGGCTGGCCAGGCGCCCCAGCAGGACTCCCTCACCCTGAAGGGGCTGTGGGCAGCCTGAAAACGGTCCTCAGCCCCTCACCCAGGCTGGCCACACCCCATGGGGTGAGGGTCCCCGCTGAGGGCTTGGCCAGTCTTCAAACAACCATCAGCTCCTCACCCAGGCTGGCCAGGCACCTCAGTGGGGACCCCCACCCTGAAGGGTATGTTGCCAGCCTGAAAATGGCCCTCAGCCCCTCATCCAGGCTGGCCAGGCACCCCTGCGGGACCCGCACCCTGATCCGGGACACTCTTCAGGGCAAACCAGCCAGCCCCAACCCATGCCCCAGGCCTCTATCCTATATAATGAGGGTAATATGCAAATTGACCCTAACTGCAGAATGACTGGGAATGACTGGTCACTATGACACACACTGACCACAAGGGGGCAGGCGCTCAATCCAGGAGCTTCCCCCTGGTGGTCAGTGCACTCCCACAGGGGGGCCTCTGCTCAGCTACAAGCCAGGCTGACGGCTGCCAGCACAGTAGTGGTGACAGGAGCCTCTTCCGCCTCCTCAGCAGCGCTAAGTATGTCCGATTGCAGCTTAGGCTTGCTCCCTGCTGGCAAGTGGACATCCCCTGAGGGCTCCTGGGCTGCCAGAGGGATGTCTGACTCCCAGCTTAGGTCTGATCCCCCCCGGGGAGCTGGCCTAAGCCAGCAGGTGGACATCCCCCAAGGGGTCCCAGACTGCAGGAGGGCACAGGCCGGGCTGAGGGACCCCTTCGAGTGCACAAATTTTTGTGCACCAGCCAGAAGGAAGGCCCCGGCCGGCAACCAAAAGGCCCTGATCGGCCCTGATCATCGGCCAGGCCTAGGGATCCTACCCGTGCACAAATTTTGTGCACCAGGCCTCTAGTTTCATCATATATATGTACACACACACACACACACACACACACACACACACACATTCACGCACTAGTGGCCCTGTGCTCGAATCCATGTGTTAGTAGCTCGCTACTGCTTGCCTCCGCTGGCCGCCCCACCCACCACCACTCATAGCTCTCCGCCGCTCTGTAGCTCACTTCCCCACCCTCCTGTAGCTCTCCGCTACTTGTAGCTTGCTGCCCTGCCCTCCTGTAGTCTCCGCCACTTGTAGCTCGCTGCCCCGCCCTCCTGGTGATTGGTCATTACCGTCACAGAGTAACAACCATTTGCATATTACCTCTTTATTATATAGGCTATCTTACATATCCATTCAACTGCTGACAGACACTTAGGTTGATTCCATATCTTGGGTCTTGTAAGTCATGCTGCAGTGGATAACATGGGAATGCAGATATCTGAGAGCCTGTCTCCATTCCCTTTAGCTCTATCTCCAGAAGTGAGATTGCTGGATCATATCATAGTTTATAATTTCTGAGGAACCTTCATACATTTTTCTATGGTGGCTGCACCAACTTATATTCCCATCAACTGCATGAGGGTTCCCTTTTCTTCATACCTTCATGTATATTTGTTATCTCTTGACTTTTTGATGATGGCCTTTAACAGGTATACGATAATAACTCATCTTAGTTTTTATTCACATTTCTGTGATGATTAGCGACATTTGACACTTTTTCATGTACTTGTCAGTCATCTCTATGACTTTAGCAAAATATCTTTCAGTTCTTCTACCCCTTATTAGTCAGACATTTTTTTCTTACATATTTTGGATATTAACCCCTTATCATATATATATGATTTGTATATATTCAATAGATAGTTTCTTTATATTGTTGTTTGCTTCTTTTTCTATATAGAAGCTTTTAATTTTCCTGTAGTCCCATTAGTTTATTTTTGCTTATGCTTTTGTTCTTTTATCTAAAAAAAGTCATTGCCATGACTGATGTCAAGGAGCTTTTTCCATCTGTTTTCTCCTAGGGGTTTTATGTTTTCAGGCCTGTGTTTTAGTCTTTCATCCATTTCTAGTTAATTTTTGTGAGTAGTGTAAGATATGGTCCAATTTCATTCTTCTGCATGTGTTTATCCAGTTTTCTCAGCACCATTTATCAAAGAAACTATCCTTTCCCCATTGAGTATTCTTGGCTTCCTTGTCTAACATTAGTTGACTATATATGCATAGATTTATTTCTGAGTTCTTGATTCTCTGGTTGTGTGTTTATTTTTATGTAGTACCATGCTGTTTTAATTACATATTATTATAATACTAGAGGCCCGGTGCACGAAAATTCATGCACTCTGGGGGTCCCTCAGCCTGGCCTGCGCCCTTTCGCAGTCCGGGACCCTTCGGGGTATGTCCACCTACCGACTTAGGCCCACTTCCCGGGTGATCGGGTCTAAGCTGGCAGCCTGGGAGCCCTGGGAGGTGATATCTGACTGTGGCTTAGTCTGCTGAGGAGGCAGGAGAGGCTCCGCTGCCACCACTACGCTCACAGCCATCGCTCAGCTTGTTGCTTTGCGGAGCTCCCCCTGTGGGAGCCCACTGACCACCAGGGAACAGCTCCTGCATTGAGCGTCTGCCCCCTGGTGGTCAGTGCGCATCATAGCAACCAGTCGTTCTGCTGTTAGTGTCACTTTGCATATTACCCTTTTATTTTATAGGACTAGAGGCCCGGTGCACAAATTCGTGCACCAGTGGAGTCTCTTGGCCTTGCTTGCGGGATTGGGCTGAAACCGGCTCTTTGACATCCTCCGAGGGATCCCGGATTGTGAGAGGGCACAGGCCAGGCCAAGGGACCCCACTGGTGCATGATCAGGACCGGGGAGGGATGTGGGAGGTTGGCCAGCCGGGGAGGGACCGCGGGAGGGCTCCAGGGTGTGTCTGGCTCGTCTTGCTCAGTCCAATTGGCCAGACCCCAGCAGCAAGCTAACCTACCAGATGGAGTGTCTGCCTCCTAGTGGTCAGTGCATGTCATAGTGACTGATCAGCCAGTTGACTGTCTGCCTCCTGGTGGTCAGTGCACATCATAGCAAGTAGTTGAGCAGCCTTAGCATATTATTAGCATATTACTCTTTGATTGGTTGAATGGCAGACCAGATGACCGGACACTTAGCATATTAGGGTTTTATTATATAGGACTAGAGGCCCAGTGCACAAAAATTTGTGCACTCGGGGGGTGAGGTCCCTCAGACCAGCCTGCGCCCATTCACAGTCCAGGACACCTTGGGGATGTCCACCTGTTGACTTAGGCCCACTCCCCAGGGGATCAGGCCTAAGCTTGCAGTCAGGCATCCTTCTAGCAGCCAGGGAGCCCTTGGGGATGTCCAACTAAAGGCTTAGACCCCCAAGGGATCAGGTCTAAACTGTTAGTTGGACATTCTTAGTGCTGCCGTGGAGGTGGGAGAGGCTCCTGGCACCACCACTGCACTGGCCAGCCATGAACCAGCTTCTGGCTGAGTGGCACTCCCCATATGGAAGTGCACTGACCACCAGGGGTCAGCTCCTGCATTGAACATCTGCCCCTTGGTGGCCAGTGCGCATAATAGCAACCGGTCATTCTGCCATTCAGTCAATGTGCATATTAGCCTTTTATTATTATTACTAGTGGCCCGGTGCACAAAATTTGTGCGGGGTGGGGGGGGGGGCGGGAGGGTGCGTCCCTCAGCCCGGCCTGCGCCCATTTGCAGTCCAGGACCCCTTGGGGGATGTCCACCTGTTGACTTAGGCCCACTTCCCGTGGGGATCAGGCTTAAGCTTGCAGTCAGACATCCTTCTGGCAGCCAGGGAGCCCTCAGGGGATGTCCGACTAAAGGCTTAGGCCCCAAGGGATCGGGCCTAAACTGTTAGTTGGGCATTCTTGGTGCTGCCACGGAGGTGGGAGAAGCTCCTGCCACCATCACTGCACTGGCCAGCCATGAGCCAGCTTCTGGCTGCGTGGCACTACTCCTCGATCTGACCTAAACCCTAGAGATTAGTACTTCATTTTACAACTTTTTCTCAGTTTATAGGCAGCAGCAAACTCAGACCACACAGTCGGGTGTGCGAGAAATGTTGCTTTCTTTATTGTTTTGTAACCAAACCTAACTTCAGCCTCAGCCCCAATTCTGCCAAGTGAATAAACAAAAACAAAATATTATTTAACTTAGGTTCCCCACCCCCTTCTCTGGAGTTGTACTTCCATGTCAGATAGTTTATATCTCAGGCAGAGGTGCCAAAGAACCGAGCAGGTCAAGAACATCTGGACCTCAGTGTTCTGTCTGGGCTGGCCCCCACCTAGCTGCCCTTGACCCTCACCTCAGAGCTCAAGTCCTTGCTGATCCCTGGTATATTCTCCTCATCTGGGCCTTGAGGCCTCTTGAGTCCAATTTGCTCTCTCCCTCCCTCCCTGCCACCTTCTCTCTCTCACACAAAGAGCTATTGGGTTTTCTGGGGTGAGGTCCTCTGACTCCTCCTCAGCCCCGTTGCATGGACACCATCTTGGTGCCTTGGTCACGGCCACAAAGCTGTGTGGCTGCTCTCAGACCCTCAGTCTCCTGTGACTCAGCGGGAGGGGAGGGTCACAGTCCTTTTTACATGGCCGCCAACAAACACTCAGTGTTCCTTCCCTCTAGTTCTCCTTCTCCTCCTCACCCCAGTCCAGGCATGTCTATGTGCAGGGCAGGGGAGGGTGGGAGGCAGGCGTGTCTCTGACCCAGCACACAGGCTTCCAGATCCACTGCTCCCCCAGGAGGTCCTCCATGCTCTGGACCGCGACACCCAGAACCTGCCCGCTCTCAGCTGCAGGTCTTTGCCCGCAGTGGTCAAGTCTGTTTAGAGCAGTGGTTCTCAACCTTGGCTGCACATTAGAATCACCTGGGAATCTTTTCAAAATCCTGATTTCTGGGCCTCATCCTCCGGAAATTCTGTTTCTTTGTTACTAATGTTGTGGCTCTACCCCAGGGGTGGGCAAACTTTTTGACTCGAGGGCCACAATGGGTTCTTAAACTGGACCGGAGGGCCGGAACAAAAGCATGGATGGAGTGTTTGTGTGAACTAATATAAATTCAAAGTAAACATCCTATCTAATAAAAGAGAAACATGGTAATTGGCGTACAACCGCTACCCTTCCCATTGGCTAATCAGGGAGATATGCAAATTAACTGCCAGCCAAGATGGCGGCCGACAGCCAGGCAGCTTGAAACTAACATGAGGCTTGCTTGCTTCAGTGATGGAGGACTCCAACATTCCCCGCCTGCCTTGCCAGCCTCTGAGCTGCAACTCTAAGCAACTATGTAACAAATATAGAAGCTAAACAAAACCCCAGAAACCAGCTTTAGTCCGCTGGGCTTCAGCCAGCAGGATCGCAACATTGTAAGCAAAGGCCAGAAACCTACATTCAGCAGCGGAGGCCTAAGAGCTGGAGCCAAGCCTCAAAGCTAAAGCTGGCCCAGAATAAAAAAAAGAAAAGAAAAAAAGGAGCGGTTGGGAGCTTCAGTCACCACCAGCCTGAAAACAGCTCTCAGCCCCTCACCCAGACTGGCCAGGCACCCCAGTGGGGACCCCCATCCTGAAGGGTGTGTGACCAGCTGCAAACAGCCATCATACCCTCACCCAGGCTGGCCAGGCACCCCAGTGGGGACCCCCACTCTGAAGGATGTGTGACCAGCTGCAAAGAGCCATCAGCCCCTCACCCAGGCTGGCCAGGCACCCCAGTGGGGACCCCCACCCTGATTCAGGACACCCTTAGGGCAAACCATCCGGCCTCCACCCATGCACCAGGCCTCTACCCTATATAGTAAAAGGGTAATATGCCTCCCAGCACCGGGATCAGAGCCTGGCACCGGGATCAGCGTGACAGGGCAGCGCCCAAACCCCCTGATTGCCCTGTGGCTCTGTGTGTGACAGGGGGCGGGGCCACAACCTCCCTATCTGCCCTGCTCTGTTCGTGACAGGGGAAGGCACCCTAACCCCGTGATCAGCCCTGCTCTGTGCCTGATGGGGGGAGCTCCCCAACCCCCTGATTGCCCTGCGGCTCTGTGTGTGACAGCGTGCGGCACCCCAACCCCCTGATCGGCCCTGCTCTGTGCATGACCAGGGGCGGCGCCCCAACTCCCCAATCCGCCCTGCTCTGTGCATGACGGGGCGGCACCCCAACTCCGCAATCGGCCCTGCTCTGAGCCCGACCAGGGGCTGCACCTAGGGATTGGGCCTGCCCTCTGCCACCTGGGAGCAGGCCTAAGCCAGCAGGTCGTTATCTCCCGAGGGGTCCCAGACTGCGAGAGGGCACAGGCCGGGCTGAGGGACTCCCCTCCCCCCCGAGTGCACAAATTTTTGTGCACCGGGCTTCTAGTCATTACATAAAAGGGTACGGTCTTTTTTTTCAATAGTTTTCTTCATTTCAAACGGGCCGGATTCGGCCCGCGGGCCGTAGTTTGCCCACGGATGCTCTACCCCATAACCAAGAAACAGAATTTCCAGAGGATGAGGCCCAGGAATCAGGATTTTAAAAAGATTCCCAGGTGATTCTAATGTGCAGCCAAGGTTGAGAACCACTGGTTTAGAGGCTTGAAGTCAAGAAGTGCCTCTTTGTTCTCTGCTTTCTGGAGGCGGTCAGCGTGGAACATTCCTGCCTGGACTGGGGAGGGGTCTCTGGGTGTTAAGAATACCAGGAGGGAGAGCACAGACTCCTCCTAGAGCTCTGAGATGGGAAAGGCAGCACCCCCTCACCTCTAACCCCAGGACGTTTCTTTAGAAGCAGAAGTCTCATCCTGTGCAGGGGCCTGTGCTGGCTGCCTCAGTTTCTCAGAGACATCGAATTTGATGAGCGTCTTTTCCCCACTGCAGTAGCTGCTTCATTTGTTCATTCTCGCATTTTTCATTAGCTGCTAAATCGCCCCTGTGGCTGCAAACCTGTTGTGCCTGACTCAGCCAGTGGGGAGCTATGGGAGCTGTGCAGAGACAGGGGAAGGGGGAGGGGAACCCGGCCTGCAGAGAGGGTCAGTGGTGCCTGCCAGGCTGTCTCAGAGGATGTGGCTTAGGTTAGGTCCTGTCCTTTGGCGACTTTAGGAGGGGAGGCCGTGTCCTCCGCTCCCCACTTTGACTCAGGGGTGGAAGTTATCCTTGCTCTCTGGCCTCATAACTCAGTGGATCATAGTGGGATGCGGCAGGCAGGCGGCTTCTGTGGCTGCACACAGGCACGGGCTGGTGGCTTCTACAGCCGTACACAGGCGCAGGCCTGCAACCCGGGACGGGATCAGGTCACAGGAGGCGGCAGGCGGCTTCTGTGGCTGCACATGCTGTGGGCAGGCGGCTTCAGAGGCTGCACACGGGCTCGGAGTGTCAGCTTCTGCTGCCGCACACGGGTGCGGGCAGGCGGCTTCTGGGGGGTCGGGGTTGCCGCCTGGCCTGCTTCCGGGCCCTCCCGCCCTCCAATCACGATGGCGATCTCGGGGCCGCAGGCCAGTGGCCTGTCCCGGGAGTCCGGGGTTGCCCCCTGGCCTGCGCCCCGGCCCTCCCGCCCTCCAATCGCAGGGCGCAGGCCCTCCCACCCTCGGATGCCATGGCGATCGCTGGGCGCAGGCCAGCCGGCAACCCTGGCCCCCGGGGCGTCAGGGGTTGGGGCCTGGCCTGTGCCTCGGTCCTCCAGCACTCTAATCGCCATGGCAATCGCTGGGCATAGGCCAGTCGGCAACCCCGCCCCGGGGGTACCGGGGTTGCGGCCTGACCTGTGCCCCGGCCCTCCCGCACTCCGATCACCATGGCGATCTTGGGGCCGCAGGCCAGCCACCAGCCCCGGGAGTCCGGGGTTGCCACCTGGCCTGCGCCCAGACCTCCCGCTCTCGGATCGCAGGCGCAGGCCCTCCCGCCCTTCAATCACCGTGGCAATCGCTCCACGCAGGCCAGCCGGCAACCCCAACTGTCTTTCCAATGGCGATCACCGGCTGAAGGCAGCCTTTGCCCACCCCCCAGCTCTCGCCTGCCGCCTGGGTTGCCAATCACCATTCTTCAGTCCTTCCCCTTTCGCCTCCCAGCATTGTGGCAACATATGCAAATTAACTGCCATCTTTGTTGGTGGTTAACTGCCATCTTGGCTGGCAGTTAATTTGCATATTGCCCTGATTAGCCAATGGGAAGGGTAGCGGATGTACAGCTAATTACCATGTTTCTCTTTTATTAGATAGGATATAGGATGTCCCTATTTTCCCCCCTTTTGCCCCTCTACTCAGCTCTTTTCCCCCACTTCTCTCTGGCCATCACCATATTGTTGTCTGTGTCCATGGGTTGTGCATATATTTTCTTTGGCTAATCCCTTCTTTAAATTCACTTTTTTAAATTTGTATTTTCAGATAAGTGCTTATAACTGCACTATTATATATTTTCTATTATATCATTTAGAATTAAGGTTTTTTTAATTGAACCCTTGTAAATTTAAGCGCAATTTAATAAATTATGCTGGAAGCAATTAGGAGATTTTTCATGTAATGCAGATACATTTCAATTAATATTTTATTAATTTTTAATTTTTTTAATATTTTAATTTGAAATAATATCATACATCTAAATAAACTATAAAATACTACAGCATATTATATATACCCTTCACCCAATTTCTTAGGTGTTAATAATTTAAACACAACCATTATACAACTAACAGAATTTGGAATATATTTTTCTTATAATCTCTTTAATGTTACTTAATCCATTCATTTTGTTTTTGTTAATCTTCACCCAAGGATATTTTTCCATTGAATTTTAGAGAGAGTGAAGGGAAAGGGAGACACATTGATTGGTTGCCTCCTACACATGCTCTGATAGGGACTGGGGATCAAGCCACCAACTGAGGTACAAGCCCTTGACTGGAATCGAACCTGGGACCCTTCAGTCCATGGGCTAATGCTCTATCCACTGAGCAAAACAGGCTGCAGCTTAGTTCATTTACTTTTAATCTATATGTGTCTTTATATTTCAAGTGGGTTTTGTTTTTGATTCACCCTCATAATCTATCCTTTAATTGGTGCATTTATGCCACTGACTTTCAGAGTGCTTACTGATAGAGCTACTACCATATCAGGCAGCTTCTGGGTCTTCTGGGTCCCGTCCTGCCTTGCCTTTTTTTCTTTTCTTTTTTTCTAAGACATTTCACTTTATTTAAAAGAAGCCAATATACAGGATATAAAGGGTATGATATTTACAACAGTATAATAAATAGGTTGGTTTCCCGGTAGGATCAGTAGTCTTTCAGTAAGTATAAAACCCCCTTCCCCTTGATGCTCAACCCAGCTGGCAGACAAACAGCAACAGTGGGTGGGATGGGACTGCAGGATAGAAAGTCTCCCTGAAGGGATTAAAAATCACGTAGAGGCTAAAATGTCCACGAAGGGGTCTTGGGGGTGAGGGGTGCCTCTGCCTCATTCCTTCGAGGGCTTGGCAGCAGGAATGCTGAGGGATTTGCCCCAAACTAACACACGGCCCACCCTCAGCCTGTAAATCTTCCACCCATGGAATATTCCCTTCCCGAGAGAATCAGCCCTAATCCCTCAGCCAGTGCCTGGAGGAGCAGCCCAGGCCGTGGGCACAGCCAGGACTGTGGACATTTCATGGCCTTTCCACTCCCACTCCAGCTGCCTAACAACTCTGCACTGCTCCCCTCGCCCACCTCCCCCGTCACTCCGTCAAGGCGCCGTGCACAGGAGGGGACACTGGTTTTCCCATGCCCATTGGGAACTGGCTGTTTCTGTTTTCTGGAGTAGAAAGGTTCCTGTGGGTTGAGTAAATGCTCTGCTTGGCAAGAAGTTCTGAAACAGAGCCCCTGACCACACCCACCTCCTCTGGGCATGGAGCAGCTCCGGCCCTCAGAGCTCATCTCTCCGGCAGAACTGAAGGGAAGGCCATGTATACCCTTCTGTCCCTCACCCTTCACATGCCCAGAACCATCAGTGTCACACTTCCTAATTCCTATCACTGTATTTAATTAGTTCCATACTGTTTTACTAATCCTGAATCTAAACAGATTGGTTCAAAAGGAGAGCCTTCTATTTTTAAAGTAGCTGGGGCTTCTAGGGGAAGGCCTTGACTTGTAGCCTGGACCGCTGATGGGCGGTTCCCAGGCCCCAAGGCAAGACCGGCTGCTGGGGCGGGCCTTCCCTTGCAGCCCGGACCGCTGATTTGCGGTTCCCAGGGCTCAAGGCAAGACCGGCTGCTGGGGCTTCTGGGGGTGGTCCCCACTGGGGTGCCTGGCCAGTCTGGGTGAGGGGCTGAGGGCTGTTTTCAGGCTGGCGGGTGACTGAAGCTCCCAACCCCTCCTTTTTTCTTTTTTTTTTATTCTGGGATTTATTTACCTTCTATGGCTGTCACTGGAGCTGAGAGCCGGCTTTAGCTCTGAGGCCGGCTCCAGCTTGAGGCCTTGGCTGCTGAAAGCAGTTTATCTAGGCTTTGTTTAGCTTCTATAATTGAAACTCTGTTGCCATCACTGGCGCTCGAAGTTCTGAGCCCGCTGCCAGCTGAAAGCAGGAATCGGGTTTCTTTAGCTTCTGTAATTGCAACATTGTTGCAAACAGAGCTCAGAGGTGGGCTGCCGCAGGCCGGGAACATAGGCTTCCTCCGTCACTGGAGCAATCAAGCTGCCTGGCTGCCGGCTGCCATCTTGGTTGGCAGTTAATTTGCATATCCTGCTGATTAGCCAATGGGAAGTGTTCAGGGGTTAGCCAATGGGAAGGGTGTCGGGGTTATGGTCAGTTTGCATGTTTCTCTTTTATTAGATAGGATAGTTTGAAATCAGGAAGTGTGATATCTCCAGCTTTGTTCTTTCTCAGGATTGCCCTGGCTATTTGGGATCTTTTTTAGTTCCATACCAATTTAAGGAATGTTTTTTCTTTATTTCTGTGAAATATGCCATTGGAATTTTTACAGAGATTGCATTGAATCTATAGATGGCTTCGGGTAAGGTGGACATGGGATCATGTACATGGGATGGGATATCTGTGTGTGTGTGTTTGTGTATGTGTGTGTGAGAGAGAGATTTTCGTTTTTCTTCATCAAAGTCTTATAGTTTTCAGTGAACAAATTTTTACCCTCTTGGTCAAATTTGTTCCTAAGTATCTTATTGTTTTTCATGCTATTGTGAGTGGGTTCCTCCCTGCCCCCAGATAGTTTGTTGTTGGTGTGTGAACACCATCACGTCCGTGATGCTGACGTCAGGAAAATGATTTCTGAATTTTGATTTGTTTGCTGCAAGTTTATTGAATTTGGTGATTATTCTAATAGTTTTTTGGTGGAGTCTTTAGGATATTCTACATATAAGATCATATCACCTGCAAACAAAAGTAGTTTTACTTCTTTCTTTCCAGTATGGATGCCTTTTCTTTCTTTTTCTTACCTGATTGCTTTTGCTAGGACTTCTAGCACTTCGTTGAATAGGAATGGTGAGAGTAGGAGTTTTGAGTTCTTCTTGATCTTAGAGGAAAAGCTTTTAGTCTTTTACCTGTGAGAATGATGTTAGCTGTGGGCCTATTACATATAGCCTTTATTATGTTGGATAGGTTCCTTCTGTGCTCAGTTTTTCTTTTTTTTCTTTTTTTTGTCAAATGCTTTTTTCTGTATCTATTGAGATGATCATATGATTTTTATTTTTCATTCTATTAATGTGGTATATCACATTTATTGATTTGCACACGTTGAATCATCCTTGCATCCTAGGAATAAATTCCACTTGAGCATAATGTGTGATCCTTTTAATGTGCTGTCGAGTATGGTTTGCTAATATTTTGTTGAGAATGTTTGCATCTATGTTCATCAACTTGTCATTTTCTTTAGTGTCCTTATCTGTCTTTGGTACCTGGTAATGCTGGTCTAGTAAATTGTTTTTGGGAATGTTTATTCTTCAGTTCTTAGGATGAGTTTGAGAAAGATTAGTTCTAATTCTTCTTTATATATTTGGTAGAGTTCTCCAGGGAAACCATGTAGTCCTTTCCTTTGTTGGGAGGTCTTTGATTACTGATTCAGACTCCTTACTCATTGGTCTATTCAGATTTTCTATTTCTTCATGATTCAGTCTTGGTAGGTTGTATGTTTCTAGGAATTTCTCCATGTCTTCTAGGTTTTCCAATTTGTTGATCTATAAATTTTTTATAGTAGTCTCTTACGATCTTTTGTATTTCTGTGGTATTAGTTGTATGTCTTTTCTTTCATTTTTTATGTTATTATTTGAGGGTTTTTTTGTTAGTTAAATCTAGGTAAAGGTTTGTCAATTTTGTTTATCTTTTCAAAAAACCAGTTCCTAGTTTTGTTACTCTTTTTTGTTGTTTTTCTGGTCTCTGTGTCTTTTATTTTTTTCTGTGATCTTTATTTCCTGATGATTTTCTGATCTTTATTTCTGCCAACTTTGGGCTTTGTTGTTGTTCTTTTTTAATCCTTCTTGTCATTCTTTGCCTTTTGTTTGGAGTATTTAACACAGTTACATTTAGAGTAATTATTGTTAGGTAAGGGATGTATTAATGCCATCTTATTAGTTATTTTATGGCTGTTGTAGTTCCTTTGTCCCTTTCTTTCTGTCTTCTTTGGTGAAGTGATGATTATCTGTGGTGTGCTTTGGTTCCTTTACCTTTTGTGAATCTGTAGATTCTGGCTTTGCGCTTACTGTGAGGATTACGTATAACATCTTTTATAGTCTGCTTTACATTGGTAAAAACTTTTATCACATACAGAACTCTACCCTTTTACTCCATGTTTTTGATGTCACAACTTACCTCTTTTCATAGTGTGTATTCATGAACAAATTACAGGTATGGTTATTTTTAATAGTCTTGTCCCTAAAATCTAGTGTTAAGTGGTCAACAAACCACCACATTACAATATTAGAATATTCTGAATTTGACTGTATACTTACCCTTACCAGTGTGTTGTATGTTTTTATATTAATGATTAGAATCCTTTCACTTCAGCTTAAAGAACTCCTTTTGGCATTTTTTGTGGGGCAGGTTTAGTAGTGATGAACTCTTAACTTTTGTTTGTCTGGGAAAGTCTTTACTTCATTTCCAGAGGCTACCTTTGCCCAGGAGAGTATTTTCGGTGGGCAGTTTTTTCTTTCAGCACTTTGAACACACCAGGTCGTTCTCCTTGCCTACGAGTTTCTGCTGAGAAAGCTGCTGACAGCCTTCCTTTAAAGCAGCGAGATTCTTCTCTCTTCTGCTTTGAATATTCTCTCTCTGACTGACTTTCGACAGTGTCATGGTCATGTCTGTAGCTCAGGATCTCCTTTGGTTTGACGACTTCATGAGGTTGGACACCAGAATCTCTCCCCAGATTGGAACGTTCTCGGCCATTTCTTAAAATAAGCTTTCTGCCTCTTCTCCGTCTCGTCTCCTTCTGGGACTCCAGTGATTTAACCAGATACCATTTCTTTCTTTCACGCGTTTTTCTTTGTTCTCCTCTGGCTGTATCATTTCAAAGTTCCTCTCTTCTAACTCAAGGATTTATTTCTTCTGATTGATTGATTTGATGTTAAGGCTGTTTTCATTTCATTCATTGATTTCTTAGCTCTAGAATTTCTGCTTGGTTCTTTTATTATGATTTCTCTGTTTTTGTTAAACTTTTCATTTTGTTTAGATATTGTTTTCCTGATTTTGTTGAATTCTTTTTCCTTTTTTTTTTTTTGTAGCTTATTGCATTTCCCTAAAATAGCTATTTTATATTTCTTCATTGGGTAAATCACAGGTCTCCGTGTCTTTGGGATCAGCTAGCTGAAGATGATTGTGATTCTTTGGTGATGTTATACTTTCTTTATTTTTCATGTTTCTTGCAGTTTTGCATTGCTTTCTTTGCATTTGAAGTAGCAGTCACTTCCTCTAGTCTTTTGTAACTGCCTTTGGGTGAGAAATACCTTTCTTCGGGCTGCTAGGAATTCTGAGGCATTCTGACTGTCTGTGGATACACCTGCTCCATGCTCTTTGTTCTCTGTGGGACAGAATTCAGAAGCTTGTATAGATTCTCTTGATTCTACAATGCCCAATATTGGACACTGACCAGCCTCCCTTTTGTTTTCCCCAAGATGGCCCTAAAGCTCAAGTTTTTTGGCTCTTTCTGGCCCACAGATTTGGGCTGACTTTCTGTACGTGTTCACTGGTCATCTGGCAAAACTGTCTGCCGCCACTGTCAGGACTGTACACAGGGAGCCGCCACAGGGTGGGAGTGTGTCGGGTGAGCACTGGTACCCGTGAGCCCTTTGGGGAAATCCGTGGAGGAGGTGTCTGGGTGGCTCATGGCTGTACATCTTGATGAAGGCAGTATGATCTGCCTCCATTAGACGCCTCTGAGAGCAGCGTCTGTGTTCCCAGCCTCTCCCACTCCCAGGCATGCAGCTCCCACGTCAGTGCTTTAGGATGGATGAGAGAGAAATGAGCCTGTGGCAGCATCCTAGATAGTGGGGAAGCCAGGGGCATGCTCACTTGCTCTCACTTTCCCCTGCAGAAGTCATAGGCACTGAAGATACCTCTAGGCCATGAGCTTGCACTGCCTTTGGGAGGGGTGGTAGTGTAAAGACAGGCTTGCTCTTTCCCTGTTTACTATGTCCAAACTTGTAGTTATTTTCTCCAGTGGTGTCCTGGAGCTTCTCTGCTAGAAGCCTGGACTTCCACAAAGGCTCTCTTGTCCATGGATGATTTTGTAAGACATTTTTTCCAGGGGTTCCCAGGCTGTGTCCAGGAGGCTCTAGAGCCAGTTCATGGACCAAGCAGGTCCATAGGCAGGGCTGGAGTCTCTGTGCCCATCCCCTGATGCACCAGGGGGCGGGGCTGGAGTCTCTGTGCCCATCCCCTGATGCACCAGGGGGCGGACTCTGCCTGGGCCACGGGGCAGATGGTGCCAGATAACCAGCCCCTCACAAGGGCACTTGAGTCCGCAGTGGACGCCATATTGTGGTGGGAGGGACGTCTCCTTCAGCTGTGATGCTGACGTCATCCTGCCCTAGTGTGAGGTCTCCTTGTGCTGTGATAGATCAAGGTGGGTATGGAGCTGAAACTGGGCATGAGATCTCTTCAGTTTACACTGGAGATGGATCCATTATGATATTGCAGCATTCTGCTCAGTCACTTACCTTTTATGATTTTTTTGAATAAGGTAATATTGATATGGACACCCAGTGATTTTTTAATTAAAATTTTAATATGTTTT